>NC_067473.1:75064768-75678101 GCF_947179515.1 Apodemus sylvaticus | reverse complement strand
CAGCAGAGAGGAGTCTAGAGGGATAGTTTGGTGATACATAAAAGCCAACGTACAGTCTTGAGAACACCGGAGGATGCTTGAGACTGGGTTGAGTGAGACCTGGACTCTTCTCTGAGAAAGTCTCACAGACCCGCACAGGACAACCAAATCGCCTGCTGCTGATCCTTTATTTCTGAGAGGGAGGTAAGCCCCTATTTTCAGTCCTTTCTGTCATCCTCACCCCTGCTGCCCTTCGTTTAGAAACCTTTCACACCTGTAGTTAAGTTTCTGGCTAAGGGGACAAGTAGTCTGAGTGTGTGGCCACATTGAGCCCTAAAGCCACCGCACCCTCCCGGTCTTAGAAGTCATCTTCTGGGTATCACAGCCCTCTGTTCAGTGCTGGAGGAAGGAGCCTAAGGCCAGACTAACTTGTGATTTGAGAAGTCAGCACTCCCTGACTTCTCCCAGAGGGCTCCGTTTCCCTTGAAACTGAAGTTGGAAATAGCAAGCCACTTAGCAGTGCTCTCTGCAGGCTCCCAGAATAGCCCGGCTAATTAGCCTGAAGACAGCCCCTGCTGTTTGTCTGTCACAAGAGCAAGTGGGAGCCGCTTAGAGTGGTTATTTGGAGGTAAGTAGCAAGGGAAGACAGGAAATGTTTGATCTCATATATAGATATGGCCTTTGTGGTCCCCAAGTAATTACTTTTGGTTTCCTTCTTCCTTCCTTCCTTTCTTCTTTTTTTTTTCTAAAAAAAATGCATTGAGATTTGAAGGTTAGTAAGAATGAACAATAAAATTGGGTATTAAACCCAAACGTCTCTCAGGGGACAGAGTGAAATGAGAGAAAACCGAAGACTTGGTGCTGCTTTCGCTGCAAACTTAGACTTCGGGAGGTTTGTCAGTCCCTCTGTGTCTATCTGTCAGTCCCTCTGAGTCTATCTGACTTTCCCCCAACACCAATTAACTGAGCAGGAACCTCGAAGTTTGGGTCAAAGCCCATGATTTTCAGAGACGGAGATCACATCAAGTATCAGAGAAAACTCCAGATGCCCCATATTTCTTCATTCCAAATCCCTCTCTGTCTGTGTTCCAGACTATTCTGAAACATGGTTTCTGTAAGGTACAAATGAACAGCCCTGACAGAGACGGACAGAGATTTCATTTAAAAACACTGTCATACACGGGAAGGTGGTGGCCCAATTGGAGAGGATGTTTGATCTTCTTCCAAGTTTCCACGGCTGCAAGGCAGAGAGGAATATAAATCATTCTTTATAGTCAGTTCTCCTGCTTTGAAAGAACCAGAGTTTTGAAGGCCTGTCTTTTCTTTTCTTTTCTTTTCTTTCTTTCTTTTCTCATTCTTTCTTTTCATTCTTTCTTTCTCCCTTCCTTCCTTCCTTCCTACCTTTCATGCAATAGCTTCATGACTTTGGCATGCAGCCTGTAAGATGGACCAGGAGGAAGTCCCACACCCGGAAATAATCACCTCTGAGTCACCACAATACATCACAGGCTTTAAGGAGGCTGAGGGCTAAATTAGCCCGATGGTGCATCATAAAAGTTATGTGAGGCATCTTAAATGGAGGTAATGTTTGGCTCATTATACTTAAAGACAAGGGATGATGGGTCCCATGACCCTTCTACACAGCAGAAGTTTCATTCCATGTCTTCTCCTGTTACCAAACTTAGCAGACAATATGAATAAAGCTATTGTCCAGTGTTACGCAACATAAACTGTCTTTTGTTGGTACCTAAAGCGCATTGTAAAGCCCAAGGCTAATTTATGGAGTCTTAACTTCCATCCATTGCTCAATAGCTTTGCTGTGCCCGTGTTCACTTGTCTAGTTTTGGAAGCACAAACCTGAGTTTCCCTCAGCCTGTCCGTCGTCTTTTGCTCCACATCTCGTTTTGTTCCACATTCCGCTGTGATCTTTATCTCAGAGACCCCACTGGCCTCTCGTGGGGTGTTTTCATCTTTCAGAAATGACACTTTCATTCACTAGTATTCTAGTCTAAGAGTCATGCATGTGCTCAAGGTGGCTGTCTCTACTGGGTTCAAAAATAGGACAAGTTCTACCAGAAAGAAAACAGCGTGGACACCGGAATCATTTTCAGAAATGATAATATTTAATGACTTTCAGAATGAAAGAAATAGATTCTTCCATCCTCAGCATCTCAGTTCAGACTTTCCTTTTTTACCAAGTCAGTTATCTTGTGCTCAGAGCAACCAGCCACTTGCGAAGATTGCATTTTAAGCACCACAGAACAATCTAAGGTAATTTGGCTATTTTCAACTACTCTCCAAATAACAATATTCCTCTAACACAGAAGCTGAGAGTTTATGAATTAACACACACACACACACACACACACACACACATACACATCTTCCTGCACTCTCACCTTATATTAAAAATGCAACAGAAACAAAAACAGAAAAGACACCAGTAAAAATGTTCTCCACCCTTCGGAAACCCCTAGAACAATAATTCGACTATAATGTATGTATGTGATAGCCTTGCAGTACAGAGGGAAAACATCTGCATTTAGGGCAGTAAGGCAAGGCATGTTGTCATTTTAGCTGTAATTCTATGTTGTATGAAACTCTATAAATTTGAGCAAAGTCAGGTTTTGGTTTTGGTTCTCCCCTTGAATCCACCTAATCCTATTCCCAGGGATGAGACCTTATCAAAGGGACCCAATGAATAGAAGGCGGCAGCAAGACTGAATGAAACCAGTCATTCTGAATCCTACATACTCCCTGCCACTTCTAACGGGTTGGGCTGTTTTGGTGAGTAGAGTCTGCCCCCTAGTGGAAGCAGTGAGGGACTGCTCCGACGGCCCACCTGACACTTGACCAGGTTTGCACTGCCTGTCTTGTCTGTCTTGTCCTCTGTCCCACTCCATCCTTTTCTTCTCCTCCCATTTGTCTTCCCTCCTTCCCTCACCGCCTCTCCGCCCCACCCTCGCTCCCCACTCCACCACCGTTGTCTTCCTGAGTACGATTTGATGTCTGTGAGGGTTCAAACTGATGTATCTGCTCTTTCTGGGAAAGATTCTCGAGTTTGATTTTAAAATCCAGATAATAAAGAATGAGCTGAAGGACAAAAGCCGCAGCATATATCCTTGTAGATGGTGAGTCACGACCCCAGATCATTAATTGCGGATGATATGGACAGATCAGGTCTGAGTGGTGACAGAAACCTGGACATAAGCACAGCTCTACAGAGCCTGGGAAGCAAAAAGACAAGGCAGGGTCTCTGAAGACTTAGGCGGTCCCTGTGATGGGGAAGTGGAAGTCTTTTAATGCCAGAGGGGTCGAGACCCACAGGTTGACAACCCATGCTCTAGCAGCTTCTAAATACCCATTTCTTCCTTGGGTATCATTTTCATCTTCTACATTCTTCCACACAGAAATCTTCAGTAGTTTATCCCTTCAAAGATCAAACGTGAGCCATCTTCAAATCATAATCCAGCTTTCCCGAATGTTCTTTTTCCGTTTTGACCTTAACGCCTAAGACCAACTGACTCATTCATTCAGGACCCTCTCCTCTCCCCACAGCACAGCCATAACAGTCTGCTTTAGCTTCAGGTTTTTCCTGCCTGTTCCCAAATAGCCATCTTTCTCTTGATGGTTTTTGTGTTTGCGTGTTTTTGTTTCATATGTTTGTTTCTCTTGCCTGTTTTTGTTTATATGCTCTGGGCTGTTTCCTTGCCCGGAGTAGTCTGGGTCAAGATCCCCGCCATGACCTTTTGTAAAGCTTTGCTCCATCTACAGGGCCTTTTTATTGTTACAAAATTAACATCTTCTCTGGAATTAATTGCATTAGTGTAAAAAGCAAGACACATCACTCAGGGGGTTTAAGTCAATGACGTTTTCATACCTGTATGAAAGCTCATATGGAGATACAATACATACATTTTAATATGATTGTAATTTATGGAGCTATTAATCTTCTAAGGCGGAAGGTGGGGTGAGGACAGAGGGTGACGTTTTCATAAACTGCCAAGGAAAGGTTCAAGTGCCTTATGCTACTGCCAGAACCATGACGTGGAGTTATGACCCCATAACTCAGGTTTTGCCAGCTCTTGCCTTTCTCTAATGGATATATTGGAAACGTGGCTTTCCGTTCATTTGTGGGTATCCCCAGACCTTCAGGTCGCTTCCAAGACCCCAAGTACCATGTGATCTGCCTCATGGTACAAGTTATTTGAAGAGTGTTTTTTGGGGGAAATGCTGAAGGGTGTTTCTTGTGGCCTTCACAACTCAAAGATTATATGAAACTGTGGTGGGGAACCCGCTTCCGCAGCAGCAGGTAGGAATGCCAAGTAGTCATTGCTTCCAGATCTGGCAGCGTGTCTCATTCCCAGGAGCAAAAGACCTCCCATAAACTGTAACTCTAGTACTGCAGGGTGAAATCAAGCAGACCGCGGGGGCTTGCTGGCCAGTCAGTCTAGTCAAAACAAGCAGTAAGGTTCAGTGAGAGACACTGCCTCAAAAACTAAGGTGGAGAAAACTCAGACAACTACTCACCTTTGATCTCTGGCCTGCATGTGTTTATATATGAGGAGCACACCACACACGGGTGCACACGTGCCTATAGCAAATGCATGCAAAACAATGAAAGTAAAGAAAATTAAAGAAGTGAAAATGTGATCCACAAATTGCCTGCAGGGGCTCACCTTGCCCTGTGAGCCCGGAGAGCATCTACACCTCTCCCTCCGCTCTCCAGCACAACCAAACATATCTCCGCTATGCCTGACTTCCCTGGGAATTTACTATAGCTTAGTCGACCGTTAATCAGTTTAATGTGCTAGTTAATCCACACCAAGGGATTAAAATGGGTATTCCTTACATTTTTAGCTGAGGTAAGGACCATGTTCTAGGACCATTGAGATGAGGATAGTCTCAGCCTTCTTAATCATCCCAGACAGCTCCAGGCATCTTGTTATTACTAGGAGGTCAACTTCTATACAACTTTATTTCTGACGTGATTTAATATCCCACATTCATTCCCAGAGTTGTCCTCTGATGACTGAAGGTGGCCAGGGCTCACAGAGAAGGTCCTGCCTATGTCTCATCCTGCGTGTTCTTCTACTTCACAACAGAAAATGAGCAGTATGCTGGCTAGTTGGTTTTGGTTTTGTTGTTGTGGTCGTGGTGGTAGTTGCTATTATTGGGTTTTAGGGGGTGGTTTTTTGTTGTTTTTGTCAACTGATCAAGCTGGAACCATTTGGGAACAGGAAATCTCAGTTCAGAAAATGTCTCTAACCAGCTTGGCCTGTGGATAAGCCTGCCTTGGTTTTTTGATTGATAAGTGATGTGGGGAGCCCAGCTTACTCTGGGCCGTGCCACTCCTGGGCTGGTGGGCCTGGGTGTCACAGGAGGCAATCCGATCGAGCCAAGAGGAGAAGCCAGTAAGCAGTGTTCCTCCTCCACGGCTTCTGCTCCAGCTCCTGCCCTGAGTCCCTGTTCTGGCTCCCATCCCCCACCCCCATCCCCACACCCCCCAGTGAGAGACTTATAAACTGAAAGGTGAAATAAATCCTTACCTCCACAAGTGGTTTCGATCTGAGAAATAGAAATCCTGACTAAAATGCTCACACTAACCAGACCACATATACATATGTGGTCATCTAGGCCGTCCCACCCCAGTGTTTTACAGAAAGGCAACAGTTCTGAGAACAATAGACTTCAATCTGGCAGAGATGAGAATGAATCTGAGATCTTTTGACCTCAGTGCAGGACATCAAACAGGAAACCAAATGAGCTTTAAGATGCCCTGAATATGTGTATGCGTGTGTGTGTGTGTGTGTGTGTGTGTGTGTGTGTGTGTGTGTGTATACACATATATATGTATAGATATATTTTTTTCCTGGTCCTTAAGATATACAAAGAAGCCGGGCGGTGGTGGCTCATGCCTGTAATCCCAGCACTCTGGGAGGCAAAGGCAGAGGCAGGCGGATCTCTGAGTTCGAGGCCAGCCTGGTCTACAGAGTGAGTTCCAGGACAGCCAGGGCTACACAGAGAAACCCTGTCTCAAAAAAAACCAAATCCAAAAAAAAAAAAAAGATATACAAAGAATTGGAGTACTGAATGGCTGAGAAGCACCTAAGGAAATGTTCCACATCCTTAGTCATTAGGGAAATGCAAATCAAAACAACCCTGAGATTTCACCTCTCACCAGTCAGAATGGCTAAGATCAAAAACTCAGGAGACAGCAGGTGCTGGCCAGGACGTGGAGAAAGAAGAACACTCCTCCTCTGCTGGTGGGATTGCAAGCTGGTACAACCACTCTGGAAATCAGTTTGGCAGTGGGGGGTGGAGGTTGCAATAAGGGGTTTTTAAGAGGGGAACCCAGATTACATTTGAAATGTAAATAAAGAAAATATCTAATTTAAAAAAAAGGAAAAATAAAAAGATATGTCCACTTTGCCTGCTCCTATTCCTTGAAGTTCTCCATTCTCTGAATCTTTTTTCCTGAGTTCGTATCTCCCCCCCCTGGGTAGTTTTTCCCAGATGTCTATTTTGATGTTAAAAGCATCCACTAGGGATGCCATGACATGCCCAGATGCTCTCTGAGCAAAGCTCACAGCCTGTGCTTCCTGGCCCTTATCCGTGCGGTCCAGTGCTACTCCTGTGTCTCTGCCATCTTATCATCTGCCTGCCTAGAGGATGCAGCTAGTGATGCCATCCATAAGGTAGAGACAGTACAATCTAGTCTGCACCACACTAAGCAAGGTGGTGACTCTGTGATCTAGTGTGCACCACACTAGCAAGGTGGTGACTCTGTGATCTAGTCTGCACCACACTAAGCAAGGTGGTGACTCTGTGATCTAGTCTGCATCACACTAGCAAGGTGGTGACTCTGTGATCTAGTCTGCACCACACTAAGCAAGGTGGTGACTCTGTGATCTAGTCTGTACCACACTAGCAAGGTGGTGACTCTGTGATCTAGTCTGCACCACACTAAGCAAGGTGGTGACTCTGTGATCTAGTCTGCACCACACTAAGCAAGGTGGTGACTCTGCGATCTAGTCTGTACCACACTAAGCAAGGTAGTGACTCTGTGATCTAGTCTGTATCACACTAAGCAAGGTGGTGACTCTGTGATCTAGTCTGCACCACATTAAGCAAGGTGGTGACTCTGTGATCTAGTCTGCATCACACTAAACAAGGTGGTGACTCTGTGATCTAGTCTGCACCACACTAGCAAGGTGGTGACTCTGTGATCTAGTCTGCACCACATTAAGCAGATTTTAACACTGGTAATGAGAGGGGTTAGAAAGATGAGAGTGGACTGCCAAAGTCAGGACCAGTTCCTCCAGACGAAGGACAGGATCCCACAGGTCATGTGGCAATGCACTCAAGGAGCTTTTCTAAACACTCTGTATTTAGCTGGAGTCTTACCCACTTGGTGACATGAGAGCACGGCAAGAGATCCAACCGTCAGCTCTCGGGTGAATTCATGGCATACTATTTTTTTCTTTCATTAAAAGCATTTTCTCACATAACACCTCCTAATTCTGGCTTTTCTTCCCTCTGCCCCTCCCACTTCCTCCCTACCTTCTGGATCTATTCCCTTACTGTCCCTGGGCTTCTAAGAGCAACAGGCTTCTAAGAGATAATAATAAAATATAACGGGCTGGAGAGCTGGCTCAGCGATTAAGAGCACTGACTGCTCTTCCGAAGGTCCTGAGATCAAATCCCAGCAACCACATGGTGGCTCACACCCATCCGTAGTGAGATATGATGCCCTCTTCTGGAGTGTCTGAAGACAGCTGCAGTGTATTCATGTAAAATAAATTAAAAAAAAAAAAACTTAAAAAATATAACAAAATAAAATATAAGATGAAACAAAGCTCATATCAAAGTCAGACAAACAGAAGGAAAAGTGCCCGAGATGAAGCACAGGGGCCAGAGACCTGCTCTTTCATACATTGCAATCCATAAAAATGCTAAGCCAGGAGCCATAATATACACGCGGAGAACCCCGCAGCCCTGAGCAGCCCTGTGCATGCTGCTCTAGTCTCTGGGAGCCTATAAGACCTTCACTCGTGTTGATTTAGGGGCCTTGTTTTCCTGGTGTCCCCCGTCCCCTCTGGCTCTTCCATTCTTCTGTTTTCTCTCCCATGGGGTCCCCTGAGCACTAAGGAGAGGGATTTGATACAACCATCCCAGCTGAATATGCCAAAGTATGTCTCTGTCTCCATCTCTCTCTGTGTGTGTCTCTCTCTGTCTCTCCCCTCCCTCCCTCTCCCTCTTTCTCTGCCCCTGTAACATCTGGCTGTGGATCTCTGTATATGTTCCCATATGCTGCAGGAGGCAGCTTCTCGGATGATAGCTGAACAAGGCACTGATCATATTTGTCTTCCTGGATCTGGGAAGCTCAGAAGTTTTTCTAGATCTATCCATTTGCCTATAAATTTCAGGATGTCATTTTTTTAATGGCTGAGTAATCCCCCTGTTGTATAAATATACCATAACTTATCCATTCTTCTGTTGAGAGAGATCTAAGTTGTTTCCAGTTTCTGGCCTTTATGAATAGAGCAGCAATGCACACAGTTGGGCAAGTAAGTGTCTTCGTGGTAGGATGAAGTCCCCTTCGGGTATCCGTCCAAAAGTGGTATAGCTGGATTTTATTGGTTTTTAGTCTTAGAAAGCCCTTGAGTTCTGGAAAAATGCTAGTTGAAATGCAGTGCATGTGTTCTTTATCCCAAGCCAGTGAAGAAAATTTAAGGGCTGGGTCTGCTATCAAATTAGACACAGCATCAACAGCAGCCGCCGCTGTGTGTATTGAATGTGCAAAACAAGTCTGAGAACACTTGGTAGCTTATTAGTGCGCTTTGTCTATTGTGTATCTTGCTGTCTCCGGGAGCCTGAGACAGAAGTCTACTCACTTGGGCTGGCTCAGAGCAGCTGGAAAGTCCTTCCATAGGTAGGGAAGGGCGTGTCTTCAATAGAACAAAAGTCTCTGGACCTTGCTTCTTAGATCCCTCTGGACAGGTAGAAAATCAGGTTTATTTAAGCAGATCTTGCAGATGCTTCAAAACTACTCCCACGTCCTGGACCTCATTTCTGTTTTATAAACCTTCACGAGTTCAGCTGTTTTCTATCTTCTCACACTGATTGATGCAGAAAAATGTGAGATCACTGGCGACACTGGGGCGATTGTATGTTTGGAGGCGAACTACAGAGTGTCACATTTGATTATTTGTCGGAATTAGTTCATTCTTTCTATAGCAAAGCTTTTCATCAAATGCCTTAGTCAAACTTGGCAGAGCCCTAAGTTTGGCTTTGCTTTGTGAACCAGGTAATGAAAGTTTCATTCATCTTTTCCCCTGTCCTGCTCCCTAAACCCAGATATTTAACCTGCCTCAACCACGCACTAGAAACGCCCTGAGAGCTTCATAAACGAAGGGCAGTAAACAAGACAATGGGCAGCTGCCTTGAGGGAGAAACTTGTCATTAAGAGTCAACCAGGCATAGTGATACACACTTGCAATCCCAACACTTAGGAAGTGGAGGCAGGAGGATCAACTCTGATCTACTGCAGTGAGTTTGAGGGCCAGCTTGGACCTCATAAGGTCCAAGAAAGAAAGAGAAATAATGGATGGAAGGAAGGAAGAAAGGAAGGAAGGAAGGAAGGAAGGAAGGAAGGAAGGAAGGAAGAAAGAAAGAAAGAAAGAAAGAAAGAAAGAAAGAAAGAAAGAAAGAAAGAAAGAACGAACAAAGTAAGGAAGAGACAGAGAGAGGGGCAGGAAAAGAGGAAGGAAAAGAGAGAGGAAGAAAAAGGAGGGGGAGAAATGGGGAAAGGAGGGAAGAAAGAAGAAAGAAATTTCCTTTTCTTGTCTTAATCTTAGTAAATATCTCAGGATACGCCAGTCTTTCATGGCCTGAACAACCGGAAATGCACAGGCCAATTATTTTGGAGTTTATCTCTCGATTTATCTTTGTCTTATGTTTCCTCAAGATTGGATTTAAGAGATTTTCTTTTCTCTACAGAAATCCCACAGAAGCGATGAGTCCCTTTCATTACCCCACCACTGGGCAGGAAACAGCCCCCATTCCTCCTCACAGGTAATGGCAGCCGAATCTTTCATTAAGGAGCAAGGCTCCTCCGCAGTAGTTACATTTTTTTTTCTTTCTGTGTACAAAAAAATATCTTGTAGAAAGGAAATGAGAGGTGAAAAGAAAGGTTGCTCCCAAGCAATTTCAGAATCCGTGGCAGCAATGTCCCTGGATCAGATATGACCTCTAAAAGCCTTCTTTCTGTCCTTTGAAGGGTGTCATATATGGGAGTGGGGTAAGTAGTCTTATTAGATTGTGAATACTGTTCCTTGATTTCTATCCCTCCCTTTTGATCCAAACTTACAACATTTATACTCTTATAACATTCTCAGAGCCCCTGAAGGCTGCCTGTGTGTCTCACGGGGATCTGTGTCACCAGATGAGAGGATCCTTTACTGATAGCTCCCCTCTCTATTCCTGGTTTCAGCACATGTGGCCTAAGGGAGCCCTGGGTCACATCTAATCTCATCATAGACTCTTACTCAAAGAGTATCAAGAAGAAAAGTAATTAGATTCAGGGCTCTCTCTCTCTCTCTCTCTCTCTCTCTCTCTCTCTCTCTCTCTCTGTGTGTGTGTGTGTGTGTGTGTGTGTGTGTGTGTGTGTGTGAGAGAGAGAGAGAGAGAGAGAGAGAGAGAGAGAGAGAGATTGCATACTCCAGTTTTTATGTCTTTCTGAACTACTAACAAAAAGCAATCCACACACACACACCCATGGTTTGTCATTAGGCATACTATCCAGAGAGTAAACAGAATTTAGAGTCTTTTGCAATATGGTTTTCCCAACTCCTCAAGTTGTAATTCTTCTAAATAGTTCTTCCTTTCATAGTTTTGCTTCCTTTCACACCATAGTATTAGCAGCAGGAAGAAATAAGGGTGCACCCTCAACTCTGCCTCCATGTTAAACTGTCTTCTGTTTGTGTCTCTTCTGCCTTCCAGCCCCGTGCTCCTTACTGTCTTCTACACGCTCATCAGACGGGATTCTAGAATATATGCTTTTGGATATATTCCAAGCTCTATTATGCTTGAGGAATTTTCTTAAATCATATAGGTTTAACAATTCTTTCACAACTATCACAGGCAGTCTTTAGTACCAGTATTTCTACTGCAAAGCAAACTAGGCTTTCACTGTGATATTCTTCAAAATTCTTCTAGCCTTAGCCTGGGGAGATGTCTCAGTAGGTAGCAGCACTTGCTGTACAAGAATGAAGACCTGAGTTCAAATCTCCAAAACCCAGGTAAAAAGCTGAGGTTGGCACACACACACACACACACACACACACACACACAAGCTTATGACCCCTTTCTGCATCATCCGAGCCTCTTCTTTCTCCTTTGGCTTCTATTTCCACCCTTACTGCTTTGCTCTCATCTTCTGTTTTCCGCTTGCACGGACACTGGGATTGCACCAGACCAACACCACTATGCCAGGAGCCACTGCTCATATTAATATCCTTAGCCAAATCAGCAAAGTTCCTTTTACCATGTAAAACACTGTAGTCTTAGCTCTGGGAATTAGGACGGGGATATTACCCCATCTTCCACAACTGCAGGTCGGTCTGCAGACCATAAAGATACACACACACAAAGGGGTCAAAGCTGCTCCTCTGGTCTCCAGTATCCTTGCCGATTGTCACATGGGTAATGTGCCCATGAGCTTGCCCCTTTGCTGAACTGGAGGATATCTCTTCTACTCACGGGCAAACACATGACCTGAAAGGGTCCAGTTACTCCAGAGCAAGATTGGTTGAACATGACTCGGACCACTATTATTTAGGTTTAGTTTTCAAACAACTATCCCTTTCATGACACATTCAGTCTCTGCTGATTTTGTATCTAGCATAGCTTGGGTACCAGCAAGAGAAGTAACTGAATCTACACATTAGAGTAAAGTTGCTGTGCTGGGTGGTGTGCTTGTCAGCACAGTTCAGAATCAATCATGCCCCAGGACCCTTGTTCCTAGGATGCCCCCTTTGGGAAATGTATAGCCCGTCTGCCCTGGCTTCGCTAATGGGAGAACATTTCATGCCCACTAATGGCCAGAGGAAACCTTAAATTTCCAAAATGTCCACATGGCTCTGTTCACTCTTTGCCTTGTTCATTATCCAGAGGAGGCCAAGACAAACTCTTTTGAGACAGCCACGTGAAGTGACCTTATAAAATATGTGTGGACCAGAAGGTCATTATGCATGATGAACTGGCAGTCACTATGCCCTTAATCCAAGCTGCCCTTTCCTTCTGGTTTTGCCTGTGTTCTTGCTGGGCCTGCCTGAGAGAAAGTGTACAATAGTCCTGAATGGGAAAATTTCCTCCAGGCACTTACCGGCAGGCATTCACAGCAGCAGCCTAGAACATTACCAGTCCTGCACTGAGCTGTGGAAACCTCAACAACATTGTAACAATTAGCCCAGAAGTCTCCTCAATCAAGCCTTCCCTATTCTCAACTGCATCCAAATCCCTTAAATTCAATCACTACCGACGGGCCTCGGTGACGCAGGCCTTTAATCCCAGCACTTGGGAGGCAGAGGCAGGCAGATTTCTGAGTTCAAGGCCAGCCTGGTCTACAGAGTGAGTTCCAGAACAGCCAGGGCTACACAAAGAAACCCTGTCTTGAAAAAAACAAAAAAAAAAACCAAAAATCAATCAATCAATCAATCAATCACTACAGAATCTAACCTGAGTTAGGGTCTACATCAAGTCTCCAGACCCTGCTGCTTCCCATTTGGGAGGAAAGAAGTCAGATGCTAGCAAAGGAAATTGTGGGGGGGAGAGGGGAGGATGCAGGGTGGGGGTGAGGGGTGGGGAGGGTGCATAGCAGGAAGAAAAGTTCATCTATAACCTTTGCTTTTACCTCCCAAGCCCTCCCCTAGATAGCAGCACTGCCTTTCTCTCCTTTCTGATGATCTATTCAAATAGACAAAAACAACCCAAGGAGTTTATTTCAGCTCACGGTACAGGGCACAGTCCATCACAGAGGGGAAGTTAAGGCGGTAGGAGCTCACCTCATAGCATCCATGATCAGGAAACAGAAAGAGATCAGTACATGCTACTTCTCAGCTCCCTTTGTCCATCAGGGCAGTCCAGGATGCTCTGCCCACAGAACGGTTCAGCCCACAATTCAGGTGACTCTATTGGCACATTAGTGAATGAAGATAACTCCCACTGCCACGCCCAAAAGGACTGCCTTCCGAGTGGCTCTAGGTTCTGACACTTTGGCAGTGGACACTAAACCACCATATGAGCCTGAGCAATACCAATGCTTCTTCTCTCATCTGCCTCGAGGTATCCAGCAAGGACAAGGCGCAGCCTCTCCTTTTCTCTACCTCTCTCTAAGCTCAACCATGGCTGTATTTCTACTGAATACAGCTGTTTTTCAGACCCTGTAAGCAAAGTACCCAGGCTCTCAAAACACAAGTTGAGTTGTGGCCATGCCCAAGTGTGTGGAGGTGCTACCCATGCCCTGTTAGGTGAGGTTTCTGATTGGCTTTTCTTTCTGAGCAGCATCCTGCCTGCCCATAGATGGCTTCAATGTGTTCATCTCATCCCCAATGATGCTTTTGGTTCTTGTGAAGCTCTAGACGCATAGCCAATCTCCATGACCAACATTGTGTACACCTTCTGTCTCGAGAGTCGCAGATACCTCACCTATCAGCTGGGGCTATAGATACTTGCCTTTGACCTTATAACCTCCTTTCCTCTGCCTACTGAAGTCAGTGAAGAAATGTTGACCAAGACCCACTGTGCTGATATGCTTAGCTCTACTCTTTGGTACCCTAGGCCCTTAACTTAACTCACTTGTTAACAAAGAAGACAATGGGAAATCCTCCCTTTCTCCGGTCCTCCACATGTATACCCCTCCTGCACTACCTGGGCATAGCCATTGGTTCTCTGGTCTCAGGGAGTTTTCTTGTCTTTGTGAAGCTAGCTTGTGGAACTCCTGCCGTTCCTCTACCAGAAAGTCATATTTCCACTATCATATCCTTACTAGCCAAAGTTCATAGTCTCAATTTGAGTCCACCTTACATTTCAATTATTTTTCTTTTGTTTTTTGAAATCATAATTATATGATTTTTTCCTCCATCCTTTCCCTTTCAAACACTCCAATATGCTCCTCCTTTCTCTTTTTCGAATCTATGGCCTCTTTTTTCATTAATGGTTGTATGTATTAATTAAAAAGATAGAGTCAGCAAGAAGAGGTGCTCACTTAGTATTGCCTCTGTGCTAGGCACTATGATAGAAATTTTATATTTCATATAGTTCATTAATCCATTTTCCATTGCAATAACTAATGCCTATGCCTGGATAATATATGTATTTAAAATATTTATTTAGCTGCCATAGAGAAAAATCCACAACTGAACAATCCCATCTGTTCAGTCTCTGGCAAGGGACTCGTCGTATACAATGATGGAAGGAAGCATTGGAATAGGCAAGAGGAATCACATGGTAACAAGAAACTGGAGGACAAGAAGCGCCAAGTCTTGCTCTCTTATAACAGTTCTCTCTGAGAACTAACCAGGGCCCCAGAAGAACAGCACTAATTCCACCTGAGGGCAGAGCCACCACCACCCAGTTATCTTGCACAAAGCCCTTCCTCATAAGGCTTCTGTCACTCCCCAATGTCATAATTTAGGGAACCATGCTTCCAACACATGCATTCTTGAGGACACACTTGAATCAGATCCAAATAATAGCACCATCTCATTTGAGCCAAAATGATAGATTATCTTTTTATTGTTCAGGCATACTTAAATACTTCTGACATTTCAACATGGTTTCCTTATATCCAGGACATATCATATGTTTTTCATTGTGATCAAATGATAGTAGACATCTGGGGAAAGAAAAGGACTTCATAACTAGATTTCCAGCAAATTCTACTTGCATGCCTTGGTTCCATTAGGTTTGCAATATTGTTTGGGGGAAAATGAGGTTAATTTCACTGCAGATTTAGCAAGAGTGGGAATGACTCCTCAAAAGTGGTATGCCAGAGCTTTGGTGGTAGAAGGTTCTTAGTTTATACTTAATTGAAAAGGCAAGTCATTGTTGAATTTTAAAAACCCTGGAAGAGTTTTTAAAGTAACTTAATGTAGCATTTTATAGTTGCTTTTGTAGTTTCAAAGGCAATGGATATTGAGGGATGTATACGGCTCTGATGGCTTAGATTTAATCAGACTTCTCGCTTGCTTGCTTGCTTGCATAATGGTTTATGGTACCTTTGATGATTTGCAGCCAACCTAGCACTTTTAATAATTCACTGTAAAAGCATTTAATTTTTAATGGACAAGAATGGGCTGGAGGTAACTCTCGCATTGGTAAATAGGCTCCTGAAGAGTGGGGGGATGGGGTCACTATATTTAAATTCCAAACATTATTGAAAATCATGTCTTTTATTACCCAAAACCAAATGCATAATTGAAGACTGCACCTAATCCAAAATTATTGTTGGTACTTTACTTACCTCGAAGATAACCTTGCATTCACAATGCTGTCATGAGAACATTCTTTTCAAGTCCTCGTCTTCCATACTGTTTCCAATAATTCTGTCCATTTAGAAGCAGCATAACTACCATATTCTGTTACATCTTGCTAATCAAGAAAAGCCCAACAGCAGAATAGATCGCAATGTCTGGTACATAAAAGAACTATCATTTTCTAGTCCTTTTCCTCCAAAGTATTCCTAAGATCTCCATATAATGTGCATACCTAGGAATGAGTTCACGACTAGTCTTAAAAATATCAGAGTTTTCATGTGGAAAGAAAACTGGGAAGATGCCAGGATAAATATTATTTTAAGACTTGATCGAAGACAAAACATATCTTGCCTTCAGAGGCACATAAAACAAAAATGCTCAAATCACTAAATAATCCCTTTCTCAGATACACCATCTGTAAAAATAAGAATGGCCTCACAGAACTGCTTTCTGGGGAATGGTGCAGTGATGTGAGGCTCTGAGAAGGCTTCTGCTGGGCTAACATTCCACAGCTGATTGTCTCCAAGCTGACCCTGAGATGGGCGATAGGGAAAACTCTGATGGTCAAGGATCCAAGTCCACATGCTCTGTTTCTAGAAAACTTTTGGAATTCAGACTTCAGGGCTTCTTGAGAATGGGAAATTCTTTCTCTGCATCTTGGCTTTTAAATGGATTTCTGAGACTTGGGAGCTCTGTTCCAGAGTTTGTACTCCCAGGAACCACTGTCATGGCCTGATAGAATTAGCCCATCTACAGACAAAAGTCTGAAGCTCTAAGCACCATGCTGTGCTTGGTTTCCTGGGGTGTACCTTCTGAGCGCTACAACCGTTTGGTTAATCTTCTGGCTTGGTGGCACACTTAAGTATGTCAGTTCTTTTTGCTATTAGCCAGCCAGTCATTTCTACCTATGTTGAGGAACAGAAACTTCTAGATCCAGTCAATTGTCCCACAGAGTTAAAGAAGCAGAAGCTCACCTGAGTTGGGCCACTTTCATCAATCACAGCCATACATATTTCCTTTTTTTCTCCATCACCCTCAGATTCTTGTCTTGTCACTAATATGGAGGGTTGGAGGCAACGAACCCTTAGGGATTGTCCAGCAGTCACAAATGGTTTTGCATGAAGAAAGTATGAGCTGACTTTCCCAAGATTGCATGGAAGCCAGGAACTAGAAGGTACACATCTCTTGTTATTTAATTTCCGTGCTTTTCCCATTACAGTGGATGCACTCACCCTTCCAGGTACTATTATCATTGACTTGTTTTCTGTTTTAGACCTTCTGATACAGGCGTAATCATAAGTGTCACTGGGCTGTAATATTCATTCTCATTACTTAAAAACCAAGCAGGGAAAGAAGGGGGAATAATGGGTGTTCCTGCCCCCAAGCCTGCAGCAAGCTTTCTGACTGACCTTTGTTCTGCCCCTGCTTCTAATCAGGCATCTTATCTTTTACATTCCAACACCAGGAAAAGAGATCGGCCCCACTCCCTCTGCCACCCAGGAATACCTGGTTCTTGAGCATATTAACATTCCTTCCCAGGTGGTGAGCCTGTGAGCCTTCATTAAAAAACAGGGCAATGCAGGAAAAAAATGTTGTTAATATAGCTTTCTAGCCAAACCTCCACAGTGGCCTGGCTCTTACATGGTCCCACAGTTGCACCCGCCAAATGCATAAAATAATGGTCCTGTGTTAACACCAGCCATTCTGTGAGCATACACCAGGAGTACAACAGGCAGCAGCAATGTCGCCTCTGCTCCAGTACGTCTTACAGAAGTCTTACCGATTAAAGAAGGAAACGAGTTAGAAAGAGCAAGAAAGAAAAGAGGGTGCAACAAAAGAACCAACGCCCAGATGGAGTAAAAGCCCCAACCTACAATGCATCAGGAAAGAAAGAATTATGAACTAAAGAGCTAAAAGCACAACACAGTCAAGCCTATAATTCTGTAATGCCAGATTTTTAATGAAAATAAAAAGGTTTATAAATTTCAGGTTTTTGCTCAGCAGTTGTTGGAGACAGAGTATGTTCAGAATTACGGAGTGAATATAGATAAGAAAAATGTCTGTGTTATGAATGAGTGCTAGGATCTTGCACATACACACACACACACACACACACACACTACTCATGCCAGTACAAGAGGAAATAGACTGAATAACAGCCAATCTTGAACTTTTGTCACAGTAAATGATTAGCCATTTGACATTGAGTCAATCTCAATTCAATCAACTCCATGGAAATTAGTCACTCTGAAGGAAAAAGTACTTAACTTGAAAGGGTTCATTCATTACATATCCACACACATTGCAAAGATAACCTTTCTGCTTAAGGTCCAGACCCGCTCCCTTCTCTCAGGTCTTCCTTCATTTACTTAGCAAGGAGTGTTGAGTTCTTACAGTAATCCATGTGTACTTTGTAGGTTATAGACAATAAAAATATCCACCATAAGATAGATTGAAGATTTTATATATATACATATATATTACTTATTTTATTATCTGAATATAAGCAAAGATTTACCCTCTTTCCCTCAAAAAAAAAAAAAAACCCGACAGTGACAAAATGACTCAGTGTGTAAAGCACTTGCCACCAATTTGATGACCTGAGTTCAATCTCCCAAAACAGGGAGTGTCCAGGTCAGTTCCAGATTCATTTATCTACAGCCTACAGCTTATGTGTATGGTGTTTCTCATTTAGTTATGGTGGGCAACCAGAAGTAACGCACTGCCTGCACTGCTCTGGGTACCTCTGGGGCTCCTTGACAACCAGCT
This sequence comes from Apodemus sylvaticus, assembly GCF_947179515.1. NCBI lineage: Eukaryota > Metazoa > Chordata > Mammalia > Rodentia > Muridae > Apodemus > Apodemus sylvaticus. The sequence goes on along the minus strand of NC_067473.1, from coordinate 75,659,814 downwards.
CTCTTTATACCACGACCCTTAAGTCTCACTTAATTTATGACAACAAGTTACATGAACTGGTGCACCTGAAGTTTGTGGTAGATATTACATGACATAGACATGAAGTTGAATAATATATAGAATAACCTAGCAAAGAGGAATATAACACATTAGGAAGTAATTTATGGGAGGGTCTACTTTCCTGAGTATATACCTGCTGTCCGTCTCTGGTGGTGGGGGGGGAGTCTGCATTTATGAACCTATTCATGTGTGTCTTAGACTAAGATAAGACACATTAAGAAAGATCATGATCTTCATTAATATATGTTGTGGCCTCTCTTAAAGATAATAGTAGACAAGTCTTCCTGTGTTATGTTTACTCATAGCAATGTTATCATTCCAAAAGGGTTGTAATTGTCTTCAAGACCCCTGAGACTATGCCACTGCTCTGTTTATGCCCAAGTTTCCAAGACTGGAAAACCCAGACTAAGATAAGAGAGTCATGCACTTGCATGTAATTGCTGATTATGTAGTAAATTATTACACCAAATGGGAACTTGGAAACTATTACCTTCTTTGTAGAACAACCAATAAATTAGTAACCAATTCTTCATGAATATGAATTATTATATGCTGAGTAAAACTTCTTTTATAATTGTCAAAAGGTACTATTTGAGCATAGTTTGAGAATCACTAAATATTAATAAAAGGGAGGGAAATGCAGATAGCCTAGACAGCAGAGAGACAAACGAGCCAGCTCATCGCTGCTGCTGTGAGCGGAACGCCAACATTACAGACAAAGGAAGACTTCGGAACTATTACATGGTGCTATTTAAAACATGTGCTACCTGTATAATAGGCTGGAGAAGAACTCGTCAATTGATGATGGGATATTTAGATCTATGACTTACATTATCATGATGAATCCTCTATTAATATTAAAGTTCTATCCATCATTTTGGACATCTCCCTAGAGAGTTTCTAACACGGCCTAGTGGCTACCTTAACATGTAAATCACTGCCAGTGCATAGTTTCTGCTTAGAACTTTTTCTACATTCTACCTTCTCTCCATATTTTTTAATTTGAAGGAAGAGAAAAACCTCTCATCCTCCCTTCAGATTACCATGTTGTATTACCCTAGCCAATGCCGAGGTTCAGGCGTTCAATATTATCTCCCCCTTCCCTCTTTGCTTGCTGATAGTAAAATTAGCAGCACTAAGGAGTCTACTCTGCAAGCTTAGGAAACTTGGCTCAAGCTGCTCGAACAAGCAATAAATGCTGGCCAGCTTTTATTTTGTAGCTCGTAAAGCACTGGATTCCATAGCTCAGATTCTTTGGTCGGTGGCCACAGTCTACAACTGTCACATTTCATCAAAATCACTCCAGCAACTGCTGTCACAGGCATGCCCAAAGGGGAAAGGGCGTGACGCCATGCAATAAAAGCAGACAGAGGTCATGCCAGCGGGCACTAACTGCCACGCAAGAGCAACACTGTTGCCCAGGTTCTCAGGTGCAAAAATAATCTGTGCCTCTCCAAATTCAACACATCTGAGATTTGGGCATGAGAAAAGAATAGGTCAGAAGTCATTCAGCCATTTTCTTTCTGGCACAGAATCCCCCAGGCTTGCAGCCAGCCGGCAAGCAACCTGACTCTTCCTCCTACCAGCCATGGACACAGTCATTATCTCTAAAAGATTGTGGGCATATCACAGTAACAGCAGCAACAGCGGCAGCAGCAGCAGCACAGCCAATAACAACATGTACCCAGGGCTTACTGGGCTGAGGACACAGCCAGCCAAGCTGAGTACGTGCTAATGCCCATCTCCAGATGGGCCATGGAGAAGCTGACGGGGCCACTGAGGGGATGGCAGGTGGACTCTGCATGGCCACCCTCCACCTCACAGCTCTGTCTCACTCCAGAATGTGGCCGGCTCACATCAACTTCACCCCAGAGACAAAACACGCACCCTCTGCTCAGGTTCCCTCCTGAGGGGGAAGGTCAGCCTCGGAGCACCCCAAACTTTCTCTGTCAGTTTCTTGGAAGTGGTCAAAAGAGTCTGGTTGAACAATGACTGGTAGGTATTCGGGGAGATATTACCTGACAGATTTTTCATTCAAAAAACTTTATGAATTTTTAAATCTCACTCTTTCAAAATGAACCATAAATGGGTCAAATGATATAGAATAGTAAAATGGATGTGATATGAATTCTTTATAATTATGGAAATGGTGCCTTCCTTATTGGTCACATGAGTCACGTAACATGTAATTCCCTGTCTTGGGTTATTAATAATAGATACACAGTTATCAAATTGTTCTAATGAACACTTCTAAAATACTTTCTGTCACTAGAAGCAAATATGTTAGTGCAGACAGATATGCTTGTAGGGGCTAAACTAGACTATAGCATTATTGCTACTCCTTATTTAGGGTAAATGCTGTCAAAAACTGACAGAGAGTAATAAAGCTAACTACTGAAGAGTCTACATGTGCTTATATATGGGATTATACACAAGAGTGTACTTTTACTATCTCCAAAATAAACACTCCTTTGTGATCTCTACGTAGCTCACTGTACACAGCAGAATGTTTTGGATTGTGTCTGTGAGGAAGACTACCCAAGTGTTGGACACAAAATGTTGAGCCTGCTAACTTCATAGAAAATGCAACTCTCTTGCTCAAAAAGCAAGGTTTCACAAAATTACTGCTTCATAAAATTACTTGACCTTAATCAGCTCAATAGGCAGAAATGAGGAAAGCCAGTATCACCACTACAAAAGCAAGGGTGTAAAACATTTCGGAAGGAGGCCCGAGTTGAAAAGAGTTTAAGACCATTTAGGACTCAAACCATCTGGTCTTGAAATCCTCAGAACTGTGCTGCATATCTGGTGCGAACATAATGCTGGAAACAGGAGTGCCTCCAAATGCCAGAGAGAAACGCCTGAGCCAGGATTTCCACCTGCCAAGAGGGAAAGGGAGGCCTACAGGCTCCCACCACTGCCTCTGCTTTTGATGGATATATGGAGAAAGAGCTGGGAACTGTGCCCTCCACCACCCTTGGGGAGGAAGAATCTAAAATTTGTTTTTTTGTTTTGTTTTTACCAGCAAAGCCCCATGCGAGCTCCAAAAATATCACACAAGAACACCTGCTTGCTGAAACAAAGACCCAAATTGCCCAGAAGAAGCACTATCTGCCTTTACCACACAGCTGGACTAGAGGGACTGTCTCAGCACCTCTACAGAGAAACAAAGGAATGTGACACCAGCAACTGTTTACTTCTGCCTCTGGCACAGTTGTCACTGAGACAGTGGAGAGAATTGTTTTCCTTTGCCTGGAGAACTGGAGTCAGGGAAAAGAGTTCTTTTACTTTCATGCCATCTATCTGACTGACTCATGTCCAGTCAGACCACCTCCCCGGCACTACCACCCAGCCCACTTCTCTCACAGCCTCACATAGGGCATTCTGTGTTAGTATACTATGACCACCCCCAGACACAAGTTCACTCAGAATTGGATGGGTTATCTACCCCGGGTAAATCAGAGTTCTTCCTTCACATCTTGAATCTGGACTTGAGAAAGTTAAGACAGTTTTGAATGGGATGGCCAAAATTGCAAAATGTTTAAACTTATAAAGTATTGAAAAGTGGATAGGTATTTTCTTTTAAATCTAGAAAGTAGTCAGTTGTTAGGGTAGAAATGTGAATTTAAGAGGAATACCTGATAGTGATTTGAGTCCTTGGCTCCAGGTGTTCTACACGCACCAATCCCATTCAGAAGGCATCCCAGGATCTTTATAATAAACCCTCGGTTTTGCTTGAAATCTCTGTAAAATGTAACCCAGGACACATGGATAAACTATCAGGAAAAGAAGAGCTTCATTCTGCAGCTGTGCCAATAAGAAACTTTTAACCACAAAGCATTTGTAAGAATTGCAAAGTGCTCAACAAGCCAGAAGATCCAACATGAACCTACAGTGATATCTCTCTGCCTTTTCTCACCCTGTCACACCTGGGCTGCATGGTAGGGTTTCCCTGCATCTCTCTGTCCTGGAACAGAATAAATTATATGTGAAAGGCTTTTGGAGGGATAAGAACAAACAAATCAACCTGAAGTCTATGAAGACATAGGAAGGACTGCAACTGCTCTAAATCAAGAGGTTGGAAGATGAGGCAGGGATGGACAGTTCACTTAGCGGCCACATCACTTTGGATGCTCCCTGATCATGGATCACTAGCTGTCCCTGTCGATGAGGGCGAGCTCTCTGACTCCATCAGCCAAGACATGCCTTCTAAAGATGCTCTTGAGTCATTCACACCTGGATTTGTAAGAGACTTCTGTCCGTAGCACTGGCGCTGTGCCTAAATACTCTCTAAACTAAAACCTTTCCCAGGTTTACTTATTTTCTTTCTCTTATAACCTCTCAAGAGAGAAATAGCAACTCTCTTAGACTTGCCAACTTAAACCCTGGTTTTTAAAACTCAGTATGGAGTTAAACCTATTAGGTATATTTAATGAGGATTATATTGACATTTATTTTATACATCTAACCTCAGTTAATACAAAGTCTGGATCCAATCTAGATCCAGAAAGTCGTTGGGGGAAAAAAAACTTTTAATTGAATTTATACCAGAGTCACAGTACACTTTGAAAGTGCCACATGCACATCCAAAGTTCACTTGAAGTTTTTCTGGGTTTTTGCTTGCTTATTTGTTTTGGGATTGGCATTTTATTTATTTCTCATAGAACTGCCTGACTTTCAACCAACAGATCTGCCCTATTGTGGCTCCTGACCATATCACGGACTCATCTAACAGAAGTCACACGGACGGGATCAGTAAAACCTTTCTCCTCGTTGCAATCTAGTCACTGTGGCTCAAGTGACAGAAGGAGCCATGAGGTTTCCACAGGATCTCATAGGCAGATCAGAGAATCAGGTGCAATTACCAAAACCAAAGTGCTGACAAAAGACAAAAGAGAACCAAATTTCCAGCGTATGGTCCCCCACAGCAGCCAACGCCGGATCCACTTCTGCGCGACAGAGCCTAGACGAGCATGGCTGCTGGAGACCTTTACAGAAACTCCTACCCCAGCCCAGCGCTGAGCAGCACAGGAAGAGCAGGACCCGACTAGCAGGAGAAATCCCAAGTCTTCCAGATGAAAGAGCATCTAGGAGGCCCGCGTGAGTCATGATGCCCCTTCAGATCAGCTACACATCTGCCCTTAACAGCCATGTTTGAGACCGGAAGCCAGTGGTGCTTGCTTCTGGTGTTTGCAAACATCCTCTGCAGCTCGCATCAATGTAGGTTCAAGCAGCAAATTCTCTTCTCTGAGATCGCCTGGACAAGCAGTGAGAAAGGATACCCCACGGCTTAGGTGAGGGTCCTTCCTACCCTAGTCAAAGCCTCATCTTTTTTATTAAACCAAATTATTGCTTTAAAGGAACATTCTAAGATTTATTTGTATATGAGTACACTGTAGTTGTGACTCATCATGTGGTTGCTGGGAATTGAATTTAGGACCTCTGCTAACTCAGGCCCAAAGATTTATTTATTATTATAAATAAGTACACTGTAGCTGGCTTCATTGTGGATGGTTGTAAACCACCATGTGGTTGCTGGGATTTGAACTCAGGACCTTCGGAAGAGTAGTCAGTGCTTTTAATCGCTGAGTCATCTCTCCAACCCTCCTAGCAACTCATCTTTTTTATTAAAAGAAATCATTGCTTTAAAGGAACATTCTACATTTAGAGCAGAACACTTCCAAAGACCACAAGAATAAATTAAACAAAATGTTGAAAAGGCACACACTAACATTTAATTAAGGGCTGGCAAACAGTTCAGCGGTTAAAGGCACTCGCTTCGCTAGCCTGACCTGAGTAACTCAGTTTGATCCCCAGAACTCTAGGAGGAAGGCGAGAACCAATGCCTCTAAGTTCTCCTCTGACCTTAACACGTACACTGTGGCATGTAAATGCACACACATACACATGTACACTGACAGATAAAACATATTAAATTACATAATCCCACTCAAGTTGGAATATTGAGATGGCTGCTTGCATATCTCTCTCTCTCTCTCTCTCTATATATATATATATATATATACATACATATATACATATATATGTATATATCAATCAAAACAGGCTAAAAATAATTCTAGTACAATTTCTATTTCCTACATTTGTATAAAAGCTATGTGTGATTTTTAACTAAACATCTGGTCTTTGTCCCTCATGTAAAAAACTATGAAATTTCTTGAGTCTTTGGCAAGAGGCACCAGAACCCCATGCCAAGCCAGTAAAAATCACACATTCTTCCCAAGAGGAAAAAAATGTCAATAAACTGAAACATTGAAAAAAATGTCAAAGCTCAACTAGGAGAGCTGTGAGGGCCGCCTCCTCATCAGCTGCAAATTGCTTTAGATGTTTTAAATTCCACTACTTGGAAGATCTAATACTGGAGGTTTATTCAATATATTGCTCTTTTAAAAAAAAAATCTCCTTCCAACACGGAGATTCAGTCGTTATTCAGGCTCCTAGAATAAATCATATGAATTAATTTTTATAAATATTTAATGTCTATTCTTGCATTGTACAAATTGATTCTTTAGGTTACTTCAAATGGAGTTGAATTTCGACATTTCTCACTACATGGAGAAATAATCTTGGTCTCACACTCGCCTCAGCACCTGCCCAGGCCCGGCACTGGCATCTGTCATGGAGAAAGCTGAGAAATAAATACAGTCTTGCCATTAACATATGACAAGCTCATTATAACAAAAGACTCATAAATCTCTGAGCAAAGGGAGTACCTTTGCATATTTAAATAATAATTTTACACAGTTTGTACATGGTGCTTTTACTTGGAACAAAGACAGGTATTTTTCCCCCTCTCTGCCATATATAACATTAAAATGAAATATAGCATAATACCACCTCCCGCCTTGCTCTAAAAGGGCCAAAAGTTAACAGATTTGCGAAATACTTTGGAAACATGAAACACAAAATAAGAGTCTAATGCCCATAAGTTCTCCTGTGTAACTAAGCAATTGGATTTTGCATAGGTGGGAAGATATAAACATTGGAGAAAGGCAAATGGCGCAGAACGAAACGGCTAGGTTGGGGGTGAGAAAGAGAGCTTCGTTCCCAGGCTCCTCTGGATGTTAAAATTGGCCACCCTATAGCAGACATTTCCCATAGCTTCAGGAAGCATGCATCTGCGAATACAGTAAGATGCCCCTTCAGCGTGGGGTTTTAGAATATGTGCAACCCATAGCACACAAACAATCTCTTATTCAAATACTTTACTAGAAGCCCAGATAGATCAACCCTTTTAAACTCGGGTCACTTCAATTCTGCATTGGTAGGAATTATTTGTTCTCCTTTGATTATTACTTGTCAGGAGTAGAAAGTGCAGGTATAGAAAGACAGTAAGCCAAGAGCCTTCTTCCACCCAAGTCTGCTGCCCCATGGGAGACCCTGCAGCACTGACAGGAAGCCATCCTTGGGGCTGCATCTTTTGTTTCAATAGAACAGATACCCGTCAACTCAGTGAGATCCACTGGAGCAGAGTGATCTTATCAAGGTGTGTGATTACTGCAACAGAGCAAACCTAATGGATTGGCAGTATAACTCAGTGACAGATCATTTCACCAGAACAGTAAATTCACCAAGCACAACTGTTCTTGGCATGCAGTGAATATTTAAAAACATTGCCTACTATTGAGTACAATGCTCAGACCTAGAGACAACAGCGAACGCTGTACAGTGGGATGTGGGAACAAACGGAAGGGAATAGCCAGGGCTGTTGTGGAAGAGTCTGGCTCAGATCTCCAGATGAATGGTAGTGAATGTACAAGTTACTGACTGTGGCTCAGCTCCAGTCTACCTTCCAGCACATGGTATAAGGCCATGGAACCAACCCAGTCACCCTCTTTCTTTTGAAGGAGGCGCATGGTTCTGGAAAGCCTCTGGCTCCAGGACCATCTTCCCCTTAGTTCTCACATCCACAGCTGCCATTGGTGTATGTGAGGGATAGCATGATGCCCAGTAGAAAACTCCCAGGAGTCTCACAGATATCCCAGTTTTTCACCACACCCAGACTGCCTCATGCTTGGGGTATGGGCAAGCACTGGCCCAGAGGTGGTGGCAAATTTCTCTGTTGTTTATAACTTCTCCAATGTGATCTGAGACAGTTTGCTCTCTCTCCCTCCATGGTCTGCCTCATCCCTAACACATGCCTTTTCCCCTGTATAATTTAAGCCTCTGGGGTGGGTGAAGTGGATCAGTAGGTAAAGGCGCTTGCCACCTGGATGGAAGGGGAGGACTGACTACAGCCAAGCTGTCCTCTGACTTCCAAGCGTGTGCTGTGACATGAACACATACACAATTTTAAAAATAATACAATAGAGCTTAAAAGTAAAACATGTACCTGAATAAACACAAGCTAGCAAGAAAAAAACTAAATTTGTATGTCTGTATATCTTACCAAGAAGTCCCCAGAGTACTAAATCTACATGCACATATGCAATGGTACCATCTGTCTATCACCAAAGGTCTATCCTTTGTACATCCTGTAGTGTGGTTCTCTATTTGTTAAACTTCACAATGCTAAACAGAAAATATGGTGAAAAACAGTCAATTTCCATTTTAATAGAGGCAAGCCTTGTTGGCCAAGGTCACACCCTGGAAATAGTGGAAGGCACGAGATGGGGTTTCTAAAATTTGATTTGTGTCTAGCCCTTTTCAAAGAATGTGGGACTCTAAGAAGGTCACCAGCTTTAGTCGTACATAAGGTATTGGCACACTATTATAATTGCATTCCAAACATGGAAACCTAACCTTGTAGAGCAGAAAGGTAGTTATACAGGCTCCTCAGGATGTCCCCTAGAATAACCTCTAACACGTGTGCCAATACCTTACATATAACTGAAACCATGGCCGGCTTCGAGTGCCACGTTCTTTGAAAAGGACTAGACACAAACCAAATTTTGGAAACCCCATCTGGTGCCTTCCACTTTTTCCAGGGTGTGAACTTGGTCAACAAACTTGCCCCTTGCTTCATCCATTTCTCAAAAGTTTGAAAGATCAACTGACCACAAAAAGGGAAGCTCCCTCAGCAGTTTACAAAAGAACAATTTGGAAGAGAAGTGTATTGAATCCTAAGGGAAATTAAACCCAAATAATCCAATAACTGCATTACAAAATTAACACAAGGCTATGAGTTGAATTAATTGCATACTACTGTGGGGATTCTTGGCTACTGCAGACCAAAACAAATGCAGCCCAAAGAAGCCAACTGCCTTAAGAGAGGTCACAGGCAAGTGCGGCATTAAAGCCATGGAGAGTTTACCTACTGCTGCCTCTCAACTTTCTGGCTTACTTTAGACACCTTCAGAATAGGGAAAGGTCTTTGCTTCTGCCACCTGTACAGAGTCATATTGGGAGTCATACCACATGGTAGGAACTTGACATTGGCCAAGGACAATCCCTGGCTTCTCCAGGAGAAGCTAGACAACTTCTGCCGGAAGTCAGCACAGAGTCTTGGGGGGGGGGGAGGGCTTGCCCAAATTGTTAAAAGGTCTGACCACCATTAAAGTTTCGGCCTCCATCAGTAAAATATTGTCCTGGCCTTCTTTCTTTTCGCCACTTCCCCATCTATCCCTCAGCTTCTGTTCCAGCAACCCAGTTCGTAATAGCTGCAAGCAGCTATGGAATACAACACACCTCAGGTTACACACAGAGGTTGTAGAGAGTGCAGAACAACTACACACATTTTGTCAAGTCACCTCCTAGAACCTCTGTGTGGATGTAGATGGATCTCCATGTAAGGTCTAGTTCTCATGGGAGGGCAGAAGGTAAGATGTGACCAGTGGTGGCTTCTCTGGAACAGTGGGTCAGCAAATACAGAGGGGAACACTCTTGGCCAGCCATTGAACTGAGCACAGGGTCCCCAATGGAGGAGCTAGAGAAAGGACCCAAGGAGCTGAAGGGGTTTGCAGCCCCATAGAAGGAACAACAATATGAGCCACCCAGTACTCCCAGAGCTCCCAAAGACAAAACCATCAACCAGACAGTGCACATGGAGGGACCCATGGCTCCAGATGCATAGCCAACAGAGGATGGCCTTGTTGGACAACAAAGGGAGGAGAGGCCCCTGGTCCTAGAAAGGCTCATTGCAGCAGTGTAGGGGAATACCAGGACAGGGAAGTGGGAGGGGATTGATTGGGGAGGGGAGAGGGCTTATGGGACTTTTGGGGGTGGGGAACCAGGAAAGGGGAGATCATTTGAAATGTAAATAAAGAATATATAATAATAATAATAATAATAATAATAATAATAATAAAGAATACCAGTCAGCTTCTCCAAAAGAGACTTGCTGTGGTATTTTAGAAAATACACACTTATTTCTTTTTTTTTTTTTTTTTAATTTTTTTTATTTGATATAATTTATTTACATTTCAAATGATTTCCCCTTTTCTAGCCCCCCCCCACTCCCCGAAAGTCCCGTAAGCCCCCTTCTCTTCCCCTGTCCTCCCTCCCACCCCTTCCCAGTTCCCCGTTTTGGTTTTGCCAAATACTGTTTCACTGAGTCTTTCCAGAACCAGGGACCACTCCTGCTTTCTTCTTGTATCTCATTTGATGTGTGGATTATGTTTTGGGTATTCCAGTTTTCTAGGTTAATAACCACTTATTAGTGAGTGCATACCATGATTCACCTTTTGAGTCTGGGTTACCTCACTTAGTATGATGTTCTCTAGCTCCATCCATTTGCCTAAGAATTTCATGAATTCATTGTTTCTAATGGCTGAATAGTACTCCATTGTGTAGATATACCACATTTTTTGTATCCACTCTTCTGTTGAGGGATACCTGGGTTCTTTCCAGCATCTGGCAATTATAAATAGGGCTGCTATGAACATAGTAGAGCATGTATCCTTATTACATGGTGGGGAATCCTCTGGGTATATGCCCAGGAGTGGTATAGCAGGATCTTCTGGAAGTGAGGTGCCCAGTTTTCGGAGGAACCGCCAGACTGCTTTCCAGAGTGGTTGTACCAATTTGCAACCCCACCAGCAGTGGAGGAGTGTTCCTCTTTCTCCGCACCCTCTCCAACACCTGCTGTCTCCTGAATTTTTAATCTTAGCCATTCTGACTGGTGTAAGATGAAATCTTAGGGTTGTTTTGATTTGCATTTCCCTAATGACTAATGAAGTGGAGCATTTTTTAAGATGCTTCTCCGCCATCCGAAGTTCTTCAGGTGAGAATTCTTTGTTTAACTCTGTACCCCATTTTTTAATAGGGTTGTTCGGTTTTCTGGAGTCTAACTTCTTGAGTTCTTTATATATATTGGATATTAGCCCTCTATCTGATGTAGGATTGGTGAAGATCTTTTCCCAATTTGTTGGTTGCCGATCTGTCCTCTTGATGGTGTCCTTTGCCTTACAGAAACTCTGTAACCTTATGAGGTCCCATTTGTCAATTCTTGCTCTTACACACTTATTTCTATAAATTTTCTTTTAATGCTAGGATGTCAGTATGCCTGTGGCAAGGTGAGATTACCTAACTACTGTGGGCTCTGGGAGCCACAACCTGAACATACGTGTGACTAACTCATCCCCTGCTGGATGTCTTAATGTAAGGACTTTGAGCAGGAAGGTAGAATGTGTCATCTTTATAGACATAAAATCCAGGTGATTTATACACATTTACCAAATTAGACCCTCAGGGCAAATAACAGGGAGGCTGCTCTGCCTCCTGGAACACCTACTGAACATTTTCTCTGCAGCTCATCCTGCACACGACAGCTGACATTTACTCTTAGAGCTTTGTAATAACCGAACAACATTTTACAAAAACAATTAATTCATGGCATTTTATTGGGGTACTATGCGACTTGCTATTTTTTTTCACATTTCTTAATTTCATTTGACATTTTGAGAAGACGATGCCTCACCCTTGTACCTGAATTTTTTAAAACCCAGTTAGCGTGTAGAGAATGTTTTCTTTCCTTTTTAAGCTTCCCTCAAAAACTAACAAAAGCACCAAAAACAAAAGATTTTTTGTTTAAGCTCTGAGAAATAAAACATCCTGTTTGTTTGGAATCTTAATGACTGTTGTCCCAATCTTACCTAATTAGGAGGACCTTCTAATGAGGAAAATTCTTTTCAAAGTCAATGGATTTGCAAACACGGACATTACTGTCTCCCCAGAATGAATTAAGCACATTCCTTGTGTGCATGTTTTAGTTACACACTCTAATTAATATTACTACTTAAAATATGTGGGATTTATCTTACAGTATAAAAACACCATGAGTTCTCTTCTCATAGACTCATAGACACCAGGCTCAACATATTAACCTAATCTAGATTTAGACAAAATGGAAATCATTTCATCAAAACGATTCATTTTATTGACTTTAGCAATTTCAAGCTTCTTAACATCAAACATCTTCTGTACAGATGAATTAATATTGCCTCATTTTCACAGCAAAGAAGGTTATGGAAAATATTCCCAGGTAAGTTATGAAGACTACCTATTACAATTAATATTTTATATGTACACACGCTAACATAACTGACATTCTAAATCCACATGCTAACATATACATTCTACATATACATACTAACAACTGACATTCTATATGCATACACTAATATAACTGACATTCTATATGTATACCTAATATAACTGATATTCTATATGTACATACTACTATAACTGAAATTCTATATGTACACATGCTAATAACTGACATTCAATACGCATGCTCACGTATGCACATATACTATTTATCTTGAATCTAATGCTTTTGTAAAGAGTAAGTAATAAGCAAGTTTATGCTTTGCTTTGTTTTGGATTTCGGGTTTCTGTCATAGTTTGGCTTTTCTGTGACAACATATGATGTTGCTTTGTAAAGTTTAGCACGACTGCAATTAGCTTGACATCTCAGTGACACGTACACCCCACTCAGTGTAGTATTTAGCAAAAGAAAGGAGAATGGTACATATCAATTGACGGAGAGTGCATGCCTGCAATAAAGACACATAGAAATAACATCTGGATGCACTTCAGCTGGAAGCTTGCATGACAAACTCGGTATTTGTATTTTCTCCTTTAGCAATTACAAGCTGGTAAAGATTACATTATCTTTAAATCCTGATAAAATGTTCATCCCTACATCAGGGAAGTGCAGGAAACTTCAAGTTATGTTTATTCTTAGTGTTTATATGTTCTGAAAATTTCTTGTTAGTATGTTTCAGTCAGATTATCATAAAAAAGAATTATTTAAAAATTTTTTTTGCATGTGGTCCAGTGTGTAGGACAGAACCAGATCTAACTAACTATCCACTGCACTCTCTGTGGCTCCCACAGAGTCAGATTGTTGGATTTTGGCTTTTCACTAAAAATGTAATTTGTAGTCTAATTAAAGTGCAACTGGTTTTTTGAAATGTGTTTTTAGAGTGAAACTCTAAATATAAGGGAGTAAAGAAAGAAAGTCGACGGGCCTATTCCCAGACCAGGCGAGATCCAGTCCTGTGGGTCTTTAAAGGGTGAGGTGGAGCACAAGCCCGAGGGGAATGGAAGTTTTCTCTAAAGCCATAATATAAGCATATAAAAATACCCCATAAACAATATGAATCAAAAACCTGAAAGAGAATAACTGTAATAAAATAAACTTTTGCCTTATTTCAATACTTCATTATGTCCCTGCTGCTTAAACATACTGCTGCACTCACTATATATTTTTTATTAATATTTTATAGATGTCTTATAATAGTCAAGGGACAGAGAAACTAGATTGCTTTAAGAAGCTTAATACAGATTATTTATTTAAAAATTCTGCATATAGAAACACAAACTTTGTTTATAGCTAGAGCAAGTCTGCAGATTAAAGTCTGGATTTAAGTTAATTTAGGGTTTAAATCTATGGCTTGTAATAATAATAAATTATTTTAATTCTTGTTTCTAATTATAGCTGAGAGGAATCCCAAAAGGGGAAAAGGAAAGAAGTGTCAGTTTTCAAGAACTAAAAGATTGGGGGGCAAAGAATGTTATTAAGATGAGTCCAGCCCCTGCCAACAAAGTGCCCCACTCAGCAGCTAACCTGCCCCTGAGGTTTGGGAGGACCACAGAAGAGAAGAGAAGCCCCACAGCACGGGCCAACATGGAGGCAGGGACCATGAGTCATTTTCCCAGCCTGCCCCAAAGGTTTGGGAGAACAGCAGCCAGAAGCATCCCCAAGACACCGGCTGGTTTGCCACAGAAATCCCTGCATTCGCTGGCCTCCAGTGCGTTGCTCTACGCCATAACCTGCCAACATCAAGAAATTCAGGGTCCTGGTGGAAAGCAACCGAGGTAAGTGTGAGAAAGCTGGTCAGCTGCACAGGCAGAGAATTCAAAATGTGTAGCCCGCACTGTCAAAGCGGACAGCTAAGAAAGCCAGCTTCTCAGAAGGACAAAGGCAACATCCCAAGTCAATGAACGCCTGTACATTCAGAGCTCTTCAAGGAAGGGCACCACGGGCCAAGCACTATGTCCATGCAATGACGGATTTAAGCTATGCCATATTGTGCAATGTTTCATCTCTCTAAAATAAAAGTCCCACGTGGGAGAATTGTTCCCCAGTTTAGATGATGCAGCTATCTCAATCAGATGGCAAGTGTAGGGACTTTCCCCCCAAGAATACTTTTGGGATGGTGAGGGAGATGGAATGTGGGCCTTATGCATGCTAGGTAGGTAGATGCTCTACCACTGTCAAGTTGGATTCCGTTTCTGCCCAAGTTTTAAATTAAAGTTTTCTGTGTGCTTTTATACATAAGTCCTTCTACAGTCATTCTTTGTATTAACTGAAAAGTATTTATTATCCAGTATCTATAAATCATAGTATCAGTTGCTATATAAGATTATAAAATGTTATTTCTTGTAGAGACCACATATTAAGAAAAGCAGAATTCCTGACTTTGGTTAGATGCTGAAGGACATAGGGTTACAGAGTCTGAGAAGATGTCTAGGAATACACCTGGCTTACTGTTTCCAAGAACTTGCAACCATCTGACTTACATGTTTAGGCTCCGTTCCCTTTAACAGATCTCCGTTTCTGTAAGCCCCTTCATTTTATCTAGTGCCCTACTCTTAGGGCCGAGGCCTGTGACTGCCCCATAGTAAGCCCTGCATATTTGAGAAAATAATTGAATGCCATAAGAAACTAATAAGATCCTACGAAGGCAGGTGGATCCGTGGGAAGGAATCCAGAGATCTTTCCTCCAGAGGATGGCTGGACTCTGAACATGAAGAGACTGTGGGGATAAGACAGGTCACTTCCAGGCTAAAGGCTAAGGATGAGCCAAGGCCCTGAAGAAGGCAAGCCATGGGGAGGGAGGGGCCTCTGCATGGGCAGGAACAGTGAAGAGACCAGGAAAGGGCAGGGGCAGGGGTCAGAGGGCAAGCAAAATGCAGACAAACTGGGTCCAGACACAGCTTGGGACCCCAGTCATTAGGAGATGGAGAGTTGCTGTCATTTTGCTGAGGTCCTGGGGTATATAAAATATAATATGGGGTAGATTTGCACAACTGTCAATGGTAAGTGTCCATAACAAATTCAGAAGCCCCCAGAATCTTTCATTTCAACTACAACCCAATTCAGCTAAAGTATAACTAATTACAAGGAAGATTTTTTTTTAATTTTTTTTATATTTTATTTATTTTATTTTGAGATATCATCTCACAGTGTAGTTCTGACTGTGCTGGAACTGTCTATGTAAACCAAGCTTGGCTCACACTCACAGAGATCCACCTGCCTATGTCTCCCAACTGCTGAGCTCAGGGCGTGCGCATCTACACCCTGGATGGCTGTATTTTGATGTCCCTCTGCTTGCTAGTGCTCTGAGAGATGAGAACCCCGTCCTGTTCCATTTCAGGAGACGAGCGTTCACGGAAACAGATGACGCAGAGAGGAAACCAGAAAAATAGGAAACCTGGAGCCCATCCTTCAAGAGACTACAAGGCTGTGACCTGTGGCCTGAGCAGCTCTGGGGTGTTGACAAGGAAGAGCATCAGCGAGAGCCATTATTCCTGTCAGTATGGTTATGTTAGCGGCTGTTAAACAGGATCAAGGATGATTGTAATGTAAACTTGAAGTAACTTTTGTTAGAATAAAACAGTATTGTAAATAAAGAAGCCTCTGGTTAATAAGGGGGTAGAAGGGAGGGAACGTGGGAGGGAAGGAGGGAGGGAGGGAAGTAAGGAGGGAGAGAAAGGAGGAACAGAGGAAGGGAGGGAGGGATAGAGAAGGAGGGAGAAGAGAGACTGAAGCTACAAGACTACACATCACAACACGTGCGTCCCTTCCTCCCTACACCCTAGCCAACATCGATCGCTTCCTCCTGTTCACTGGGTCTGGGCCACAGGGGCCTGGTACTTACTCCCCAGCACCCAGCACCCAGTACCCAGCACCCAGCACCAGCTCCAGCTCCAGCTCAGTCATCCAGCAGCTGAGATTACAGGGACGGAGCTTGGGGCGGGGAGGGCTTCTGTATTTAGGTGATGAAGCAAAACCTCCCAAAGGTGCAGAAACGCAGTCAGCCCAGGCTCCTGGACAGCTCCTGCTGTCTCATGAAGCTGTGAGGCCTGGGCAGGATCCACATGAGCAGAGCAGCTGCCCAGCCCCTTGGGTCCTTTCTGCATTCCCCCATCCTTGCAGCATAATACCCCCAGGTCTTCAGTGCCCGATCAGACAGCCTGGTGCCTTTGGACGTCAACCCTGGGTTGTGTTTCCAGCAACCTAGATGAGAGGATGTTGGGTCTGCCTTCACTGCTCTCACCATGGAGAAAGTCCTATTGTAAAAAAAAAAAAAAAAAAAAAATCACAAAAAAGTTTGTGTAAAAACACATCCCTGTACTACATGGAGATTCTTCCTAAGTGTCTATCTGTCTGTCTGTCTGTCTGTCTATCATCTTTCTCTCTTTCACTGATACACATGCACACATACACACTCACACAAAACATGCAACCATATGCACAATTATGAGTGCTTACAAAGTTAAATAGAAGGCTGACCTAACAGATAACAAGGTAAAGGTTGATTGACAAGCAAGTAGTCCAAGGTGACGTAGTCACTTGTGAACATGTTTTAAAATTATTTCTCTCCTCCAGGTCACTTTAAGTGATTCTGTGACCAGCTGGAACTTAAAGCCAGACACCTCTCTGTGTAATTGTACAAGACAAAGGAAGCCCAAGGGCATAGAGGCACAAAAGAGAGACCACTGTGAGCTGATGCATTTAATGTCTCCTGTCCAAGTTCAGAAACTCACCTCTGTGTATCCCCCTGCTTCTCCTTTCAAACTTTAAGGTTTTGATTTGATGGAAAACCATCTGGCCACTCCTCAACCAACAATTTATAAATGCACAGAACCAAACTCAAACGCACGGCCATCCGACCTTAGTCCTAAGAATATGAAGCTCTTCATCAGTTGTAACAGGCTTACTGAACAGCCTCAGCTCCACGGGGGACCCACAGGAAATGATTTTCTTCTCCCCCCATTCCCCCATCAGCCTCTACTGGGCCTTGTGACTCTCCCACTCCTGCTGGGCAGAGATTCATTAACAATACCCTGGACAGACTCCATAACTTCCTTGGTCACTTCCTGATATTAAAAAACTCTGTCAAGTCCGGGTGAAGACACCATCCTCATATCCTCATATCGAAGGCAAATTCTTCAGTCCCTCACCACTGGCTGGCCGGTGGGCGGGGAAGACCCACAGTGGGGAATAGATGATTCGGCTCTTTCCTGTTCTTGCATGACTTTTGTGACCCATGTATCCTGTCTTGTTTATGCCCCAAGTGGTTGCTGGAAAGGTGAATATAAATAAATATGTATGTGTGTGTGTGTGTGTGTGTGTGTGTGTGTATTCTCAGGATGGCTTTGTCCTCCTTTGCATATCTATAGAACAACCAATTTAAACCTATCCCTGACTAGCTTACAAATAAATGAGACTCGGACTATGGCTATTTTTTTGGCTTTGACAATTACTGGGAGGTAACCCCTAATCTGCTTTTCTAACTGCTGACCTGGTTACCTTCCCAGCAGTGTACCCCAAACACTTGCTGATTCTCCTGGCCACATACTCATGGTCCATCTCCCCTTCAGGTGGCTTCCTGCTCTCGCCTGGTTCCTCCTCCTTTCCCTCCTGTTCTCTCTCCTCCCTCTACTCCACTCCCAACCAGGTAACTCAAAGCCCGCCTACCTCTAATCCCTCCAGTAATTGGACATAGCCAATTTTACTTAACCAATAGTTTTAAATTAAGGAACAAGGTTTGCACAACAAAGCTTTGCATCTAGGAGAATTTGCTCATAAGTCTAAACCTCATGATACAGAATTATAGCATCACATAATTTGGTCCATAGCAACAGACCAAACCTCAACATCTTTCACTCTGCTCAGTTAGAGCTTAGGGAAGGCCTCCTAGGATCCACTGAGCTCTTCCCAATTACCGTCCTCTCATGCACCCCGCCCCAATGCTGTAGTCCTCCCTGGGGCCTCACCAGCATGGAGCAAATTACAGCATCATGCTCCTAAACCTCCAAAACTGTGTGCTAAGCTGCCTCTTTTTTAAATAAGGAACCCAGTTGGAGGTATTTTGTTATAGCAATCAAGAGTAAAGACCCACCCCTTCCAAGGTTGTGACCCCTATTACCTCCTACTATACTCCAAAACTAGTGTCAAACATCCAGCCCATGAACAAGCTGAAATACCCAGGCCTTAGCATTGGCTTCCAGAGATCTTTGGCAGGCAGGCCCACTGCTGGGTGTCTTATCCACAGTCCTTCGTTGCTTATCCCAGAGTGACTTCACACATCTGTGACCTGAGTAGTCTGACAGGGCCCCAGGCTTGATGCTAAAATATGGAGATAACTTATGTGATCCTCAAGGGCTCCTGTGTTGGAAACTTGGTCCTCATTGTGACAATATGGAGATGTGAGACTAGGAGGATGTTCATAGGTCATGGGGAGAACCACGGCAAAGGGCATTAAAGAAGTATTAATAGGAGTCTGGGTGAGTTTGCGTGACCTTAGGTCACACAGACCCAAGTCTTGTGATTGCCTCTTTAGCTTTCTGTCCTACAAGTCAATCACTCACTCCTGCCCAGAAAGGCTCCCGACATTGTGTGTGATTGTGGTTAGAATATGAAATGTGCTCCCAAACTCATGCTTGAGCAGTGATTGAATCACATGGGTACTGAATTAATCCATTGTGCTGGAGAGTTTTGTGTCAATTTGACCCAAGTAGAGTTATCTGAAAGAAGGAAACCATAATTGTGAAAATGCATCCTTAAGATCCGGGTCTGTTTAGTATTATAGCCTGTTCTGCTTCCTTCAAACTTGACAATTCATCTATTTGTACTTTTTTGTGTGTGTGTGGTACTGGAAAATACAGTCTTCCACTTGACTGCATCAAGAAAAAGGAGAGAGAGGAGAATGAACAGAAATCTTTCCCTGTCCATGGCTGAAAGCCTACCAGATGCTATGACTTTGCTTCTTAAAAACCATCAGATCAGCCAGGCCTGGTCTACGGAGTGAGTTCCAGGACAGCCAGGGCTACACAGAGAAACTCTGTCGGGGTGGGGGTGGGGGGTGCATCAGATCTTTGTCTTTCATTACTGTTGCTGGTTTTTATTTATTTTATGTGTATGTGTGCTTTGTCTACATGTATGTCTGTGTACCTCATATATACTTGGCACTGACAGAGATCAGAAGAGGACATCAGATCCCTCAGAAGTTGAGTTACTGTTTTGAGCCACCATGTGGCTGCTGGGAATTGAACTTGACTTCTCAGAAGAATAGCAACCGCTCTTAACCACCCAGCTGTCTCTCCAGCCGCCCTCTGTGCTTTCTAAGTAAAAAAATACATCACACTTAATTAACTTGATTTAATACCTCCAACCTTATTTTAAAAAATAATAGCACATCATTGTACCCCACAAATCTACTCAAGTATAATTTTTCTGTGTATAATAAAAAGAGAGACTCAAAACTTGGAAAAATAATGTGCATACGCACATACAAAGCCATGGTCCTGTTGTAATCATATTTCAATTGGCTTTCAGAGTCCATTAGCCAGTTCATTCCCTACCTCCTACACCACCAACCAGGAGGGGGGCTCCTACACCACCAAGGGGGGGGGCGCTGACTTTGTAGACCCGCAGTGTGAGTGAGCCAGGAGTTTTCCTCCAGCCTGGCTGCTCCATTGTATTCCACTGGCAGGGAGGAGACTCCAGATGAGAGGCAGGAGACTCTCCAAACCAGAGACTAGCTCTTTGCCTGCAGCCCTAGCGTCCCCCATAATACCTTCCCGGCTGTCCTGGGCAGAGTCCTGGAGCATGGATTCCCACTCCATACACACCCCATTCTCCTCTGGGGGCCCCTAAGTAGGAAGGACCTAACTCACTCTCTTGTGAAGTGCACATATCCAAGCCCAGTTCACCTTTCCTACTTAGCACGATTTCAAGGAAACTCTGCACTGCCTTTCTTGCTTTTAGCATTTGGAGCCTTTGTTTCAATAAACCACACAAAGGACATTTCCTTAACTAAGGGAAGCCCCTCACCTTGGATAGGGGGAAAGGATAGCAAGGTAAAGACTTTGTTCAAAGAACTTTTAACAAATACAAATGCTCCCCTTGTATGTCTCCTAGTGAGGAGGGATCCAGACTCAGTATAACTAACTTCCAACCATGTACAGTTGCTGACTTGTGCTGGGAATTTTACAACTATTGGACTTTGGTGTTGACCTGCAGCATAGAGGGAGGAGTGCTCCTGGTAAGGAGCACTGAGAGCCGCCAGGAGGAAGTTTGCTCCGAAGCATCAAGCAGACTGCAGGTTTTCCTGAAGAATTCAGAATTGACGCTTTTGGATCATTTAAGTGTATGTGCTTCCTGCTGCCTGTGGAGATCAGAATAACCCACACCTTTTGCCAGAATAAGTGCTCAGAGCCGCTAAGCCATCTCTCCAGGCCCATCAGAAGAGATTTTGATGTCAAAAAGTTTAAGAATCACAGCAACAGATTTATTCTAGTATAATTTTAAGCGAGCATCTATTTCAATTAATAGATGATTGATGTTTCTCACTGGCCCCAAACAATATCTTCTTACAGCAGGGGCGGGGGGAGAGGGAGACAGGGAGACAGGGAGACAGGGAGACAGGGAGACAGGGAGACAGAGAGACAGAGAGACAGAGAGACAGAGAGACAGAGAGACAGGGAGACAGGGAGACTGGAAGAGAAGGAAAGAGGGAGAGAGGGAGAGAGGGAGAGAGGGAGAGAGGGCGCTCTTCCAGCACTTTCCTTTCTATAACCTACCTGGATTGGTGCCACCCTACATCCCAGCAGGCCTGTGAAGGGGGACAGAGGACAGAGGCTTCAGGAAAAGCTGTGGATTGGGCTGCTCTGATACAGGGATTTCATGGAAGTGACTGCCACGTGGTCTCAGCACCACACACCGTACATCATGATCTGACAATGACCTTGAAAAAATACAAAAATAAGGAAAAGTGTCCTGACTCTGAGGCAATTTCTTATGAGAGAAATGAAAGGTCGGTGCTCACCTGACTGTGACCAAAGAAATGAAATAGGTCAGAGGTAAGTGCGCTGGCTCCGTGTATCCGGTCCCTTTTCTCCTTCTTAAAGAGCTGCCTGGGCCGTGACATGGTTCCTCTCCTTTAGAAGTTAGGAAATTACAACACTGCAGAACGAACGAACCAAACCTCATGCTATTTTCTGTACCTGTATCTATGTCAGTTTCTTCATCAGGAAAGCCTGTGTCCCGCCTCTCAAAATCCCTGTTCAAGTTTTTATGCAGATACATGCAACAGAAAAACCTAAATAACATTGTTCCAACTAAGAAAAGCTTCTTTCTTCTCACGTAAAAATGGGGGTGGGGTGGGTAGTCCGGAGCTGGTGTAAAAATTTAGCAGCAGCCACCAGGGACCCAGTTTCCTGACATCTTTCCCTCCTACAGGTCTTAGCAAGCTACCAGGTCTCTTTCTGAGAGCAGAAACAGAGCCAAGGCAAAGGAGTCCTCTATTTGAAAAAAACAAACAAACAAAAAAAAAAAAAAACAAGATAAACTGCTCTTCAAACACTAACCAGTGATTCCCTCTTTCTTTTGTGCAAATGGCCACCGTTATCTGCAAACAGGACACAGAAATAATGCCTCTTTCCACTGCACGAGGTGGCCCCGACCCCTATTCCTTTGAAGAAAAAGGCAATCGTGTGGCAATCGGACGGGCAACGCTACAAGCTCACTTCCTTGGTATAGAAAATCTGTTCACTAGACCACAAGGAGCCACTGCCTTTGGACTGGGCACCATCGGCTCACTGCCAGTTTTACCTGTTATGTGCCAATGGAACCATATCTCTTAACACTACCAAATGTTGTGACTATTTGTTGCTGTAGGGATTATGTCTGTCTTACCATTTACTACTATTCTGTTACACTGTTTTCTATACATGAGAAGGGGGATTAGAAGAAACAGGAGCCAACAAACCAGTTTAACTGGCATTAGTCTGTCCTAAAGGTACCACTCTCCTCTACCTATGGCCCTGTCCACCAGCAATGGCGTATCCTCCAGCTCCTAACATCCTGCTCCTAACACACGGAGCACGCAGGAAACACCAGCTGAATTAAGCATCAATGATAAAAACTACAGGATCCCGAGATTAAACCCTTAGTGTTTTAAACTACCACACATGGATGTGGAAGGGAGGAAGGGAAGGGGGAGGGGCGGAAGGGAAGCGGCAGAGCAGCAGGGAGGAAGGGAGGGGAAGAGAGACAGGATATAGATTCTGGGAAAGCATTGCTTCATCTCTTCCCTGAGGCCTCTAACTGTTGAGGAGGAAAGGAGCACCCACCCACCTCATCAGGAATAAGAGGTAAGGGGCACAGGGTCGCAGAAGCAGAAGGGGACCATTGTTATCTTGGATCATTAAGGAGCAACTAACACTTTTTCTTCTCCAGCAGTCAAAGTGTTTGGGGTTGTATGTCTGTCTGTACAGACATGTGCACACATGCAATGTGTAAGTGTGAATGCATGTGTCCACGTGCATATGCATGGAAAGGCCTCGGGTGCTGAGGGGTTTATTTTTCCTTTTCTTTCTCATTGTTTTTAAGAAATTCAAGCAGGCTAAGCCCCCGAGACCCACCTGCTTCTACATCCTCCATTCCATGATGACAAGTGAACCACCATAAACCTCAAGTTCTTGTGCCTGCAAGGCAGGACTTTACCAACTAAACTATCTCCCCAGCTCCCAAAGTGCTCCTGTTGGTGAAGACCAACTTCCCATTCTGCTTCAGCCATGGAGCTGGGCCAGAGAGGTCCAGGAAACCTCGGTGACTGACAAGCAGAACTGGGGAGCAGTGGCCAAGAGGTGATCTCTGCCTCCAGAGGTCATACACTCCCTGGGTGATTTGCAGTCTGTTACAGATCTTATTCAAGACCTGGAACAAGACAATAAAGCAATTAAATCAGCAGTGTGCCCTGACCCAGCAGCATGAAGCATGGTAGACACCTCCACCCCTTCCCCCAGATAGGTGTCTGTAGTCATATGCTCAAGAGTATTCAGTTAGGAAATATTACCTAGCGAGCATCAGGCCCTCCTCACTATTCCCAGTCTATGTGAACTTCCTGTTTACTAATTAGCTCCTTCTCTGGGATATTTGTCAGACACTGCAGATTTTACTCGCTGCCGTGCTTTTTAAAGTGGGTACATAATGCTTGCCTTTTGAAACAAATTTTTATTGTGATAAAAATCCATAGCAGGGCGGTGGTGGCGCACGCCTTTAATCCCAGCACTTGGGAGGCAAAGGCAGACAGATTTCTGAGTTCGAGTCCAGCCTGGTCTACAGAGTGAGTTCCAGGACAGCCAGGGCTACACAGAGAAACCCTGTCTCAAAAACACCAAAAAAAAAAAAAAAATCCATATAGCATAACATGTATCATCTTCATCTCCTATAAGTTTACAATTCACTGAAGTATACTTCATTAGTCTTTTTCTGGCATCTGATTCTATTCATTATACACATGCTGATACAATGTAAGCATACACAAAGTTTTATATTAATTATGCAAAAAAAATCCCATGAACACAACAAAGCTGGCTATTTTCCAGAGGCCTGGGCTCTATACAGTGCCTTCCGTTACCCAGAAATGTTAAAACTTGTCACCTAAACATTTTTCTTCTATAATGTCCTGTCTCAGAGGAAGCTACATCTGTTGCCAGCCATTTTTTCTCCCCTTTAATTCACTCCTGGCTCTGGGCACACTGTACTGGCTGGGGTCCCAAGCTCATGGAGGGTCTGGAAATACCTGGGCGGGCACAACTTTCTGTGAGCCCGTCAGATATGAGGAGACATTTGAGAATAGTCATGAAAAGTCTGATTAGTTTAATTATCTTAAATGAAACACTGTGCTTGCTGGTGTGCTGTTTGGCAGTGCTTTCTCTTGAACTTGATAATGTGTTCACATTCTTCACATTAACATAACTCATTACATTACTTCATGTCTGTTTCAGATTAAAGTCAATTAAATTGAACACTTGATGTCAGAAAAATCTACATTAACAATTACCCCAAAAGATGTCCAAAGATAACAAATAGAAAAGTTCCTTATAAAAGTGTTTTCATCTCATAGTATAACATGACTGTATTATATGTAACTAAGGAAAAAGCGAGAATTATTACCCATATCCTCATCCTCAATATAAGAACTAAAATATGAAAGGAGTCAAACAGGAAAACCACTATTAGAATCAAGAACAGAACTAAATTATAGCCAGGATGATGTCAAATTATCTTTTTTTTTGTAGAAATAGAAAAATATTGTTTTAATCCTGAAGGAGAAATATCACAAAACTGATTTTACTTCTTGCCCAGATTTTTAGGCACTGGTATATTGTGGTTAATAAATCAGAATCTATTGTTCCTCTTTTGTAAAATATGTAATAAAAGTAATTAGCTATGAAAGTGCTTCATGTAATTTTCACACTTTCAAAATTAATTGTGTCATTTCCCTTTGTGAAGTGTTAAATAGAGCCGACATTGCAAAATTACTTTTAACCACTAGGGGGCAGAAAATGTTTCACATTTGTATATTACCAACTTTAAATTCTTAAGTTAAAATGAGTCTCCACTACAACAAAAGGTCCTCAAGGTCATCCTGTGTTCTGTACAGCACACTGCCCAAATAACGCTCAGTTGATTGCCTTAGGGTTGTTTAACTTTAAATGAGTGTATCGTCTCCTTGACTCAACAGTTCCCTGATGGTGGAAGTAAACATCCCTCTGAGCCTAACAAATCCTCCAGGAAAGGTGGGTTGCTTAAAGCAGGCTAGCAAACTCTGAGCACAAGCCAGGCCCTTTCTATGTTACAATGTCTGCAATGCAGTGAGAAGGTGGTGCTTCTTCTACAACTGACAACTGGGTTGTCGCTGAATTCACAGAGCTATAAATGCCTGGCTATTGACCCTGGAATCCTTGTTAGGTGAACTTGCCGTACCATGAGCTAATAACAGCTCTAATGTGGCAAGCATCTTCTTAGTTTCCCCTTAATGTACCTCGGTGACCCGATTAGCATGTCTCCCTTTCAATGAAGCCATTTCAGTAACTAAAGCATTACTTTGATTAAAAGATACAGCCTCTTCACTTTTTCTCTCTCCTTAACTTAAACACATTGTGGTAAATTGTCCCTCTTGGATTTCCATCTGAACGGGTGACATTTTAACTACTGCTCCTTGATCCTCCCCTCCCTGTCAGCCTTGGCCATGCCCCGCATCGCTGGACAGCTACAGGGCAATGGTAGGAGGCTGATGGCGGGAGGAACGGGGCTGGCAGGGAGCCAGGAATTATCTGTCACTGAAGCTGGTGACTTCTCTGATGCGTGGGCCTTGCAGGTCAAACCTCATACAGATTTTAACTTGCACGGCTTTACCCACCACCCTGAATCACTCCCGTTCTAAAGTGTTTTTCCTTAACAGAAACAATTCTCTCTCCACTTCCTAGGTCTATGACTGACACTCTTACAAACACTAAAAACCACAGAGTGATGATATGGAAAATCCGGGGGAGGGGCAGCACGGCAGTGTCTCCTCTTATTTAGTAGTAAGAGGAATCTGCTGCTAAAAGCAGGACTTTCAGACAAACACCAAATGTTCAAAGTACAGAAGTGTTGGGAAATGTCCTAATCAAGTCCATCACTTTACATGGTTAACAGATGCTAATAACAATATGGAGAGGTGCTGGCAAAATGGCTGGGGTGAAAGTAGCTACCACACAAGCCTGACTTTGACCCCTAAGATTTACATGGTGAAAGAGGAGAACTGACTCCTGCAGGCTGTCCTCTGCCCTCCATGTGCATACCATGACACACGTGTGCTCTCACACACAATAAAGGGACAATGATTGAGAGAGAGAGAGAGAGAGAGAGAGAGAGAGAGAGAGAGAGAGAAAGAGAGAGAGAGTTTGGAGACTATTGATGTCTAATTTTCTAAGCAGGTTCATAGGCATTGGTCTCCCGGGCCAAGATGGCACCGTAACGCCCAGTCACCAGAGACTGGTGCTTTAAACAAAAGAAATATCCTTTCCACAATTGGAGCAACTGGGGTCTGGGGAGAGGATGCCCACATGACTGAGCTCTGGGAGGGCTCTCATTGGCTTGCCCATAGCTGCCTTCTCTTCTCACTGTATACTGTCCTGTCCTGTCCTATCCTGTCCTGTCCTCGGTGCTTGTGCACTGTCAAACAGCTCCTCCTCTCTAGCCCTCATTCTTACTTTCTCTCCTATAGGATCAGAACTCCCATCCATCTAACCCAAGTTCTTCCCCAGACCCTATCTCCAGATGCCAATTGCACTGGGGGTTAGAGCTTCACCGTACGGAGCTGGGGAGGGTTGGGCATAATTCAGTCCCTACCACAGTCTGTGTCTATTACCCAAAGGTAATTCCCAGCATCTCTTTTCACTGTATTAAGAATCCCTAGCCAGGGGGAAAACTAGCATCCCATGTTCTGACCACACCAATAACTTCTCTGAAAATGAATTTTCCCACTTTTAACAATGTCATACCCATCCAAATTCTCAAGAGAGTGTAAAGATGGGGGAATTTGCATCATAGTTGGTACCAGGCCCCTAGGCCTCCCTTTAAAGCAGGACTTGTGCCCAAGTTGGCAATCCTGGCACAGAATGCCTCAACCACGTCAAGCTCCATGACCTTCCTAAATGCCATTGTGTAGCTAACAGCAGATCAAGACAGCAGGACAAAGGTCATCTCCTCCTGGACTGCTGTGACAGACAATGCCTGTTCCCAGATCCAGTGTTAGACAGCATCTTAACAGGCCCTCATCCGGGACAGGCTTCAGGATGTGCCCAGTTCTTAATTCGCTCTTCCTCCACAAGTGCTGGCCTTGTTGTTTGAGGCAGGATCTTCCATAACTCAAGCTGGCCTTTTGATCCTACCTCTTACCTCTACCTCTCCAATGCTGACGGTACAGGAATGAGCCACTCTGGGTACCTACCTTATTCCTCTGCTGCTGCAATAAAAGTGACTTAAGGGAAAGGGAAGCTTATTCTGACACAGTTTGTGGTGGTTTGGACAATAATGTTCCATCCAACCAATGTTTCATCCAGGAAGAGGGAAAGAGAGAGGGGGGAGGGGAAGGAGAGGGGGACAGATAGGGGGAGGGAGAGGGAGAGGAGAGGGAAGGGGAGGAGAGGGGGACAGGGAGGGGGAGGGGAAGGCAGAAGGGGAGAGGGGGAGGGAGAGGGAGAGGGAGAGAGACTCATGCTGCGTCTCACTTCCCTTTTCTCACTATACAGTCCAAGATCCCAACCAGGGAATGGGACTAACAATGTTTACAGGCCCCACTGTGCCCCCTTGATGTTGTGCTAACTGTCAGCTGATCATACACTTCAGATTTGTCTCTGATTCTCTATTTCTTTTTTTTTAAATATTTATTTATTTATTTATTATATGAAGAAAGTACACTGTAGCTGTCTTCAGACACACCAGAAAAGGTCATCCACTCTCATTACAGATGGTTGTGAGCCACCATGTGGTTGCTGGGATTTGAACTCAGGACCTCCAGAAGAGCAGTCAGTGCTCTTAACCACTGAGCCATCTCTCCAGCCCCTCTGATTCTCTATTTCATTCTACTGGTGCATGTCTCTTATGGTGCCAGTAAGTACTGTTTCCAGTCTACAGATTCCTGAAATAATATTAAGTCAAGGAGTGTGATGTTTCCAGCTCTTTGTCTCTCAGAATTACTTTAGCCATTAGGAGTTTTTATGATATGATTCCATAATTAATCTTGAAGTTTTTTTAAATTGTATAAAAATCTGACTGAACAGTAGGGCAGAGGAACTGCAGAGATGGCTCAGTAGGCGAGAGAACCCAAGTTCAGATTCCATCTCCCAGGGAGAAAGCTGGGTGTGGTGGTTTGAAGAGGAATTGCCCCATAAAGCCATGTGTTTGAATGCTTGGCCACAGGTAGTGGCATTATTAGACATATGGCCTCTTGGAGTAGAGTGGCCTTGTTGGAAGAAGTAGGTCACTGTGGAGGGAGGCTTTGCGGTCATCTTTGCTCAAGTTATGCCCAGCATTGCTCACAATCTCCTACTTCAGATCAAGATGCAGCACTCTCAGCTCCTTCTCCAGCGCCATGTCTGCCTTCATTTAGCCATGCTCCCCGCCATAATAATAACGAACCCTCTGAACCTGTAAGCCAGCCCCAGTTAAATGTTGTCCTTTGTAAGAGCTGCCATGGTCATGATGTCTCTTCACAGCAAAAAAAAAAAAAAAAAAAAAAATGCTAAGACATTGGATATGATTATATATTGTGCCTGTAAACCCAGTGCTGTGGGTGGACAGACAGCCTAGTTCCTAGCTCAGTGAGAGACTCTGTTAAAGAAGGAATGGGGTGGAGAGTAATAGAGGAAGACCCCTGATATCTTCCTGTGCACCCTGGGAGCACTTACACATGCATTCAAGAAACCCATACATGCATGCATATACCACGCACACATATGAATATACAACATATATCATACACATATGAATATGACATATTCCATACATATATGTGAATATACCATATACACATATACCACACTCACACATACACATATATTACCCACACATATACACACATCACATGCTTACATTTCACATCCACACATCGGTGAGCAAATACTGGAAGAAACACTAATTCAAAGATGGCACAAAAGTAGCCAATGGCAATAAACAAAGATAACCAAGAATATTAAGTATCCAGCAAATACAAATCAAAACAACTAGGAGATACTGCCTCACTGCTGTTAAGACAGTGTTCATCAAAAAGTGAAAGAGAATAAAGACTGCAAAGGTGTGGGGAAAAGCAAATACCAGTACACCTTATTGGGATGAAGAATGTTGTAGCCAGTATGCCAAACAATATGGAGATTTCTAGTAGAGTTATCCTATGACCAGCCATCCATCCTTTGGGCATTATTCATTGGACAACATCATTATCCCCCTAATGATATGATATCTATACTTCTATGTTTTATATATATATACACACATATAGTGTGTGTATAAAAAAACTGTATGGTCAGTACCACAGCTGATTAATTTATGTATGTATGGCTTATAGTATGTGTGTGAAAGTGGGATATATAATATGTATTGTATATGTACGTATATATAATATAATCTAACAAATGTGTGACAATATAATAAATATGTTAATATATAATTACTATATTGTGTTATATATGCTGCATATACAGATTACAGATGATATAACATTACACACATAACATAAGCCATACATATATTTATATTAATGACATAAATTAATCAACTTGATACATATATGATGAAAATCTCATCCCTAAAAAAAAATGAGAAGTTATTATAAGCCAAAACATGGAGAAGCTTCAAAGATATCTTTTGGCAAATGGAACCAGCCAGATACAGGAAAAGACTTTACATGACTTCTTACATGTGAATCATGTAAATTAAACTTTTTCTAGTCTTTAAAGAAATTAGCTAGTCAGCGGGGCAGAGTGTCAGATGCTTTTAAGTCCAGCACTCAGGAGGTGGAGGCAGGTAAAGGCTGTGAGTTCGAGGCCAGGCTGTTCTACACGGAGAGTTCTCCATGGACAGCCGAGACTGCAAAGAGAAACCGTGTCTCGAAAGCAAGCAAACAGAAACCAGACAGCTACAGCCAAGTATAGTAATAGAAAAGGGGTTAAGACAATTACTCAAGAAAGAAAGAAAAATCTCTCTAGGAAGTTACTCAAAGTGGCTCCTGAGGCCCCACCACTCAGTAAGGGACTGCTGGCAACGGGCAGTTGCTGAGAGAGCTGTCTCTTTCTTCAGTACTGCAGGCACTGACAAGCTACCCTGTGCTCCAGTAAATTACCTCCTGGTTATGCTCATGCAAACAGCTGTAATTAAACCTGGTGGGTCACACACAGAGAAAGCAGGAAGACTTGGTGGGAAGAAGGAAGGGCTTCAAAGGAAGCAGAGTGTGGAGGAAGAGAGGGAACAGGGTGAGGAAAACTAAAATCCAATTAATTAAAAAATGAGGGGGGAGCCAATTGACCCGTTTGCAGGGTAATTTTAAAAGCAGAATTGGCGTGCTCACTGGCCGTCTTCCTAGTGAACAGATACAGATCCTGAAACCAATGAGCTACAATGTTTCAGGTTTTTAAATGCAAATTTATAAAAAGTACCGGCAGAGGATAATACATCTTTCAGAGCAAAGAATAAGATCCAGCTTTTCTCCATTTAAGAAATCTTCTTACTTGCCAAGAAGTTCCCTCAAAAACTTAATTCATTTTTGAAATGCCACTTTGTTAAAGGTCTCTATAAGATTTAAAAGAAAGGTTATAGTCTATAATTCAGGCTTGAAATTATTATATATGTCCTGTAAGTTCTTTAAGTGAAGATAAATGGTATCATCATGATCTGGGATTTTTGTCAACGCAGAAACAATATTCTAGGTATATTTTTGTTTCTTTTATGTACCCTCTGAAAAGTTCTTGGAAATCTAAATATCACACAATCACACAAAAATTATCTGCAGCTGGCAAAACCATACCTCCACTACAGCCTGAGGCAAATCGTGGTCAGCTGCCGCGGACAGTCCGCAGAAGCCCTGCAGCCCACACCTGGGAATTTTACCTAAATTTTACTCCCGTGTGTGAAGGACTGCTAGAGTAGGAAAATGAACATGTGAGAAAGAGATCCAGCTGCCTAAAGGAGAACAGGGTGCAGGGTGACGATGCCATCGATGGCCATCGCATCCTAAGGGGTGAGTCACTGTGACCGTCTACAGGCAGGTCACTTGTGTTGGTGGCCTGAGGCAAAGGAGTTAAGCCACAAGGGCTAGGGACCAAAAAAGTGTTGGTCGAACATGTAGAGCCAGGCCTTACATTGTCCCTGAGAACCTCCCAGAGGTGTGTAGCTGGCCCCTGCTACCTTGTGAGTTCTTCTTCTTCCCATCCTTGATGGCCCCATTTCTCCCACTAACACTAGATAGAGAAACAAGGAGAGAGGGGAGACAGGAATTATGGAAAAGCCTCAGTCTATTTCCATTCTCTTTGTTTCTTCTTTAGCTGTGGCCACCGACACATAGCAAGCAACCTCCCTAAATGGCCAGCAACCACTGACCCCGCCTCTCAGGGCCCTCACATTTGTGTACCCTCAGAAAAGTTCTCAGAATTCCAAACATTACACCATCGCAGAAATTATCCTAGGCTGGCAAAACCATGTTTCCGTTAGAGCACAGGGCACATCGTGGTCAGCTGCTGCGGACGCGCCGAAGCTGCTCCCATGAGATTAAAGCTGCCACACCTGGGAATAAAACAAAGGACATTCTTATAATATTCCTGTTTTATAAAGAAACCAAAATTCTAAAACCCAAAAATGTCACTACGGGGATGCATTTCCAAAGAACAGCTGTTTTAAAAAGATAAGATGGTGTCCCTTTCCTCTAACTTTTAGTTAAAAATCTCAGTGTTGAAAACAATTAAATTTTTCTACCCTTTACATTTGAATAAAAAGGAAAAAAGAAAGGAAAAAGGAAAGGACAGGACTGCTCCTTGGTGTGGTCGGGGAGAAAGTGTATTATAGATATGCGGGAGAGCATTGCAGGGACATCTGGGAGAGCATTGCAGGGACATCTGGGAGAGTGACATGATCTGACTGAGCTGGGCCACATGCGGAGAGGAAAAAGGAGAGAAGGGAACAGGGTGCAGCTCCCAGGAGGCCAAAGGTACAAAAGGCGAGGAACCAAAATGGTTGGATTATATTAGAAAGAGCATCCCAGGCCCCTGGGCTCAAGAGTTTAGGCAAGCCGGCAGGTATGTCAACAGAGGGCCCTGTAGCAGATAGGGACTAAAGGACTACAGGAAGAACCCGGCAGCCAGTGCCTGCTTTGATACATTAAATAGGCACTTCAGCTATTTGTCTCAGGTTTGAAACCTAACTACATTCACTTGAATTAAAATAAAAATGCGAATCAAATGCAAGCTGGAGGTTACAGCCATATCATTAGAGTCCTTTAGCTCATAAGAAGCCAGATCCCACAGCAAAAAAAAAAAAAAAAAAAAAAAAAAAAAATGACAACAAAAACAGATTGTGACCCATGATCCCCTACCATTCTACCTCTGAACAGAGAGTAAAGAACTGTCTTGTGTTGTGCTTTGACAGCTTCTAAATTCCTAACTTGTGGTCCTGACTAGTCTCAAACTCTCCTATGCTTGCTGTTGTGTGCTAGGTTGAACTAAATCGCCTGGTATAAAATATCCCATTACCCTGAGAGGCTATACAAGTCCGGTCTCTCCCTTGTGTGACAGGGATTTCTCTGACAGGATACTCTGGCCCATGCCTGCCCGCCCACAGCCACACAATCCCCCCTTCTTGCTTCCTGTCAGCCGTCTCACTCACGATGGCATCCTCTCTATTTAAAGAGAAGCATCTCCTTGCATTAGGACCCTGATGCTTTCTAATGCTCTCCCAGGTCAAGGCCCTGGCATGGCCTCATCCTTGAACGGAAACTTTATGCCAGTTTCCTTTCGTGAACCAGCTGTGCATTATTTTCCCCTCTTTTTTAAAATTATATTTAACATACATTCAACCTAGAATTGCTGCAATTTCCCCAGTGTTACCACCACCCACAGGGCATAGATCAATGGTGAATTTTCATCAAATAGACATCACCCAACTGTCAGGCTCAGTTTCTTCCCAGGAACACTCAAACCATGACTAAACGGGACCAAGGCCCAGCACAGAGAAACGTAGCACGGACAGTACTAGAAGGCTGGCATTAGGGTGTGCAATGAATAGTCCCCAACAAGTTGTACTTCTCAGTGTTTGGCCTCAGCCGGTGGCACTGTTTTGGGACATTATGTAACTTTGAGGACATGAAGCCTAGCCAGCAAATGTGCCATCCAGAGCAGGCTTTGAAGGTGAGTATGCTCAACCCCGCTTTGAGTCCTGCCCTCTGCTTGCCGATGTCCCTGAGACTTGAATAAGCTGCCCGCGAGCTCTCTGCACTGCAGACAAAGCATGTCTAGTCGCTGTGTCTTCCCCTGGTGGACGCTACCCTCTGAAACCTTTCTGTCTGGCATTTTGTCACAATAATGAAAAAAAGTCCAGATAGGGACACAGGATGAGATGGGCAGACAGGGAATTAAACGAGGGGTGGGGGTGTCCTACAGGGAGGAGCAGAAAGTGCTAGATTAGGATGGAGTTCCATCAGAAACTGGAAAACAAATAAAAAAGGAAAATAAAAGAGTTGGGTAAGTGTCAGAGCTTCCTTTCCCCATTCATTACCCTGTCTCCAGTAGGGACTGGTCCTCCAGGCGGAGGATTGATAACATTGCTACTGTTCTATTGCTGTGAAGAGAAACTTTGATGAAAGTGACTGAACAGCCAAAATTAACTTCCTGGCCCCACCCACCCAAGGACAAGGCAACATCCTGGAATCCTAGGAGCTATCGGTCTTGAAAGATTACAAGCCACATGTTTTCACTCCCTTAAGTTTGTTTGATTCACTGGCTGTGCCTGACCACACGTGGGCAGGAGGTACATAGGCAGGAACTACGGCAGGATGTATGTTTTCCCCTGTTAGGCCCAATGGGAAATACAATGAACTGTGGGGTTTGTCTTTTTAAGTCCCTACAAAGGGTGGCCAGGCCACTGGTGGGAATCCAGAGGTGAATCTAGCTAGAATTCCTTTTCATCTTGGCCAGAATTTAATTAAAGCTTCCTGCAAATGTGGCTCAAAATTGTGAAAATGGTTTTTCTCTTGAACAGACAAATCTGCTGATTAACCTCGTGATTAACAGCATCCTATTAAAGAATGCATTGAACTGGGGGCCTGCTTACAGCTTCAGAGGAATTCATTCTCATCTCTCCTTCGATTCCTACCGACAAAATGTCTTCTTCCTGCATTCAGGTTTTCACGTTGTTTTTCAATAACACAAACTCAGAAACCTAAGTCTGGTTTGCATTTTATTCTGACACACCCCCCCTTCTCTTTTTGGATAGGGTCTAAATGAAGTCCATGGTAGCCCTAAAGTCACTGTAGCTGAGAATGACCTTCAACTGTCTGACGCTGTGCCTCAACCTTCTAAGTGATGATTTCAGGTGTGCACCACCACTGCAGGTTTTTGTTTTTATTTCATTTTGCTTTTTAATTAGTTTCTGACAAGGTTACAGTAAGGACTGAAAATTCAGAAGGGACCAAGCTTTGGGGGACAGGAAGATAAACTTCACCATTCCACTGTCAGGGAAAGAGGAACAGAAACTCAGGTCTGAATGTATAGAATCTCTGGGACTCCACCTTGGAACTCAACAGGATTGCAAATGAGGCGCTCCACCAGCCTGCCTTTCCTCAGCTCAGCTGCTGCTGCTTAAGTCATCACCTGTCCTGGCACGTGTAGCACACGCCCCCACGAGGCTCACAGGCTCTTTAAAAGGTCCCAGCCACCAAGCTCTCTCTGGGTGTGTGTTTTGTTCTTTGTCTCTTGTTTTCTCTGTCTGTTTTTCTGTCGTGCCCCCACACCTTGGTTCCAACCTACCAAGGACCCTTTGTCTGGTGGACTATCTTGATGCCTGCTCACTCTGTTCTAGCCACACTAAGAGCCTCTCCTTTATCTGCAATGGCCTGGCTTCCACAGATCTCTGAGCACCGCAGCCATCACTGACAATTGCTGAATGAGTCCTACAGGCGAGAGCAAATGCTTCCCGAAGTCTAGCAAAGGTTCCTGCCTCTGACTACTTCCCTTGTGTGAGGTTTTAGGTTTTGAGCACTGTTTCCAAACTTTGCTTTCATTCGAAAGTCCTGGTACCAAGCACTCGGGTCTCCTCCAGCTTTCAAAGGCCCTGGCCTCTGATCAGTTCACGAAGACCCTCTGAACAGTTTGTGCCTTCTTTGTTCAATCCTCCCTGAGTCTTTGGGGACCTTGGAGTTCAGGCGTTGGACTTCTCTCCCTACCTATCTCATCTGCTTCCTAGCTCCCCTTGGGAAGTCTTTTGAAGACATTCTCACTACTCCTTTCCAGTGGAATCTGGCCTCAATATGCTACACAAGAGATCTACGGAACATAAAAAAAAAAAAAAACCCATTCCCTATTTCTTTTTGACTTGCTCCAAGCCCTCCCCAAACTGTGAAATGCCCTGTCTGTAAAGTTTGTTGCAAAGTGGGAGTCATAGCAGGCACACAGGGTGAGTGACAGGGTGAAGGGGCAATGGGGGAGGGTGTGGTAAAGGAGCAGGCCAGCTTCTGTAAGCGCTCAGCACACACCTATTATCCCGTGCAGCATCTACTCTTACAAAAGAGTAAATTATTGCAAACTAGGAAGAATAGTTACAACATGGAAGTAAAGTTACCTTTTAAATGGCCAAGGTCTTTAATGTGTTCAGGACTGTATTTGTAGTCATGCACAGTACTAATGTAATTACAGGAATAAGACTTAATTGGTTAGCCTCCTGCATGTTTCCAAACTTAAGCCTAAAACAAATAGCTCAAAATAAGCATATGATCTAGGATTGATGAACTTAATAGATAATGGTCCTCAAATGCTTCAGAGATCTGCAGAACATGGCATTTAAAATGGTTGCTAAAATGCACTTTGTGATAACAATGCCAGCTCCTGGCAGCTTCTACTCCATACAAGATGGAGGGGCACAGAACTCCACCTGGAACTTGCTTTAAATGTGGTAAAATGTGGGCAAAAAATAAAATAAAATAAAAATGCCCTTTATCTCAACTGCTGACAGAACACTGTCAAAACTGTGGACAAGCAAGGCACTGGAGAGTTGTTTGCCCTTCCCTGCCTAGACAAGGCAAGCCAATTTCCCAAAATTCCTGCTCCACAGGAAAGTCTGTCCCATCTTCTGGGGCTGGTAGCTGAAGATTCCTGCTGCCCTGTGCCCTCTGCCCCTGCTAACCACAGAGGAACCTAGGGTGACTGTTCAGGTAGCTGGTGAGTTTCTGATATTTATCAACGGATTCAGAAACTACTTGATCTGTATTTCTGCAGAAGAAAGTTGAGGTGAAATTCATCCTTTTCAGGTGAGGTTGGTAGTGGATGGGTTCGTCAGTTGAACAGCAGTGCCCAGGGCTTTAGCTGCCTCCTCTGTTCTCTTCATGTATAAAAATCAGGCCACAGCACTTACATGCCTAGGGCTACTACTAGGTCTAGACACAGTTTCTCTTGTTACCAGGCTCAGAAAATCTGTAAACTCACCAAGCAGATTCCATTTCCTTCAAAGGAACTTGCTTTACAGTGACTACTAACTGTAACCAACCACCTGTGTCACCTGATAATTGAATTTTTAGAAAGGAGTAAAGTTTTCGAATGGTCAGAAAATACTAAAGCTTAAGTTGTGAGGATGTAAGAAAATGTTTTAGGATCTAAGAAGGTATTTTAAGGTGGGGGAAAATGGAAGTTCAGAGTTAATCAATGCAGTTCTGATGCACTATTCGTCTAGCTCTGCGAAAGCACTACTATTACCAGAGTCATAAGCTCGAGCAAAATTCCAAAGTTCCTTTGGTGGCCTTCCAAGAACAGACTGAAAGTCCTTCTCCGTGGCTTAAACTGCCCATCTCACCTGCACACATCCAGTCTTCTTGGATCAATCAGCTTCCTCTAGCATCTTCTCAATGTTGAGGGAATTGATTGTGATGACTTCCAGTCTGGGCTCCCAACTCTCCAACAATGGTCAGCTGTGAGTAGCAAGTCCAAGGATCTAGAAGTTGCTCAGTCACACCTGGGGGTCCCCACTAGGCTGGTTGTTCCAGCTGGCTTTCTGTAGAAGTCCTTTACAACACAAGGGCTGGCAAGTCATTGCAAGCAGGTGAACAAGATTGAATCTTCCTGCTTCCAATCTCCTTATATAGGTCCCCAGCAGAAGGTGTGGCCCAGATTAAAGGTGTATTTGACCATGCAGGGATATGGCACATGGTTTGTTCCAGGCTGACCTGAACTCCAATATATCCTTGCCGTAGTATCCTGGTATTAAAGGTGTATAAGACCTTGCCTGGTCCTAAGTTTTCCATAGCCACGACCATTCAAGATCAAAATGCCAAAACCAGGTGAGAAACTTGTGTCTTCAGCCTCAAGATCTGGATCACAGGTGAGCCCTACAATTCTGGACTGTAGTTCATTCCCGATTGAGTCAGGCTGACAACCTGGACTAGCCATTACACTTCTGGAGAAAGGGAGGAAGCCCATTCCTGCTCTCTTGTGCTCTCTCTCTCTCTCTCTCCCTCTTAGTGTGTGTGTATGAGAGAGAGAGAGAGAGAGAGAGAGAGAGAGAGAGAGCACGCTCACCAGCAAGCACACAGGAACATACACTAATAAATTTCTTGAGTTTAAAGCAGCAAAGACAGGGACTGGACACCTGGTGTGGTTACTTGGTTCAATGACAGCCAGGACTCTGCACAGAGATCCTATCTCAAACCAAATCCACAAACCACAAGTGCTAATAATGTCCCAAGTCAAAAGTGTAGAAAGAGTACATGAAGTGTCGCGCGCCTATCGTCTCTCACGAACGACGCACGGCAACAGGATTCTTCTGCGGACATTCTTTACTGTACAGCTTTTCAGTACCACTCCTGAGGCTGAGAGTTCTGAACCTTCCCCGGACGGGCCACCAACTGTCTGCGCCTAACCTTATCCCGCAAGGAAAGACGCGACACGACCAGGTTCTCCTCTGCAGCACTTTATTTAGGACCTTCCTTTTCTTCTTCTACACGGGGCCCGAGCCTGTCTTTTGCCGCCCTTATATAGCCCAGCAGCCCTCGCTTAGGGGCATGTCGCATTGTGATAGGAGAACTAAGGTTCACCTCATTAGCATGCCAATGTTGAGTCATAGCAAAGCCATACTTCACGTGTGTTAAAGTTGTTTACCAACTGCACGTGTGTCAAAGTTGTTTGCATGGACTAAATATTTCCTACCAGCACCGTCTTGCAACAGCGCTGGATAAAGTGGCTTCCCACAATGAAGTTCTCAGAAGAGTGTATCACCATAACTTCAGTTCATGTGGACAAGGTGTAAGAGAATATAAACAAAACTGAAAGAGCACACTGGAACTCTTCATCCCTCATAGCTGTGGTAAGGCCAGAAGTGTACATGCTGCAGGGAGTGGGAAAGGGGGGAGGCTTCCTGTTACACACATACAGTACAGAGATCTTACAGTGCATTATACTCCCCACATTTTGATGGGTCTGTAGCAAAGTGCTTCTGGCAAATTGTCATTAACATCTTGAGGCCCTGAATGTATTTCTGTTGGGTTTCATCATTTAAAACAGGTGCAACATCCTTGGAAAAGACCTTCTCCCTGCCATTTCTGGCATGGATACCAAT
Organism: Apodemus sylvaticus; assembly: GCF_947179515.1. Lineage (NCBI taxonomy): Eukaryota > Metazoa > Chordata > Mammalia > Rodentia > Muridae > Apodemus > Apodemus sylvaticus. The sequence continues at coordinate 75,620,921 of NC_067473.1, read as the reverse complement.
AGTGACACCAATAAGCCAGGGAGTAGGTCCAATGGCCATCTGAAGGTAAGCATCATTCGCCTTCACGTACTTTTGCTGCAACATGGACTTAACAATAGCTGTTACTGACCCTTTAATATCAGCAGGAAGATTCCTCTTCTGAAGCTTTCTGAAAAGCAGTCTGAGGTAGGACTCTGCTTGTGGGTAGCACTGTTCAGTTTGCCCTGCATGCTGCACTTTACGTAGTCCTCTCTGGCATTCAGTTCTTTAACCCAAACACCAAGAAGAAACCTCAGGAATTTGGTGATGATGGCCATGTCCTGATGATCGTCACCTTTCCCTAAGGACTCCTCCAGTGCCTCTAATTCTTGAATGGTGGTGTTATCCTCGTGAACTTTCGGGTCATTCTATGTGGCCTCCTCTCCAGCTTCCTGACCACCCACAGTTTCATTCAAATAGTGCTGGTCAATCTTGTCCAAGGCTGCTTTCAGATCATTCCTTAAGCCCTTGTTCACCTCTGCTGTAAGAATCTCCATCTTCTTAAAGTGTTGGAAAGCATCATAATCGGTTTCCCCAAACAGTCTGATTGGCTGTACTCTTTCTCTCAGTCCTCTGATGACCTCTTGCCAAGAAAGAGTCATAGGAAGTTTTTCCTTTGCAAGAACAAATTCCAGCACTGGATCAGATGGCGTAGTGGTTTCTCGTCATCCTTTTTGGCCTTTATCTTGTAGCCACATCTTTCAAAATACTCTTCCTTTTCTTTTTTGGCAAGTTTACTGTGCTTGAAGTGCTTTTTATTTTCCACCAGCTGGTTCCTGTCCTCCACCAGCTGCCACTTCCACAGAATCTCTGATTTTAGGATGCCTCGCTCCCAGTGTTTAAGATCCACTTTGATTCTCTGGCTCCTTGGCGATAACCTCACCTGCAAGGGGAAGGGAAAGAAGACCAGTATAAAGGTTTTGTAAGGTCTGAAAATAGTAAGGTTTCAGTTGTGATGACCTAAGAAAATGTTTTAGGGTCTAAGAGGGCATCTCTCCTTTTTTATTGAATGTATTCTTTATTTACATTTCAAACATTATTCCCTTTCCCAGTTTCCCCCCCTCCCAGAAATCCCATAACCCATCGTCCCTCCCCCTGCTTCTATGAGGATGTTCCTCCATCCATCCCATAGCCACCTAACCTCCCTCAATATTTTTACTTTGCTGGGGCATCTATTGGGCCGTCATCAGACCAAGGACCACTTCTCCCATTAATGTTGCTGAGAAGGCAGCAGATGCTGGCAAGGCTGTGGAGAAGGAGGACCACTCATCCATTGCTGGTGGGATTGCAAGCTCGGACAACCACACTGGAAATCAGTTTGGCAGTTCCTCAGAAAATTAGATAAAGTATTACCTGAGGACTCAGCTATACCACTCCTGGACATATACCCAGAAGATGCTCCAAAATGTAATAAGGACACGTGCTCCACTATGTTCATAGCAGCCTTATTTATAATAGCAAGAAGCTGGAAAGAACCCAGTTGTCCTTTGTTTGCAAGTAACTTTTTGTTGTTTAATTTTCTCACACACAGATAAACACAAGATGTCAAACAATGCCTTAATGAGTAAATACATCTGAACATCCAGAAGTCAAAGTTGTAAACTGTTAATTCATAAAAAGCAGTTACAGCACTGAAAAAGACGAGGATTCCCTCTCACCAATGTCCTCCTCTGGATCAGGTTAGGTGGCCTCTCTTTCTTGTTGCCCTTTCTTCCAAAGCTTGGCCATCACCAGAAGCTTGAGGTTAGGCTGGCTGGCAGCATCCTCTGGAAAGATGGAGCCATCGTGCTCTTCCCAGCCTGCATCAGACCCGTCCTCGACCTGGGCCTTTCTTCTCTTCCTGGCCTTTTGTGGCATGAGTTTGTCCACTCTCTCCTTGTCTGACGCTGTCCCAAATTCGTCTTCAAACCTTCTCCAGGATTGCAGCAGCAGAAGCCTCTCTTCCTTTTCTTCCCGGTTTCCCATGGCTTGGTTAGCTTCTTCATACATGTGTCTGCACGCAGTCACACCTGCTTCTTTCCCAGAAGATAACTCAAACTGAGCAAAACTGATGCAGACCTTGATGTGCTGTGTCCGCCGCAGCCACTGTCGGTAAAGGGTCCGCGCACTCTCGGGTTCTCCTTGCTTGATCTCAAAATCAATATAGGATTTCCAAAGGACCTCTGGCATGTCCAAGTGTGGCTGGCTGACAGCCAATTCATAGATCGCCCGAGCTCTTCCATATCACCGAGAATTGTCTCTAATTGTTGCTCTATCTCTCTGTCTCTCTGTATGTCTCTGTGTGTGTGTCTCTTTCTCTCTGTTTTATTTGTGTTTATTTGTGTTTGTGTGTATATGTGTATGTGTGAAAGAGAGAGACAGAGAGAGCACTTACAAGCAAGCACATGTGATTTATGCTATCTATCAGAATTAAGATTTCCATAGTATTTGTTTAATTTAACTGTTTTAAATTGTTACACATCAAGATGGGTACAGTTTTGAGTTTTGTGGTTATCTTCTTCCAATGAAAGAGAGATCAAACTAAAAGTTTTCCTAGTTACTGGCTAAAGGACATATTTATTTGAGCAAAAGTCTTTGTGTTTGGGTTTTTAGAAAAGGTGATTAGACTCTGGACAACTTCAAGAGTTCTATGGATCGTTTATGACAGAGGAGGAACTTGTGAAGAACTAGATTCGAGAGATTCAAACAAAATAGGTAAACACATGGTATGAATGAAGAATTATCATTGGATCTTATTAAAATGGGCTCATGATAAAGATTGTCTTTGTTATACCCAAATGAGGACCAAAATTTTGTGCCTAACTTGTCTGTCCACCCTACACAGAACAATACAATCCACACAAATATCTCGATGTAACTTAAATTTGTTTTTTACATTTGTAAATTGAAGAGGGCACAGCTTTGGAGAGAATCACCATGAGACATGCTGAACTGGCCTGCTAGAACTCCCAATATCATGGATACAAGGTCATCTTGTATCATGCAACCTTTCAGATGGATCCAATCGGAACTTAAACATCAGAGACTATAACAATTGCTGGCATGGGCTTCTTAAGGCCTAACCAACTCTCCCATTTTTCCATACCCTTTCACCACTTAAAGATATCTCAACACCCACATTTAGCAGGAAGTTATGAAGAGTCCTCGTCCCAGTTCCTGGGTTTGGGGGCTGGAGGTGCTTATTCTAGTTTTCCTTGTCAGCAGTTTAGCAATGGCCATAATTTGAACAGGGAGGATTGTATAACCATAATCTCACTTGGTAGAAGTCTTTTATTGTTACAAAATTAAAGCTAAAATTTCTTACATTGGTGTAGAATGAAAGTTTTCATTGTATGAATTTCTTTTACTGACACAAAAATTTAATAATACAATGATTATACCCAGTCCTTCTATAACTGCCAATACAAACTGATTTTTAGATGATTATGCATACATGTTATGGGCCAGATAACAAACTCCTGGTATGTTGAATTAATTGTTAAGGGTGTTTTCAACATATTATAATTAGAAATAGCTGAGAGCCATTATAGGACAGTAATTGATAAAGTAATCAGTCCAGATTACTTTTCATAGATACTTTTCAAAAACTTCAGAAATCCACAGAATGCATCATTTAATGTTACTTAATCATGTCATTGAGACAAACTTGCTCCTGACAGTGCCCCATTCTTGAATTCAAAGAAGAAACTCAACATCTATCCCTGCAAGTGTTGTTGTACATGAGGCAAGGAAGCTCCTGGGCAGAACTTGCCTACTCATCTACAGACAAAATTACTGTCCACAGAAAGGACATATTATGCAGAAAAGGCTACTGATAATCTCTTCCAAGACAGGGTAATCAGCCCTTCAAAATGCTGCATGATAAAGGTCTGTCAGATGATCCTGGGACAAACAGCCACAGACTGATGCTCCAGTGTGTTGAAAAACAGTGGCCTATGTAAGTAGGCAGCTGTCTCTACAATTTTTCTCTTTTGGAAACTGCGTTAGTGCTTCCTATATTTTCAGGTAAATTTGATGTCCCTCTCAGAATTCTGACGGGGTTGAAGACTAGTGGTAGACTCATAGCCAACCCAAGCTATTTAGCATTGAGAAAGATGATTTAGATTTGAGAAGATGGTTTTCAGATGCTATGAAATCTGAAAAAAAAATAACAGGTATAAAATTACAGGCATTTTTAAGTTAGGATGGATAATAGAGTGCTTAAATTGACAAAATTGATGGACTGGGTGTTAAGTGTATCTTATACTTTTTAATTATAGAATGGTAAAATTTGTGCTGAGTTTATACCTGACAAAAAGAGCCTTACAATTGGACAAAAGGGGTGGAATGATGTAAATTGCTCATGTGTGTGTGTGTGTGTTCTGCTCTCTCAAGAGTCCTTAAACTCAGGTTCTGTCAGGTGACATTGTAATGGGTCAGATAAGGCTAGATCCTGTGATTGGGCAGTGGAAGGAAAGGCAGAGCTGACAAGTTTAGAGGGGGTAAGGGAGATGGAGATGAGAGAGGGAATGGAGGACAAAAGATGGAGGAAGAAGATGGAGCTGAACCACGTGGCCCTAGGTGCCACAAGTAACTGGGGATTTTATAGGTGGGAAATAGAGGAATGTAGGTACACTTGCCAGAACTAGGTGTGTAGTTTGTAGTCATGTCAGTTGAGTTTTGTGTTCTTTGCATTGGCATTTTGTGGTTGGAGATTTACCCTAATAAATTTGGCTGGTATATTACAAGTCTTTGGTGTTATCATTTCAAGGGAGAAAGGGGAACTGCAGAGGCAGACAGCTTTCTGTACCATAGCCAAGGCAGCAGATGGCATTGGAAGTATGAGCAGCCTGGCAGCAGCTCACCATGGCAACCAGGGCTGGACCCTAGAGGGGGGGTTGGCAAGACCACCTTCCCGTGCCTAACGAGTTAAGCATGTATTGGGTTTTGCTTGTTTGATTTGTTTGTTTGTTTACCTACAGGCTCCAAACACTAATCTTCTGTTGCTGTTAGGCAATGAGCAATCTGGGGACCTTGACAAAAAATTCCCCATTCCCTATGAACTTGATAATGGTTAAACTTGTCAGTTGAACAGGAGCAGTCAGAGCTTTAGCTGCCTTCTCTGTCCTCTTCGTGTACAGAAATCAGGCCACAGCATTTACATGCCTAGGGCTACTACTAGGTCTAGACACAGTTTCCCTTGTTTATGTTTATTTTTGTTTGTATATTTAAAGATGTATTTCTTTTACATATGAGTACACTGTAGCTGTCTGTAGACACCCCAGAAGAGGGCATCAGATCCCATTACAGATGGTTGTGAGCCACCATGTGGTGGCTGGGAATTGAACTCAGGACCTCAGTGCTCTTAACAGTTGAGCCATGATACCAGGCTCAGAGAAGCCTGAAGTCACCAAACTGAGATTACAATGGAAGGCTATACATAAATAAATAAATAAATAAATAAATCTAAAAATAATATAAATTCAGAGCCCACACAGACCAATTCTGGGAGTACAGAAGTCATAGGATCTAGTTTCCACTTTATGAGGAATAGTAACACGGGAAAGGACGACAACATAAAATGACTTGCCCTGCTGTGTGACCTAACCGTGGATGAAGAGTAAGTGACTTAGGCATTTCCAACGCTGGTGATAAAGAAGAACTTCATAAATAAACCACATGTCACAGTAGGGATTTGCTGCACATCTCATCAAACTCTCCTCTTTGTCAAATCCCCCTAAGGTCTACCTGAACTCATCCTAACAAAAGGCTTCAGCTGCAGGCCAGGGGACACTGATTCCACCCAAGACAGCCTCCACCCTGCCAGGGACTGGCACAGGCTCTCCTACCTACGCATGCCTTGGACCCTAGGTAGCCAAGAGTGGCTCTCCATCCTTCTCCAGAGAGGCCGGCATAAGCAACTGTGAATGGGAACCGCCTACAGCAGCCTCCAGGCCCTGACCTCTGCACTCCTAAACCTGGACCTGACTGGAAGTGAAGACGGGAACTACCTAAGAAAGATTCCATCATTGACTGCTGTTGCTGCTAATACAATTGTCATTGTTGTTACATGAGTGCGTACTATCCCATCGCGGCCACAGGGCCCCATAAGAACCTTGGCCTGCACTGTAATGAGCAGTAACAATGATCTCTCGTCACCCGCTAGGCAGGGGGAGGGCTCAGCATCTTACTTGAACAAAACCACTAAGAGGTCTGGATTCTTCTTGTCACTGTCAGATACAGAACCCAAAGGTCAGCAAGATGGACCTGAGAAGTTGTCAGTCCAGATTTTACCCACCCACTCTTCCCTCTCTGACACCACACCCAACATGGCTGGTAAGAACCCACCTGCAGACAAATTAGTCCTGACCTCTCCGCACTGCGCCACCTAGTGGTCACGGCGATCAAAGCTTTACTCTGGAAGCCCTAGAGCAAGTCCTCCTTTTGGGAGGAGAGTGAGGACTGAGGGAAGCACAGGGAAGCCTGGAACTCTCCTGCATCCAGTCCTAAGGCTGCAGCTCTGAGATGGCTCCACCACCCACTTCCTCACCCTGTCCTCCAGACTCTGGTGTTCTGCACTTTAGCTGGGATACTAAGTAGCCATCTGTGCTTTCAACCTAATTGATTCTGCCTCTCCAGAAAGGTGACAAACATACTTTGAACTCAAATGAAAAGCAAGTCTAAAACACAAGAATAATAACACTTTTTTGGTTTTGGTTTTATGTTTTTTTACTCTAAACTCCAGATTTTATACCCCTCCCAGCCCACTCTCCAACTGTTATATATCCCATACCTCCTGCATATCCCCCTGTGTCCTCAAGGATGTCCCCAGCCCCCACCCTCATCCCACCAGACCTCTAAACTCCTGGGGGCCCCAGTCCCTGAGGGTTAGGGGCATCTTCTCTGACTAAACCCAGACCTAGCAGTCCTCTGCAGTGTATGTGTTGGGGGCCTCCTATCAGCTGGTGTGCGCAGCCCCATTGCTGTTCCAGAGGGTGAGAGATCACGGGGTCCAGGTTCCTTGAGACTGCAGGTCCTCCAACAGTGTCACCAACTTCCTCAGCTTCCTCCACCTTTCCCCTAATTCAACCCCTACGGGCAGCAGCTTCTGTCCATTGGTTGTATGCAAACATATCTGCATCAGACCCAGGTGCTTGTTGAGTCTTCAGGAGGGCAGTCACGACAGGGCCATTTTTAAGAGAGCTCTACAGCAGTTACAGCACTGAAAAAGACGAGGATTCCCTCTCACCAATGTCCCCCTCTGGATCACGTGTGGCGGCCTCTCTTTCTTGTTGCCCTTTCTTCCAAAGCTTGGCCATCGCCAGAAGCTTGAGGTTAGGCTGGCTGGCAGCATCCTCTGGAAAGATGGAGCCATCGTGCTCTTCCCAGGCCGCATCAGACCCGTCCGCGACCTGGGCCTTTCTTCTCTTCCTGGCCTTTTGTGGCATGAGTTTGTCCACTCTCTCCTTGTCTGACGCTGTCCCAAATTCATCTTCAAACCTTCTCCAGGATTGCAGCAGCAGAAGCCTCTCTTCCTTTTCTTCACGGTTTCGCATGGCTTGGTTAGCTTCTTCATACATGTGTCTGCACGCAGTCACACCTGCTTCTTTCCCAGAAGATAACTCAAACTGAGCAAAACTGATGCAGACCCTGACGTGCTGTGTCCGCCACAGCCACTGTCGGTAAAGGGTCCGCGCGCTCTCGGGTTCTCCTTGCTCAACCTCAAAATCAATATAGGATTTCCAAAGGACCTCTGGCATGTCCAAGCGTGGCTGGCTGACGGCCAATTCATAAATCGCCCAAGCTCTCCCCACATTGCCCAGGATTGTCTCTAACTCAGCAAACGAGGTACAATTTTCAGGTCCAAAGTCCAAAAACTTTTCATAAAGCTTCCTGCATCTGTCAAATTCTCGAAGCTGCAGTTCCAGTTCGATGTAACCTCTGAATAACTTGTTCTTTGGGCATTTGCCTAGGGAGCTTCCCAAAGCTCTTCTGGTACATGGCAGATTTTTCTGTCTGATTTCAAACCGCACATAATATAACCACATCTTGGCAAAGGTGAAGCTTTTGTGAGGAATGAGTTCCAGAGGCGCTTGATAGACCTGTCGTGTCCTCTCGGGATCTTTGGCCTCCTGCTCTTCATAGAGTGCATAGTTCAGCCAGAGGTAGATGTAGCGCTTCCAGTGCCTCTTCTCCTGGATGGGGGGCACGTTGGCAATGGCTCTCTCATAGACTTCCTGCACGGTGTCAGCTTCCGCATCCCTCTCCACCAAACGTAAATAATCAAGCCATGCATCATAATTGTGGGGATGCACCTTCACTTCTTCTTCATAGTGGAATCTCCTTTTGCTCAAGATGATCTCCTCCAGATCCCTGCGCTCGCCAAACTTCTTCTCAAACATGGTATAGTTTTTCCAGAGTTCTTGGGCCTCCTGCTTGGAAATCCTGTCCAGGGCATATTTGTAGATGACTCGTGCCCTTTCAAATTCTTTCTGCTTTTCCTCAAATTTAGCAAAGGCCACCTAGAGGTGTTCGTCCATGTGCTCAGCCCCGAAGAAGTCGACAGCTCTCTCGTAGACTCTCTTCAAACCGAGCAAACTTGATCCAGTTCTTCACGGCGGGGTGCACGAGCACAAGGCGCTCATAAAGGGCGCGGCCCGCTCCACCTCTTGGTATCTCAGCTCCAGGTTGATGTAGGAGTGCCAGGCCTGCTCCTCGGGCTGCCATTCCATCCAGCGCTCGAACACCTGAGTGCCAGCCATGTTGCCCAGCATCTCCTCCATGTTTGTGTACTTGTACCACAGCTGGCTGACTCGTGGCAGAGTTGTGACTGCACGGTCCCAGAGATTGCGGGTGTGGTTGAGCTGCCAGTTCTTCATTTCCATCCCTGCATAGTTCAGCCAGAGGGTGAGATTTCGGTAGTCGACAGCTAAAGCTTGCTCAAAGATGGATCGAGCCCTTGCAATGTCCTTTAGACCTGCCTCCCACTGTGCGCATTTGATCCAGTTGCTGATCGCAGTCCTGTTTGTTCTTAGGTTATTTTTAAAAGTCTTCCTTTTGCATAGTCTGTAGTCGTCCAATTCCTCTTGGTCTGTGATCTTCTGCTCAGGTGGAGGCGGGAGGAACTCGAGTTGTCTCTCCTTAGCTTCTTAAGAGCTGCTCTACTGTGATCTGCACCTCGGCCTGAGCTCTGTTTCTCACCTTGGCCACTCTAGGAAGGCGCTGTTTCCGGGACACCCTGGAGGCCGCCATGACTATAGCCGCGGAAGGAACGCCAGGGAACCTGGCCCACAGCCTGACTTCAGAAACGCACTTCAAGAACCGGCCCCCACCACACAGGCGGCCTGCAACAAACTGGATCCCCTTGGGTCTTTTCAGGTGTCAGGAAAGCAAGTTCAGACTTAACTCAAAGCAGTTCTGAGGCGCTATTCGTCTAGCTCTGCGAAAACACTACTAACACCAGAGTCATAAGCTCGAGTGAGATTCCAAAGTTCCTTTGGTGGCCTTCCATGAACAGACTGAAAGTCCTTCTCAGTGGCTTAAACTGCCCATCTCACCTGCACACATCCAGTCTTCTTGGATCAATCAGCTTCCTCTAGCGTCTTCTCGATGTTGAGGGAATTGATTGAGATGACTTCCAGTCTGTGCCCCCAACTCTCCAACAACAGTCAGCTGTGAGTAGCAAGTCCAAGGATCTAGAAGTTGCTCAGTCGCACCTGGGGGTCCCCACTAGGCTGGTTGTTCCAGCTGGCTTTCTGTAGAAGTCCTTTACAACTCAAGGGCTGGCAAGTCACTGCACGCGGGTGAACAAGAGTGAATCTTCCTGCTTCCAATCTCCTTATCTAGGTCCCCAGCAGAAGGTGTGGCAGAGATTAAAGATGTGTCCCACCCACCATTCTGGGACTTGTTTTGCCCCAGGCTGACCTTCAACTCCCAGAACCCCTTGCCTCAGTCTCCTGAGAGTAAAGGTGTGTGCAACCAAGCCTGGGCCTAAGCTTTTCCTGGCCACTACCACTCATCTAAATACCTGCCGAGAGGTGGTGGCACAGGCCTGTAATCCCATCACTCTGGGAGGCAGAGGCAGGCTGGTTTCAGAGTTCGAGGCCAGCCTGATCTACAGAGTGACTTCCAGGACAGCCAGGGCAATCCAGAGAGACACTTTTAAAAAAAGCAAATACAAAAAAAAAAAAAATAGAGAGAGCTCTAAATACCAATATACAGGTCGCAAACCTTGGTCTTCAGCTTCAAGATCAGGATCACAGGGAGCCCTCCAATTCTGGACTGCAGTTCATTCCGTTTATAGTCAAAGAGAGGAAGCGCCTCTGCCTTTCTTTCACACTCTGTATTTATACTGAAAATCCTTAAGCCGGGCTCCACAGGAAATTTCTGTCATGTCTGACATGGCCTCAAAGATTATTCCTGGTCTCTTGTACTCCCTCCCCTTCTCTCTCTCTCTCTCTCTCTCTCTCTCTCTCTCTCTCTGTTTTGTGTGTGTGTGTGTGTGTGTGTGTGTGTGTGTGTGTGTGTGTGTGTGTATGTAGGTGTCTATGAGAGAGAGGGAGAGAGTGGGAGAGAGAGTGAGAGAGAGAGAGAGAGAGAGAGAGAGAGAGAAGGAGAGAGAGGGGAAGACAGAACACCCACAAACAAGTACAGGTGATTGATTCCATCAATCAGAATTTCTTAAGGCTTAAATAGTATTTGTTTAATTGACTTGTTTTAAATTGTTTCACATCACGATGGGTATGGTTTTGAGTTTTCTGTTTATCTTCTTCCTATGGGAGACAGATCAAGCTAAAAGTTTTCCTAGTTACTGGCTAAAGGACATACTTATTTGGGGAAGTCTTTGTGTTTGGGTTTTTAGAAAAGCTGATTAGACTCTGGACAACTTGCAGAGTCATATGGATTAGATATGACAGAGGGAGACCTTGTGAAGAACCGGATTCAAGAGAATCAAACAAAACAGGTAAAGAGTCTTTGTGCCATCCTTCACATGGTATGAATGAGAAATTATCATCGGATCCTATTAAAATTGGCGCATGATAAAGATTGTCTTTCATATATTCAAACGAGGACCAAAATGTCATGCCTAACTTGTCTCTACACCCTACACAAACCAATACAATCCATACACATACCTTGATGGTACTTAAATTTTGTCTTGAGGTTTGTAGATTGCAGAGGGTACAGCTTTGGTGAGGGTCATCATGAGACATGCTGAACTGGCCTGCTAGAACTCCCTGTCTTAGTCAGGGTTTCTATTCCTGCACAAACATCATGACCAAGAAGCAAGTTGGGGAGGAAAGGGTTTATTGAGCTTACACTTCCACGTTGCAGCTCATCACAAAAGGAAGTCAGGACTGGAACTCAAGCAGGTCAGGAAGCAGGAGCTGATGCAGAGGCCATGGAGGGATGTTTCTTACTGGCTTGCTCAGCTTGCTCTCTTATAGAACCCAAGAGCACCAGCCCAAAGGTGGAACCACCCACAAGGGGCCCTCACCACTTGATCACTAATTGAGAAAATGCCCCACAGCTGGATATCATGGAGGCACTTCCCCAACTGAAGCTCCTTTCTCTGTGATAACTCCAGCCTGTGTCAAGTTGACACACAAAACTAGCCAGTACACTCCCCATGTCATGGATTCCAGGTCGTCTTGTCGCAGTCAACCTTTCAGATGGATCCCATAAGAACTTAGACATCAGAGACTATAACAATTGCTGGCATGGCCTTCTTAAGGTCTAACCAACTCTCTCATTTTTCCATACTCTTCCACCCCTTAAAGATATCTCAACGCCCACATTCAGCAGGAAGAAGTTATGAAGAGTCCTCATCCCAGTTCCTGGGTTTGGGGGCTGGAGGTGCTTATTCTAGTTTTCCTTCTCAGCAATTTAGCAATGGCCATAATTTGAACAGGGAGGATTGTACAACTATAATCTCACTTGGTAGAAGTATTAATTTTGTTACAAAATTAAAGCTATAATTTCTTACATTGGTATAGAATGAAGGTTTTCATGGTATGAATTTCTTTTTCTGATACACAAATTTAACAATACAATGCTTATACCCAGTCCTTCTGTAAGTGCCATTATAAACTGATTTTAGATGATTAAGCATTCATGTTATAGGTCAGATATCAAACTCCTGAGAAGTGAATTAATTGTTAAAGGTATTTTGTTTTGTTGTGTTTTGGTTTGGTTTTGGTTTTTTTGGATTTGATTTTTTTGAGACAGGGTTTCTCTGTATAGCCCTGGCTGTCCTGGAACTTACTCTGTAGACCAGGCTGGCCTTGAACTCAGAAATCCACCTGCCTCTGCCTCCCAGAGTGTCCCTTCCCCCACAGCATTGAGCTGGACTTCTCAGCCCATTCAAGCTGTGACATTCCTGGCTGGCAGCCCCCAACCTTCCGCTGGTGTTATCTCGGCCCTTGTTCCATTGAGAACCATACAGCTGCTTTCACCTTGACAACCAAGGCTGCCTCAGGGCAGTCTCACCTGGAGACCAGCAGAGACCTTGAAGAAGAGACTTGAAGCCGGCCACCCGCTGAGAAGAGGAACCAAGGAATTCGAAGCCTTCTCCTTGATGTGGGGGGGAGGGGGGCAGGGTTGTTTTCTAAAGACTATATATATTGGCTAAATAATAGTAAAGTCAGTCTTGATCGGCAAAATGTCATCCTGACTCATTTCTCTTTCGTTGCCTTCCCGTTTATCCCCACAATTCTCTTTCAGGTTTCCAGTTCACATGTGGCGCGGGCAGCTACACCAGAGTGCTGGGATTACAGGTGTGTGCCACCACAGCTTGGCTTTTCAAGATATTTTAATTAGAAAAAGCTGAGAGCCGTTTTAGGGCAGCAGTCCAGATTACTTTACATAGATACTTTTCAAAAATGGCAGAAATCCACAGAATATGACATTAAATGTTATTTAATCATTTGTCGTTGAGACATGTTTGCTCCTGACAGCACCCCATCCTTGAATTCAAAGAAGAAACTCAGCATCTACACCTGCAAGTGACCTTGTACCTGTGGCAAGGTAGCTCCTGGGCAGAAATTGCCTACTCATCTACAGATAAAAATACTGTCCAGAGAAAGGACACATTATGCAGAATAGTCCATCAACTGATAATTTCTGTCTGGACAGAGTAATCAGCCCTTCAAAATTCTGTATTAGAAAGGTCTGTCAGATGATGCTGGGACAAACAGCCACAGACTGATGCTCCAATGTGTTGAAAAACAGTGGCCTATGTAATTAGGCAGCTGCCTCTACAATTTGTTTCTCTTTTGGAAGCTGTGTGAGTGCTTCCTATATTTTCAGGTAAATTTTATATCCCTCTCAGAATTCTGTTGGGGTTGAAGACTAGTGGTACACTCATAGCCAAGCCAAGCTCTTTAGCATTGAGAAAGATGTTTCAGATTTGAAAAGATGGGTTTCAGATTGTATGAAATCTAAAACCAAGACATAACAGGTATAAAATTATAAGCATTTTTAAGTTAGGATGAATAATAGAGTGCTGAAATTGACAAAATTGATGGACTGGGTGTTAAGTGTATCTTATACTTTCTAAATTACAGAATGGTAACAATTGTGCTCAGTTTACAACTGAGTGAAAAGAGCCTTTTAGTTGAATAAAAAGGCAGAAATGTTGTGGATTGCTTTTTGCATGTTCTGCTCCCTCAAGAGGGCCTGTACTCAGATGTTGTCAGGTGAAATCTTTCTTCTTTGTTTGCTTCTTTATTTGTTTTCTGAGACAGGGTTTCTCTGTATAGCCCTGGCTGTCCTGGAACTCACTTTGTAGACCAGGCTGGCCTCAAAGTCAGAAATCTGCCTGCCTCTGCCTCCCAAGTGCTGGGATTAAAGGTGTGTGCCATCACTGCCCCGCAGGAACTGAAATCTTAATTGGTCAGATAAGGCTAGAGTCTTTCTTTAGGCAGTAGAAGGAAAGGAAGAGCTGAAAGGTTTAGAGAGGGGAAGGGAGATGGAGAAGAGAGAAGGAACAGAGGATAAGACATGGAGGAATAAGAAGACAGAACTGAAGCATGTGGCCGTAAGTAACTGGGGATTTCATAGATGGGAAATAAAGTAATGTAGGTACATTTGCCTGATCTAGGTATGCACCTAGAATTTATATCAATTGAGTTTTGTGTTCTTTGCTGGTGGATATTTACCGTAATAAATTTAGCTGGTATGTTACACTTTTGGGGCGTTATCAATTAAGCAGGTAAGAAGTAAGAGCAACAGCCAGATTTCTGTAGATTAGCCGCAAGCCATGGATGGTCTGGGAAGTGTGCACAGCCGGCAGAAGCTTACCATGGGAACCAGGGCAAGACTGCTGCAGGGGGCTGGCCACTGGGGGTTGGCAAGACAACCTTCCTGGTGTCTAACCAGTTTGTAATGGATTGGGAGTTTTGTTTGTATGTTTATTTGTTTGTTTGTTTTGTTTTTTAACTACATGCTACAGTCAGATATCTTCTTTTGCTCTTAGGCAATGAGTGATCTGGGGCGCATGAAAACTAAATCCTCCATTCCCTTTCTTTTTCCTTTGCTCCAAGGCCTCCCCAAACTCTGTCTATGCCCTGTCTATTAAGTTTGTTGCAAAGTGGGAGTCTTAGCAGCAGCACAGTGTAAGTGGTGGGGTGAAGGGGGGATGGGAAGATAGGGAGGAGTAGGGGGTGGCAAAGGAGCAGGCCAGCAGCTGTAAGCACTCAGCACAGACACCTATTGTCCCCTGCAGTGTCTGCTCCTAACCGAGCTGCTGATCTAACCCTCCTAAGAAATGTGTGCATCATCTGTGACTTTGATTCTGACTCTTCAGCTGTGTCCTGCACATGGCTCTAACGCTTGCATCCCACAGACCCATGTGGATATATCCCTTGTCTCCTACTCCCTCCTGGCTTTCTCTCCCCGTTCAGCCATCCTGAAGACACACTACCACCAACTCTCAACTCAGGGATGGAATGTAAACTCAGTTTTACAAAAGCTTCTAAATTATTGCAAGCTTGTAAGGATAATTTTGACAAGGAAGTAAGTTACCTTTTAAATGGCCAAGATCTTTAATGTGTTCAGGACTATATTTGTAGTCATGCAAAGTACTAATGTAATTAATCACAGAATAAGCCTTATTTAGTTAGCCTCCTGTACGTTTCCATAGTTAAGCCTAAAACAAATAGCTAAAAATAAGCAGATAGTCTACTTTCAATGAATGTAATCAGTAATGGTCCTCAAATGCTTCAGCGCTCTGCAGAATATAGCATTTAAAATAGTTGATTGCTGGGCGGTGGTGGCACAGGCCTTTAATCCCAGCACTTGGGAGGCAGAGGCAGGCGGATTTCTGAGTTCGAGGTCAGCCTGGTCTACAGAGTGAGTTCCAGGACAGCCAGGGCTGCCCAGAGAAACCCTGTCTCAGGGGGAAAAAAAGAATTATCTTCTGTCCCTACTAATATGTGTCAGGTCCAGGTGTTCCCTCACAATCTGCATCCTGGACAGCTTCAAAGCAGCTAGCCCCAGACGGTCAGTCCAGCAGGCAGACTGCTCTGACTAGGCCTGTACTTTCCAGCCCCAGATGGTCCCACAGAGCCTGGACAGCAAGTGAAATAGCTAGCTCTCCGAGGACTTGGCCAGCATCCCAGCTTTCTTGGGTCCCCAAAGATTTCACAGACCCTGAACAGCAGGAAACAGTTTAAAGAAAACACCTTCAGTTCCAGCCTCACTGTCACCCCTTCCTGTTCCTTCACCTTTAACAATAAAAGGGAGGATGCTGTGAACTGGGTGCACTGCCAGTGAGCGTGCTACTGAGTAACTCCGCGTCAGCATATTTCCACGATCAGTACCAGTTACGCATTTCCACTATTCAACAAGAACATCCTTTAAAAGACCCTGGCCATCTGGATCTCTCTCTGTCTGTGTCTGCCTTGTCTGTTTTGCTCTGTCTCCCAGTCTCTTGTCTCTCTCATGTCCCCACTCCAGGAAGGCATTTGCTCTTCCTGCCCCAATGAGCCCCTTGGGCCTTAGATCTCTTCCACAGCGTGAACCCTTAGCACACCTTGGTCCCAACCTGCCAGGGTACTCCCGACACTTTATCCTAATAGTGTTGGTGCTGTGCCCAGATTGTAAAAGCCCCAGAGAGACCACTAGGAATCACAGCCCGCTGTCATCGAGTGAGGGTCTTTATTCAAGCTTGAGCTTGGACCACTGACCTTCCTGATGGGACAGGAAGGAGAGTGACCCCCAGGTCTAAGCGAAGGGGGTTCATAAAGGAAAACACTGCAAGTGGGGTTTCCAAGCCTTGCCATTCCATGATAGGGTAAAGGAATGCTGTCCTTCAGACCTGAGAATGTTTGTTCAGGCAGCGGGGCGGAACCTTGCAGCTAGAAAGGGACCTTTCTGACCTGGGAAAAGGAACTTGTGCTATCAGAAGCTGGTGTACTTGTACAAACTGGTCACAGCTGTCTGGGAACACTTAATTGTCTTTTCCATAGTCCGAGAGTGGGCTTTTATCATGTCAACGATATTGGCTTCTGCTTCCTTCAAGGGCAGGAGCCACCATCACGGGGAAATGTTGGCTGATAATCAAAAGGGGGTGTGAGTTTCAGTGACTTTGAGGCTAGGGTATGTTGCTTTTTGTCTGTTCCCAAGCTGGCATTTGCCCCCGGAGGTGGGGGTGGGGGTGGGGGTGAAGGGTGGGGGGTTGGGGGGGTTAACAGCTCTGCCTCTGCACAGAGTCAGAAGAGTGTACGATTTGATGCCAGGTTTCCCATGTCCCTTCATTGGAAATAATAAATTCAAAAGACCTTTGTAAACCAAGCAGTTTTTAATATTCAATTCTGCAGAAGGCAGCATAAGCAGAGAAAAGCCAAACATGGCTGGTGTACTGATTTGAAGCAAGACTATGGCGTTTTCCCTGATACCAAGAAAGTCCATTCTCCCTTCTGACAGGCCAGGACTTGCCCCCTTCCCAAATTCTTCATCCTGATGGTTTATGGCAAGAGCTTTATACATAATTTAGGGCTTGAGAGTGTCCCCTTCTCTGATCTAGTGCTCAGCAGGCTACTAGTAACTCTCCAACTCTTCTGAGCTGTGAGGTAATCTGGGTGAGCCACAGGCTAGGAGAAGAGATTCTTAGTTGCCTTGGGCTTTTCTGTAACTGAGGAACTTAAAGAGCACATCATACTGCAAACTGACTGTAAAAATCTGTCTTTTATACAAAGATCTCGCTCTCCTTCCCAGGACCAGAACGTTTGCTCCCCTCACACCTTGAGAAAGCAGGCTCACTCAACTCTAGGGCAACTGTGTAGACCAGATAGTCCAGGGAATCAAAGGATTGCCAAGCCGGCGCCACCAGAGGGCGCCTGGGGTCAGCCTATGGCCGGGCGTGAGGCAAGACGAGGCCTGGGGCCCGCAGGAGGGGAAACCTTGGGGCGAGGGAGGAGGCGGGACCTGGGAAAGAGGGTGTGGCCTGGGCCTGAAGGGGGCAAGGCCCCAGGACCATGTGGGCGGGGCCTGAGATGCGGGCGGTGCGCAGGGATGCTCTGGGGGCATGCGTGAGTTTGAAGGCACTAGGACTTCAGGGCCAAGGATGGGATTGAAGCAGAAAAGCGACAGTTCCACCTTCCCCCTAGCTACAAAGCCCTCTTGCCTCACTTCCCGCCTCTCTTCCAATTCTGGTGGCCTAGGATCCTCTGAAGGGCTCCCCGCCGCTCATCGGCCGGCCACGCGGGCGCCCCACCCTCAGGATGTGTTACCTAGTGCGCGGTCACCGCCGCCGTCACAGGCAGCCCTCAACCCCGCCCCGGCCTAGCCGCAGCCCTCTGGCCTTCCTCCCCCGCACCTGCCCGCACGCTCCCGGGGCCCGCAGGTGCGGAAGACCACGAAATTCCACGCCCCGCGGAGAGGAGACCCACCAGCTCCCGAGACGAGAAGGGGAGGCGCGGTCGGGCAGCGCTCCGCGGCAGATGTGTCAGGTGCGTGCGACCCCTGGCGGCCTCCGAAGGGGCGGCCTTCTCTCCAGCGCTCTGGGGAACCCAGTGTCCCCAGAGGTGGCCAGAGGTGCAGCACCACCCAGTTTAACTGCCTGAGAAACGGAATTGGCAGAGCCTTTAGAGGAAGGGCTCTTGACTTGTTCATGACAAGTCTCCCTGCTTAGAAAGGCCCCCGCGGTAGAAGCTACCTGATTGTAATTGAATAGTGTTAAATTTGAGCCAAGACACGAATTGTAGTAGGGGACTCTGCTTGTTTCATAATGTACTCATTTGCTTCAGTTTATTTCCACAGAAGTTTACATCACTTTATTACAGGTTTGACAGCATCCAAAGACCCTCACAGCCAGTAAGAAAATAAGCCTCTGATTTGTGTGCATCGATGAGTTGAATTTTGCCAGCAGAAACTGCTTCCTGTCCGACCCAAGGCAAAGTCACTGTAATACTAACCAAGATAGTTTACAAATCCAAATGTTCATTTTTATCTATTTACTCTCCAGACTGCCTTTTTAGGCAAGAAGCATGGAGGTAATCCACGGCAGGCCCTACTGTTGCAGGGAGCTTGAAGGAGCCGACATTCTGTCAAACACCTTTTACTCTAATGGACTGCACACCCCGTACGAAACAACTATTCGGCCAACTGCTTCACATGACAGGTAACACAAAAATAGAAAAACGCAGGAGAAAGATGTCATCACATTAGTGACTTTTTCTATAACATACACACTTGAGCACTCCCATATATCACATAAAGGAGAAGGTAAAACACAAGTAAACCACATGGTTAATCTGTTAAGGAAAAGTACTGTATACTATAAAAAGGCAGACATCATATTCTTCCACTGCATTCGAGAAGTGTGTGTGTGTGTGTGTGTGTGTGTGTGTGTGTGTGTGTGTGTGTTGCTAGGGACTGAACCCAGACCATGCCTGCAAGGCAAACACTACCACTAAGCTACATCCAGCCCTGTTCTAGAGCCCTAGAACCGTCCCTTCCCTCACCTGGAGACTGTGTCAATAGAGCACTGTGGTATACACTGAAAGCCTGCTCACCAGCACCTTCTGCCAAATCAGAATCGCAGAATTGGTTGCAAACATGATGCTGTGTGAGCCCTGCACCACGTTTTGTTGTTGATCTTTCGCTCCTCGTGACCATGACAGCCATGAGCACAGTAGAACTGTTACCCTATGATATATGTAGGGCACAGACACATACTTTGCCAAACTCTGTCTCAGCTACATGCCCCCTGGTCCCTGTGATTTACTTGAGTCGTAAGTCTGTTTCTAAGTTCCTTATGTAGTTGTATTCTTGTGTTTTTCTAATTTCACATGGCCCGATCCCTAATACTTTTTTGTAGAGGAGGATAGGTAGGCAGATGGCAGAGGAGGATAGGTAAGCAGATGGCAGAGGATAAGTAGACAGATGGCAGAGGAGGATAGGTAAACAGATGGCAGAGGAGGATAGGTAGACAGATGGCAGAAGAGGATAGGTAGGCAGATGGCAGAGGAGGATAGGTAGACAGATGGCAGAGGAGGATAGGTAGGTAGACAGATGGTAGAGGAGGATAGGTAGACAGATGGCAGAGGAGGATAGGTAGGCAGATGGCAGAGGAGGATAGGTAGGCAGATGGCAGAGGAGGATAGGTAGGCAGATGGCAGAGGAGGATAGGTAGGCAGATGGCAGAGGAGGATAGGTAGGCAGATGGCAGAGGAGGATAGGTAGACAGATGGCAGAGGAGGATAGGTAGGCAGATGGCAGAGGAGGATAGGTAGGCAGATGGCAGAGGAGGATAGGTAGACAGATGGCAGAGGAGGATAGGTAGGCAGATGGCAGAGGAGGATAGGTAGGCAGATGGCAGAGGAGGACAGGTAGACAGATGGCAGAGGAGGACAGGTAGACAGATGGCAGAGGCAGATAGGTAGACAGATGGCAGAGGAGGATAGGTAGGCAGATGACTCAGTTGGCAGAGTGCTCAACACAAAGCCTAAAGATGTGAGTTTGATCCCAGCACCTATATAAAAAGCATGTGAAGGCAGTGTGAACCTATCAGCCCAGTGCTGGGGAGGCAGGAGGACCCTGGAATCCCTGGGGCTCAATAACTAGCTAGTCTGCTGTAATCAGTAAACCCCAAGTTCAGTGAGAGACCTCCTCTCAAAAAGAGGAGATCGATCAAGGAAGGCATTTAATGTCAACTTCTGGCTTCACACATCTGGGTAGAAGCACATACACAAACTGTTTTCTTTATTCTTAGGGAATTAGACAGAAAGCCACCTTATCTCAGTTTAAACACTTCCAAAGTGGGGCTGGAAAGATAGTTCAGCTGTTAAGAGCACTTGCTGTTCTTCCAAAGGACACAAGTTTGGTTCTCAAGATGTATGTCTGGCTTCCATATCCTGTGTTAAATGTGATAATGTGGCAGCTTGCAACCACAAGTAATTCCAGTTCCTGAAGATGCAGTGCCCTCTCCTGGCCTCCAAGGGCACCTGCACACGCATGTGTGCCATACTCATATATATATAGATATATATAGATATATATCATACTCATATATACTCATGCATATACACACACTCATCAAACAAAAACCTTCCACAGTCCACTGCTTCCACACAGGCAATCCATTCTACTTATGACTGTCCCTGATTGTTGATCATTGTCTTTGTGATGTTTCTAAGAAGACTCTTTCTTGTAACTTCTACCTGCTTTTCCTGGCTCTTCAGTCTGAACTGTGTGACATGATAAGTAATTATCCCCAGGCCTGGGGTTCTTCAAGGGTCTCCCTCAGGATCTGAGCCCCACCCAACACTGGTTCTCCTGACTCTGCTCTTACATTTAGGTTCTTGCCATCCTGGTTGGGTTTCATGGATCCATTTCAATTTATAAACCTGCTCTTTGCAAAAGAAAAATTTTCAGGGCTAGAGAGATGTCTCGATTTTAGGAGCATTTGCTGCTCTTACCAAGGTTCAGTTGCTAGCTCACACTCCAGTATGGAATCTGATGCCCTCTTCCAATGTCTATGAGCACCAGGCACAAACATGTGGTGTGTACATACAGGCAAAATACTCTTATTAATCATAATATGTAAACAGATGTTTAACATGATCAGTGTTTTTGAAAACACTGGAGAAAGTTAAGTACCCATATGATCAGTTATCCATAGAGTGTGAGAGGCCACAGAAAGCGATGTCTGGGAACGACCATCCCAGCTTCTCACAAGCAAGCCTTGCTTTCCCTTTTATTTCACGTGAGCACTTTCCTACTGTAGTCTCCAGCAGAACACCGGGATGGCCATGTGATCCTCCAGCCCTTCCTCTTAGCTCCTTCATAAGGAGCCAACAGGCAGCTTAGAGAAGATCCTCTCCCTCAGGGTTCTGGATGCTCTAGAAAGTTTCATCAAGATAACAGCAGCATCTCCACACTGTCACACCTGAGGCTTGCCTCCAAACAAGTTCTGGGTCAATGACTCAACCAAAGCCACAGGGTACCCACCAAAGCAAAACAAAACAGCAAAGCAGAAGCCCCCGCATGCCAGGGAATCACTCTTCCTAGTGGTAATGAGAAAGCAAAGCCCTGCTGTATGCCAACTTTCAGAAGCTTAGTATCTAAGCATAGACACAGGCATGCCCTTACAAAATGTGACACATTTTTAATTAATTTGGCTATTTTAATGGTGATATACAATTATACCAGCCTACTTTGTTCTTTACACAGTGGGCAAAGCAGTCAGAGTACATTAAACCACCTATTGCTAATCATACCAGCTTATCCCTGTAATTTGGGCACTTAGGAAGCTAAGACAGTACCATTGAATTAGAACTGTGATCATGAGTTCAAGGCTGGCCAGGGCTACCAAGTAAGACCCTATCTCCAAAAAAAATTACTTGAGAAGCTTTGTGAAAACATACATTACCAGGCTTAACCTATATGTATTCATAACACAGAAGAAGGGCCAAAGAAGCTGAAGAAGACTGGTGTCTTACTCAGGGTTTCTATTCCTGCACAAACATCATGACCAAGAAGCAAGTTGGGGAGGAAAGGGTTTATTGAGCTTACACTTCCACACAGCTGTTCATCACCAAAGGAAGTCAGGACTGGAACTCAAGCAGGTCAGGATGCAGAAGCTGATGCAGAGGCCGTGAAGGGGATGTTTATTACTGGCTTGCTTCCCCTGGCTTGCTCAGCCTGCTTTCTTATTGAACCCAAGGATACCAGCCCAGAGATGGGACCACCCACAAGGGGCCCTCCCCCCTTGATCACTAATTGAGAAAATGCCCCACAGCTGGATCTCATGGAGGCACTTCCCCAACTGAAGCTCCTTTCTCTGTGATAACTCCAGCCTGTGTCAAGTGGATTAGCAGAACATAGTGTAAACAGTAAGAGAGTCAGAAATAGGGTTCTGGCTTACCCATGATCAAAGAACAATGTAACTTTTACACCTTACTTCAATTACTTTATTCACTTGTGGGTTTTAGAACAATTACAGTAGCCACTATATTATATAATCTCCTTTGAGAATGTTAAGTAAGTTAATAAACAACCCTTTTGCATTTGTTTCTATTGAAAGTTTCCAGAGAAGGAACAAGCCATTTGGTGGCAGGCACAGCTCTTGCTTGATGCATGGGGCTCTAGATTCAGCGTCCAGCATCTGCACACACCAAGTATCTAAGATAAAAGGAAATATCCTGGCCATGGTGGTTCACTCCCGATAATCCCAGTATTTAGTAGACTGCAGCAGTTGAATTGCCATGAGTTCTCTGGCAGCCAGGTCACAGAGAAAGGGTGCAGGGGTGGGTGATGGGGGTCATGGCTGATTTAGGCATTACCTCTTATTTTAATGTTTTTTTCCCCTCAACTTTCCAGTGTCACTGAGTGCCAGTACACATGATTGATTAGCATTTCCTTCTGGCTTGTCTTCTGGGACAATGTAATTTATTGGGGTCAGATATTGAGAAATTGACTCATTTATGATTTAAATATAACTTTACAAACTTAAAAATTAAAGCTTAGCTTGTCATTAATCACAAGTGTTTAATATTTTCCCTTGTCGTGACCCCTAAACCATGTGTGTTGATCATAGTCAGAGGTGGTAAGAGGAGAAAGGTCTGACAAGCTATTTGCCAGAACCCCAGAGCAACTGTCAGCAAACTTTCCTAAACTGGTTAGTGTTGAGCTTGGGACATGTTCTCTGTAACAAGCCAGACAAAATATTTTGTGCTTTACAGCTTCATCATGGACACTCAGTTCTGTTACAGAGTGAAGGCAGCCACAGGCTAGTCATCCACAGGTGAAATGCAGTATTCCAGTAACATATTATTTTCACGACAGTTAGTAGGTCCATGGGCCACAGCTTAGTAACTGTTTGTCTAGCAGTTTCATTCAGTTCTGTTTGTAAGCTAGTCCCGAGAGGTACTTCTCCATTATACTCAGCAGTTACTGTGTGGGTGTGGGTGCTCTAAGCCATGTTCTGTGCTGACGGAGGTACCAGGCAGCGCATGCCTCTGTGTTCCTGACTGTTCCCCTGCACTCTCATGGTACAGCCTGCAGGGCCCAGGAAGCCTTTGCCAGACTTAAAATCCTAAAGAAGCAGGAGGGAGGGGTTCTCAGTGCAGGCAAGCAGTCAGAAGTGTGTCCTGTCTCACAGGTATCAGGAGCTGAGGGAGGCGCTGCCACACTGCAGGCATCGGTGGGGTGCCGACAGGGAATATGGCGGCGTGCTTCCAGTTTCCCTTCCCGAAGAACACAGGCCAAAGTGCGAGCCTCCCCGTCTCATGAGCAAAGGACACCAGCATTATGGATTCGGCGGGGAGATCTGGCCAAAGTAAGTGAGCTGTCCAGCACACCTCGCCTTCACACAACCGTTTCTCACATTTACTGGTGGTTCTTTGTCAGTGTGTCTGCTTCCAGACTCCTTTTATTGCTTATAGAAAGATACAAACAGAAAAGCAGATTCCGTGCTTCCCAGTTGTGAAGTTAGTGGAAAGTCTGTAGGATTTATTTTATGTAGCTGTCATTTGAGATATTGAAGTATTGTTATTAGAATTTTTGATTAAGCCGGGCGGTGGTGGCGCACGCCTGTAATCCCAGCACTTGGGAGACAGAGGCAGGCGGATTTCTGAGTTCGAGGCCAGCCTGGTCTACAGAGTGAGTTCCAGGAAAGCCAGGGCTATACAGAGAAACCCTGTCTCGAAAAAAACAAATCCAAAAAACAAAAAAAAAAAAAAGAGAGAGAGAATTTTTGATTAATTCCTCACTTAGTAATATCAAATGAGGGCTGAGAGGAGGCTCAGCTCTTATGAGCACTGGCTGCTCTTCCAAAGAACCTGGGTTCGGTTCCCAGCACCCTTACATGGCAGCTAACTCTACTTTTGGGAGAGCTAACACTCCCTTCTGGACTACACAGTTACTATATGCATGCAATACTAAGATACACATGTAAGCACATACAGCCACACACATAAAATAAAATTTTAAATTAAATGAGATCAAAGGTAGGAGAAAGCAATTAGGTTAAAAATATTTTTGCTTGAGCACATGCTAACCCAATTTGTACGGATGTTCTTGGTTGGAGATTCTGTTTTCCAGTTTCCAGTCTTTGAGTCTGCAAGACAGTCTTTACCGGCTGATTCTTTTTTCATATGTGTCTGGGGTAGGGTGCATGGAGGTCAGAGGACAACATTGAAAGTTGGTTCTCTGCTTCTGCTTTGTGGGTTCTGGGAACTAACTGGTCAGGCTTGGCAGCAGGCACCTGTACCCACTGGACTCACTGCCCTGCTCACTACTTATCTTAAGTAATAGACTGTAAGGTCATTCCTTCAGCAAGGGTATTCAAAACACAAAACTAAAGGAGTCGGGCTGGTGATGTAGGTGTGTAATCCAAGCTGACTAAGAGGCTAAGGCAGGAGGATCAGAAATGAAAGGCCTGGACAACTTGGTAAGAAAGACCTTGTCTAAAAATGAACATAAAAGAGAAAAAAAATATTCAGGATATAGCTCAATGGTCAGTGGTGAAGAACTTGTCTAGCATGCACAAGGCCCTAGATTTAAAAAAAAAAAAAAAAAGCAAGCAGCAAGTTAAATTAGATGCCACATTATTTGCTAAAGGTTATTATATTTATCCAGAATGGACTCTATAAAATTGTGGCCCAGTGCCTACCTTCTTTGCTGCCTTATCTAACATTCCCAGTTGCCTGGTTTACTATCAGTCTAGGTAACTAGTTTCTTGTTATTCTAAAGCATGTGAAAGACATAAATTATGAAAGATAAGCCACAGCTAGAAAATGAAATGTTAATATAAGGCCATGTTTAGCCAGTAATCTTCTCTAAGCGTCAACAAATAAAAAGCAATATCCCGCAGAGACACATCGCAGACAGTAAGGATCTCAAGCTTGAACACTTGTTCAACACACCTTAAAGGCTCCACTCTCACAGAAACCCTCACTGTGCCGGTAAGTCTGTAAGCTGGAGGCTCTCGCTCTTCCCTGGAGTGGCAGTGCAGATCTATGGCCCCAGGTTTGTTTGATGCTAAATTCCCAAGTGTTTCCACCTGTTCCGTTTATTGATCCACCTGTTGTCTTCTCCATAACTTGAACACAGCAAGCACTGGCTTAGCAACTCGGTTACAGCTCTCTGAAGAATACACAGCTGTGGGCCCAACATCTGTATTGTAAAAAGGCACAGCATTCTAAAGGAATTAGAAGTATTCACAGAGAACTCCAGTGTGTTTTTTAAAAAAACAAAACGAAACAAAAAACTGGTAGGGGGAGCCAAAAGCACTAGTTTTAAATATTCAGAGAAATCCAGTTTGAAAGGAGGAGGTTCATTGTGCTGATGGGTTAAATGTATACTAAGTTTTCTGTACATAAATATAATTACAAAATTTAAAAAAAAAGACCCTGAGGATGGAGTACTATTGCCCTCAGAAAAGTCGGTCTTCCTGACCCAGACTCTAGGTTAATGTGTCTGGTTTTCTCATGCTCCTTTATGCCAACGCTGTTGCTATAGCATACTTCCCTTGAAAACATCTTTTCAGACAGTCTTATGTTCTAGCAGACTGCAAAAACTGTAGAAATGATTTATCTTCTCCCCCCCCCCAAAAAAAACCTGTATTTTTTACAGTATTTTTCTTCCTTTCTGAAAAGAGCCTTTTATACAAAATATTTTCCAGGTTTCTGATAGGCCAAACCTAAATTAGTTCATAAAAATATTGCTTTTGAAACCATAGGTCATTTCCCCTGGGTGGGGAAGGCATTTCAGTTGGGTCTTTGGTCCCACAGCCACTACTTGGTGGGATGTGTGCTAGTTATTTTTTGTCAGCTTGATAAAGATTAGTTCCCCTGTGAATTAAGGAATTGTTTCTATCCATTTGGCCTGTGAACACTTCCTTGACTGATGATGGTGTGGAAGGGCCCAGCCCAATGGCAGTAGTCCCAGGCAGGTTGTCCTGGGTTGTGTGAGAAAGCAGGCTGAGCATGCCGGGAAGCCAGCCAGGAAGCAGCAGTCCTCTTCTGTGGGCTCTGCTGCACTTCCTCCCTCCAGCTTCTTGCTTGAGTCCCTACCCTGACCCCTCTTAATGATGGACTGTAACCTAAAAGGTAATAAACCCCTTTTCCCCCAACTGGTTTTGGTCAGTGTCATAGCAACAGACAGCCTACTAGGACAGGGGAGGCTCCTTCCTCCTGGATAACTTGATGAGAAGCACAGAGACCTGCTCCTTAGGGAAAGGTCATGAGGAGATTATTTGAGGCAAGGCTAAGGGAAGGATAGCTATCAGCAGAGCAATTCTGTCATGCCGTGGGAGTCATCATTGCTCCTCCAACTCTTCCTGACATGACTGTATCTAAATAAAACTCTAAAGCGGATTTTGAGCAATACTCACTTAACCAAAGTGTGCACGCTTCAGAAATTCTAAGTTGAGTCAGACATCTCCCAATCCATCCATTCACTGCAAGGATAAAATCAACATAATGAAAATGTGTGGTCTTGTTTTCACTTTCATCAATGCTTTTATTTATAAGTTTAGTCAAGTAACAAGTTGTTGAGTTCTCCATAAGAAAAGTAAGTAAATTCTTTACTAAACTACTGTCAAATGATAAGAAGTATTAAATAGACCTGTAGTACCATGTGAACTAAAGGATTTGTGAACTTTTTCTTGGTGGTCTTTAATGGTAATGATGGTGGTACTTAAAAGTTAATGTGACTATATGAAGAAAAACTTAAAACGTGTAAAAGATACAACAAACTCAAAATTTACCACCAGACAAGAACCAACAACAACAACAAAACCATATGCCGTTAATAGGAGCCAACCAAAGAAAGAAACTTGTATATGATTTATTCCAGACTCTAACTTAATGTCTACCAAGAAGGCATTTGAAGCCAAGTAATTCTTTGTCCCACAGATTGTAAGATGCTTAGCTTCCCTGTCTCTTCACCTATAAACAGCATTAGCGGTGACAAGTGGGGTAAAGTCACATCCCTGTGCTGTGTCCCATCCTGTTTCCTGACAATTACTTCCCTGACAGCTAACTTACAGCACTGCCTTTTATATGCGCAATGTAGAGGCTCTATAGAGTCGAGGCTGTTCACCTGCTCATCCTACTGCCTCGCAGACGTGCCATACTTTTGTAAAACTACATCCGTGTCCCGCTGTCTTTCCAGGAAGCTCCCTATTGAGCAGTATTACTACCTGACGCAGAACAAGAAGAGCGACGTGTATGGAAACGACTCGCTGTAAGTCCTGGGCAGGGGCTGCTTTCTATGAGGTCACAGAGGATTAAATGGAAATGACTTATGTGAGAAATTAAAAAATTCTTTTATAAAGATAAACCTCTCCTTCATATGAGCGATCACTAACACCAGAAATCAGCATAAGCAAATGGAAACAAACAGACTGTGGTCTTTAACAAGTCTGTGGAAACTAAGGACTCAGGGAGAGCAGGAGAGCAGGGCAGCAGCTCAGGTCACACCCCTGCCTTTCTCCTTCCCAGTCCAGTGAAAGCATGTTAGATCTTTTTACAGTCACTGAACATGCCAAGGGTCCTCGACACAATTTGAATTTGAATTTATGATGAGAGAGGTTATTATGATTACCTAATTTTAATAAAATTACTGTCTCTTTATAGATAAGGGATGGATACTTGTTATCTGACCTGCAATTTAAAGTATTGTCTCCAATCATTAAATTGTTTTGAAATGGTTTCTTATGTATACTGAAAAACCACTACTTTATTTTCAACTGAAAATAGTGTCATCTCCTTAGTGGAGCCTGGTTCTACATACAAGGAACGTGTAGCAATGGCAGACACTGAAGTAACACAGAGCCCTTAAGATTTGTTGTAAGACGCTAATGCAATATAGGACGGAGCCACTAGAGGGAACCAAAACTTGTGTTTGCCCAAGCTGTACCCATTTGAGTTTCATTAAGGAAACTCAAGCATGGCAGAATTAGTGGACTGCTGTCAGGAAAATGGTGTCTGCTACTTTGGTTGTATCTTTTTAGATTTTTTTTTTAATATTTAAAAAACATTTCATATAATTTTTCAGTTTGAAACAAGTCCATTTTAGTCATAAATTATCACAGCAAAATTTGTCATGCGAGAACAATTTTAGATGTCAACTCCTGCTGTCTTCACACAAAGTTGTCAGTCTAGCAACACTACATCCTCTGAATTCACATACTCACTTCCTGGCCCCTTACTTCTGCCACAGTAACAGGACTTGAAGACAGAACATAATTTCTTTTTTTCAGTTCACACCCACAGAATACAAATAAAGGTCAAAAGCATTGTGGCTCAAGTGAATTGTATGTTTATAATGCACTATAACAGGATAACAGGATAATATGGCTTGCTCCTCTCTTGTGAATATATCCAGCATGGAGGATATCTAAAACAATTAACAGTGTATTCAAATTTTCTGACTTATTTTATTGTGAAATGATCACGTTCTTAATATTTTCTGCACCTGAAGTCTTTCAGAGTCTTCTGAGCATAGACTGAAAATGTCAATACCAGTGTATAACTCTCTCTTCAGGGGACTTGTGTCCAGCCTTCGGGTTCAGAGCAGTTAGTAAGTACACGGCAGTGGAATGAACTGGCTCAGAAAACCCATGCCCCTGGGAAGGGGTTGGTTTTGTTCTCTGCCCTCTGGCGATTGCACAATATCTCCTGGCAGGAAAGATCAGCAACCACAGGCAAAGGGACAAAGCATAGGCAGTAATTATACAGCCTCCCTGCCAGGCCACACAGGTCGCTTTAGGACACACCATTGCATCACATGTGATGTCAGGCTCTCTGGGCTGTCTGGCTTCTTCCTGGTTATGACTGGAGGTAAGATCAGGAACCTTAGCCCTTGAACCTTCCCTGCAAATAAAAAATGCAAAAGATTTGGTGACCAGGACTAAGTTGGAATCAATGGGAAAACCGGCCAATAGACAACTGAGATGTGAAAATACCGAGGCCCCGTGTCTTATCATTGTGCAAGGCAATACAGAATCGCCCACATGTCAACATGGTTTAAACACAGAATATATCTTCATATTCTTAAATTTTTAATAGGAACTCTCACGTTTAAAAGCTCCAACTTAAATTGGGACTTTTCCCCTGTTTCTATTCAAGGTTACCCAAACCACCTAATTCAGCAGTAGGGTAAGTATATACTTTATTTTTTCCTCCTCACTTTAATAAAAAAAAATGATAGCACTGCTTATGACTTGGCTGGGTCTGAGCACAGATGGAACTTTGCCCGAAAGCTGCATTTGAACTGCTGGAGAACAGTCTGGTGAGCTCAGAGCACTGCTGTTCCTATTTCTCTCCCCATACATCTAGTCAGTCTTTCTAAATACAATTTTACTTTAGCAGAGTGTTAGGCTTATCTACATAGTCGAAGCCTCTCTGCGTACATTGAGTCTTTTAACGTTCACGCAGCATGCTTTTCATAGTAAATGAACCTACAATGACGCGCTGTCATTAGTGCGCCCACCCTTCAGATCCGATCGGTTGTATGCACGCTCCTTGTCTATCCCAGGATTGCACCTAGAACACCGTGTTTCACAAAGACATGTCTCTTCGGGTGCCTCTTGGCTGGGACAGCTCCTTAGACTTGACTTGTTTTGATAATCTTAACAGCTTTGAAGTTTATAGAATATTTGTAGACTGACCCCCACATGGAATTTAGATGAGTTTTGGTTTTTGGTTTTTAAGATAAGATGGGTACTGTGTTTTGGAGAGAAAGACCACAGAGGGAAAGTGCTGTTTACACACTGCCCTGTTCCCCTGGATCTATTGCTGCCGTGACCCTTGGGCACTGGGCTCGGGTGCTCATGGGCTTCCCAGCTGCAGTTACCCTGTGTCCTTCCTTCCCCGGTGTGCTCTTGAGAGTTGATAGGTGCGGATGGCATCTGTAATTCTGCATTAACTTTCAAGAGCAAAGTATCAGCACAGACTGCTTAGGGCTGGGATGTAGTTGAGACGGCAGAACACATGCCTAGCACGCACCAGGCCCTGGGTTTGATTTCTAGCACGTGCCTATAAGCCCAGCACTCTAGAGGCAAAGGCAGGAGATTGAGTTTAAGGTCATCCCCAGGTATATAATGAGTGTGGGGCCAACCTGGGCTATGTTAGTTTCTATCCAAAAAATTTCTGGTATTCTGCATGGGAGTTTTACATACACTTGTAAAAAAAAAAGTGTGTTTTTTTTTTTAAAAAAAAAATAATAACCTATTTCAAACTTGTGGGTGTTGGCTTTGGTTTAGGAACCCAGGAAGGAATTCAATGCCCATTACTTTGTGTGTTGCACTGGCTGGAAGCTGCTCTTTAGATCTGTTCCTGTATCCTGTTAGTTTCCCACAGTGCAGAGGGCTGTGGGCAGGGTCTTACTGTTATCACTCACTCCCTGTCTGGCACTAGGAGATACTTCTGGGCCATCTTGTTCCTCTCCTGCCCACTCCCGGGGACCAGCCGGGACCTTGAGAAACAGAGTTGCATTTATTAGAAACTGGCCTAAGAAACTGGTGCCCCTGGCCACCCCCAGCACCAGCTGGGACCTTGAGAAACAGAGTTGCATTTATTAGAAACTGGCCTAAGCAACTGGTGCCCCTGGCCACCCCGTTCTCCTACACCTAATGGAAATGTTAACATTTAAAAACTGCTTCAGCTAAAGCGAAGAGAGCTAGCTGCTGAAAAAGCTGTCAGAATCAGGCCAAGGTTGGGGAAGTGGGGTATTAACAACCTTTGATGAGTTTTTGTTTGAGATTTTTAAGTCTTCACAAAGCATGAAAAAAGGAAAACCCCTTTTGTGGGGTTACATTTCTTAGGTCGGAGTTGTAAGTGGCAGGTTCGAAGCGCAGCACTCCCGTGTGCTCAGGGCTGATCCCCCAGAGCTGCGGGGACTCCTCAGCTGGCCCAGGGCCTGCTGCCATGCACCTGTGTCCTCTCAGCTCTGACCTGCATGGCATTCTTGTGCGCACCTCCATGTCCAAGTCTGACTTTCTTTTAATCAAATAACCCTCAACTTAGGGGCTGAAGTGGGGGTCCCCCCTCCTGCCCAACTACATGCACACTGACCCTATTTCCAATTTAGTTTACAATAGAGGGCTCTGGGGCAGCATTTCAACACTCAGATCTTTGAGAGAGAACACAATTCAACCTATAACACAGGTCTTGTTTTCTTGAATTATTTTTTTTAGGGGGGGGTCCCCGAGACAGGGTTTCTCTGTGTAGCCCTGGCTGTCCTGGAACTCACTCTGTAAACCAGGCTGGCCTCAAACTCAGAAATCTGCCTGCCTCTGCCTCCCAAGTGCTAGGATTAAAGGCATGCGCCACCACCACCTGGCCTGTTTTCTTGAATTCTAACTATAAACACTATTCTCAATTCTGTGGCCCTGCCGTCTCAAATTTCCTCTGGTTCATACAGCTCCTACACTTCCCCCTAGTCTGTGCCAGTTCTCCAAGCAAAAGCAACCTTAGATCCCTCTGCCATTTGAACATTTTTCTTCACTGTGCTATTTTAATTTCAAAAGTGTGGTGTGTGTGTGTGTGTGTGTGTGTATTTTGTTGATTGCTCAAAGAAACAAGTGGCCTGGGTTGGAATTCCTGTCCAAGATGTTGGATTACTAGGCCAGTCACTCAAAATGGTTCTGTAAAAATAAAAAATATAGATCTTCTTAAACACAAAATGGAAGTTAAAAGCAACAAAAAATTCTTCTATGCTTCCTACAAACTATGAAAAAAAAACTATGAAATTAATACACTGTTTTATATTAGCCATTTAGGGAAACTATGCACTAATGATAACTACATATGATTATTTTTCAAATTAGTTTTGATTTATCTAGAAAAATTAATATTTCATTGTTTTGGTAGTTTCTATAGAATGCTATCTCTGTGATATAGGAAAAGTGGTCTGGGCCACCTCCACAGGGATTAGAACAGCATGTACCATATCAAAGGAGCCTAGGAAATATTTGATGGGTTTTTTTTATTGTACTTCTTTGTCTTTTTATTTACTCAATGAATTTTAGAGAAATCTGCTCATCATATCCTATCGAACATCCCTATCATACACACA
This sequence comes from Apodemus sylvaticus, assembly GCF_947179515.1. Classification (NCBI taxonomy): domain Eukaryota; kingdom Metazoa; phylum Chordata; class Mammalia; order Rodentia; family Muridae; genus Apodemus; species Apodemus sylvaticus. Next base: position 75,588,395 of record NC_067473.1, on the reverse strand, counting down.
TAAGCCGTGGCGCTGTGTTTCCGACCTTTACATCACCTAAGGACCTCTACACCGGCGTTAAAGCTCGTGCCCAACAGCCTTTTCCTCCTACGGTGCCAACCAAGGCCTATGATACAACGGTTCTGAAGACAAGAGGTAAAATGTGACTGGAAATCAAAACTGTATGACTTCCTATCATTGGCATGAATTCAGCTGTAAAATCAAAAGCAGCAAGGAGAGTAGTGGTGTGGTGACCTGACTCCAGCGGGTTAGCAAGGACACCCAGCTTACCTGCAGTCAGCTGAGGGCACCAGACTAGCCACACCAGCCTCGCAGACACACTCAGGGCTGCACTTTAAGCACAGCCTCTGTGGTAGAAACAGGATATCTCTCCCTGGGCCCGCTGTACCTGTAGGTCTGGTTAATTAAAAGACTGCTTTAATCTCTTCAGAATAACTAGTATTGTTTTCATTTTTAGGTAACCCTTACAGATGTGAACTGCTTGATTTCCCCATGGATTCAAAGAAAAAAGCACTGACTTGGCCAGGTCAGGGTGTATATTATGATGTAAGTACCTTTCAAAATGTGTGTTTAAGGGGAAGTTAATATAATTTTACCTGATACACTTATAAAATACACAAGATAGCACTGGGGAGATGCTCAGTGGGTAAAGTGTGCGCTGAAGACCTGAGTTCTGATCTCTAGTACCTGCATAAAAAGCTGGGATGCAGGCAAACTTAGCCAGCCCGGCTAGCTGTGTCAGTAGTGAGAGGCCCTGTTTAAGGGTTAGAATGTGGATAATGATACAGGAAGACACCCAGTGTTAACCTATGGCATGGACACACCCTTAACATACACATGCCCACCCCACCCCCACCCACATATCTGTATGTACACAATACATATATCAGACATATGAAAGCTCACATGGTAGACCATTTATTTTGTATCTAGATGAAAAATGTGCCCTCTTAGCTTTCACATTTTCTTACTTTATTAATGATTTCACATACTTGTGATACGGGACATCTCAAGAGTCCTAAGACAAAAGCGGTTTTGTGTGTGTGTGTATGTGTGTGTGTGTGTGTGTGTGTGTGTGTTAAACAGTTGATAATGTAAGATTGGAAACATCTGAGCTTTACCTGGAACAGGACTATGGCAGGCCACATGTGGACACTGCAGTGACACACAGCTGTCCATATGTAAACAACTCCCATTTGTGATTTGAAGTGTGTCTGAATCCTTTACACAACCATTTTAACTGAACCTTGCTTTTTATATCCTTTAAAAATTAGCTACTTAAAAAATAAGCTATTTTTAAAAGTTGCAAATAAAAACATCACAGGACCTCTGATTCTTTCAGGGAAAAATCTATTACATAAGTAACATAAATGTGAGAGGTTATCCTAGTGAGCACCATTACTTCATGGTCTAACATCTCTACCATGTGCTCTCTTCCTGTCGGTCCCCTTTGGTTTCCTCTTTGCCCAGTGGCTGTGAAGCCCAGTGAGGTAGCGAGTCAGGACGGCCTCTGCGCCAGCCAGCCTTACTTCTCCCCTCATCTGCTCTTTCCTCAGTAGATTCCTGTCATGGGAAATTTTCTCATTTTCCAGGGTTCAGTGCCACAATTTGTTTCTGTTGAAACATAGTTGGGATCTGAGTCAGGAGTCCTTTGTTCTGGGTAATAGCTGTCCTTTGTTGGCATCTCCTGTCTCAGTGATATGGGAGACATATTGTTTCTTTTCGAGCTTTGATTAGCTGTCTATATGATTACAGGAAAGCTGGCCTACAGACATGAAAAGTTTGGGGGATGATATGAAAACTGGAAAACACTGGATTAGCTATTATTTAGTCCAGCACAGATCCTCTCTGCTCACACCGACTATACTCTATAGTAATAACCTTCCACTCTGGTTTTATAGCACATCACCTAATTACAACTCCTTTGAGAAAAGACTATATTATATTTATATCTTCTACAATATTTGGGGGTGGGGGGTGTTGTTAGGTATTTGTTTTTTGTAATAGGATTTCATGTAGCCCAGGCTGGTATTGTACTTGACCTATAGCCAAGAATGACTTCAAACTTACAATCCTCCTGCCTCCCTCCCAAGTACTAGGATTCCAGGTATGTGCCACTGGAGTGTCTTCCTAGAGAGGAATGTTCTAGCAACTGGAAGTCCTTCCTGCCTGTGCTCGCTGTTTCCTGAGCACAGTCTATGCTAAACATACCCTTCCCCAGTGAACATGTGTCACCACTGCCACCAGCTCCCCCTTTCATTAGCTCCTCAGAAAAACATCACGTAACACACCCCACTTACATGGTTCCTGGTTGGTAAATTCATTGCCAGAACACCATAGGTGGCACTAAATCTTGCATTTCCTATTTAATTTCTTGTGTCCTAGACTACATTCCATCAGGTGATTATTAGTTCAATCAGAATAAAGTCCATTAGCCTAGCCCCTTAGGACAGTGTTTGAAGGAGGTCCGTGGTTTGGGGGTATTTTGTTTTATTTTGTTTTGTTTTGTTTTCAAATAAGCTAGCTCTACAGATAATGCAGAAGATAGAGAGGGCTCGCTGCTCTTGCTGAGGATCCGGTTTGTTTCCCAGCATCCACCACTGCCTGTAACTCCAGTCCCAAGTAACACACCTTCTTCTGGCTTCTGTGGGCTTCCTGCACATGGGTGGTATACATAAACTCACACAAGCATGTGTGTGTGTGTGTGTGTGTGTGTGCCACCACCGCATGGCTACAAATGAAATTTAATAATTACATAAATCTTTTTAAAGGGGCTTCTTTATTTACCCCTGAGTAAGCAAGCCATAGATTAATTAACAGTATATAGAGGTAGTTATTTAATATTTCTTGATGCAGAGTCAAGTGCCTTATGTAAATTCTATACCTAAAATGAGAGTTGCTTCAACATTACAAGAATGCTAGCAAAGATCTCACCTTAGGCCCAGGAACTTTTCATAGTTATTCCCTGCCCTTCCTATGGCTGCGCTCCACCCTGTGGGGCTGGGACTTCATGGCATAAGGAGGCTGTATCCACAGGTAACACGTGTTCCTGTTTCCCACTCCACACCAGTCCAGAGACTCTTGTTTGTATCCACCCTTAAGGGTTAGGACATCCCCAACCAGTATATAGTTCTAGGCTCACAGGTAACCCCAGGTGACTGTTGTCTGGAATGGGGGGAAGAGAGGCAGAGAGAGCACCAGGAGGGCCTGAAGCTAAGAGCAGCACCTGTCTCTTCCTTAGCCACCATATCCTGGTGAAAAAACTTGTAGCAGACCAAGAAGTCCGAATTTAACATGTTAAATGTCATGTCAAAGTAGGTAATAGTTTGTTGATTTCAGCTAAACTATTTAGACAAATGGTAGGTTTCCATTTCTACTTTAAACCCTAGGCCCTACAAACATTAAAGGTGGGCTTGGATCTCAGGCAACAAATGGCACAGTGTTCCATCCTGCCCACCTCCACCCTTCCTCTGCTTCTGCAGCTTTGGTCTTCAGATCTCCACCTGCTTGCTGTGGTGTGGCCTAACATGGCCGTTCTCACCTGTTCCCGGCCTCACTTCAGCTAGAACCAATTCTTTCTTCAGTAAACTTCCAAGTAGTTTTGTCTTAACCGTTTTAAAACAGCTGTCCACAGTCAGTTGCGTTTACCCCTCTCGCTTGTACTGGCCAGTGTGCTTGGCTTCTGATGGGCCTGCTCTTCTGCCACAGGTGTGTATGTCCAGGCACCGACTTACAGAACCACACTAAAATGCATCTAGCCATGTTTACATGCACAGCTCTTTAGAGCGTGAAATACCGAGGTATATAAAGAACGGCCATTGTATTTGAATTTGAGTGACTTAAAGCTTCATCAGCTGTGGCCAACATCATGCAGTTTCCTTCAGGGACAGAAGACAAAGAAGTAGCCATTTTGGCTAAAATCAGCTAGAAGTACACCAAACCCTCAGGATGTCTAATGAAACTGTACTAGCAATAGAATATCCAGGGACAAACTCCAACCAAGGTTATCAGAGACTTTTAGAAGAGATGCTAACATCTTTGTGATAAAATGTGGTTATAGTTACAGCTAATGTGCCTGACTTGAATGTTGTAATTAATGAAGAAAATGGCCTCCACTGCTGCTTGCTGGGACAGTGAAGCAGTCCTTATTCAGGTAGATACAACCCATAACAGAATCTTTATGTTCATGTTCCAGTTTCCTAAATGTGTTGAGAAAAACAAGCCAGTATTCTACCCCAAACCTCCTAAAACCTTTGCTCCTAACTCCTCTTTGAATCCATGGGATACTATGACCTCTGCAAAGGACGCCAATATACAAAGAAATCTTGAGAAGTCTCACTGGCTCACTTCATACGCTCATGATTTTACAGGTATGAGTTCACGCCAATACAAATAATAAAAAAGGGAACACTCAACAAATGCTATCTATCACGAGCTTCCATTTTCTAATGTTCTTCCATGCTACTCATTATAAATATGAATTCAAATTAGTGGGAGAGCTCAGTTTCTCTCTTAAGTGGATAACTGGGAGGTAGGGCTGGCTTGTATTTTATTGGTTCTAATTTATGATAAAGTGTAGGTGTTACTATTTACAGAGTAGTTTAATTATCATTTTTCATTTACTCTACCAAAATAATAAGACAATGTTTCCATTAAGGTCTAGGTCCTATGAGTCCCCTTGAACTGGATGATTACCATGAAAAGGAGCTATCAGAACTAACTGGACAGACAGGATTTGACCCACAGCCTGTAAGTAATTGCAGTCAACTCTCAGTTATTTGGGGAAGATTATCCAGGCCTTGTCTCCTTGTTCTTCCCATGTTTTATGTCTTGTGTATTGGTGGCCACCTAAGCAAAAGGACAATCTAGTTGGTTTTCAAAGATAACTGAACTTACTGGAACTGATTTGGATATCCTTGTCACTATTTGGAAAAAGAAAACTTCTTCATAGTATTATTCATTAAAAATATTGTCTGTCATGCTACTATTAATAAAATAATTCTCAAAAGAATATGCTTACAAAAAACAAAACTTAACTAGTGACTTTATGATTGCTGATCAATTCTGGATCTCTGCAGACTTCTGTATCTTACCATTCCCATTACTTTTGAAGAAATGACTGACTTCTTCCTAATAGTCACAATAATTGAGAGTTGGCTGAATTACAATCAAAAATCAATAAGTTTTTTTGCCTATATCAATAGACAATTGATTATATAAATGGTTTGAAAGAAATTATCAAGCTCTATAATAAAATATACAATATGTAAGACCACTTACATAAAGAGTGTAAATGACCTACTATTCATGTGTTGGCTTACTAAAAGCATAAATTGTATTCTCTATAAATATAAATTTTGAAAACATAATTTTCAAAGCTATAAATTGTAGAAATATATATAAGCTTTTAAGATATGGATAATTTTTAGATCACAATGAACACTTTAATTTTATATTAGTTTCAGCATTTGTTAAGGAGATTCCAAATCAACCATGTGGACTGGGTCCATAAACTGTGCTCCATCGGCCACCAAAGGCTTTTAGTCGTTTTGACTCTGTGCTTGCAATGTCACTTTCTGTTGGATTAGTCATTTGCTCTGACACTGACGCATGCTCAGTATGCATGACTAACTCCAGGAAAGCATGTTTTAGTGGTGATAAAAGTCCCCGTGAAGCTTCTTAAAGCATGAAATGCAAGTCCTAGAGCTAGGGATGTTGTTCAGTTGGTAGTGTTCTACCTTGGTCTGCATGAAATCCTGGTGATTCCTCAACACTTCATAAACCAGGCCTGATAGTGCATGTCTATGATTCCAGCACTTGAAAACTCGAGGTAATTGGTTCAAGAGTCGAATTCCATCCTCAGCTGCATATCAAGTTCAAAGCCAGCCTGTGATATACCATAAGAAAAAGAAAAGTACTAAAAGCTGTTGTTCACATGGTGGATACTATTAAAGTCTGATATCCTATTTCTTAATGACAAATTAGTGAAATGTATCAGAAAGCTGGGGTCTTTCTTTGCCTCATATTTACTAAAGCTCGATTAGCTAAAGGTTATAACAATTAATGATCCAATATGGAAATGCTTCCAACTCGGATATCCAGAAGGACCGTCCTCCAGGAGGATCATCCAAAGTCCTTTATTCTTTAAGTCTAGGTTACTGTTGCTATTTTATCACCACTCTTTTTTCCCCCAAACATGGGGTATCATGTAGCCTAGGCTAGCCTCAGACTTTCTATGTAGCCTAGAATGACCTTGAACCCCCAATCCTACCTCTATTTCCCTAATACTTGGGTTGCAGGTTTCTGCCATTATGCCCAGTTTTATGAAGCGCTGCAAACTGAACCCACGCTTCTAAGCAAGTAGTATCTCACCAAATGAACTATATCCCTACCTGCCCCCAAGACACACTCCTGATTATTGCCTTCTCCTGATATGGACATACATATACTTCTTTTTGATCTTTTATTTAGCATATTATTATATAAATTTTCAAACATACAGAAATGATTTTCATTTAAGACCTGTCTACTCACCAGCTAGATTCTACCGCCAATGCTTAACTCAGTCTTTCGCATGATCTATTCCCTCTAACCATCCATCAATAATTTTGTTATTTTTACACATTTTAAAGTATCAACCTTAGTATACTTGATCTTTTAAGGTTTGACGTGCATACCATTTACCTGAGTTAAAATTTTGGTTTTCTGTTCTTCATTCATTGTGAAGTCTGCATTCATTAAAACTGTACAAATCTTAAATGTACATCTGTCAAAACAAAAGCATACAGCTTTCATTCAAGCCTCTGCCACAAACTAGAACGCACACCACCTCTTCCTTCTCCCCACATACAGAGCTCTAGGAACAGTGTCCTGAATATGCTTCCTAGTTTTGCAGTTTCCAAGCTTGATTGAGTCCATACTTTTAAAACATCTCCAAAGCTCACACAGACAGGGCAGTGGGTGTACCTCAGTGGCAGAGTATGTATTCAACATGTGCAAGGCCCTGTGCTCAGTCCCTAACATTAGTAAACAGATGCACGCTAAACACCTCAGTGTTTCTCAAAGCATTTAGCACGGCACCAGCTTCAGCAACACCTAAGAACTTGTTAAAATGCATGTTCCTAAGTTGGGAGAAGAGCTCACAATGCACAAGTTTATTCCCTTATACCCTCCCAAAATAAGCAGATCCCAGACCCCATTGTAGACTTTACAAGTACTGGTCTGAGAACTAAAGTTAGGAAGTCCTCTTTCTGACACCTCTGAGGTGGTGTGATTACCTAGGCTAAAGAACTCTTACCTTCCCTGGATGATTAAATAACGGAATAGGATGAATAGTCAATACAACCTTGATTTCGTAACTTTTTGTCCAGTGAGTCCTTTTGTATCTTTGAAATTTTGAGAGCCTAGAATTTCCACACAAAAATGCTTGTCTATAGCCAAATAGAACATATATATTTCCCATTTTACCTAAAGCCAGTAAAAAAGAAAGATGTATTTATTTAGGCCCAAACTTCAAAGCCTTCAAATAATACCAAAGCATCTTAGTCTGTACCTCCCCACTTCTCCTGCTTACTGAGATAGTGAAAATGGGTATGAAATTGGCCTGTTTGTAGCCATATCATTATAATATCATATTTATTAATTAGTTTATTTTCCCCCTTTTTATTCCACTGGTACAGCAAGAAAAATTCCATCCTGCCTTAAAACCTCCCAGACCTTTGGACGGCCGAATTGCCCGACTTATTCAGAACCAACGACCTCTGGAGGCTACGGTGCAAATACCACCTCCCTGTCCAGACTGCACCCCTAGAGTTTTGTGTGCTTTTCATACATTCATACCCAGTTCTACAGAAATGATGGCAATGAATAATAACCTCCTGTCTGGAATAACCAATAAAAACCAGGATATTGAAGAGAAGATTAAGGAAGAACAAGGCTTGATGTCCACCTATGCACTCCCAACTTGTTATGAATCAAAAGACTTGACTAGTCTTTATGACCTACATTCATTTCCAAAGATCACGGACACTAAAAAGACAGATGATTTGTACTGGAGACAGCTGGAGATGAAGTCCCTACCCATATCCTGCTCTAAGTCAAACCATTACATTGACTATGAACCACTTAAGTCTGCCTACCGTGACCCATATGCTCTATGTCCAAACCCTATTCGCCTCAGTAAGTCTAATATTCTTCAACATAAAGCAGATATGGCTGATTTCACTTTTGACAACTTTTTAAGTAAACCAGAACTTTTGGCCATGGGCATGGAAAACAGCGAAGAAACAAGACCTCTTTTAGACTGGATTCCTAGAGCCGGAATGCCCAAGCATCAGACCAACCTGCGAGATCTTAGGAACACATTTTCCAAGTCCATGGCACATAAGCGCTTGCACAACTCCATTCAAGAAGAACAAAAAGACCTCCGAGATAAATTGCAGTGTGGGATGAGACATCACTTTTATGGCTATAATGGCCATTATTTCTATAATTGAGATATTCCCTTGAGACCCAGCCTCTTGCAAGAAAATAAAATATGTCACAGAGTGCCCTGCATTTGGCTGGATTCTGTTTCTGTAGTAAGCCATAATGACATTAATGAGGTTGTGTTTTCAAGAATTTAAGTTAGGATCTGGTCAGAGGGACCAAAATAATGTCCTGACTTCTCAAAACATTTAAGTTTGTCAACAAAATATCAGAGCCAGAAAAAAAAATAGTGTTTAATCTCATCTTCAAATTATACTCTGAAGAAGTTTTCCAAAATCATGAAAATCAATGTGTAGACAAAATTCACATCATCATTTTGTGAGAAATGAAAAAGTTGAAAAAAAATTTAAATATTGAAGATTTGACAGGCAGCTATAGAATGTATCATGCTTTAATAAAATTAGTATATCAACAGTCTCTTTCTGTAAATCTTTTCACAAAATAATGGGCAAAAAAGGTAAAAATTAATCTCTGTGAGTTTAAGGCTAGCCTGGTCTACATAAGCGAGTTCTAGAAGAACCACAGTCTCAAAAAATAACAAAACGGAGTGGGGTAGGATTCTAAGACTTGGTTAACTAAGGGTGGAGTGGCTCTCCAAGCTATATACCTTCAATAAAAGTATGTCAACAAGTCAGTGGGAAAGATGAACCCTGAATGTTCTGCCTGTGCACATTATAGGTTATATGTGTTTCCTTCCCATAGCCTTCTGATAGAAAACAGCTATTTTATATGGATAAAGTTATTTTGTGATGATCCAGTTTATTAGATTTGCAATTTTGGCAAGAAAAGGTGTGGCTTGATGCCTGTTATTCCAGAGCCCAACACTGTCATCTTTGAAGTGTTTGCCTAATGTGTAGCTAACTCCCAATGCAAGCCAATGTATCAGTACACCAAGAGGTCTATTTCTAAAAGTTCCCTTTCATGCTGTGTGTTTGTGTGCCCATCACAGCACAGCTGTGCAGTGAGTCTTCTTCCACCGTGGGCTCCAGGACCCAGCTCGGGTCATCATACGTACATTGCAAATGGTTCTGCTCACTGAGGCATCTTACTGGCCCAAGAAACACAGTAGAAAAAGAATTTGCCATGACAATCTTACTAGCGTGAAGTTAGGAACTGAGATAAGCTGAGCTGTCTAGAAGAGGCTCGGATGAGACCAGCTACCTGAGTGAAAACACATCAGCTCATACACGAAAGGAGAGATTGGCTGAGCTTCCCAGAAGAAGTTCAAGCCACTTGAACTGCCTAAATGACCCTCCAGCATGAGAAGCTACTTCAACAGTGTACAAGGAGTTCCCAGGTTTTGTGAACTGTCACCTGAGCTGAGGCAGACTGTGATGCACATGCCTGAGTCATTTTTATTCCTGTCCATAACCCCTCACCTATATTCCTATAAGTAATGTCAGTAAAACTCATTGACTCTCTCTCTCTCTCTCTCTCTCTCTCTCTCTCTCTCTCTCTCTCTCACACACACACACACACAGGTTACATGTTTTGAATTCTTTTTTTGTCCTATAGCCAACATGTACATTCCTTAAACCCATTCTGAGCTAAAATGAATTATAGGAAGGTATTAAGGAAAGCAAAACTTTCCATATTGAAATACTTGAACTGTATGTAATATAATCAGTCACATGAAAACTCCTGAACCACAGTCTTTATAGACTACTGGCTGGAGTGTGCTCAGTGGTAGAGTCCTTCACTAGCATGCCTGGGTTTGATCCATAACACCATGGTTTATAATATAGCTTCTGGGGACAGAGCCCAGCAGGGTAAAGCACTTGTTCTCTAACCATAAGGATCCACATAAGCCAACCAAGGGTCCAACCATGCTTGTAACAGGAGCCCTTGGTGCTTGCCAACAAAGATCACTAGGGCTTGCTGGCTTCCTGGCTGCCTGAAGAACCTAAGCTCCACATCCAAAGAAAGACCTTGCCTCCAAGGAATAAGGTAGAGAGTGACAGAGGGGAACGTTTCAGCATGAACATACTTGTGTAATACACACACTTTACAAATACTTTTGGGCTGACAGATGACTTAGTGGCTAGAGGCACTTATATGTAGTCTGATGACAGCGGCATTCATGCACCTGCACTGACACAAATTTTTTTTAAAGTACATGTTTAAATACCTTTTAATAAGTTATTGGGATATCCAAGATGATGGGCAATACAGTGGACATATTAATTTGATCCTTTTTTTATCTAGTCGTAGAACATGCCACAAGGCCTGGACTTCTAAAGAACAAATGTTAAAAGACACAACTCCACAGTATAGGAACTTAGTTTTACCGTTTCTTTTTACAATTGTGTGACACACACAAACATGGCATAGTGTACATGTTAGATAACGCATTCCATTGTGTGGATCCTGAGGAGCGAACTCAGGCTGTCAGGCCTGACCGCAGGCAGCAGCCTTACCCACTGAACCATGCATATACAGGTCCAAGAGCTTGAAGTTCTAATCATACATGTTACTTGGGAATGCAGGGTGTACAACTGCGTTCTAACACACTGCCATGCAGAAGTGCCACAGCCGTCTCTTCAGCACTGTCAGTTACCAACTCCTAAGAGGAAGTCTTCCCTTCTCCTCACTCTGCTGAAGTTAAGATGAAAGGCTCTGCCCTTTTGGGAGAAGCTATCTATACCCCATGTAGTTTATTGAAAAGTTCATTGGTGACAGTTTTTAATGGAAGATTCCACATTGAAGAAGACTATCTATCATTTCACTTACTCTTTAAAAAACACAGGAAAACTTTATTTTGGGTTTTAGATTGTGGCTTATGCTACAAACACACAACAAGAAAAAGGCATCTGAAAGCTGACATCCAGACAAGTGAAGAGCATGGCAAAGCCTACACCCAGAGAACCCCAATCAAGGAACCTAGTGCCGTGTAACTCTGCTTAGGACCGCGGCCTGGATGGTACAAGTTCAAAAGGCCGGAGACTCTAGAGTTGCTTGCCCCACAGCTAAGGGAGCTCTGGCTCCTGAGGAGACGGCAGGGATGCCCTTCTCTGCTGCTTTGTTTCCTCTGGGCTTTCAACCAGTTGCATTTGCCTACCCATTTTGGATGAAAGAGGATCTGTCTTACTTAGTCCACTCATTTTGAAATTCCAGTTTCTTGGAGATAATTTATTGACATACCTAGAAATAGTACTGGCTACCTAGATAGTATAGAATCCAGTCAAGCTGACCAAGTTATCCATCTCAGTATGTGTAAAATTTCAGATTTGCAAGATGGAGTTCTATGTACAGGTATTGGTCAGTTGCATAATACACCTGTATTTAATACCACCAAACAAAACATAGAAAACTCTGTGGTATCATAATAAAAAGGAAGAAATTAAACTACAATAAATCTAATTTAAAAAAGCTATCTTACTCAGGATTTCTATTCCTGCACAAACATCATGACCAAGAAGCAAGTTGGGGAGAAAAAGATTTATTCAGCTTACACTTCCACACAGCTGTTCATCACCAAAGGAAGTCAGGTTGGAACTCAAGCAGGTCAGGAAGCAGGAGCTGATGCAGAGGCCATGGAGGGATGTTACTTACTGGCTTGCTTCCCCTGGCTTGCTCAGCTTGTTTTCTTGTAGAACCCAAGACTACCAGCCCAAGAATGGCACCACCGACAAGGGGCCCTCCCACCTTGATCACTAATTGAGAAAATGCCTTACAGCTGGGTTTCATGGAGGCATTTCCTCAGGGGAGGCTCCTTTCTCTGTGATAACTCCAGCTTGTGTCAAGTTGATACACAAACCCAGCCAGTACAAAAGCCATGTATCTATCTGACATTTCTCTATTCTACTCCCTGGCCTGCCTTCAGAATCACAGTAGCTGGCATTTTGTCTTTACTTTGTCTGTCTGTCTGTCTGTCTGTCTCTCTCTCTCTCTCTCTCTCTCTCTCTCTCTCTCACACACACACACACACACACACACACACACACACAAGATCCTCATGGCAAACAGTGTCATATGGTGAGAAGCACAAGAAGTCTCGTGGCAAAGGAGGAAGCAAGAGGGTCCAGGCTCGCTCTGTCCCAACAGCTGACTCTCAGGACCTAATCTGCTCATTAGAGAGCTAATTATCCTTACTGCCAGAACCTAGGTAGCTCTTCATGAAGAATGAAGGTGCAGGAGACCTGAGGGAGAAGTTGTGCTCCATTAGGCCCTTTCTCTTAAAGGTCCCACCCCCCCCCAATGCTGTTAACTGTGGAGCAAGCTCCCTGGACATGAATCTTTGAAGAATAAATTAAAACCGTGTCCAAATTGTAAGCAGAGAGCCACTTCTTATTTATTCTTCTTCCTCTTCTTTTCCTCCCTTCTCCCTCCTCCTCGTCTTCCTCCTCCTCCTTCATTTTTTTTTTTAACACAGGGTTTCTCTGTGTAACAGCCTTGGCTGCTCGGGAACTCTCTTTCTACTCCTGGCTGTCCTAGAACTCACAGAGATCTGCCTGGCTCTGCCTCCCAAATTCCGGGATTGAAGGCGTGCCCCACCATGTCTGGCAAATCCTACCTACTTAATGTTTACGTTTCAGTGGGATGAATTTAGACCTGAGAGGTTAATTCACATTGCAAAGAATAAGAGTAGGAACTCAGGCACATTAGTTTTTCTTAAATTGTATAATACATGCTATTTAAAGCATTTATTAAAATGCCCTTCTCCGCAATCAAAATATGTAACTGAGGCTACAGGAGTCTGCTGTTTGGGGGCAGATGATGTGCTCTGTCCGTGCTGTGCCTAGGCTGGCTTACAGACTGCAAGGACGCCATCTCTGGCTGCAGGAGCAGCTCCGCAAATGAGAAGTACAGTTCAGAGAAGGCGGCAGCGTTGAGCAGCTTTGGCAGGAAAGCCTAGGTAACACTGCCACACTTAGATCCAAAACACCAAATCCAGTTATTCCCTGTAATAGAAGAACACCTTAATAGCTATTTGCTCATAGTTTTTAAAAATATGTAATCCATTATATTGTTGGCATTTACTTTAAAACAGTTACAACTCTTACCAGCCACTATCCTTCCTAAACGATAGAGAACATAGAGCAATGGTTTTGAGATAGGGTTAAGATGCCAAATCTTGCCGGGCGGTAGTGGGGGATGCCTGCCTGTAATCCCAGCACTCTGGGAGGCAGAGGCAGGCGGATTCCTGAGTTCAAGGCCAGCCTGGTCTACAGAGTGAGCTCCAGGACAGCCTGGGCTATACAGAGAAACCCTGTATCCAAAAAAAAAAAAAAAAAAAAAAAAAAAAAGATGCCAAATCTTTTAAATTCAGACTCCATTTTAAAGAACCTGATCTAAGTTTGAACTCAGACTGGTATCTAGCATTAGTTTTAGTTTCCAAGTTGCCCCCCAACAAAACCTGAGCCAAACTCTCTCTCTCTCTCTCTCTCTCTCTCTCTCTCTCTCTCTCTCACAAACACAAACAACAGCAACTCATAGCCAACTCATTTATAAACTAAAAATGGTATCTTCTGTTCCACAAAGAAAAGATATTGAGAGAACAATGACTTCAGTAAGGACTACATTTTCTTTGGAGAAATAGGGAAGGCAGTATTAGGACTTGGTTTAAGGACATACTGAATGTCTACAGAGTTTGGCTAATCAGCCTATATATAAATAATTTAAAGAGCCTATATACGGGCTATATCTGAGTGCTCAATAGTGCCCCAAAGCTACAGAAAGTCTTGAATATAGTGTGAGTTTCACTGTTTTATACTAAGATGTGTCAGTACAATATTGTATTAAGAGAAAGAGGAATTAAAGTTAGGACAGTTTAAAAAACAATGACAATACATCAGTGGTTCTGGAAAGGCTCAGTGCAGCAGTGTAGGAAATTACCAGAACAGGGAAGTGGGAAGGGGTGGATGGGGGAAGAGTGAGGGAAGAGGGCTTATGGGACTTTCGGGGAGGGGGGAATCCAGGAACGGGGAAATCATTTGAAATGTAAATAAAGAATATATCAAATAAAAAAAAGACCTCCCTATCTATGGATTCCACATCCATGTCTTCAGAAAACAGATTACATCACATACTATGTAGTTAGGCTTACAATATTCTCACAAATACTGAACGACTAGCGTTTTTGTCATTTTCCCTAAGTGACACCATACAGCACTGTATTTGGCTTTATAAGTTATAATCTATAAATTATTTAAATATTGGGGAGATTATATAGATTACATACAAATATTACACCATTTCATGTGAAGGAATTCTGTATGGGTTCTGGGGATTGTTCTGGAATCAACTACCCCTGGGACTACCTAACAACTATACTCATACTGAGTGACATCTTTGAGCAGATCATAGGACCAGTGGCTGGAAAGAGATCTATGGAGATTTTAGAGCAGCCTTCTAACATCTGGTGTTAATCTGACGGTGGAAGGAAAGGTGGTAGAATAGAAACAAGTTCAGCCAGAATATGTGGGTTTGTTTGTACTGAGAAGGGCCTGGCACACACCTGGCCATCTGTAAACACGTGACAGAATATGTCAAGGCTAGACAGCACATAGGGAATGGACCAACATTCATCTGAATTTGGGAGAGGAGAGTAATTGAAGAAAACTTCCAGTGGCCGAATTTAGCGTGTTGGAGAGTTCCTACTGAAGTACAACAGGAAAGTGTGCTGACGAAACTTCCATCTCCAATAGGGATGCAAGTCTAGCGGATTCCCAACAATCCTCTAGTCAGGCTTATCCCGTTTCTCCCGTAGAGCTTGCCTGCACAACCTCCTTGTTTTCTACAAACACTGGGGGAAGAAAACAGGGACTCTGGGTAGGCTATGATCCTGTCTGCCCCTTATGAGCACCTTCCCCAGCCTTGAGGCTCTCCCTGGGAGAGCAGGAAGAAGTTGGTTTAACGGAGTGAAGGTCACCAGCGGGCGTCCAATGCGAAGCCGGCGCACTTGCGCCAGCCAGGAAGTCTTGACCAAGGCTGGGTAAAGGTCGCCAGCTGACCGGGCGGAGGTCTTAGCACTCCCGTGGGCGCAGGCCGAAGGAATCCTCAAAGCCCGGGCGTTATCTGAGCCTTGCCACACCCGGATTCCGAGGAAGCTACGACCCAGCCACTCCTCGCACTCGGGGCCGGAGGGTGACGTCACCCACGTCCACGCCTTACGTCCAAAGGCCTGTCGTAAGTGTCGGGCAAACGAGGCCTCTAGAGGAAGGGCGCCCTCTGGACACATCCTACCATGCTAGCCCGCATGCGTGCGCACCTTGCTGGCGCTCCTAATCCTGGAGCCAATGAAGTGCGGCTACGTCACGGCGCAGCAGCTGGCGCTGCCGCACGTCGGGCCGCGGGCGGGCAGAACAAGTGTGGTTGCACCGACACCGGTACATAGGCGCGGGCCGGCGTGTCCTTGGGCTAGAGAGCGGGACGTCTGCTTTCGAGTCCGAACGTTTGTGGTGTTGACCAGCCCGGAGCGGTGAGCACGCGACGGGGATGCGGGGCGGGAAGGGGCCGCGGAGGCCAGAGCATGCCTGACCTACAGAGACATGCAGAATTGTGGCACGGCTGGAGGCGGCGTGCGGGGCTGGGGCCCGGAGTTCTAGGGAGAACTAGCTGGCCGCACCTTTTGAGAACAGAAGCTGCTGTTCCTTGAGGATCGGGCCGGCTTTTTTCCTGATTAGGCATCTGGAAGAGTGGGTTTCTTCAGTCCCCTTTGGGTGACCTCATGGTTACCCCTGGGATCCCAGAACGCGAGAGTGAGAAGGTTCCTTCCCCAGCCTTCCCGAGCCGGACTAATGCAAGAGAGAGTGACTTAACCTCCAAATGAGACCAGAGCAGGCGGAAGCACTTAGGATCTTCAGCGCCCTCAGCCTCATTGATGCGTTCTCCCTTAGCTTTGGAAGTGACTTTAATTGGCAATACAAACAACAATTAAGCATTCTGAAATGTTAAGAGTTGTTGTAGTGGTTTTGGTTTAATGAAATTGTAGTCCAGTTTCATATTTGTGCCTTTTTTGACCTTGCCACCCTCTGAAACTAAGATTTGAGCTGTAGGTTTCTATTTCCTTCCTTGGGCATGAACCTGTCTTGAACACAGATTTGCTTTAAAGGAGGGTCTCCTAAATAATGTGTTTGCTATTGAAGGATATTGCAGTGGACTGTTAGATAGCATCCTGCATGGTGTTAGAGAACATACGCATAGTAATGGGTTGGTAGTTAAGAGATTTGAATGGTCCTTGTGATCCCGTAGTGAGTTACTTGCTGTTGGGTCTTTTAATTTTTTAGAATTAAAAATGGGTGATGTTGAAAAAGGCAAGAAGATTTTTGTTCAGAAATGTGCCCAGTGCCACACTGTGGAAAAGGGGGGCAAGCACAAGACTGGCCCAAATCTCCATGGTCTCTTTGGGCGGAAGACGGGCCAGGCTGCGGGATTCTCTTACACAGACGCCAACAAGAACAAAGGTAAGTGGGGAAGGGAGCTGCTGTTAGGTCACAGCACAGGTTGCATGGGTGTAACCAATGCAGACTTACCAGGTATGTAAAACACTTAACGGCTTCATCTCTTTCTGTTTAGGCATCACCTGGGGAGAGGATACCCTGATGGAGTATTTGGAGAATCCCAAAAAGTACATCCCTGGAACAAAAATGATCTTCGCTGGAATCAAGAAGAAGGGAGAAAGGGCAGACCTGATAGCTTATCTTAAGAAGGCTACCAATGAGTAGTTCCACTGCCTTATTTATTACAAAACAAATGTCCCGTGGCTTTTAATGAATACCATAATTTAATTCATACACCAAATTCAGATCATGAATGGCTAACAATGTTTTTGTTGGATGGTCCTGATTTAAGTAAAACTGACTTGTCATAAAGTGGATATGATCTTTTTTTAAAACAACAATTCCAGTTGTATCCATGCTATCACTGCTCTCCCTTTCTCAAGATAAGATTGGACTTAATTAGTAATGTTTTACTTTCCTAAATATGGCGGTGTCACCTCAAACCTATTAAATGGTTTTATACTTAGATTTATATAACTGGGCATATGAATATGTTTAAACACTGGGAAGATTCTACCACTGTCTCAGAAACAAGAAGACTCACCTGTGTTTCAGTTTGTGTTCACTGGCCTCTTATAGGCAATGGCTGAACACCAGGAAGCAACTGTCTCTTCTTGACAATGCTGTTTTAATTAGAATTCCCTACATCAAGGATGCTGCCTTTTACCACTGAAAGGCATTTATATGGTTTATGTATGATATTAAATAAAGAGTATTTAACACTTCTTTATAGTTGATCTACAAGTTAAAATGCATTTCGGGACAAGCAAGTTAGGCCTTTTAAAGTCTCTATTATCTAAGACTAAGTTGTAATTCTGTCCTTAAATACCCATTCAGAAATAGACATAACTGGAATTTCTGTTTATGTGTTGGCACTCTTTGCCAACTTACTATATGGAAAGATGAAAATAAAGGAGATAGTTTGTAAGTTATCGACAGTAAGAAGAAAATTAAAAACAATCACAGATAATCTTTTGATTGTGCTTTGTTTAATGACAGTTGACAAAACTAGTTGTTTAAACCTTCCCTAGTATAAAGCCATAATCTAGAGAAGGTACGAGATGGTCTTATCTTGATATGTGGGACAACTCAGACGAGAGCAGTACTTGACCCTTAGTCCTTGTCAGAATGTGCTTTATAAAGGTGAATAATTACACACTTGCTGTGTGGTCCTGAACGTTACAGAGAATGGCAGGGAAACAGATGATAGTGGTGTCTGTGGAAGTGAAAAGACTGGCGAGAGGCCTCATCGATGACTTCAGACATGTAAAGAATGATTAACTAGGCCTCAGGTCAGGTACAGCACTTCATGGCAAATCTTACTTCATACAAGAAATTGAAGACAATCTGTGAAAACAAGTTTGGAAAATTTTTCTGTAATTTGGAGTTTTGGGCTCATGGATAGGGGGTTTTTTTTTTGTTGTTTGTTTTGGACCAATTTGATGTGTATGGGTGTTTTCTCTGTGTATCTATGCACTACACTAGTACACTTGAAGGCCAACCCAGGGTGTTGGATCTCTTGGGACTGGTGTTACAGCAGAATCTGCAGTGTTGGTGATAGGAGTCCAGGCTGGGTCCTCTCCAGCCCTGATAAGCGTATTACTTTGTAAGTCCTTCAGAGATTGAGCTTTGTAACAAGATTTGATGAGTCCTAAGTTTTTGTAACAGCTTCCAGGGACACTTTAACCATTGTGTAAAGAAAGTCCTGGAGTTGTTTTCTTGTATTCTAGAAATGATAGAAAAAAAATAAGCCATTGAGATGACTATATAGACATTTGGCTTAGGATTTTATAACAGTGGGCTATCAAAATTCAAATGGGCCTTGTTAGTGCAACAGGTTGTGTGTTAGTCTAATAGTTTATATACTCAGATACTGTAACCCAGAAGCCCTGATGACTCATCATTTCCTGAAAGGCTGGTTACCTCACAAGATGAAACCTTTTGTGGGAGCCCAAGTAAAAGTATCCCTACTGATGATCAAACTTAGATTTAATTTGTTATTTCTGTACCTATACCTAATACATCATCTAAGGCCTGTTACACAAATGGGACCACCTGTGTTTTTAGACTAGCTAAAGACTCAAGATAGCCAGTGATGTAGAGGGTAAACCTGTAAGATGCAGGAAGGAGACAGTCTCTGCTCTAAAGGGACACTGATTTTACAAGTAAGGAAGTGGGGCAAAGGGCCTCACTGCTTGTTGTTTATTATTAGTAGCTAGTTCAGTAGTATTGTAAAGGAAAAGCAGGTGAATTTCTTCTCAGTGCCATCTGTATTCAGAATGCTTAGAAAAGCTCTGCCCCATAGACCTTCCAGTAATGGATCTTTTAGACAGGTCCTTTACCTATGTATAGTTGTCAAACCCATGGCTTTAGTAGCTAACTATTTAGTAGCTGCTGTATTTATGGCATTGACCCAGAACTAGAACCAGTGTAAGTACTTGCCTTCTGAAAATGAGATTGCTACACATAAAATTCTAATGCCTTTCTGAACACTGATAGTTCCTTTGTCTAAATCCGTTTGCTTTGACTTTACCGTTCTTCGCCTGTTGGATTTAAGTTCCCTGGTTTAGGTGGGTTGAGGCACCATCTCTTCTGGTGCACTTGCACATTTGTTCACTTTAACCACTGGAGATGGCGGAATAAAGGACAAGTCGAGTTCACACTGCTGTCTAGGAAAAAGTCCTTAACGGACTTTCCACAGCTACATAGTTTTAGATGACATCATATTAGTCAAACTCAGAACTAAGCTGAAACTGATTAATTTCTAGTGATACCTATTCCAGCTTCCTTTTGTTAAAATATTTTGAAAGCCAGAGAATGGGCCCTGAATGAGAACTGTGTAGATCACTGAACTCATGTTTAATAGCATACAAGTACACCCAGAACTCTTGTTCCCTGATGAAGCTTTGAAGTATTACGGAAATACACACTGACCTTTGGCTGCATTCATTTAGTAAAACGCAAAGTATTAAGTTTAGAATCAATAATTAGGTTCTATGTTATTTGTTTGGGAATTTAGAGTGCTTGAAAAACTGTTCTAAACTATCTCCTCACAGAAAACAGGTTTACCATATAGTTGTATTCTCAAAGAATAAATACTGGTTCGTTGGTAATCTGTCCATCAATATAGCATATAGCTCATCATTCATAAGGAAGACTCATGGGCATGGGACCAGTGTGCAATGGTAATGCCACTCAGTTTTTAGAAATAGACTGACTTCAATTGCTAGAATTTTGTTTTTTGGTTCTTTATTGTTTTTTTAGATGTATTTTTATTTATATGAGTATACTGTAGCTGTCTTCAGACACACCAGAAGAGGGCATCAGATCCCATTACAGATGGTTGTGAGCCACCTTGTGGTTGCTGGGAATTGAACTCAGGACCTATGGGAGAGCAGTCAGTGCTGTTAACCACTGAGCCATCTCTCCAGCCCCTAGAGTTTTGTTTTAATGACCCTGTTCTAATCAGATGTTATTGACATCTCAATTTGCTAATCCTTGGGACGATTGTAACATGTTTTACAAGCCAGCTGACACAGACGAAGCTAACTAAGCCAGGCATATGTAGCTGAAGAGCTACATAGATGAAACCAAGGAACATGGTCAAAACTTCCTTTCCTGGGTTGATCAGATGGCTCAGTGGGTAAAAGGTACCTACCTGCTTGCAATCTTAATGACCTGAGTTGAGTCCCTAGAGTCCATATAATCTAAGAAAGGAACCGACTCTGCATGTTGCCCTCTGACCTCCAGACATGCTGTGGCACGCACAATACTTGCTTTTTGGTTTCCTGTTCACTAGAAATTCAGCCACATTCCACATTAGGCTTATATTTAATAGGTGTCTATATAACACAAACATTGACAAATTATTTTTGACATTTATTAGGTGTATAGCTTGAATTATGAACTTAGAGGAAGAACCATTGGACTAAATTATTGTATCATTTGCGGCATAATGTAGAAAATGCTGGGCTGGGGACTAAATCTGTTTGGAGTACTATGTCAATACACATCACAATCTAACCTCACCCCTAATAGAAAGTGAAACCCTACTGGATGAATCACAATTCATTTCAGTGTTTTTTTACAGCTGGTTTCATGTTACATTAGGATTTAGTGACGGTTGGGTGCCGTGGTACTTGGAGGATTTTAAGTTCTATGTCAGCCTGAGCTACACAGTGATGCCTGTCTCAAACATAAAAATGTTTACATGGCTGCCACAGAAATTGTGGCCCAAAAACCTAAAGTCTGTGTGATGCTTTAAGAAAGTCTCTCCAGGTTCAGGGATGTAGCTTAGTTGATAAGAGTGTTTAGCCCTGGCCTTGATACCTAGTGTAAACCAGGCTGGTGGTGCATTCTTGTGGTCCCAGCACTTGGGAAGTAGAGGCAGGAAGTTCAGAAGTTCAAGGTCATCCTTGACTGCATAGTGAGCTTGAAGTCAGACTGGAATATATAAGACCTTGCCTCAAAAATATCATGAAATTCCTCTAGTTAAGAGCTTTGCCTAAGAGCTTTGTGTTGCTTGTACATGGGGAAAAGTTACTTAAATTACTTTGCTAGCTATCATACAGGGTGACTTCTATATAGTCATCTCTCATTTTATCATTTATTTATCGTCTCTTATTTACTAACTGGAAATGGTAGCGTTGGCCTTTGATCCCAGCACTAGGAAGCAGAGGCAGGAAGATGTCTGCGTTCAAGGCCAGCATGGTCTACAGAGAAATCCTGAACAACTAAGCTTAAACACAGAAACCCTGTCTCACAAAGCCAAATAATGAGCTCAGGAGTTAAGACTCTTCCAGAGGTCCTGAGTTCAATTCCCAGCAACTACATGGTGACTCACAAACCATCTGTAATGGGATCTGATGCCCTTTTCTGGTGTGTCTGAAGACAGCAACCGTATACTCACATAATATAAATCTTTAACAAAAACAAAAACCAAATACTAATAACAAAGCATTTATTTGTATTTTATGTGTATGAGTGTATAGCCTGCATTTATGAGAGACATGTGTGCCTAGAGCCCACAGAGACCAGAGCAGGTATCAGATCTAGAAGGAGTTACAAATAGAACCTGGGTCCTCTGTAAGATCAGCAAGTAGTCTTAACCACTGAGTCATCTTCTGATAGACACTCACTTGGTCGGATAGGAACTGTGTTTGCTCCAGGCCTGTGCTCCTGTGGCCCTCACAAATGGAGCCTCCAGTTGTCCACAACAGAAGCCTCATGACCATGGCATCTTCCTGAGCATCTCTGGCACAGACAGTCGCTAGTGGGATCTGGACATCAACATGCACCCATTGCCGCTACCACCCATCATTACATCCACTGAGCACCTGAGCTTGCTTCGGCTCTGACAGCCTCATAACCATTTCAATACCAGAGAATGTCCTACTCGCACTTACCAAAACCCCTGTCATCGACTTGTGACCTCTGTCTTTAGCCAGCCTCTCAGGATTTCTTCTCAGTCTCTGAATTCTCCACATCCTTGGGCTTGGTCACTTGTACTTCCTTTCCTGGTATCTGCTCTGTAAAGCAGCCCTGGAGCTCAGCCATCTGCTGTCTCCATCCGTGCCTGACTTGAGTCTTGGAGGAAGCCCCTGAAAGGCTCACCTCTAAGTCACTGGATCAGTGGCCACCCTGACAGTCTGCTCTTTGTAGATCCAGGCTCCAGTCTGGCAACCATTGCACCATCCTGCTGCTTGAGCATTTTAGCCCTCCCCTCCTCCCTGTCCCGGGAGACACCCCCCCCCACCTCCCAGCATTTCCAACATGAATTCTTTACCTCCTGGCCCAAAGGATGATCCATCCACCTTGCTGTTTGCCTTGAGTAGTGTTCCTAAGATAGGAATGGTTCATCTCTACATAATACAAATACCTCAGTGTGCTCTAACCTCAGCCTCCCTCTCACACAGAAGGTAAAATGTTGGATGTCTGCTTTCTGTTCATTTCAGGGCCTCTCCATGGGCAGCCACACTTCCGTAGTATAAATATACTGTGCATATGAATTCTTAAGTAGTAGCTTTTCTTACTCAGCATGCATAATAAGTTTGTAACTGTCCCTACCTGAAATAGGTCTGTTTAAGTCAAGATTGGATATGACAGACCTTTCCAACTAGAGTTACAGGAGAAATTTAGAGTCTTTTCAAGTCATATACACAGAGTTTTTACCTATTATATTTAAAGTATAACTTTTTGTGGCTTTTATGGTGACAGTTTACATGCTCCTAAAGAGTTTAAGCCTTCTGCTGACAGTACCTAGCAGAATCAAGCACACTAACCTTTCTGTGCCTCATCTGTAAGCTGTCCCTAGTCCTTAGAATTGTGAGAATTTAATTGTATGTGGCATGTTTGCCAGCACGAAGTAAACCGATGTTAGGTAGTTTTAGACTAGCTGGACAAGACATACTGCCACATTGTTTACAGCTCTAAAAACGCATTTCAGATGGAAGAACACGTGGGTTTTCCAAGTGGATTGAACCTGAAGCTCACTGGGACAGAAGTGCTGGCGGCAGCAAAGATTTGTATCCGTGAGAAAGGCATGCCATTCTAAACCCCCCATCCCCGTGTGAGACCAAGAGTCCACAAGTTGCAACCTTCATATTCCCCTGAGAGCGTTTCTTTCTTTCTTTCTTTCTTTGGTTTTTTTTTTTTTTTTTTTTTTTTTTTTTTTTGATACAGAGTTTCTCTGTATAGCCCTGGCTGTCCTGGAACTCACTCTGTAGACCAGGCTAGCCTCGAACTCAGAAATCCGCCTGCCTCTGCCTCCCAGAGTGCTGGGATTACAGGTGTGTGCCACCACCGCCTGGCTCTGAGAGCGTTTCTTAACAGGGCTGAATTTGACTAAAAGGAAAAATGGATGTCTAACGTTCACTTCTTCTGAGTGTGTCTAGTTTTCCCACCAACCTGACAAAGTTTGTGAGTTTTGTTTGTTGATTTGATTGAGGCAGAGTCTGCCTTAGGCTGTGCTGCTCTGAACTCGAGATCCTCCTGCCTTAGCCTCCTTAGCACTGAGAATACAGGTGTGTCACCACCCTGGCTGGTGTGGTTTTTATCTGGTTTGCTGATGTAACACAAACCCTAGCCAACTTTTCCTGAACCTTAACAGTCTTTTTAACAAGAACACACAAATCGAGATGGTAATGTTTTCATTAGAGGATATATGGAGTAGGAAATGTCATCCTCCAGAGATTCAGCTTAGATCAAAACAACGTGCTGCCCAGAGGCCCCCTTCCTGTGAAACTGGGAAAAGCCATCATAGTACATCGCCCACTCACTCGTTTGGAGTCGTGTTAAGTAGTTATGCTGTTGATGACTGTTGGTTCTGAAACAACTGCTCTTCAGTGATTCTGGGACGGAGAGTGTGTAGCAACAAATGTGTGCTAGCCCAGGGAATAGTTTGTTGAGTGCATAGGCTGGAGATGGGAGGAAAAAGATCTGTGAATCAGGCTAGATTTGAGCATTTAAAAAAGATATTTCTTGAGAAATAACAGAAAAGGCCTGCCCATTTCAGTACCATCCCAAGCTGGTATCTCAAGGTGGTGAAGGGTGATTTTAGTTGACTCAAGATCAGGTCAAGATTCAGGTAAGTTCCCCAAAACAAAATGTAGCTGTATCCACTAAGTTATTTTGTTAAGAAACCCACTTGAAGATTCTGATAGTGTTCCTACTGTTCTACAATCTAGATGTGCTAAGCAGGTTAGCATCGAGGTCTGGACTGGATAAGCAGAGTGCTGTCAGCGTGTGCGACTTCTAACAGATTCTGTCAGCTGGAACAGCTGCCCTTTTCTCACAGAGTTCCCAAGCAGAATTCCTCGACAATGGAAACTCAGTGTACCACAGCCAAAGCCAACCTCTGACTGGGTCTGAAGGCAAAGCGCGTCCTTTCCTCAGGATCGCTCCGTTTCAGTCTCATTTACCCGCTCCTGCTCTGTACCCATTCTCCCCTTTATTGCCGTTGCATCCACTGATTCTAACAATCCCCGCCCGTGCCCTCTGTTATCTCCCTTGCACCCCATTAGCACCCCTTCTCTTCTCATCCCCTTCCGTGTTTATGTTTGCTTTGTGGGCCACTGATTTTAACCAGGGCCATCTGTATGACCCTGCACTTGGTGTGACCTTGGAACTATCCACGGACGCCTGGGTGGCTAAGCACGGGGCGTACAACTGAAGACAGCACAGCGGGTGCCCCTCTCCCACAGTCTATCAGTAGCCAGTAGTTCAAAGGGATGGGCAGGGCCCATAATCCCTTCCCCTGTCAGTGCTGGGTGTTGTATAGGGCCAGTTTCACGAGGCCCATTACAGGTAATTGCAGCTGCTGTTAAGTTCATTAAGACAACAGTTTTATTATTTCCGTAAGATGGCGCTCTGCAGCCTTTCTCCTATCTACCGGAACTTACATTCTTTCTGCCTTCTCTTCTACAAAGTTCCCCTCAGACGTGGTGGTATACATGTCTTGTTTAGGGTTGAGCATCCAACCACCACTTATTCACAGGAGCTTGAGAAGCCAGGAGTCTTTGTGGTCACCGCTGTCCACTGCAAAGGAGGCTCTTCCTATTAAGGTTCAGAACAGCATTTGTCTAGGGCTATAAACAGACATTTAGAAGACAGTTGTGGTACTGTGTCAATTTAGCTAAACAACAGAAATAAACTCCCCTCTAGGGCGTATAGCATCCCCAGCCATGTGGTTTGGGTTTATAATACCAGCTTATAATACTAGGTGTGAACTCTCTGGAGCAGGCCTTAAATCCAAGCGGAGTGGTCGGGAACGCCCTTGACCTTTGTGCTGCTGTTGTAGAAATGGACTCATCTTGCTGGCATGTTGCTAGTGCCTTTCACAGGATAAAACTGTCGATGCCTTCTCTCTCCCAGCAGCCTGCACAGCATCTTCTGACACTGTGAAACTAGACAGCAGGAAGAACGTTTCCAGCTCAGCTCCACGTGGTTTCTCTGTGTTCTTTACGAAAGGATGTCATGTCTTCAGCAATTGAGCCCTATCATCTAACTGTGATAGACAATCAAGAGGAACAGCAAGAACCTGGGTTGTTCTACGGCTTCCAGAGCCTCCCTGACCAAGAGCTCATGGAGAGGTGCCTGCACCAGAGGCAGGCGGATTGAGGCCAGCCTGGTCTACAGAGTGAGTTCCAGGACAGCCAGGGCTACACAGAGAAACCCTGTCTCGAAAAAACCAAATCCAAACCAAAAAAAAAAAAAAAAAAAAAAAAAAGAATTTGAAACTACTAGCAACAGCATTATCCAGCTTTGCAGGGTATCACCCTTCTAGCAAATTTTTTAAATTATGTTTTTAAATTGGGTTACAAGATAGTAGGTCTCCATATGTCTTTTTATACACCCTCCATTTTGGTTTACCCTCCACCCCTCATTCCTATGTATCTCCCCAAACTGCTCTCCTGCTTAAAACTTTCCTTGCAAAGTTCTCATTGTTGTGTGTTGTTTGTTTGTTTGTTTGTTTGTTTGTTTGTTTGAAGCAGTGCTGGGACTAAAGGCATGTGCCACCTTACTTGGCACAAAGGCCATTTGTTTGTTTGTTTGTTTGTTTGTTCGTTCGTTCTAAGATCTGGGATAGTGTCACCTGCTGGAATCCCAGCACTCAGGAGGCTGAGGTGAAAGATTGCAGTTTTTAGGCCAGCCTGAGCTGTATGGCAGAGGGCCTGCCTGTCTCAGAGAGGGCGAGAATGAGAATCCAAACAATAAAACACCTGACTCAGGCGAGAGGACCGCCTTGCCCGACCCCTCTCCCCTCTCCTTCCAGGAACCTGGAGGGATGCCTGCTGGGCAGCCATGTTGGGTTGGTGGCACCTGAAGATGGCTAAACTCAAAGAAAATTATTAACTTTACCTTCAAATATGACCCTTTTATACTTCCTATTGTAAGACCCCCAAAAACCGAGGGTGCCCCAGCACCCCACGCCCTGGAAGGCAACACCTAAATCACTCGTGAGAAATGGTCTTGAATGTCTATAGCTGCGTGAACTCCTGCTTAGGGGTAACAGAAGCAAGATAAGCTTAGCCCATTTCCAGTTACCTTGTGGGGCCAGGATCACCTATTCAAGGCCTTTCTGCTAGGTCTAAACAAAGGGCGAGCTCTGGAATGTGACCTTTTACCTAGTTTCTAACAAAGCGAGATAGCATTTTAAACTTCTGACTTCTTGGGGTCATTAGAGTTAGGCTGTATTATTTTCTATCCTTTCACTATCTTTAGCATCCAAACCAGAAATGACTTTTGTGCCTTGGGTTTCACATTCTATCTTCAGGCATAGATGGATATCCAGTTAGCCATGTAAGTCAGTTACTAATCCAAGCCTTCATTATCTTCCGTCTAACAACTCTTTATGGAAGCACCAGACAATGGCTAGGGACATTTTTATTTGTCAGCAGTGTGGATGAAGAAGCTACTGGATGACACCCAGTAAGTAAAAACCAAGGATGTTGCAGAGCATGCCCCAGTGCCCAAACCAACAAACACGATGACTGAGAACGTCTGCCCCCTTCAGCCAAGCCTCTGCCTCTGTGGTAAGGCACCAGCTGCAAGCAGCACAAACTCCCTCCAGTCCCCTGCTGGTCTCGTTTCTGGTTGTCCTCGCAGGGGAGCTCTGCCCCAGGCCCTTCAGCTCTGTGTGAGGCAGAGGGAGGAGGGCTGCTGGCACCGCAGAGCAGGGAAAGGCGCTTGCTGCCTGAGGTTACAGAGTGACTGCCTGACTGTGCTTCTTGATACTCACACAGAGGTGGAAAGAGAAAATCCACTCCACAAAGTCACCCTCTGACCACCGGGTGTGTGCTGGGGCACACCCCTATCACCACACAAGATTCTTTTATAAAAGAGAGGTGGCTTTCCGAGTTAGATTTCCAGTTGTCCATGTCTCCATCTCTGGGGTGTCAGAGACACCCCCTGGACTATGTACACATATTGTAAGACCCAAAAACGGGGGCACCCCAGCACTCCTTGCCTTGGAAGGTGACACCCATATCACGCGCGAGAAACGGTCTTAATGCAATAACAAGAGGATTTTTATTCCAGAGGCTCTGGGGTCCACAGTTGTACACCCCGCAGGGGTAGAGGACTGTGGGACCCCAAGTGCAGAATTGTGACAGCTTTTATAAGTTTACAACAAAGCCCACGAATCACAAACCAATCATTCCTTAGCATCGAGAGCCTGTGTAGTGTGAGCCAATCGGTTTGTACCACTCCATAAATTTTAGGCCAATCAGTTTAAATTATCGGAGCCCACGCTCTGTGGACCAATTAGTTTCCTATTTTCTTGGAGGTCTATAGCTGCATGAACTCCTGGATGGGGGTAATGGCGTAAGCAGTTTACAGAAACAAGATAAGCAGACAATTAGCTCATTTCCAGCTACCTTACAGGGCCAGGACCACATATTCAAGGCCTTTTTGCCTAGTTCTTAACAAAGGGCGGGCTCTGGAATGCTACCTTTTACCTAGTTTCTAACAAAGAGCAGACTCTGGAATATGAAGTGTTTGGGGCTTCTTAGAAGGCTGGAGTTAGAGCTTCTTTGGAGCGAGATAGCATTTTAAACTTCTGACTTCTTGGGTTCATTAGAGAGTTAAGCTGTATTTTCTATCCTTTCAATACACACACACACACACACACAAATCTTAAAAAATAATTTCCAATAAATATGCTTGGTGGGGGCACCAGATGTTCCATGTAACTACCCAATCCCTTTATTCACACACTGCACACACACACACATACACACGCGCGCGCGTGCACACACACACACTAACACACGCGCGCACGCGCGCACACACACACACACTGCACACACACACACACACAGACAGAGAGACAGAGAGGAAGAGAGAAAGAGAGAAAGGAAAAGAGGGAGAGAAGGAGAGAGAGGGAGGGAAAGAGAAAGAAAAAAGGGAGAGAGAGGAAACGAAGAAGATAGGGAGGGAGGGAGAGAGAAAAAGAAAGTGAGAGAGTGCAAGAGAGCAGGAATAATCTTTGAGGCAATGTCAGACATGACAGATATTTCCTGTGGAGCCTGGCTTAAGGATTTTCAGTATAAACAGAATGAACTGCAGTCCAGAATTGGAGGGCTCCCTGTGATCCTGATCTTGAGGCTGAAGACCAAGGTTTGCAACCTGTATATTGGTATTTAGAGCTCTCTATATTTTTGTTTATTTGGTTGGGTTTTTTTTTTTTTCTGTATTTGCTTTTTTGAAGACAGGGTCTTGCTGGATAGCCCTGGCTGTCCTGGAAATCACTCTGTAGACCAGGCTGGCCTCAGAAATCTGGAGTTTAGAGTAAAAAACATAAATAAAACAAAAAAAAAACCCTAAAAAAAGTGTTATCGTCTTGTGTTTCAGACTTGCTTTTCATTCTAAGTCAAATATGTTTGTCACCTTTCTGCACAGACAGAATCAATTAGGTTGAAAGCACAGATGGCTACTTAGTATCCCAGCTAAAGTGCAGAACACCAGCGCCTGGAGGACAGGGTGAGGAAGTGGGCGGTGGAGCCATCTGACAGCTGCAGCTCAGGACTGGATGCAGGAGAGTTCCAGGCTTCCCTGTGCCTCCCTCAGTCCTCACTCTCCTCCCAAAAGGAGGACTTGCTCTAGGGCTTCCAGAGTAAGGCTTTGATCGCCGTGACCACTAGGTGGCGCAGCGCGGAGCGGTCAGGACTAATTCAGTGAAGTTTGCAGATGGGTCCTTACCAGCCATGTTGGGTGTGGTGTCAGAGAGGGAAGAGTGGGTGGGCAAAATCAGGACTGACAACTTCTCAGTGCCATGCTCTAAGGACAGCTTTGGACAAGTGGGTCCATCTTGCTGACCATTGGCTTCCTAATCTGACAGTGATGATAAGGATCCAGACCTCTTAGTGGTTTTGTTCAAGTGAGATGCTGAGCCCTCCCCCTGCCTAGCGGGTGACGAGAGATCATTGTTACTGCTCATTACAGTGCAGGCCAAGGTCCTTTATGGGGCCCTGTGGCCGCGATGGGATATTACGCACTCATGTAACAACAATGACAAGTGTATTAGCAGCAACAGCAGTCAATGATGGAATCTTTCTTAGGTCGTTCCCGTCTTCACTTCCAGTCAGGTCCAGGTTTAGGAGTGCAGAGGTCAGGGCCTGGAGGCTGCTGTAGGCGGTTCCCATTCACAGTTGCTTATGCCGGCCCCTCTGGAGAAGGAGCGAGAGCCACTCTTGGCTACCTAGGGTCTAAGGCATGCGTAGGTAGGAGAGCCTGTGCCAGTCCCTGGCAGGGTGGAGGCTGTCTTGGGTGGAATCAGTGTCCCCTGGCCTGCAGCTGAAGCCTTTTGTTAGGATGAGATCGAGTAGACCTTAGGGGTATTTGATAAAGAGGAGAGTTTGATGAGATGTGCAGCGAATCCCTACTGTGACTGTGGTTTTGCTATGAAGGTCTGCTTTAGCAACACCCTTGGAAATGCCCACGTCTTCATCCACGGTTAGGTCACACAGCATGGAAAGTCATTTTATGTTGTCGTCCTTTCCCACATTACTATTCCACGTAAAGTAGCAACTAGATCCTATGACTCGTAAACTAGATCCTGTACTAAAATTGATCTCTGTGGACTCTAGGTTTATATTATTATTTTTAGATTATTTTTGGTTTGTTAGGTTTTTTGTTTGCAAGGGGAGTATTTATTCTTCAGGTTGTGACTGTATTCATTCTATACTTGGGTTGAGAGAAGCAGGTTCAAATATGTGGCTCTCTCAGTAAATTTTCACACCCAAAATTTCAAAAGCTATGTAAAAATATAAGAACCTCCATAGAAACTACTCAGAAGACCCTCGGTGATGCTGGAAATGTAGACAGGGAAGACTGTGAGGTTTCACATAAGAACAAGGATGCTATTCACAGGCGGATGAGGGGCCATGCATACTACATCCCAGTAAAGACCTTGTCTGCAGTTCGTCAGCATTCTACCACTTTGGAACAGGATGAGCTTCGAGGTTATAGACTGATTAATCCTATAGAGAACATTTACGTTATCCCAACATTCAGGCCATGGCAAGGTTATCACTGACTGCCATTAGCCAGGTCTGCACTAAGAATCAGAGGCAAAAAGAATAGAAAAACGTGCAGTTCCCTGTGTAAAGATTAGTGTCAGTTAGTGTTTCTATTAGTGTAATAAAGATCCACGACCAAAGGCAACTAGGAGAGGAAAGGGTTACAACACTTAGAACACAGTCCATCACTGGCATAAGCCAGGGCAGGAACTCTGCCAGGGAGCAACCTTGAGGCAGGAGCTGATGCAGGTGTCACAGAGGGGTGCTACCTACTGGCTTGCTCTCCAAAGCTTTCTTAGCCTCCTCTCTTACAGATCTCAGGGGTGGCACCACCCCTCCCACATTATTCATTAACTAACAAAAGGCACCTCAGGCCATTTGTGCAGAGGCATTTTCTCAGATGAGGTTTCCTCTTCCCAGACAACTCTAGTTTGTGTCAGGTTGGCAGAAAACTAGTCGGCACGTTGAGGCTAAGGAAGCAAGGGGTTATGAAGAGATGAGCCAAGTACTTTGCCCAGGGATGCTGGGGCGGAGTCTCAGGGATTAGCCAGACACTACTCATCCTCACAAACTCAAAAGTACAGAAGAGTATGTTCACTCGGAAGACCCTGCTTGAGAAGAGAGCCCTGCTCCTCCAGCACCATGGACTTGTTGCCTCAGGATTCATTTCACTGGCTCAGGGGCTCAAGTGTTCTCCATGGATTCTGGTAAAAAGGCAGACTCCCAGTCAGAAACAAATAGCAACTATTTCTTAAAGATATATTTATGTTTACTTTAAGTATGTGAGTGTTTTGCCTCCATACACTTCTGTGCACCAGTTCTGTTTCTGGTGCCTGAGGAGGGCAGAAGAGAGCGTCAGATCCCTACAAGTGGAGTTAAAGGTGCTTGTGAACCGTATGGATGAGGAGAATTGAACCCTGGTCCTCTGGAACAGCAGTCGGTGCTCTTAAACCACTGAACCATCTCTCCAATCTCCAAAGGTTTATCTTAAATGTAATAGTAACAAATGCTAGAGTACCATTTTTCTGCTGCTTTTTCAATTCCGGATTCCCACAGAATGGTACAAAGAGGGATTTCAACACAAGTAACCCAGCAGTGTGAGGAGAATTCAAAGTCTAAAGTCTCTCTCTCTCTCTCTCTCCCTCTCTCTGCCTCTCATGTGTGTGTGTGTGTGTGTGTGTGTGTGTACACGTGCGTGTGCATGTGCGTGTGCGTGCATGCGTGCGTGTGTGTGTGTGTGTGTGTGTGTGTGTGTGTGTAGATGATGCTGTTTTATAAACCATTCGTTGTACAAACATCTTTAAAATAAAGTCATCTAGAACAAAGGTTCTGTTCACAAGATCAGAGGACATATAACCTCCTGGAGAATTGTCTTCTAACCCATAGTATATCATGAAACTCTAACAATGTGGCTCATTGTGTGCAGAGCCAAAAAATGGCAGGAATTTGGAAAGTTTTAACTCCAGATCAATTACTACTGGCATTCATCAACAAAGCATGCCTTGCTGAAAACTTTAAAATTCCTTTACGAGTTTGTTTTTGTTGTTTGTTGGGGTTTTTGTTTGTTTGTTTCAGTGAAAATGTAATTAGCTCAGGTCTGAAAAAACAAAACAAGGGGGCTGGAGAGGTGGCACAGCAGTTATGAGCACTGAATGCTCTTCTAGAAGTCTTGGGTTCAATTCCCAGCAACCACATGGTGGCTAACAGTCATTCATCTGCAATGGGATCTGATGCCCTCTTCTGGTGTGTCTAAAGAGAGCAACAGTGTACTCACGTACATTAAAAAACAAAGAAACAAACAAGCAAAAACTAAACCCTCCCTACTATAAGTCACACATTCAAAGTATGTCTAAAGAATATATCCCATTTAGACCTGTGGGTTCCAAGCTCTCTCGCACGCACGCGTGTCTGTCTGTCTGTCTAGGTGATGCTGTCTTCTAAGACTTTTTATTGTACAAACAAGTTTAACAAAGGTTCAACGTCCACGAGAACGGCAGCTGAGAACAGCTGAGCATGTGAGCCCAGGGAGATCAGGCCTGAACAGCAGCTTCCTAGTCTACTGCGGTCTACTGGTCTGTATTCAAACCAGCCTGGTTCCACGGAAGGTCTGAGCCAGAGTGCTTGGAGGGTACATGGTCTCAGTCCTCTTCATATGGAACCACCGTGTTGGTATCTCCATAGTTACTCAAGAGATGACCTCTCTTCCTCAAGGAGACAAAAGAAAAGACAAATGGGACATAGAATGCTGTCTGACTTACTGAAAAATCGTGACCCAAGCATGCCACACCAACTCCGGTAGTCTATGTGACATGGCGAAAGTCGTGCTTTCAGACCTGAGGCGTGTGTTCCTCGGAACTTGGCCTCCCGGAGGTCCTGGGCATCCTGCTTCTGCAAGCTGTTGCAGTGCATTAATCAAATTCTGTGGATTTGGGTTCTGTGCCTTGTCTTTCTTGTTTTTTATGATAATAGTTAACATAATGCAACCTGGCCAGATCTTGATAGATCAAGGGCCCAAGGAGTGTTCCAGGAAACATTCCTGAGAGTGTGATCACTCCAGGGCCTACAAAGACTGACACCAATGAACCTGATGACCAGCACCAGGTAATACCAGACTTGGGTCAAAGAAGATTCATAAACTATTCAACACAAGATCCCCCATTTTTCCAAGCTTTACTCAGAGTTAAGTGGAAGGAAAATGAGAGAGACATTTAGAGACATAATAAATCAGTTACAACAGGAAGAGTTGTTGGTGAAAAATCCAAATACAGTGGATAGTGAAAGGATAAAAGTTCAACAGCTGGTAGGGAAAGACCAGGAAGGTGTGTCAGAAGTTAAGGAGAATAGTCTGGGAATTCCAACAACTGTAATATATGGTAGGAAGCATTATTTAGAGGGTGTTGGTGGGATCTTCCAGTAAATAGGGAAACTCCACAAAGGCTCAGGATAACAGTTCCAAATTGGCCTAACTAGCCATAAAATATTAATAAAATTTACTAGCTACAGCAAATTTGCTTAGACTATAGCTTGGCAGAATTCTAAGAATAGAGTGACCTCAAGTCTGGTTGATTAACCACTGTCTGGGTACCAAAAGATTCCCAAAAAATACTTCCTGCTCTGTGCTTTTTAGTTTCAAGTTAAATTGTAAACATATAACCCCCCATCTGATCATCACCTGATGTAACCTGGCATAAAGTCAAAAAACAGTTCCTAAAATCATGTGTATATATCTGAAATGTTTACAAAAATAAAATTACAGCAGATTCAAACTGCTTTTTGGTGTGCTGTGTCTGTCTGTCACTCAACGACTCCTTACCTGCCTGAGTACCGGACCCTCCTTCTCTCATGGAAGGAGACCCGACTGGGTCTGTCCATGGCACATGTAGTCTTAGTAAGTGGACCCTAGATGTGTGACTGAGCTCCCACATGGGGACAGCGTTGGTGGAACGCTTGGATCTTAAATGTCCCCCACATTCCAGGATTGAAGGCTAGATCCTCAATGCAGCATTCAGAGACATGGCCTCTGGGGGTGGCTGGATCACCACGGAGTTATGATCATATCTTCAAATTAATCCACTGATGGGATCATAACTTATGGAAAAACTGAGAGGTGGAAAAGTTTAGGAGGCGGGGCGAGTTGGAGAAAGTGGGTCATTGGGACGTGTACTGGAAGGGGATAGTGTGTCCCTGTCTATTTCTGTCTTGCTGTCACTGCTTCTTGGCAGTCATGAGTGAGCCGACTGCTCTGCCACGTGGTGCCCACCTTCTGGTGTTCTCCCTCTTCACAGACCCAGAGACAAGAGACAAGAACCTTGAACCGAAGCTGTGGACCAAAACCACCCTTCTCCCTTTTAATCGATTTACCTTGTGTATTTCATCACAGTGACAAAAGGCTGAGGATCGGTGCTAGCCAGAGTGAGGGTGTCTGTTTCCTTGGCTTCTAGGTCTTAAAAGGAAGAAGCTTTATCTCACATACGCATTTTAACCCTTTTCAGTTCAGAGAGTGGAAAACAGCCATGAATTACATTAGCTGAGCTTCTTCTGCAGATGGAAACAGTGGGCCAGAGTCTTTTGCAATAGTCAGAATGAACAACTGGGTGTTGGAAATGTCTTCTGCCCCTTCCCTCCACCCCCCTCACTGAATGGCCCCTCCACCCACCTCCCTCTGCCTCATTATAAAGCCCTTCCACGTATTGGTCCTGGTGGAGTCTCACAGGACACAGTGTGTGTCCTGCTTCTCTTCATAGCCTAATACCTGATACCTGCCTAATAAGAAACTAATAAATGTCCCACAAACCAATTTGCACTTTCTTCCCAACTAGTTTAGCACAGGCTTGGATTTTACCCTAAACCTACTTTCTCCCAACCTTCTCTACGTTATTTAGGGTTCTTGAATTCTCCGCCTCCCTTCTAGCTGACTGGAATGAGTCATTGGGCAGCAAGAATCAACTGGGATACCATGAGAAATTCTTTGGTGCATTTCTCTCTAGGATGCAAAGACCAGCAAAGCACTGCACATTTTCTCCGTGCAGGAGCGTCCTCTCACCCTTTGTGGGATTCCATTTATACTCTTTCCAAACATCACCTGCCCTCTCACATGTCTGCTTCAGCAAAACACTCTTAGAAGACAGCGTCCAGAAAAAAACATCACATGACAACTGAGTTTCCAAAGCAACCAGAAATTTCCACTTCAGTTTAGCTGTGAGGTTGTGGAAACATTTTCTTTATTTTTTTATTCCCCATGCTGGTTAATTCGTCTTAATGAATTACCTGAAGCAGCGATCTTAGGTTCCCCCAAAAAATTGAGGCTTACCAAGAACAGCCCTGTTCATACTTTAAGGAAGTTTTAGGAGACAGATTAAAGTGTGAACAAATTGTTGGATCTTTAATCTCTCATGCTGCCCCTAGCCTGATTCCTCCTTTAGTATTTTATTATTTTATTTTATTTTTGGTTTTCTCTTCACCTGCTGTTGACTAGCAGACTTCTCTCCCATTCAAAGGGAGGAGATCCTTTTGATCTTGTTAGCTCTTCCTGACAGGAAGAGGGTTTTGAACCAAATTGCTTCCTGGGTAGCAAGGTCCTTGTACGCGTTCTAATTGATAGCTACCTCTTACTCAAAGCCAGCCTGCAGCCCTCTTCCCTTGCCTAGGGCTCTCAGATGCTCTCTCCTAAGCAGCAGCCCATGGGGTTCCCCGGCTCTTTGAGCGACATGATCCACAAACGTTTTCCTGGAAGTTCCGGCTACGAGGTGATTCATGCAATCTGAAGGGAGAATTGGAAGAGTTTTATGACTGTGTATGATCTTGTATGACTGTGTATGGTCTAGAATACTGTTGAGCAAATCCTGGATATTTATTCAGGATTTAAGATTGAGCAAAGATATAAACGTCCTGTTGTTTTTTGTATTTTTTTTTTTTTAAATTCAAGACAGGGTTTTTCTGTATAGCTCTGGCTGTCCTGAAACTCAGTGTGTAGACCAGGCTGGCCTCGAACTCAGAAATCCACCTACCTCTGCCTCCCAAGTGCTGGGATTAAAGGAGTGTGCCACCACTGCCTGGCTGTTTATTTGTTTTATTGTCAGCTGTCATAGCCATTGTGAGACTATGGAAGTTATGATTCTCTCTTTCCCTGCCTTTGACTGAAAGTCCTCCCTGTGTTTTCCAATGGTGTTTAGAACTGTAGAAGTTTGGGTTTAGATGATGGCTCACCAGAATGTGTTCTTCCTCTCAGAGTCTTCCACGGCCACACCTTTACATAAACAACTGTCATCCTGATTTGGCCTGTATGTGCTCTGTTTGCCTTATACCGTTCCAAAACTCTTAACATGGATTCTAAACAAGCACTGTACACAGTGTACTTTACACAGGCCGGGCGGTGGTGGCGCACGCCTGTAATCCCAGCACTCTAGGAGGCAGAGGCAGGCGGATTTCTGAGTTCGAGGCCAGCCTGGTCTACAGAGTGAGTTCCAGGACAGCCAGGGCTACACAGAGAAACCCTGTCTCGAAAAAACCAAATCCAGAAAAACAAAACAAAACAAAAAGAATACACAGATTATCTCATTTAGTCCTCCTAACAGCCCTGTCAATTAAGTATTAGTACTCATTTACAGCTTGGAAATTGGAGCTTGTGAAGGTAAATGACGGCCAGGTTTGTAGAATACGGGAACAGAGGCTTAAAGCTGAAGTCGTTGTCCATGGTTTTTCGACCCATCTATGATGAATCATTTCCAGGATCGTGGAGGACACATATCATTTGGAGAACACATAAGAGTAAAAACTATGTCTATCTGTTCACCTCTCTGCCTCCTGCATTGCCTACTTTGTCTAAGGCAAGTAAGTGACTGACTGGGTTTTCTCTGGCTACATAAGCCATCGACAACCACAACATATACTTCATAAAAATTTATTTTTTATTCACTTTGCATCCTAATCACAGCTCCCCTCCCTCCTCTCTTCCAAATCCCACTCTCGCAAGTCCCTCCCCCCATTGTTCTTTCCCCTTCTCCTCAGAGATGGGGAGCTTCCCTTGGGTACCACTCTACCCTGGGACATCTAGTCCCAGCAGGACTAGGCACATCCTCTTCCAATGAGGTCCAACTGGGCAGCCCAGGTAGGAGAAGGGGATCCAATGGCAGGAAACAGAGACTGAGACTGCCACCACTCCACTTGTTAGGGGTCCCATATGAAGACCAAGCTGAACATTTCCTACTAATGTCTAGGCTGGTCTAGGACCAGCCCCTGCCTGCTCCCTGGTTAGTGGCCCAGTCCCTATGAGCCCACATGGTCGCAGGTTAGTTCACTCTGTAAGTCTTCTCCCACAGATGTGTAGTGACTATTTCTGGTTGTCAACTTGACTATATCTGGAATGAACTACAATCCAGAATTGGAAGGCTCACCTATGATCCTAATCTGGACGTTCAGAGATATAACTTTCTGACCTGGATCTTGGCATGGAGATCTTGAAGCATAGTGGCTATGAATTCCAGAAGATTGAGACAGGAAGATCTCTGAGTTCAAGGCCATTTGGGATTAAAGGCACAGTGGCACACACCTTTAATCTGGGCCATACCCTCTGCTGGAGACCTACAGAAGGACATTGGAAGATGGAAGATTCATTCACTCTCACTCTTCCTTACCTGCTTGCCTCGTGGGACTGAGCAACTGCTAGATCCTTGGACTTCCATCCACAACTGCTGCTGACCATTGTTGGGGAGTTGGATTAAAGATTGTAAGTCATCAACAAATTCCCTAACTATATAGAGACTGCCCATTCGTTCTGTGACTCTAGAGAACCCTGACTAATACAAGATGTATTTTTTTATGTTATGTGTGTGAGTTGTATGGAGTCGGGGGGGGGGGGCTACACATGCTTGCAGGTGTCTGAGGAGTCCAGAGGCCTTCAATCCTCTAGAGTTGGAGGTACAGGTTGTTGTGAGCTGCTGAGACAGAACTCTGCAGAACCACCATGATGATAGGCTCCTCCATGATGTATTTCTTATGGATAACATGTGAAAACACTCCTTGGAAATCTAAAAAGTGTATTTAAACTTAGATCATTATCATAATGGATTAGAGATTCAGGTAAGGGCCCGGGAACTCCAGAAGGAATAAACAAAGAAAGGTCAAGGTTGGAAAGAGTTAGGGTAAAGAAAAAAGTCCGTTTTGTGGGTTTGGTCAGCCGGAAGCTGGATGTCTGAACACGTGAGTCTGAGGGTGACAGTAACCTTTGGAAACTAGAGGCCAAATCCCCACCCTTCCGGTAACAGTAGCAGCGCTTGGTTCTCTGTGGTCACACGGGGTGAAGACAGACAGATGTGTTTGACTTAATGCTCTACGATGGTCTCTGCAAAGTAACTGAATTAAAAAAAAACAATAAAATGAAAATTGAAATCTCAAAACAAAGCAAAA
This sequence comes from Apodemus sylvaticus, assembly GCF_947179515.1. Taxonomy (NCBI): domain Eukaryota; kingdom Metazoa; phylum Chordata; class Mammalia; order Rodentia; family Muridae; genus Apodemus; species Apodemus sylvaticus. Next base: position 75,549,484 of record NC_067473.1, on the reverse strand, counting down.
AAATCCCTTGGAAATCATAGAAAACCCCTGTGCTTGGCCTTATAGTGAACACAAGAGGGCGCTAGGCTCACATGATTCACTGGCTGCCTAGGAACACACTAGACACTTTGCTTGAAGGTTACATACACATGCTTCACACTGTAATTTCCACCCCTTGTTTAATAACTATCATTTCAGTTAATTTTATGGGTCTCGAAGGCTTGCCTATCCATAGAACGAGGAATTATATATCTAAAAACAAAAACCCAGAAGTTTTGTCAAGTATGAGGAACCGAAAGAAAAATTCCAAAAGCATTGGTGAAACCACCCAACAGCTAAAGAAGGAGGTGCTTGGTGAAGATTTCAAGTGCTATAATTCTATAGGACACATGCTGTCTGAGCTGGACACCGCTAACCCTTCTAACTCCCCAGCTGGTTCCAAGCTCACAAAGCAAACTCCCATAATTCCTCAGCTCCTCACGGGGGCGGGGTTGTCTGTGTCAATGCCAAGGAGCATTCAATGGGGAAAATAATCTAAAAATTCCATTTTTCTGTGGTACAATAAAAAAGAAAATCGGATAAATAAACACATGGTGGTTATAGTTCTTATTTTAGGAAGGCTCTTAGAGGAATGTTAAGTACAATTCAGATTATACATCATTGTCTGGAGAAGCCATTAAAAGGAAATGGTGCGAGCTGGGGAACAATGGAAATTAGAGTTTGTCATGAGTTTGAGATGGAGGTTGTTTGTAGGAGTGGACAACAGGAATGAGGGACAGGCGAGCCTGCTTGGTTGCATAGGAAGGATCGGAGATGAAGATACAGGGTTAGGACCTGCCAGCATGGCGGACTTTGACATGGGTGGACTCTCTAATAGGGTATTGGTACTCTTGTGGTCGCTATGACAGAACGCCTGATCAAAGCATCCTAAGGAAGGTGCGGTTTCTCTTGGCTCACAGTTTGAAGGCACCGTACATTCGGGCAGTGGTGGGTAGGCATTTACCTGCATGGTGTCTGCAGTCGGGAAGCAGAGATGGATGGGGGTACTCAACTTGCTTTCCCCACCTCCTGGTAGAACGGCACACACATCTAGGATGGGTCTTCCCTCTTTGGTTAACCCCATCCTCGTGGGTACGCAGACTCACGCAGGGTCTCGTCTCTTCAGTGGCTCGAGATCGTGTCAAATTGGCAATGAGTATCAACCATCAGATGAGGTCAGGGTAGAGAGAGGTATGAGGGACAGCATTAAGGGCCTAGAAAGTCTCAAAGGGCAGTGGTATCAGATACCACCCCACTGCCTAGGGAAGACAGCAATCCTAGTGCTGGATACTGCAGAGACCAACATGAGAAGACCAGAAGTCGGGACAAGAGAAACCTGACTGCATTCAAAACAGCAAGTCCCAGCAGGAAAACCTGATAGTGTCCTAGTGGAGAGACTTGAACACCTTATCACAGCAGAAGCAGAACCTATAGCAAAGTATCACAATTCAATGGCTTAAGAAAAACCAGATATAGCCGGGTGGTGGTGGCGCACGCCTGTAATCCCAGTACTCTGGGAAGCAGAGGCAGGAGGATTTCTGAGTTTGAGGCCAGCCTGGTCTACAGAGTGAGTTCCAGGACAGCCATGGCTATACAGAGAAACCCTGTCTCAAAAAACAAACAAGCAAACAAACAAGCAAGCAAAAAAACAAACAAACAAAAAACCAAAAAAAAAAAAAAAACCAAACAAAAGAAAAAAGAAAAAAAGAAAAACCAGATATGAGTTCTGTAGAAACCCAACACCAGTCTCAACAAACTCCAATCAAGGTATCTGCAACATTTTTAAATAATGGCTGCTAGCTATCTTCTAGGACAGAGACTCCAGGCTGCATCTGGAGTCTACAGGGACTACAGGGGTCAGAGGAGCACAAGAAGTTACTCTAAAGGGTGTAACCCAGACTATAGAAAGCCGCGCTAGACTAATGGCTCACTTCCTTAAAACACTGCGAGCAAAACCAAAATGCAGGCAAGTCACAGTTGGAAGACATAGAAAGGCATCGACTAATTGCAATGTATTGATTTGATCTTCATCTTAATTCAAACAAACTCAAAAAAATGTATAAGGCAATTAGGGAAATTGAAGCAGGGACTGAATGCTTGATGGTATTAAGAATGTTTGATTGCCTTAGGTGTTACAGTAAAATGGTTGCAGATTAAGCGACATGGTGTCGGGATTTGTAGTAGAGTAATCTAGGGGCAAAACCATGGTTACATGGGAGAAGACAGGAAGCAAGGTTGACCAAGCTGATCGTGTGGTCCCTAGGTGATGGAGATGGAGATATTCACTTTTCTGCTTCTTTAATATTTTTAAGTTTGTATAATTAAAAGAATATCATAAAACATGGCTCAGGCAGTATGAATACTCCTTTATTTTATTCTTTTGAAATAACATCTTATGTTTCCCAGGTTGGTCATGAACTTCCTATATAGCTGAGGATAGTCTCGAATTGATCTAGCCTCCACTCCCAGTCTTGGATTACAGCTGTGCACCACCTACTTCATCCTTCTTTCCTTCCTTCCTTCCTTCCTTCCTTCCTTCCTTCCTTCCTTCCTTCCTTCCTTCTTTCCTTCTTTTCTTCCTAAACAAATGGTAAAAATATGGAGAAAAAAGCTCAAAGTATGTGTTCTTAAAATAATTTTAAATTATCTAACTACATTAACGAGAAATGCAAATAAATATAGAAAAGAAAGGGAGAGATGTGATTGATATATTTTCTTTCTTTAGATTTTCTTCATAACAATAACAGTTGCCAAGTGCTACTCATACACATGGCAAGCATTTTCCTAAATGCTTTAAAATATTGCTCAACAGAGGGATAAGTGAAACATTGTAGCATACAATCAGATGTTATTCTGTTTCACAAAAGAAGGGTGTCTTATTTCTGTAACAAAATATCTCACAAGAGCAACTTAAAGAAAGGGTTACTTTAGTTAACCAGGACAGGGGATGCAGTGCATCAAGACAAAGAAGAAATGGGAAGGGAAGCAGGAAGTGGCTGGTCACGTGGTGCCTACAGCCAGGAAGCAGGAAGTGGCTGTCCCCCTGGTCCAGCACGGCCTTGGTAGGGGTGGAATGGTTCTTGCCCCTAAGACAGGGCCAGCAGGATTCTCTGGCTAATAGACAGACAGTGTTTTGCTTTTCATCTGGACCCCAGCCTTTATGTTAACTTCATCATAACTCATGTCTACACTCAAAGTAGACAATTAATTTTTCGTTAAACTTAGATTGATGGGTGCTAAAGGATGGTAGCTCCTGGCTACATTAGTAGTTGTGACTTGAATTCCTTTCAGCTGTTTTTCATGACATCCAACCCCACGGCATGTGACTAACATCTGGAGCTGAGAGGAAGATAACACACTTCATCCCATGTTCCCCATCAGGTCTGAGACTGCTCACCAACGCCCAGGATCCAGAGACAGTAGGCTGATATGTTGTTCAAAGTGACCAAGAAAACATCTGTCAGTCAGGAACCTATAAACAACAAATGTGGGAGATGGAGCCATATCTTGGCACTCTGGGCCCTTCTGCTCTCAGACAAACCAAACTCTTAGCTTTGTCCTTATAAACAACAGAAATTTTGATTGCTTGTGTATCTGGATGTTGGCAAGGCAAGAGCAAGATACCAACAGATTGATTGGGTAATGGGGCTGCCTTTCTAGTTCCAACTGGTACTGTGTACCTATTCCCAGATGGTCAAGAAAAACCATGAAATCAGTCTATCAAGCCCTTTGCTAAAGGCCACATGTTCTGCTCGTAGCAAGTCACTAGTTCTTGTGAGTCCCCAAACCTTACTACTGTTGTATTGGGGTTTAAGTTTGAAGAGGGAATTGGCAGGAAATACACACACACACACACATACACACATACATACACTACCACCACCACCGCTACCACACCACACACCACACATCTAGATATGATCAACTTAGCTGTGCCAACCTGAGGTGAGTCCTCCAGGGTCAGCTGACAGACATGAGACAAAGTGAAAGTCAGGATAGTCTCATAAAGATGAGCTCACAGTAATTAGAAAATGTATGAAAGTGGAGGCAGGAGGATTAGCAGTTCAAGTCATATATGGCTAAGCAGTGATGATGAGGCCAGCCTGTGCTCCAGGAGACCCTGTCCCATGAAACCAAAATGCAAACAAAAGAAGAGAAAGTTTTGCTTTTTACCCCCTGCATGATCTATGTTCTCAATGCCTCAAAAATTAATGGTTGCTGTTAGACAGGGGCATAGACACAAGTGAGTGTGACTGAGTGGCCAGGGCTGGGGTCAGCCATTTCTGTGCACTTGAAGGTAAGCTGCTGTCTTTTCCCACAAGAAGGCATCAGTTTTACACATTAAAGGGACCTCACAGGACCTACCCATGACAGATGCCAAAGGCACTGGACTGCGGTTTAGCAGTAGTCAGGGAGGACATTCTCTCTTAATAAAATGTCCGTCGTCACCGGGAGGCAGCCCCTGTCTCCACATTCCACACTAAGCACTGGCTAGCAAGTCTAAAAAGCTGAACCATCACACAATGAAAGGGAGACACAGGACCGGTCCAACAATGGGAAACAAAGCCCTTCTTGCCAATTCTTTAATCAGATACTTGATTTTTGAAAGTCACAGAGGACAGACACTCCCTTCTCAGCAACACCTTGAAAACCAGGAAGGAACCTGAAAAGGGCTTAGGGGGTGGACCATGAAGGTCCTGCTCCCCACTGCCTCTCCACTAGCACATGAAAAGATTAGGGTTGGAGGAAGGAGTTTTATTTAAGGCTAGCCTGGGAATCTGGAGAGACTCTCCTTGTCAGTAAAAAGTCTCTTCTGTTTTTCCAAAGGCACAGGTGTTCGGCGGTAGCTTCTGGGAGTGCTGAGCAGACCATTCCAGCACTAGGCAATCTTTGTTCCTGGACGTGTTCTTTGAGCTCTTTGGCCAGAAGAGCTCAAGGGCACGGGCTTGATCCTTTGCTTCCATTTCATTATTGCCCTCCTCCTGTGCCTGATAACACACTAGCTTTAGTACCACCCTCACTCTCCTTAAGACCGAAGATACCCCATGGATGGCAGCTACAGTCAGAGGGACCCAAGCAGGTGCAGGGACACACTGTGGTATGTCCCACCAAGGAGATGTCTTCCTAGAAGTACAAAACGGGCTTTTTTTTTTTTTTTAGACTTACCTTTATTCTTTTCTTGAATTCCTTTCAGCTGCCCGTTTCCTTAGCATCCAAAGAATGGGATCTGAGCGTTGCCTTTGGCCCTTGCCTGGAATCAGGAGTTTTGAACTGAAAAGGAAATGCTAAGAGGCTTTCTGCTAAAGCAGAGAGACACGTTGGTGCCCATCCAGTATGGCCTGCCAGTCCTCTGAACAGGAAGATTTGATATGACTTGGCCTGTACTTAGAAAGTAAGGATCTGAACATAAAAGAAACACCAGCGACTGGAAGGGGCGGGGAAGAGGCCGTGTGATCAGGCTAGTGTAGCCCCAGTTCTTCCTGTGCATGTATAGGCATGTCACCGTGAGATTGCTCATGTTGTGTAGTTAATATAAACTAATGTTCCAAAATAGTGAAAGGAATAAAGTCGTGTAAAATAGGACTTTTTAAAACAGAGTAAAACATCCAATTAACAAAGAAATAAAAACTCCCCCAGTCACACTTCAAACCAAGAAAGGACAGGAAGAGAGGGTTAGCTTAAATCAAGAAAACCAAAACCTCTAAACTGAAACATAAAAATGTAGAACAGACTCGATAGTTCACGAAGATCCAAGTGCAGTGGCTCACCAGCCTAGAAATCCAAATGCTCTCTAACCAACCAACAGCTACTGCAGTGGAAGGACCGCACCTCTGTCAGAGCGGGACATGGGCAGGTAAATGACCTCACGGTGGTCATTTAAATAAGCCATAGCATTTTCAAAAGATAGAGGGCAAAATGAGTTACCCAGTGAAGAACCGTCAGTAGAAATGAGCAAAGGGACATCACAGGCTGAAGCACAGCCCAGTTTGCAGAATGCTTACCCAGTGGGCACAGCAGCTCGGATCTGTCAACAGCAAACAGACCAGTGTGGCTGGGAGTGGTGGAGGCAAACTAGGCACACTGACATGGTGCTGCTATGGAACCACCACAAGGGGGCAGTACAACACCAGTTTCGGACTAATTCCAGGTCCAGCAGCCTTCTTGCCTTCCTTATTGGCAAAGGATGGGGTCGTCATGCTCTCCAAACCTTCTTCCCTATTTCCTCACAGGAGCACTGGTTACACAGCTTCCCACTGCCTCCAAAAGGGCCACCAGGGAGCACTGGAAACAGAGTTCCTCACTCACTCCAAAAGGGCCAGCAGGGAGCACTGGCTGCCCAGATCCTCAATGCCTCTCACAGGGCCAGCAAGGAGCACTGCTGCCCAGATCCTCAGTGCCTCCCACAAGGCTAGCAGGGAGCACTGGCTGCCCAGATTCTGAGTGCCTCCCACAATGCCAGCCGGGAGCACTGGCTGCCCAGATCCTCAATGCTTCCCACAGGGCCAGCAGGGAGCACTGGCTGTCCAGATCCTCAGTGCTTCCCACAGGGCCAGCAGGGAGCACTGGCTGTCCAGATCCTCAGTGTCTCCCACAGGGCCAGCAGGGAGCACTGGCTGCCCAGATCCTCAATGCTTCCCACAGGGCCAGCAGGGAGCACTGGCTGTCCAGATCCTCAGTGCCTCCCACAGGGCCAGCAGGGAGCACTGGCTGCCCAGATCCTCAGTGCCTCCCACAGGGCCAGCAGGAAGTGTTTACTTCAGAGCTCCTCACTGCTGTGCACAGGGGAGGAACTCAATGCTCAGGCCAAGTCCAAATGTGAGTCACAGGAAATAATCACTGCACATATGAATACCCAGTTTTCTTCTCTCCAACTGACAGATAGGACTTCCGGTTCCTGGGGAATATGTGGTTGCTATGAGCCTCCATGTCTCAGATTTGGGCACTAAGATTTGGGGGTGAGGGGTGGGATGGTGGTGCTCATTCTTGAAGAGAGTGTCATGATTCTAGACTGGGCTCTAACTCTCTATGGGAAGATGACCTTGGCTGTCTGGTCCTCTTGTCCCCATTCCCCAATCTTGGGATTCTGGCCATGAACCACCTGATTTGATTTGACGCTGGCCAAGACCCCAGGGACTCCTGCAGGCCAGGCACGCTGAGCTGGGGCACCAGGCCTATTGTTATTTTTAAAGTCTCACACTGCCACCAAAGCTAGTCTATCTATTTCTCCCTATATAGTCCAGGCTGGCCTTGAATTTAAGACAAGTCTCCTGTCTAAGCCTCCAGAGTCCTGAGATTACAGGCATATACCTTCACCTAGCTCTGATATCCAGTATTAAGAAAAATCCACAAACTCCCCAGAACTAGCAAACTGTGAGGCAGGTGAGATGGACCGAGGGGTGAGGGGACCAAGTCTTCTGACAGCCGGCGTGGGGTGGGGCTTCATCTTCCTTTTTTTAAATTTTTATTTATTTATTTATTTATTTATTTATTTATTTATTTATTTATTTATTTATTTATTTTTGGTCAGGTGCCTGTTTGGGCTCAGGCTTGCAGTGGCTTGAGCCTTCTCTTCTGTCCACAGTACTGCATAGAGAAGTTAGATGAGGTTAGCTCAAGGGCTGCTAGTCAGAACATACCTGCAAAGCTACCTGGCTACACAGGGACAGTCCTGAAAACTGCTGCATACTGACCTGAGTTTCCTTGAGAGGGCTTGGGACTGGGACAGCTTCCTTTCCCTCCAGCAGATCACAACTCGGAAGAGGGAAGCCCTGCTACAGATCATGTCTGTAGTACTTGGACATACTCTCAGTAGGAAAAATAAATTATCTAGAAAGGAAGAAAGAAAAGGCAGTCAGTGGTGCAGACCTGTAACTCCACAAAAGGACTATGGAGGCAGGAGGATCAAGAATTCAAGTTCTTGGGCAGTGGTAGCGCACACCTTTGATCCCAGCACTTGGGAGGCACAGGCAGGTGGATTTCTGAGTTCGAGGCCAGCCTGGCCTATAGAGTGAGTTCCAAGACAGCCATGGCTATACAGAGAAACCCTGTCTCAAAAAACCAATAATGATGATGATGATGATGATTCAAGTTCTTACTCAGCCACAGAGTGAGTCCTAGTCTATCCTGACCTATGGTATGACTCTTCAGTTGGAACAGCTCTTGCCCAGCACATAGGAGGCACTGGGTTTCTTCCCCAGAACCAAGTAAACCAGGCTTGGTAGGTAAATCCTGCTATCCCCACATTTGGTAGAGGGAGACAGAGAATTCAAAACTCAAGGTCATCTACAACTACATAGATTATTTAAAAAAAAAAAGTGGGCTAGGTGCACAGCTGCCTCCTCTACCTCAGTTGACAGAGGGCAGGAGGCTCACCAGTCCTTGGCTGCCTGGACTACATGCAGAAAATTGAAGTCAAAACAAGAGGGAAGCAAGCAAAAAAAAAAAAAAAAAAAAAAAAAAAGATTCCTCACTAGAAAGACCTGATGGTCATGTCACCATGGGAATTCAGTCCATATTCGCTGGCAAAGAGACAAAAAGAACATGAGTATAAACGTTAGTCAATAGTGAGGAGGAAAGAGTAGTGACAGAGTTGGGAAACTCTAGACACTGCTATAAGGCCCAAATTTGTACATAATACATACATGACCACAGAGGTAGGGGTGTGTCTATGCGCGCATGTGTGTGTGTGTGTGTGTGTGTGTGTGTGTGTGTGTCCATCTGTTTGTCCTCACACATGTAAGACAGGAATATTCATCAAATGCTTTTCAATCTGAATTGAAAACAGGGTTTGATGGTTTGGCTATGCTTGGCCCAGGGAGCAGCACTAGTAGGAGCTGTGGCCTTGTTGGAGTAGGTGTGTCACTGTGGGTGTGGGCTTCAATACCCTTGTCCTAGCTGCCTGGAAGCCAGTCTTCTCCAGTTTGCCTTTGGAACAAGATGTAGAACTCGCAACTCCTCCTAAACCATGTCTGCCTGAGTGCTAACATGTTCCTGCCTTGATGATAATGGATTGAACCTCTGAACCTGTGAGCTAGCCCCAATTAAATGTTGTCCTTATAAGAGTTGCCTTGGGGGCTGGAGAGATGGCTCAGTGCTCAGTGTTTAAGAGCACTGACCGCTCTGCCAGAGGTCCTGAGTTCAATTCCCAGCAACCACATGGTGGCTCACAACCATCTGTAATAGAATCCAATGCACTCTTCTAGTGTGTGTCTGAAGACAGCTATTGTAAAGCTATAAATAAAAAAATAAATAAATCTTAAAAAAAAAAAGTTGCCTTGGCTATGACGTCTGTTCACTGCAGTAAAACCCTAACTAAGACACGGGGTCTATCAGTAATCTCAGGCCAACCAGCTTCCACATCTGCGTCTCCGGACCACCAGGCCTAAGAGGACACCAGGGTGCTGCCTTGTCTGGGTTTTACAGGGTTCTTTTTTTCTTGCCCGCTGACACTTTACCCGACACCCGTCTCCCTAGCCACAGAACCAGATCTGATAGTTCAAAAATATTTAGAATGTGCATGTCCTTTTTCAGACAGGGTTCCACTTAGCCCAGAACTTACTCTTGTCCACGCTGGCCTTGAACTTCTGACACTTGACCAGGCAGAGTGGCTCAAAGCTGAAATTTCTGCACTGGGGAATTAGAGACAGGAGGATGAGGATCCTGCTCAAGGTCTTCTTTGGCCACAAGGTGGCCTGTTGGGACGTATGAGACCCCGAGTGAACCACAAATGCTATGAGCATTACAGTGCACCTGAGGAGAAACCGAGGCAGCAGGGTCCACAGGAAGTAAAAGCCAACCTGGGCCTACCCCAGAGTTCCATTCCATCTGAATTATGGATGAGATTGTGTGCACTAAAGCTAGCATAGCAATACTATTCCTATGAACCAAAGTAGAAAAAAGCCAAATGTCAGATTATAAAATATAAGTGTACCTAATACATTTGAATACATCTATCAGGGAATAAAAATTTTTTTCAAACAGGAAAATCTAGAGTATAAGTACAAATAACATCTCATCTACCACTGCATTCAATGTCTAATGTGGGATGAGCTCTGTTTATTTTATTTAACAGAAAGCATTCATACAACCCTTGGATGTACCAGACAAGGAACTGGTGCTTTGTGACTAGTAAAGAACTCCATCTTCGTACAGCCCATATTATACAGAAAGTAAAGTCACTGCTTGGTCACCGAGGGCGGCTCCCCGCTGAGGGCCCTGGGGTCAGAAACCGTGCAGTCACTGCTGAGCCACTTCCCAGCAGCTGTGAGTAGCGACTGACTGTCTCCCACCCTGCCTTCTGCATAGGAAAGTGACCTGTGTGATGACTCTCTGATACAGGAGGTGGGGTCAGGACTGGAGGTTCACTAACATGGCGGACATCAGGTCCTGGTAAGGGATGCCATCGGGACTGGAAACCAGGAAGTCAGTCCGAGGCTTCAGTGGAGGCGCGCAGCTAAGGGGAGGGAAACCTGCAGTTACACAGCCATTACCTCACTATCCCACACAACACCCACAATGCCCACCTCCCCTTCTAAGAAATGCACACCCGCCGGGCGGTGGTGGTGCACGCCTGTAATCCCAGCACTCTGGGAGGCAGAGGCAGGTGGATTTCTGAGTTCGAGGCCAGCCTGGTCTACAGAGTGAGTTCCAGGATAGCCGAGGCTATACAGAGAAACCCTGTCTCGAAAAAAAACAAATCCAAAAAACAAACAAACAAACAAAAAACACAAAAAACAAAACAAAACCGCACACCCAAGCATCAGTGTACCCCAGTTGTACCCCAAGTCATCGTTGAAGAAAAGTCTCTGCAGGGAGTGGACACCTTTATATACAGGGATGTGCTGCTAAAAGCATATGGAAAATGTTCCAGGAATATTTATTAAATATTAACTCATAAATACCTGGAGTCTATACACACACACACACACACACCCCACAGACCACACCACACTTGCATGCTACACACACATATTTGGTTTTTCAAGACAGGGTCTTACTACGTAGACCTGGGTAGCCTAAGACTCGCAAAGATATGTCTATTCTTTTACACAAAAAACATTGGGTTATTTTCTGGCTTCCTCTAGGTGTTCAATGCTATCATACACTCGTGTAGTCTGCTTGGACTCAGTGGAGACGTCTACAAATGGTGGCTAGATACCATGGGTTAGTATTATACAGGTCTTCTGGTTTGTTGTTTATGATTTAAATGTGTCTCTCTTTGCAGTCCTGTCTGGTTTTGTTTCAGGCACTCTGTGCATTCGCAGTTATGATTGTTCTGTTGTCTGGGAGAATTATCTCTTTGTCATTTTGTAGTAGTACTCTTCTCTCTGCTAATGGTTCTTGCTCTAAAATCTGCTTTTAAGTATGCTTTTAAACATTCTTTTATTTTATTGTATTTGTTTTATGTGTGTGAGTGTTTTTCCTGAATGTATGTCTGTGTACCACATCCATACCAGGTGCTTGCAGAATCCAGAAGAGGGCATCAGATCTCCTGGAACTGGAGTTACAGTTATGAGCTACCATGTGAGTGGAGGGACTTGAACCCAGAACCTCCAGAAGAGTAGCCAGTGCGCCTAACTGCTGAGCCAACTCTCCAGCCCGGTAAGTTGTCTTTTGACTGTTTGTGTGGTGTGTGGTTTTATTATCCTCCCTTTGCTTTATATCTGCGGTCAAACTGTACCTGGATTTGACAAAACCATATAATGGAGCCTGTCTTAGTTAGGGTTACTGTTTCTGTGATGAAACACCATGACCAAAAGCAAGGTGAGGAGAAAGGGTTTCTTTCATTCCCAGTTCCATGTAACAGCTCAATATCAAAAGCAGTGAGGGCAGGAACTCCAGCAGAGCAGGATCCTGGAGGCAGGAGCTGAGCAGAGGCGGTGGAGGGGTGCTACTCACTGGATGGAGGGGTGCTGCTCACTGCATGGAGGGGTGCTGCTCACCGCATGGAGGGGTGCTGCTCACCGCATGGAGGGGTGCTGCTCACCGCATGGAGGGGTGCTGCTCACCGCATGGAGGGGTGCTGCTCACCGCATGGAGGGGTGCTGCTCACCGGATGGAGGGGTGCTGCTCACCGGATGGAGGGGTGCTGCTCACTGGATGGAGGGGTGCTGCTCACTGCATGGAGGAGTGCTGCTCACTGGATGCAGGGGTGCTGCTCAGTGGATGGAGGGGTGCTGCTCAGTGGATGGAGGGGTGCTGCTCAGTGGATGGAGGGGTGCTGCTCACTGCATGGAGGGATGCTGCTCACTGCATGGAGGGGTGCTGCTCACTGCATGGAGGGGTGCTGCTCACTGCATGGAGGGGTGCTGCTCACTGGATGGAGGGATGCTGCTCACTGCATGGAAGGGTGCTGCTCACTGGATGGAGGGGTGCTGCTCACTGGATGGAGGGGTGCTGCTCACTGCATGGAGGGGTGCTGCTCACTGGATGGAGGGATGCTGCTCACTGCATGGAAGGGTGCTGCTCACTGGATGGAAGGGTGCTGCTCACTGGATGGAGGGGTGCTGCTCACTGCATGGAGGGGTGCTACTCAGTGGATGGAGGGGTGCTGCTCACTGCATGGAGGGGTGCTGCTCACTGCATGGAGGGGTGCTGCTCACTGGATGGAGGGGTGCTGCTCACTGCATGGAGGGATGCTGCTCACTGCATGGAGGGGTGCTGCTCACTGGATGGAGGGATGCTGCTCACTGCATGGAAGGGTGCTGCTCACTGCATGGAAGGGTGCTGCTCACTGGATGGAAGGGTGCTGCTCACTGGATGGAGGGGTGCTGCTCACTGGATGGAGGGATGCTGCTCACTGGATGGAGGGATGCTGCTCACTGCATGGAAGGGTGCTGCTCACTGCATGGAAGGGTGCTGCTCACTGGATGGAAGGGTGCTGCTCACTGGATGGAGGGGTGCTGCTCACTGGATGGAGGGGTGCTGCTCACTGCATGGAGGAGTGCTGCTCACTGGATGCAGGGGTGCTGCTCAGTGGATGGAGGGGTGCTGCTCAGTGGATGGAGGGGTGCTGCTCAGTGGATGGAGGGGTGCTGCTCACTGCATGGAGGGATGCTGCTCACTGCATGGAGGGGTGCTGCTCACTGCATGGAGGGGTGCTGCTCACTGGATGGAGGGGTGCTGCTCACTGGATGGAGGGGTGCTACTCAGTGGATGGAGGGGTGCTGCTCACTGCATGGAGGGATGCTGCTCACTGCATGGAGGGGTGCTGCTCACTGGATGGAGGGATGCTGCTCACTGCATGGAAGGGTGCTGCTCACTGCATGGAAGGGTGCTGCTCACTGGATGGAAGGGTGCTGCTCACTGGATGGAGGGGTGCTGCTCACTGGATGGAGGGGTGCTGCTCAGTGGATGGAGGGATGCTGCTCACTGCATGGAGGGGTGCTGCTCACTGCATGGAGGGGTGCTGCTCACTGCATGGAGGGGTGCTGCTCACTGGATGGAGGGATGCTGCTCACTGCATGGAAGGGTGCTGCTCACTGGATGGAGGGGTGCTGCTCACTGCATGGAGGGATGCTGCTCACTGCATGGAGGGGTGCTGCTCACTGGATGGAGGGGTGCTGCTCACTGGATGGAGGGGTGCTGCTCACTGGATGGAGGGGTGCTGCTCACTGGATGGAGGGGTGCTGCTCACTGGATGCAGGGGTGCTGCTCAGTGGATGGAGGGGTGCTCCTCACTGCATGGAGGGGTGCTGCTCAGTGGATGGAGGGGTGCTGCTCACTGCATGGAGGGGTGCTGCTCACTGGATGGAGGGATGCTGCTCTCTGCATGGAGGGGTGCTGCTCACTGGCTTGCTCCTCAATCCTTGCTCAGCCTCTTTTCTAAAATCACAGGACTGCCAGCCCAGGGATGGCCCCACCCACAATGGGCTGGGCCCTCCCCCATCAATCACTAATTAATAAAATGCTCTGCAGGCCTGCCTACAGCCTGATCTAATGGGACCATTTTCTTAATTAAGACTCCCTCCTCTCAGATGACTTCAGCTCATGTCAAGTTGACGCAAAACTATCCAGCCCACAGCCCACAGTATTTTTACTTAGTCTGACCATATCTGCCTTTTACTTAGTGTGTTTGGATAACATATTTAACTGTGGATGGGGCTGCATTCTGATCTATAGGTTTGTTGTTTTGCTGTTTGTTTTTGACTTCTGATTGTTTGGGTTTTTTTCCTATTTCTTTAGGGTTCTTTTTCTATTTTTATTAGGCCTTCTATAAGAAATTTTTTTAAAGATATATATATTTTATTATATGTAAGTACACTGTAGCTGTCTTCAGACACACCAGAAGAGGGCATCAAATCTCATTATGGATGGTTGTGAGCTACCATGTGGTTGCTGGGACCTTTGGAAGAGAAGTCGGTGCTCTTAACCACTGAGCCATCTCACCAGCCCTATAAGAATTTTTGTTGTTGTTGTTGTTTTGTTGTTGTTTTGTTTTTCAAGATAGGGTTTCTCTGTGTAGCCCTGGCTGTCCTGGAACTCACTCTATAGACCAGATTGGCCTTAAACTCAGAAATACGCCTGCCTCTGCCTCCCAAGTGCTAGGATTAAAGGCATGCGCCACCACTGCCCGGCTATAAGAATTTTTTTTAAACTCCATTTTAACTTTTGTGTTTTGGATTTGGGACTATATCTCTTTGTACACGTTTTTCTTTAACGGTGGTTTTAGGGGTTATATGTGCATTAAAAAAAACAAAAAACAAACAAACAAACAAAAAAAACTTCTGTAGCTCAGAGTTAGCTCTGTGGCAGTCCATGTAAAAAGCAGAACTGCATTTGCATGCACCCTACCGCCTTCTGCGACTCTCCATACCTAGCATTCGTTACACGCACACAGGTTGCATTTGACAGTTACTTAGTTGGCAACTTACAAAGAAAAGGTTCCTTTCTGCATCGACACCCATTTCCGTCTGCAGGCAGTTAGTGTTTCCAATGCCTTTCTTTGCTGTCTGAGAACAGCCCTCCCCTGAGGCTAGTTCCCTCAGAAAGCTTGGCAGCCATCAGATCTTGCAAACCAGATCTGCTGTAGGCAAATTCCTGAACTTTCTTCCTTCAGAGACTTGATTCACCTTCATTCTTGAAAGTATACTATTGTTCCATGTCTTTTCGACTCTGGGCTTTGATGAGAAATCCAGGGTGGTGTCTCTGTATAGAATGTATTATATCTTTTTACTAGTTTCCCTCAAGGTTTTTTGTTTGTTTCATATAGTAAGTGATAAAGTGCCTAGGAGCTTTAAAATTTATTTTGTTTGGAAATAGCTGAGTCTCTTAATACATACTTATAGGGTTTGTTTGTTTTTTTAATTTTCAAATTTTAACCCCTTATTTCTTCAAATATCCTTTCTTCTTAATTTTTATTTTACCTCTTAGTCTTGGATTCTAATGGTATGTATATTTGATCTTGACTTTTTGGAAGTCTTATCAGTCAGAGTTACCAGAGAAACAGAACAGTAGGATCTATCTGTCCTCTCTCTGTCTGCATCCATTAAACTACCGATCTATAACAACTTAAGGGAGGAGGGTCCATCTGGTTCACGGGGTGGAGGTGTCAGCTCCTGGTGGCTGGCTCCACAGCTTCTGAGCCTGTGGCGAAGTAGTGCATGATATTGAAAGCCATGGTAGAGCACAGCTATTCAACGGCAGCGAGCCGTTACAGGAATGGGCAGGGCGAGCGCCTGCCTTAGAAGACACACCACAGTCACCGTCTTCCTCCATTGCCTCCCAACGGTCCATTGAACCTTCAATTAGACTGGAGCCCTGGAGAGCTTTGGGAAAACCTTCACAGACGCAGCCACAGGGGTACTTGACTTGTTTCCTAGGTATCACCCACCAAATCGCTGACAAAGATGCTTATCTATCACTCCAAGGGAATAAAAACGTCCACCTCAACAGGAGCTGCTGGGTTTCTGTTTTTGTTTTTTTGTTGTTGTTGTTTTTTGTTTTGTTTTTCACAGTGCTTTGGATCAAGCCCAAGGCTTGGCATATAATAGACAAACACTCTGCCACCTGATTACAACAAACAGAGAGCAAATTTGCCCTTCTATTATGTTTTTGTTTTATATCATGTCTCTGTGGATTGAATAGGACTCATCCAATCCGCCAGAGTGAGCTCTGCACATTCTCCCAACTCAAATGCTTGTGTCTTTCAGAATCGCACCTCCACAGGCACACTCAGGAACATTCCATCAGGTCTTTCAGGAGATGAAGCTTTCTCAGGAGCCTGCTCGGTGTCTGAGTTTCTTCCCAGAACATAGAACAGTGCTATGATATTGTGGTGTTCCTATAAGAAGTTCCCTGTGAGAGTATGATGCCTCCTAATTGTCAGTATTTCTACTTGTTGTCTCAATGGGCTGGTTAGTTTACATTTATATCTTCTGCCTCAAATAAAAAGGATCAAGATATTACCTGCTCTTTGGAAAAGCCACGTGCTCACGTTGGCAGAAGTTGAATGCCTGGGTCAGTCACACACAGCCCTGTCAGCTGGCCCTAGGCTTGGCTTTTTGGTGGTCTGATCTCTTCTGCCGGCTTTCATAAATAACGGTGACAGTGAGGGCAGCAGTGGTGGTGGGTAGGGTGGAGTGGAAACCACAGCTCCGTCCTGGAGACACGCAGCCTTTCCAGCTCTGATAGATCACCGACTAGAGTCCAGGATAACATGGAGGCTTCAGTGTCCTAGGCAGTTAAGATGAGTAAAGTATGATGAATTAAGGAAAGGTGAATGGAAACAATGGCAGAATGTTTGTATAACTGACCCGTGGAAAGTAAGATCTCATTTTATCAGTAATTTTTTAATTGAAGCACATCTCTGTTGCCAGCTTTTTAAGGAAGTTTTGTAGGAAGGTCATTCATGCTCTCAAGCCATGAGTTTCTCCTCTTGTCACAGTAGAGTCCCCAGACTTTAGTAGGCCCCCAGACCTTAGCAGAATTGACTCCATGATAGAAGTACCATTCAGGCTATAAAACTCAGCATATAGACAGCACCACCTGCCAAAATGAAAACAAAGACCCATTTCATCAAAGTTCATAGTTCTGGGAAAGTCTCTAAGTGGACTAACCTTGCTTTTTGGCTTTTATAGTTCTGCTTCTAGATAGCTGTTCTTGTTAACCGAAATATATAAACCCAGAACATGGGGCTTGTACTTAAAAGCTCACCCTGATAAAAGGCTCTGGGCTACACTGGGATCCAGAGCATCCAGTATAGTTGCAGGACGGCCATTAAAGACTTTCTAATGATTTAAACTCTTGTCTGGACAGTCTCCTCTGGTGGATACCCCACAACGCTCCTTGATCTACAAGTCTGCAATGCAATGAACATAAACCACACAGCCTTAAATCCTTATCAGAAATGTTCTGTGTTTATAAACATTGTATTCTACAAAAAATACCATGAAAGGTTTAGCAGAGGGAGCACAGGGCTTCCTTTAAAATGGCAGCTTCTGGAATGAGCCCTTCAAATCACCTTTCTCTTCACTTTGGAAGTCTCCATGGCCTCAGCATGTGGACATCTTCTCTATGAGCCTCCTTCAGCTTCCTGTTTCCTGCTCATTAGCACTGGGTGATTCACTGACTCCTCCCCCTTTTTACCTTTCTTTTTCTTGTTTTTCCTGTGTTTTTGTTTATTGACACAGGGTTTCTCTGTATAGCCTTGACTGTCCTTGGAACTCACTGTGTAGACCAGCCTGGTCTCAGACTCAGCGATCTACCTGCTTCTGCCTTCAGAGGGCTAGGATTAGAGGCGTGTGCCACTACTGCCCAGCAAATGAACCCCCTTTCTTGTCCCAATCCTTAAGATGCCTTCTCTCCATCATCCTAAGTCTTTTTGTGGGGGTTTGGCCCAGGGAGCAGCACTATTAGGCGGTGTGGTCTTGTTGGAGGAAGTGTGTCACTGTGGGGTGGACTTTGAGACCCTCCTATTAGCTGCCTGAGAGATTCAGTCTTCTAGTGGTCTTAAGATGAAGATGTGGAACTCAGCTCCTCTGCACCATGCCTGCCTGGATGATAATGGACTGAACCTCTGAACTGTAAGCCAGCTTCAATTAAATGTCCTCATAAGAGTTGCCTTGGTCATGGTGTCTGTTCACAGCAGTAAGACCCTAACTAAGACACCTTTCCATCAGCCAGTAGTGTCAAGATAGTAACATAGAACCTTTATTTGATGTATTTACAAGTCAAATAGAACTGAAATCTTCAAGGTAGAGCATCCATGGTCAAATACTGATGATTCATATGAATGAATTTGAGTCAAATGGATGAATGATGTGGTTAAAATACCAGATGAAATTCATATTGAAATGTCATCGGCACTGTGAGGCATTAAGGAGGTACAGACATGGAAACTTATGGTTCTTTGGAAAGTCAGTTGTGTTGGAAAAAAACACCATGTTTTGCTGAGATAGACATGTGAAGGGGTATTTTCCTGAAGGGGTGTTTTCCTGAAGGGGTGTTTTCCTGAAGCGGACACAGGTGAAAGGATATTTTGCTAAATAAAGCAAGCACATGAAAGAATTCTTCACTAAGGACACACACCTGTATTGGCTCCTCTTACATTGCATTACTGAGCTCTGCTTGTGGTGACACCATAGAGAGAAACTCCCTAAAGAACGTCTCATGAGGTTCCCATGGCTTCTTGCAACTTCCATGGACTTGGGCAGATTGGCAGAGTAATGTCAGCTAATACAGACTCGTGTGTAGTTTTGATAAGATAGACTCATGTGGTGAGGCAAGACCTGTGGGAGGACACGTGATGTTTGGACATAGTATAAATAGGACTCCTGGCAGGAGGCTTGCATAGCTGACTTTGCAACATTTCGCTGGTCTCAAGGCTTCATCTTCACTGATCTTCGCGTTGCTTCGTTGAGAGAGGCAAGGTAGAGAACTTCTCTTGGCATCCCTGCTGGTCTAGGTCACTCCTGCTGACTCGTGCCAATTTGGCAGAGGCCTGGCTGTTTCTGCTGCATCAGGGCCACTGCTGCTAATCCATGTTTACTACCCTGATGCTTCTGAACTGGGCTGCTGGAATATTCATGAAGTGTTTGCTGCCCCTGATTCCTGTGAACTGAACTGCTGATTTCCTGACAACAGGAAGAACAGCAGATAGGATTTGCTCCAGGTTCACTTCCCCTGTATCCTAATAACCTTTCTTTCCCTCTACTTCTGGTGTTTGGTGGACTGGAAGGGAGGTTGAACATTTAAGAACCCTTATTAAAAGTCAAAGCAACACAGAACCTTAATGTGATGTATTTACAAGATGAATGGGACTAAAATCTTCAGGGCAGAGCATCCATCCATGGTTAAATACTGATGACTGTATAAGAGTCTCCAACGTGAATGCCTGTCCCTCACAAAAAAGAAAAAACGTCGACCTGGTTTGGAACTCTGCCAGCAAGGAGACGATTACCAGATATCATCTCCTCACTTTGGGCCCAAATAGCCCTCTTTCCTTTATAATACACCCAGTCTGTGGCCTTATGTTCTCAGCCACAGGAAACAGGCTAGGACAATGAACAACATCTCAATCTACTAACTGACCACTTTCTCTTGCCCATCCTAACTCAGGATGTTAAAAGCACTTGCAATACATCTTCATTTGTATTGAAATTTATTCTTAAATGCCCACGTATCCGTTCTTTCTTCTCCACTTCCTTGCTGATCCCCCAGTCCGAGTCTTTAATCTGGTCTCCTGTTTTTCCCTTTCTCTTGCCGGAATTCTTGGCTCTAGATGCTTAACTCACCACATACTCTTCCCGTCCTTAACCATTTCTTCCTTTGCTTCAGCAAGTGGTGTTTTAGGAACCTAGAAACTAGAAAATGAAGGCTCAGGTTTACGGGGCTCATCGCCCACTCCTTCCCAGTGTAGGAGCAAGAACCCTCAACAGCACCCCAATATCTGGTTCATAGACCTTCAACTCCATATCAGAACAATTCCACCCTTACTTCTTCATTTATTCTTCAGGGGCCATTTGCTTGACTGAAGCTCACAACCCAACAGAAATCAAAGACATTGCCCCCCTCACTTCTAGACAGAAAATTCTTGGTAGGACAATTCAAGGCCAGATTTTCACTTCCAAACCAGTGGACACGAAAAGTAGAGGGAGAGGATCAATCCAGGAAGGCTGCGGGCAGGGGTGAATTCCCTGCAGGTACGAAAAGCATTCAGCGTGGAGCTGGGAGGAGAAGGAGGTGCCATTTCAGAGCATATATGGGGACATTAATTTCGGTTCATGGTTGCAGGGGGTTCCGTCTATAAAGGTGGGAAGAAGGAGGCAGAGCAGGATTTACATCTGGGCAGACCAGGACGGGGGTGGGGGCGGGGGGAGGTGGGGATACTGTACTGAGTTGACATCCTTCTCTTCCGGGGCAGAGTGCAGCCACAGCCAGGGCCACTCACCTCAGGGTCGGCCTTTCTCCCTGAGGTCATCCACTCCAGGAGACTCCTATAGCATCGAGAGGAGGAGAGGAGCACTCAGGCTCCTGTTGGACTCTAAATCCAGCCAAGCGAAGAGAGTTAAATGTCGCCAGTCTCTTTGCTTTTCTCCTTGTCTATTTTTAGTAACAAGGCAGCATGAAAATTACAAGAAATCGCATTACTGGCTTTCCTTTTAAAGCTTTATCTAAATGAAGGATTTGTAGTTTCCAACCTTGACAGTAGGAACGGGGGTGGAGGGGCGGGAGGTGGAGTGGGGCGGCGGCGGCAGCCTATGCTCTGTAGCCAAAAAGAGCAGTCTCCAAATCTGCTTCCTTCTAAATTGTGAAAAAAAAAAAAAAAGGACTGGTGGAAACTCTGGTCGGCAGGGTTCTGACTGAGCTAAGGCATTGCCCTTTCCTAGGTCAATCAGATTCTTTAATGAAGCTCTTGGTTTATAACTATTTTCCTTCAAGACTTGAAGAGCACATGGATTCCTAGAGTTTCAACTCGAGGTGGGAGATGGAGACAGAAACGGGCATGGGCAAGCTCAGGCAGAAGTAGGCAGGCAAGGCCTCACCCCAAACCAAGGAGGGAGAAAAGCAGCAAGCCCTGAAGGGTGTCTGCCCTCCGAGAGCGAGCGGAGCTCGCCTGCCCTGCACCCCACCACCCCATCTCTTTTTTTCTCTCAGATTTTTTTTTTAAGCTCAAAGCAATAATAAATTTCAAAAGGAGAATGTTTAAAGCAATTATTTTTATAACTTCAAAATTTATTTTCTTAAAGATAATTTTCAAAATAGGGTTTAATCATGAGATCAATACAGATGTAAAAAAGAAAATATATTTACGGTGTTATTAATAAGAAAACTAATAAGGGTCCTTCAATCAGCATAGCGAAGAGGCTGAAAAGCACATTCACAGCTGAGGAAGACTGAAGAGTACTGGGGTAGCAGCACAGATGGCCGGGTGCTGAAGTTGGCGGGACCCTGAACAGCCCTGGGCAAAAATGGTCTTGGGTCAGTAATTTGTTTCTTTCAGTCACCAAATGGCCTCCACAGAACCTGAATGGGAAGCCCCTAGAGGGGCTGTCTTGGGGGGTGTCTAGACCGTACAGTTTCCAATAAAACACACATTTTTCTCTGTTTCTGAAGCTGGCTGAGAGGAAGCGACATAAAAATCCACTCTGGCTTGAAATAGACGAGAAGCCGTCTCCTTTCACGAGAATCTCGGAGGTTCACGCCCCGACCCTGACTCAGGTTTAATTTGTCTCCGAATCCAACTGGGAGGCTGATTTGCAAGTCCAACCCACGGATCTCCCAATCCCATAATAGTCCCATAGGAGTGATGATCTTTTCTGGTGTTTTCATTATTACGTTGGGGCAGAAACATTTTTTTCAGCTACACAAATTTCCCCTTTTATTATTTTTGAATATTTTCATCTAGTTACACAATTCATTCTTTTCAGGATATTTTTTGATTTGTTTTGTTTTTTTAAATATTGAGAACTCAATCTGTCCCTGACCAGTTAAACTGTATGAGTTACTGTATCTGGGAATCTCTCCAGGACCACTGTGTAGCATTAATCTATAGGGAGAAAAAAATGAAAATTAACCACAGCTCTCTTTATGGATTTTAAGAGAGGCTGTAAACCACAAGACAACTTGAATCCCTAGGACCTAGGACCTTTCCTATTCTCTGAAGCCAGGTGAGATTTTGGCCACAGTCCCTTGCTAACCTTGACTGACTTTACATAACAAAGGAATTGTGACAGCCCAAGTTCAGAAATTCAGGCGAGAACTCAGCCTTCCAAATAAGCAGAAGAGCAATTAAACTCCTCAGGTGAATAAGGCAGTTGTTGAAACACAAATCAAAATGCGACTCTGAGGGCCCACTTTCCCCATTGGAAAATGTCATCTTTGCCTATCCGAACACAAACATATACACACGCACACATGCGCACACACGCCCACACTCGAAGGGGGTCGGCCTTGGACTCTGTGGTGTAGAAGCTGGGGGAATGTGCTTCCAGAAGAAACTTATGAGCTAGTGCCATTCGCCTCACTACCACAAGGTGTCGCTGTTGAGCCCTAGTAATCCATTCTACTTCAGCACCTTTCCATCCTTTTCCTATTTTAGATTTTTTTTTTTTAAGGGATGGATTGAAGAACAAAAATTAAATCTAAAAGTCTGTTGCCAAATGTCATGATATAATAGGTCATAGTTCACAGGAGAAGCTTAAGCATCGAGTTGCTGCCATCTGGATGCCCTCCATCTGGACCGTGCCAGCAGGGTCACACTCCAGGTGCTCTGGAGCAAGCACGTGGGCACGGACACATGTCCTAAATCCCAAGAGCTTTGACACACTGGGATGCTTCTTCGAGGTGTGTATTCTCTTGCACCATTGCTTCTTTCTGTTTTAGAGGATCATTCTTAGCAGCGCCCACGCTGCCCTATCGCCCCTTTGCCGAGGCCCCCTCACTGGTCGTACTTCTAGATTCTGATTTCTCTACTTCCTGCAAACACTGATCTGATAGACTCATTGTCTCCGCTTGCTTGCCTCCAGTTTCTTCTAGTCACTCTTCTTGCCCACATGTCGTCTGCAAACACTGATCGCCTGACCCAGGGTTCAGCTGAGCCGCCCTCACCCACCTGCTTGGTAACATCTTCCCACAGGTGCAACACAGCCATCTTCCAGTCGCACGCTGCTGGTTTTAACCTCTGGCTTTCCAGAGAGGCAGCACCCTCTCTAGGCATGTCCACTCCTCTTGTGGTTAGCTTTAATTGTCAAATTGATACAATTTGACAATTGTATCACCTAGTAATCCCTTGGGAAGAGAGTCTTCGAAGAGGGACTGTCCACACCTGCTTAACCTGTGGGCACGTCTGTGGGGATTTTCTTAATTATGTTAATTGAAGGCCTACCCCACTTCGGTGCCTGCGGTCCCTATGGGGGGGGGGGTCCTGAACTGTAGTATGAGGAGAAAAATGAATCCCAGTGCAAGCTGGCAAGCAAATCAGTACGGGTGCATTCATCTCCCTCTGCTTTTGACGTGGGTGTGATGTGACCCACTGTCTCAAACTCATGGCACTGAGACTTCAGTGCAGTGAAGCATCGTAACCTCTAATTGTGAGCTGAAATAAGTTCCTTCCTCCCGAGTTGCTGTCTGTCAGCGGCAACAGAAGTGAAGCTAGAACAACCCTTAAGGTAACTTCATATGGCCCCGAGACGTCCTGCACTATCTGCTACGCTGACTCCCACATTCAGATTTTTACCACTGACCTCTTTCCACCAGTCCAGTATCTGTATCCAGCCGACCTTTGACACCTCCACTCTCTCATCAAAGGTGTCTCGACCTTCAGAGATCAGCACCCACTTTTTCATGTTCTTTTCACACCCTACCCAACCCTCACCCATTTCAGACAGGTGTTTTGATTCACCCATTTTCTCAGGCCACACCCTAACGAAAGCATCTGAGAGCCCAGTGAATTCCCCACTGCTCGGCCTCCTGAGAGCTGGGATCCCAGCAAGTGTACCATTAACAGAGCATTTCTCGCTATCTCCATGGTCACACCTTGTAATGATATAGTTTTCACTGCTATTATGAAACATCAAAAGCAGGCTAGTTATGAAGAAAAGGGATTTATTTAGCCCAAATCCAAACAGCTCAGAGTGGTGGTGCACTACAGCAGCTGCAGGATTGCGTGAGGGAAGAAGAGCTCACCTTTGGAACAAGAAGCCAGAGAGACGGGAGGGTCCAGCAGGCCACTGTAACAAGCCTCTTTCAAGCACCGGGTCTGGTGGGCAGAGTTTGCAGGGAGCACGCGGCAACAAGACTGGGAAGAAAACAGGGGCAAGCAAGAAGAGACCGTGAACACATCAGATCAGTGCTTGCAGTAAGCAGAGAACTCAGACAGAATCTAGAACTGAGAAGAAGAGACATCTAACCCCTTTTAAGTTCCTGCCCCAGCTGACCGAGGCACCTCCCCCAGACTTCCACCTCAGGGACCCAGTCCTGACACATGAACTGTGGGGAGCAAGTCACATCCAAACCACAGCATGCCTCCGCAGTGCAGGTTGGCGAGGTTTTAACCATTGAGGCGGGCTAACTGCTTTGACCCTGGCCCACCCTTTGCAATCTATTCTTTACATGCTAAACAAAGTATACATTTAACAAAGTACCAAAATAAGTCAGATCAAGTCATCACCCCCTTCGGCTCACCTCACTTCTGCGTCCTGAAGATGATCTTCAAATGGCTCTCTAAGGCCTGCTCAGACTTAGGGACCTAGTTTTCTGAGACCTCTTCAGCACTGTAACCCCTCACTCCACCCCACTTCTTTCAATGGACACTCCCTTGGTCTGGAATCCTCCCCTCTCTTGGTTTTGCTCTGCTTTGGTTTTCATTATCGGACCCACCACCACCTGACATTATGTTATCAGCATATTTATTATTTGGTTCCAAGAGGATGGAACTTCAAGCGAGTACTGTCCTTCCTAGCACTCGAACAACAGCTGGGATATAGTGGATTGGCACGAAAGGGCGTGTGTCTTTTTAGAAGACGGGAGACAGATCACTGGAATTGAATTTAAAATTTTGTCTGAGGGCTGGGCGGTGGTGGCGCACACCTGTAATCCCAGCACTTTGGGAGGCAGAGGCAGGCGGATTTCTGAGTTCGAGGCCACCCTGGTCTACAGAGTGAGTTCCAGGACAGCCAGGGCTAAACAGAGAAACCCTGTCTCGAAAAAACAAAAAACAAACAAACAAAAACAAAAAACAAAAAAAAACACAAAACTTTGTCTGAACATTTTGACCTGTGTTGGTATTTCAGAGTGCTAAAAAGTGTCACCTGGTCTTGACCAGCCTTGTTCCTGGGCCTTTTCAGTCTGTCATTTTCATGTGTCACCCATGTACTCCCTTAGCTCTAAGACACAAATTTTCTTGTGTGGCTTCGCTCTTTAATGTTCCCCAGATTGTCCATAGGCTGATGACTTGGTCCCCAGTCTGTAACACCACTGGGAGGTGGTGGAATCCGTAGAAGGTGGGACCTGATGGGAGAATGTTAGGTCATTAGGAGATTGCCCTCGAAGGGAATATTAGAACTATGCTCCCCTACACCCCCCCCCCCCCAGGTTTTTGGCCACTGTGACACAAAAAGCTTTTCCACATATTGTCACCATCTTGTACTGTGGCCCCACCGCCATAGGCCCCAAAGTAGCAGGGCCGAGCGCTCATGGGCTGGTGGCTGTGGACCCATGAGCCCATCCCCCTCCTCTTCAATGTATTCCCTCAGGCATTTTGCCACAGCAACAGAAGCTGATTGACACAGCTCCTAATCTTCTCACAGCTGACAGTGCTAGCAACAAATCAACAGCAACGGCAGGACCAAAAATTCATTTAAATTCATTGCCTCTCAATTTCCAGTTTTTTAAAACTTACTTTCTTAGGACTTTGTAGCAGTATTCTTAGTGTTGCCAAACTTAGTGAGGAACTGTAACTACCATGTCAATGAGTTTCCAAGATGTTTTCTGGGAGTAAATTGATCCCAATAAAAGGCTCTCACCAACCCACGAATGGCTTCATGCAGTCACAATGGAGTAGGAGTCATCTAGTAGCGTCTGTGTAGTCATGTCACACAGCCTGTGGTGGCTTAGGATGTTAGATGGTAATCCTTAGTCTGATAATATCTCTGCCTGCTGCAGCACAGGCTTCCCTGATCACAGACCAGCACTCAGCTTGCGCCCCAGGCCTATCACTGGGTCACCTTGAGAAAGGGGTCTCTGTCCCTTTACTCAGGTGTGCCTGTCCTTCCGTGACATAACTGTTTCGGTGTAACTCCATGTAACCATAGTCATTTCCTCCAAGACAACCCCTCACGGATGAGGATCCACAGGAATGCTCTTGGATATCCTGGGGAGCCAGGCCTTTTCTTGACTACCCATTGTTGGGTCAAAGGGGGAAGATCCTTATCATCCTTCTCAGTCTCAAAGGCAACCCCCATTTCCAATGAAAAGGTGTCATAGTCTTTGGCAGAGAAGGACTTTCTCATATGATCATCAGGTTTTCAGGTCACATTCACGTATGTGAAAACAGTGACAAATGGACAAACTTGCCCCTTAAAGAGAAAGTGCTGACCATCAGTCGCAAATATGCACTGGGAAGTGCACTAATGCACACTAATGCACTGGGAAGTGAACGAATGCACACTAATGCACTGTGAAGTGCACTAATGCACGCTAATTCACTGTGAAATGAGCCAGGCAGTGGTGGCATACACCTTTAATCCCAGCACTTGGGAGGCAGAGGCAGGCGGATTTCTGAGTTCGAGGCCAGCCTGGTACTACAGAGCGAGTTCCAGGACAGCCAGGGCTACACAGAGAAACCCTGTCTCGAAAAAACAAACAAACAAAAAATTCACAGTGAAATGCGCTGATGCACACTGGCACTGTGAAGTGTGCTAATGCATGCTAATTCACTGTGAAATGCACTAATGCATACTAATGCACTGTGAAATACACGAATGCACACTAATTCACTGTGAAGTTCACTAATGCACTGTGAAGTTGACTAATGCACACTCATTCAAGGTGAAGTGAACTAATGCGCACTCATTCACTATGAAGTGCACGAATGCACACTAGTTCACACCTAGCAGACAAACAGGTAAAAGTAACAACTGTATCTGGCTTGCTCTTTTGGAAGATGAGTGACTCGCAGTGTGGGTGGTCTTCGACCTCTTAGATTATGTGCGGATAATCATACTTGTTAAATGAATATAGGCTAAAACTCTCTTGAGAACAGTTGCGTAGCAGGAGGGATGATTTGTGAGGCTCTTCCCCAGAAGGAACTCGGCTCTGTGGAAAGGCCAAGACAAAGCTGCAGATGATCTTGTGAAGGAGTTGGGCCGATTAAAGGTGAAGACTGAGGTTTGTCCCACCCTCAGAGCCTGCATGGAACCCTTCCTGCCCCTGTGTTGTGAAGACACCTCCCTGCACCTTTCTCACTGCAGTACTTTAAAGACATAACATAACACTTTAAGGGGTGGAGGGACTGATGTTAACAGATTTGATGGTGGCTTATTTATGGTGCAAGCTCTTAAAACCACCAACGGCCATTTCCTTCAGCACAATACCAGTTTAAACCACTCGTATTTAGTTACAGAATACTCTGCCATTACTTCTTGTTTTTCTTCACAGTGCTCTACAACTGATAACTTCAGGTGGAATGGATTTAAAATCTTCAGGGGAAGATTTTCAAGTATGTAATATCACAAGATAGTGTTATAGTGTGCCCTCCATTTTCTTTTGAGGACACACAGCTGCTGGTCTTCTGGGAACAATGGTTAGGATATAGTCCTTAAGTAAGACTTTCTTGACTTCAGAGAGAAAGTTTGGAAAAGCATTTTCCTAAAGCTACCCTCTGACTATGATGTCTGGGGTATAAAAAGGCTCCTGGAATCCACATTTCTGCTAAGTCTTATGTGGTGACAATTTGGGAGTTTTGGGTTCTTTAAAAAACACAGAAATGTTATAAGAATATGTTTTTATGCCGGGCAGTGGTGGTGCACACCTGTAATCCCAGCACTCTGGGAGGCAGAGGCAGGCATATTTCTGAGTTCGAGGCCAGCCTGGTCTACAGAGTGAGTTCCAGGACAGCCAGGGTTATACAGAGAAACCCTGTCTTGAAAAAACCAAATTCAAAAAAAAATAGACTATGTTTTCATGTTAATCCCAGGTGTAGGATGTGGGGCTGCTTCAGACTGTCCACAGCAGCTGACTCTGATTTGCCTCGTGCTCCAGCAGGGATGTAATTTTTCCAGCTGCAGACAGCTTCAGGGTTTATGTGACATTTGGAATTATGGGGACTTTTCAGAGAGTATATAAATATTAGAGCCCTGATATTGGTTGGTTAGTTGGTTGTTGGTTAGTTTGTTGGTTGTTGGTTAGTTGTTGTTGGCTGTTGGTCATGGCTTGTTAAGTAGTTGTGTGCCAAGAAGAAACAACAATAAGAAGAAATTAAATATCTTGATGGCAGAGATCAAACTTGCCCCAAGGAATTCGACACCCCGAATCAGCAGGAAGTAATCTAACAGTAACATCACCCCTTTCTGAACCCCGACTTTATTCGGGGATTTCTCTCCTTACTTTTCTGTCCTTTCTTTTTCTCTTGCTCTCTTATCTAGTGTTAAGGGGTTGAAAGAATGAAAAGGGGGTAGAGAAGGGTGGGAGAAAGAAGAACCCACAAAGAACCCAATGAACACATAGACCTTGTGTACACCCACAGCCCTCACTTGCACTGGGCTGTGTGTGCACCTGCTGCCTTAAACATAGTCTTTGAGAGAAGAAGAAACAGATCAGGCCGATCTCACTACTGGCGGAGTCTGCTGAATTTGCCTCATTGTTAACACCAGACATGTTGGCACCTTTGTCATTTATTCCCTTGACGATCATTAACCAACACGTTCCCCATAGACCAGGCTCTTCACAGAACCTTCTCTCTGGTGTTGTCACTGCTCCACTAATGGATGTAATTGTTAGCTGCTGACTTGATCTGTCCATGGGGATGCTCTATCTATACACCTGTAGCTGGGGCCTTGTGGTCTGTGGCCTGTTGCTATCCCAGTACAGTGGAGCCCCTGCTTTCCCAGGCAGTTAAACCTAAGGTGCCATTCTCAATGCTCTGGCTGCACCCATTGACATTCTACAGATACTGCTGACTCATCTGCAGGAGCACAGGCTGAGCTTCCGCAGACCTCTTGTTTCTCTCTGAACTTCTTCAAGGTCACCTGAGGACCTTTGCACATCACTCTGCCTGGACAGGCTACCCCTTGTTTAAAGCACAGCAGAGGAGGAAGAGCTGGTCTCAGGAAGCAAATCCACCCTGGGGTCTAGATGCATCTGTATGATAGTTCTTCCAAGGACCCGTTGCTGGAGAGTGCCCGGAGGCTTTGCACAGTCTTCCTCAGAGAAGACTTTCTCCTCAAGGATGGATCAAGGGATAAAAATGAAGGGACAGTGTTGTGGAATCTGGCCACACAGCAGGGTGCTTCCCTCTTTTACCCCAGGCCCCTGGGAGCTCAGCTGTGAGGCCCTTGCTTGAGAACTTTCTGTTTTGAGATGGGATCTGAAGTTGAGAGCCCATGTGCAGCAATGGAGGTGGCCTGCATTGTGGTGCCACTGCAGGAGAGTTTGGTCTCTTTTGGTCCATTAGGAAAGCTGTCCCTTCCTCAGGGGTCTCGACTCCTCTGATTGGAATGTTACAATAAACTTGCTAGGTTACAGGCACTGCGATGTGAATGGTACCCTTAAGAGCAGTGTAGTTCTCTGGGCTGTATCTTGGGTACTCTGTACTTTTTAACATCCACTTATTAGTGAGTACATACCATGCTTGTCCTTTTGGGTCTGAGTTACCTCACTCAGGATGATATTTTCTAGTTCCATCCATTTGCCTGCAAAACTCAGGTTGTCCTTGTTCTTTTTTTTTTCTACCATCCTTTTTTTTTTTTTTTTTGTGTCCTTGTTCTTAATAGTGGAGTAGTATTCCATTGTGTAAATGAACCACATTTTCTGTATCCATTCTTCTGTCATGGGACATCTGGGTTGTTTCCAGCTTCTGGCTATCACAAATAAGGCCACTATGAACACAGTGGATCACGTGCCCTTATGGCATGGTGGGACATCTTTTGGGTATATTCCCAAGAGTGGTATAGCTGGGTCTTCAGGCAGATTTATTTCCAATTTTCTGAGATCTCTCAAACACTGGACCAACAAACAGGCAGCATACATCAGCTGATACAAGGCCCCCAACACACATACAGTAGAAGATTTCCGGGTCTGTGTTCATTCAGAGATGATGCACCTAACCCTCAAAAGACTAGAGGCCCCAGGAAGTTTAGAGGTCAGGTGGGGTGGGGGGTGGGGACATCCATGTGGAGACAAAGGGTGGGGAGGAGGTATGGGATGTGGAACAGTCAGAGGGTAGACAGTGGGTGTAGGGGAATAAAATATGGAGTGTAAAAAATTAATTAATTAATTAATTAATCAAAAAGAACTGTGTAGTGTGGCTGGAAGAGGTGAAGGAGGGGACAGTTATGACAGCCTTGGAGCCACACACAATCTTGCAGGTCTGGCATGTGGCCGGTGACAATAAAAGTATCATTTGGGATCCAGGGTAGGTAATAGAAATGGTGACCTGGACTAAGTCAAGCATCCTCCTGTGTGACAACAGAGGACTAGCCACAGGTGACACAGGGTTCTTTAAGGCTGTTGTCTGTATGTGCACCTACTGACCTCACAGTAATGAAAGAGGAGGAAAGGTCCTTCAGATGAACCAATCAGATGGGGTTCCCCTTTTTGGAAGCAGCTAGAAATGTGGGGACTATAGCTTAGATAACTTGTAAGTTACCCCAGGAGACTGCTGGGACCAGAAGACTCTTGTAGGATTAAGGACAGAGTGAGGGGTCCTATAATTCCGTAGCCTTGAGCTTCTGCCAGAAGAATGTGTTTGGTTGCTGTCACTGTGGCTAAGTTGTATACCCAAGACCCGGACTTGTGTTAAGTCACAGGTGCACTTAATGCCCCTTACCAACACCAAGCAAAGCAGCATGACTTCCTTTCCCCATCCCCCCTACACCAGCACTTCTGAGTTGTCCATCTGGTCCTCTTTCCTCTAGACAGGACTCGTTAGTGATGTAAACAGCAAAGTGCAGCAACTCATCCCGACACACAGATTCATTAGTCACCAGGGATTTCAACATTAAACTACAACAAACTAACAAACAATAAGATCCAAGATACTACTGAAGATACTACTGTCACCAGTTCTCCTAAGGGAAGAAAGGAAGGGGCAGCCATTGCTGTCTTGGAGTGCTTTGAGCCCTGGGCCTAGTGGACCTGACAACACCCACCTGCCACTCTGGCACATTCTCCACAAGCAACACATTGTGTATATCTGTACTGTCTGTCCTCACAGCAGCCTTATGAACCAGCAGTGCTTCATGGAATAATAGGCAGGGTGCTCCCAAAAGTGTCTACATCCCAATCTACAGAATCCATGAATGTAGTGCCTTAAATGGGAAAACTCGGTTTGCAGGCATGATTAAAGACCATGGGAGAATTTCCTGGAATTGGCAGCTAGGCCCTATGCCATTACAAGGAACTTAGAAGTAAAAACAGGAGACAGAGCAGTCAAGGTCAGAGAAGGACACACTGCAGAGATCAGTCAGCAAGACAAGATGGGAGAAAGAAGCTCGAGCCAAGGAACGATCCTCTCCAAGTTGGAGAACACAAGGGGATGCAAAGAAATGCAACATACTTAGTGTAGCCCACTGGCTTCCAGAACTCTGAAGCAATGCTTATTCGTCCTAAGCTACCTTATGTGGAAATGTGTTGGAATATCAACAAGGGATGAATACAGTTGTTCTGTCTTCCTTTTTATCAACAAGAAACTAAAATCTGTAAGCTACTTGTAAGCCAGAATTTAAACCTAACTCCACGACTCAAAAGCCCATATTTCTCCCTACTTTAAAATATTTATATGAATAGTCACGAATAGTCACACACACACACACACACACATATATCTTTAAAATACTTAAAACTAATATCATTACTCAAATCAACAAATGCTTAACTACCACAACTATTTTAGAAAAAAAAATCCCTAAAGGCATACTTCTGATCATCTCTGCTTGGTATGGTGAGTTGATAAGAGAAAAGGAGGTATTGGTTAACTATTGGCTACTGGCTTTATTCTTAAAAACTAAATTTAAAGCAGCCCAAATGTCTGTTGATGGGTGAATTTGTTTCATGCAATGGAATACCTCTCAGCAATAAAATCCATCAAATTTCTGAGAGAGAGGAATGACTAAGAGACACAACAAGATCAGTTATTCTTGTAATCATTGTATCGAGTGAAAGGAGAGCCCAGCAGGCTGCACACTGCACGGTTCCATTTCTGTGAATTACTCCTGTGGACAGAACTTCTTGGTGATGGGAAGCAGACAGAGGGGAGGGCGACTGTAATGGAGTTATAGAGAACTTTCTAGGGTACTGCAAATACTCTTTACCTTCATAGTTCATCAACTATTTTTGCTTGAATCCCTTTGTGAAATTTATTTTCCAAGTTTTGAAAAGAGGAGTAGGAGTTGAAATCAGAAGAAGAAAAGCCCCACTGGAGTTCTTTGAACTGTGTGCACCAAATTAGAGCCTTCACACAGTGAGTGGGGTGGGAGAGAGGAGCAGGCAGGACACCAGGGCCTTCCCTCAGCTCTCGGTCCCTACCCTGATATCATGACATCACTTCACCTCCCTGGGTCCTCAGCTGCAAAACCAATGAACAGAATTAGATGATCTCAGAGTTCCCTTCTTACTGTAAAATTCCATTAGCTGCCCTCTGAAGTGGTGAATCAAATAACTCCAGAAGCTTCTACTTGATACAGTGTTGCTTTTCCAACACTCATTGATTCTAATCTAATTCAATCTACACTGGTCCCCAGGGAGTAACAGAATTCTCAAAGAATACATTTTCTTACTGGAAACTTGGTTCTTCCTTTGTTTTTAGGAGCACAGCTTAGAGGGATACTAGTGTGGGCAGCACCTGCTTGTATTGAAGACATTTGCATATTCATGAGGCCTCAGCATGTGGAGGGGGGGTGCCTGTGACCCCAGACAAGCCACTCACACAATGAGACAGCACAACATATTCTGTACTGTCTACTTTTCTGGGGGTGTTTAGAGATGAAATGAGACCTGGTCGTGTGTGTGTGTGTGTGTGTGTGTGTGTGTGTGTGTGTATGTATAAAGGATGTTTCATCTTAGAAACAGTGATACATATATCAAGTGGGTTGTTCTTACTAAGGTTTGGGAGAGAGGAAGATCAATTGTCTGGGAGAGGACCATTTTATAGACAAGGAAAAACCAGTACTAATCATTGAGCAGAATACAAGTGGCCATGGTGGTTAGAGTGCAGGGCGTGTCTTCGGCAAAACAGAGGCAACACTGAGTTCTGTTGTCCCCTGCGGTCTCTTTGCTATTATCCTGTGTGCAAGGTGACTGATCTCTGGTTCACCAGGCTAGACTGGAAACAATCCCCCAAGCCTGATGGAGATGGAGTGGGTACCACAGAGTGTCAGCGAATACAGAGCCCAGAAGATGGCAAAGGCCACTGTGGTCTTTCCCCACAGCTCTGTTACCAGGACCTACAACTGCCCAAGGGCTTTACACGTGTGGATTGAAGGACTGAGGGGAGCAGAGAGGGCTCTCGAGGCAGCAACAGTGTGCCCGCCTGCTCCTCTGGGGCCCAGAGGTCACCTGCTCCATCTTTCTCATCTTGGAGGCTCAGTGGCTTGTATCTCTCAGCCATTCACTTCTTTTTTTTTTTTTTTCTCATTTGCTTTTGAGTGATATTCCATTGGACAAATCGTGTAAAATTCACCCACTGACAGGCATTTAGGTAATTTCCAATTTAGTTTTTAAGAATAAGGCTAGTAGGACCATTTTAATGTGGATCCTTTCATGTCGATACCTTTCCTTTCTCTTGGGTATCTGGATAATATGGTCAATTTGTGTTTATTTTTGCAAGAAACTGCTAAGGAGATTTTCAGAGCAGCCCTGCTTTGACATTGCCTCAGTGACTTAGGAGAGCTCTGGTTTGTCTGTGTCACCACCTTGTGCTTTGATAGATGCATCTCTGGTGACTGACAAATGACGGTATCAAAATTATTTACAAATCTGGCGTATACCTTTAATCCCAGCACTTGGGAGGCAGAGGCAGGCAGATTTCTGAGTTCGAGGCCAGCCTGGTCTACAGAATGAGTTCCAGAACAACCAGGGCTATACAGAGAAACCCTGTCTCAAAAAACAAAACAAAACAAAACAAAAAAACAAAAACAAAAACAAAAGATGCCTCATCAACAGTACTTTCAAATGCTTCTGTGAATCATATTGTTCTGTCTTCTCTGTTTCTCTTACTCTAAGCCACCTCCCATCTGGGCCACAGTAATGCCCTCTCGTGTGTGTGTGTGTGTGTGTGTGTGTGTGTATGTGTGTGTGTGTGTGTGTAGCAAATATATAAGTCTTTTAGTTCAAATAACCTAATCTACACATGTATACATTTATACAGAAAGACGCTCTTCTGCTATAAATCATCCCGTTGCTTCCAGTGGTGCAGAAAGCTGCCCTGACTCCTGATAGCTTAGTGTCTCAGGGTTAAATACAGAGATGCCTGAGCTTGCTTATTTGTCTGTTGTTGCCTTATTTAGGGTTTCCACTACCATGAAGAGAGACACCCTGACCATGGCAACTCTTATAAAGGACAACATTTAATTGGAGCTAGCTTACAGGTTTAAAGGTCTAGTCCATTATCATCAAGGCAGTGTGAAGGCAGACATGGTGCTGGAGGAGCTGAGAGTTCTACATCTTCTTCTGAAGGCAAACAGGAGAAGACTCAGTCTCTCAGGTAGCTAGGAGGAGGGTCTCCAAGCCTACCCCTACCCCTACCCCCCAAAGCACACACAGTGACACACTTCCTCCAACAAGGCCACACCTACTCCAACAAGGCTATACTTCCTAACAGTGCCACTCTCTGGGTCAAGTATACTCAAACCACCACAATGGGGGGTGGGAATGTAGGTCTATCTCTAAAACTTAAGCCTTCTCTTGGCTCTCTGCATTCTCAAGCCTGTGGGAAATTAAAATGTAGATTTCCTCCAAGTATTTGATGCTAAAGGGAAATGAGGCCCATTGACCAGATAAGACTCACAGAGTTGGTATCTGCACAGTGTCTTAGTCCATTTCAATTTCTGAAACAGTGGCAGAGATGGACAGTCTATAATGAATGAGAATTTGCTGTCTGGCAGTTCTAGAAGCTGGGACGTCTGGGTCTGACGGTCTAGCATCTATTGAGTGCCTTCTTGCCCCTTGTCGTGCTATCCATAGCTGGAGGGGCAGGGCAGAAGAAGGGCCTCAAACTCTCCCCTAACGAATCCACTCTGAGGATGACTGGGTTACTGCTGTAACTGCTACAGTCTTTCACTGATGAAAGCCACGCCCCCAGACCTGGCCTCCCCCCTCTCTTTAGCTCCACTGCAATCCTTCGCCAGCAATTACCTTCCTAATGCGCATTGCCCAGGGAAGGGCTGATGCTCAAGCTTTGCACTCAGTGAGAAGTGCTTGTGGTAACAGCAAGGATACTGTTATACAGTGATATTGTGCAGTACTGTGAATAATGGACCCTCAAACATGTCTCCTCGGGCCTTTCCTGACATATCAGGCTGTGTTCTGGTGATGGGATAAAATATCCAACTTGGATTTCAAAGCTTGTCAACTTTGTCGTCACATAGTTATATAGTTTATGTGTCATTTTTCATACGTGCCACGGACACGTAAAATACACAAATCACCTCCTCAGACTGACCAGGTGCATCCAGCTAAGGTTAGATAAATGGTAGATAGATTAGGCAGATGGGTGATAGACTGATAAGTAGAAGATGATAGATAGATAGATAGATAGATAGATAGATAGATAGATAGATAGATAGACAGATAGATAGACAGACAGATGATGGACTGATACAGGAAGGAAATCGTCAACTTCTAATCCTTCCTTCCTCTATGTAATAGTTTTCCAGTGTGAAAACACTACCAGTGGCTATTTCACAAAGCCTTGGAAGCCTTCCGCCCCAGATAGCCCTGCGCCTGTGCAGAGGACACAGTACAAACCACAGGCTGCTGCCTTCTACCTCTGCCTTAGACCCACTGTGTTTCTACAGCAGGGATGACTTATTTCCCTCTTAAGAAGGGTTCTATCACTAAGATAACATGGGGTTAATTTCCAAATATTTCTTAGAGGCTTTTTTTTTTTTTTAAAGAATTTTTTTCCCAATCTGCTGCTGCTGCTGCTGACGATGATGATGATATTTTCTCTTAGACACCACTGACTTAGATCCATTATTATCAGATCAGAATGTCAGAGCTGTGTTGGTTCACTGAGGGTAAATTCTTTCCCAATGGCACGGAAATCCTACCATATACCCACTGGATACCAAGGGAGAAGAGCCATAGTTCCTGCAGTCAGAGAACACATAGTCCTCCGGAAAGTTACTATATATAATATATATATAAATTCCCAATGCCTCTGATGTTGTGTATTCAACCTACCTTTAGAGTATGAAAAAGAGCTCATAAAAGAGGACATAAAAACAGTTCTCTCTCTAATGGTGTCTGGAACCAATCTAAAGTGAACATTTTGTCCTTTTCCAGTACACCATTAAGGAGCTGATAGAATGGGTTGTGCCGGTTGCTACAGTATAGGAGTGACTCTACAGAGGGTGGGGGTGGCAACCGAGTTCTAGCTGGGGATGTGGGA
Source organism: Apodemus sylvaticus (assembly GCF_947179515.1). Taxonomy (NCBI): domain Eukaryota; kingdom Metazoa; phylum Chordata; class Mammalia; order Rodentia; family Muridae; genus Apodemus; species Apodemus sylvaticus. Next base: position 75,512,700 of record NC_067473.1, on the reverse strand, counting down.
GCAGGCTCTCAGAGGCATGCTGGCCAGGCTGGGCCTGCTGAACTTCTAGAAAAAGCATGCAGACAACGGACTTGCAAATGTCTGAGGCCAGGTGAGAAAAGGGAGAGAAAGATGAAGGGTGTGAATGAAATCCACAACCGTAACAAACAGGTGACATTTGCAAAGGAAACGCTGTGTGGGAAGCCATGGGTGTGTCACCTTGCCAGAGAGGCACAGTTAGAAAGGGGACAAAGCTCCCAGGACTTGGTTGCTAATAAACTCTGGAAAACAAGGGAAAATGAGCAGTCACCAATTCTGGAAAACAGGGTGGCGGCCCCTCAGCAAGTCAGAGATACGGCTGCTGCATGCTCTGCAATCCTACCTCTGGGTGTATATTGAAATCAGGGTGTCACAAATACACAAGCGAGCATGTTCACAGCAACACTAGTCACAGCCGGCACAGGGAGGAGCAACCCAAATGTCTATTGACTACAGGATGAATAAATAAATAGGGCGTGTTTCTATTCTAGAACGTTGTTCTGCCTTTAAACTGGAGGGCTCTCTGGTACACACTTCAGCAGGGTGGACATGGACGGCACTGCATGTGTTCATTGGAACAAGCCAGAAGGAAAAAGAGAAGTCAAGTGCGATTCAGTTTTTAAGATTTTATGTTGAACAGAGGTCTGTTGGCTTGTTGTTTTGGATTCTGGGAAGTTCAGACTGTAGGGGTTGCTGTCTGCCAAGGGCCCCGTCACTGTATCATTCTGTGGTGGACAAAGAAAAGAACAGGGCTGCATTTATTCAAAGTACTAAACGTCCTCAGATTTACAGCCATGGCCAGTGCTACAGAGTGGAAGGAACTGGGAGTTTCAGATGTGAAGGTCAAAGTCTCTACATGGGGCAGAGAGACAGCTCTCTCTTGAGGAGGACCCAGGTTCAGTTGCTTTGCATTCATGCGAGGCAGGTCATAGCCACCTGATATTCCAGATCCAGGATGTCTGATGCCCTCTTTTGGTAAGCATGCACACGTGCACACGCACACGGGCACACACACACACACACATGCACATGTACACACGCACATGTGCACACGCACATGCACACACACACCATCTTTTTGAAGATTAAAAGAAATTTAAAAAGAATATGTATAAAAGGGGAGTGGGGTAGCCCTGGAGAAGTGGCTCAGCATTCAAGAGGTCTCAGACTTGGTTCCCAGAACTCATGTCAGGGGCCAACCCCCTCTTCTGGCCTCTGGGAATACCTACACTCCCACGAACATATAGCCACCCAAATGCATAATTCAAAACAAAAATAAATTTTCAAGGCAAGTTTAAAAACTATTTAAAATATTTATTTATTTGATGTGTGTGAACATTTCGCTGGTGTGTGTGTCTGTGTCCAATGCACAAGCCAGGTGCCCAAGAAGATCAGAGGAGGGAGGGTCCTGGATTTCCTGGAACTTGCGTGACAGACACCATGTGGTTACTGGGACACGTGCAGCGATGCGTGGAGCATGCACTCTCACCCTCTGAACTCTCCAGCCTCTGTCCCACAACCTTTGTGGAAAGCTCTTGATGAAAACAGAGACAGGAGAATTACTGCAAACTCAAAGCCAACTTTGATCCTGCCTTTCTAAAAGGAAAAGGGAAGGAGAGAAGATGGTTGAGAGAAAAGGGAGCAGGGAGGGGAAAGTGAAAGGGGAAAAGCTCTTACAGTCTGCTTTGCAGCAATGTAGTTCTCCTTAACATTATTAACTACACACTTAAAAATGGTTAAGTTTGTATATTTTATAGTTTGCGCCCCTCTAAAATGCAATGTGAGATCCTGTGGCTTGATCCTGGGATGGAAAAGAAGACATTCCTTAAGAGGTGGAATTCAAATACAATGATAATTTAGTTAACAAGCACTGAGACTATGTAAGTATGTTGACCTTTACAATGGGATAACAATTTTATAAGATGTTAATATTTGGGAGTATAGATTTTTAACGACGCTTCTAGAGGACTAGGTTTGTTTCAAGATAGCGTTAGCAAAAGCACCCGGCAGAAGTGGTGCCGCCCAGACCTCTGCTCCAGATCGCTTCGTCTTCCGTGAACTGTACAGAACCACACAGAGTCTTCTGACTAGTTATGCACCCCCCCCTTTACATTACATTTTGAGACCAGGTCTCACTAAGTGACCCAGGTCTTACATTTACTCTGTCACCCAGGTAGGCCCTGGACTTTGAATCCTCCTGCTTCAGTCCTTACTGTCGCTTGAATTAGAACCCTATACCAACTTTTTAGCCCTGGAGCTAAAAAGAAAAAAAAATCTTGATGAACACAACTTCATTGGGGAAAAAATCAATAGCATATCGAGTTTTTAATGAATTATCTCCAAGATCTCGTCTGAAGGTTTGCTAAAATACATACTTGTTGGAACAGGATTACAGCCAATTTATGTGTACTGGTGGACTCCTTCCCCTTTAAACCATGTATTCATGTAATAATAAACAATGTACCCACCTGCTATCAATGAGCAGCCTGGCATGAAGGACAGGAAGTCCGGTGGTGCTTAGTTCCTACTCTTGAAAATTTGTTTTTTTAGAATTGTGTGGATAATGAATATGAACGAGGAAATCAATACAGTACGGTAAGTGTATGAATAGGTGTGCCGGTTAGTTTTATGTCAACTTGACACAAGTTGGAGTCCTTTGGGAAGAGGGAAGAACATCACCTGAGAAGATGTTAACACATGATTGGTCTATGAGCAAATCCATGGTACAAGTTTCTTAATTAATGATTGATGGGGGAGAAACCAGCCCACTGTCTGTGGGTGGTCATCCCTGGGTGGGGGGGGGTGGTCCTGCGGTATGTAAGAAAGCATGGGCAGAGCCACCCATGGAAAGCAACCCAGTAAGCAGCACCCTCCATGGCCTCTGCACCAGCTCCTGCCTCCAGGTTCCAGGTCTGCTTGAGTTCTCCCCCGACTTCCCTGGATGACAGACTACAACTTGTGAGCTGAAATAAACCCTTTCCTCCTTACGTTGCTTTTAATTGTGGTATTTTATCACAGCAACAGGAACTCTAAGACAAGAGGTAAATTATCCAAAGGTTGTGGGATAGCAAGAAGCTGTCTATCTCTGTTTAAAAATAATTTGGTGTCGCATGTATGGATACAGTGGCATCATCACACATAAGAAATACGTGGTTCCACTTGCAATAGTCCAGCAGCGGCAGAACTGCTGCTGAGTTTGCAGAGACGAGCCCGGCTTGCCCACTCTGGGTATAAGAGTGCATTGCCTGACACGGGCTGCTAGAGCAAGAGCAAGGGCTAGGGGTGTGAGGCTTTGGTGTGCTGGCTCCCTGCCTCTACCCCTGCACTGGCTGGTTGCACATTTGCTGTTGAGAGACTTCCGTTACAAGTCGAACAATCGAACAATCGTCTTACAGGGCAGAGGTGCGAGGAATGACCACAGCTCAGCTTAGTGATGGGAGAGTAACCGGATTTCCACAGCTCAACTCATTTGCTCCTTGTCTGAGATGAGACTGAGGAGAACCAACTGCCACACCGCTTTCATAACCTCGGGGGATTGTACACCTGGCGGGATTCATTTCCTCACCAAGACGTGCCAGAGCAGGGACCCAGCTGGCGACTGTGACTCCGGCCTCCACCTCCCAATCATACCTTTACTCTTGCATCTTTAATTTCTTTTTAAGTTTTATTTGTATAAAATTACTGTGTTTACATTTGAGGTGTGTGTGTGTGTGAGAGAGAGAGAGAGAGAGAGAGCTCTGCAATAGCATGTGGAGGTCAGATGACAACTTCTAGGAGTCAGTTTTCTCTTTCTTTCATGTGTGTCCCATGGGTCCAATTCTGGAGTCACCAGGCTTGGCCACAAATACCTTTACCTGTGGAGCCATCGTGCTGGCCCTACTTTTATTTGAATTAATATAGAGTCACGAGTTTCCTTATCTTAGTTTTGGTGGACCCTTAGCTCCCTCTCAGCTCTGCCCAGTCCCTGCTTGTATCTGCCCACCCCCAGTATTCCCCTTTCCGTTTTCCTATTACGTGCATCCCTCTGCACCCCCTCAGCTCCGCAAAGCCTCCTTACTTCTCTCTCAGGATTCCTTACTGGTTTCGGACCTCTACCCACCCTTACTGGTACCTAAATACACACAGAGACATAAGAACTATCTACATATGAGGAAGAACATGCAGGGTTTGTTTTCACAAGCCTTGACCACCTTACCAAATGCAGTATTGGCCAGTTCCATTCATTTTCCTGCAAATTTCATAATTTTATTTTATTTTCCTCAATGGATGAAACTTTAATCGCTTCCTCTCTCGCTCTCGCTCCCTCTCTCCCACCACAATCTGCTCAGGTTTCTCAGTCCCCCCCCCCCCCTTATTCTTCAAATGCAGCAGAAGCTGATTCTGCCTCCCACTCCCAGCAAAAGGCAGATGGTTGGAAATTGTAAAAACCATATTTCCCTCTGCAAAACAATACGTGAGCGTAGTAAACAAAGGGACAGATGAAACTTCCCCTCGGGCTTCTGTCCGCGCGTGCCACTCCTTTATTCTGCCCCTTCCTTCCTCAGAGGCTCTGGGACCTTAAAGCCACTGAGTCCAACAATGAGCCCTTGTTTATCTCCACATTCACAAACACACAGCGCTCGCCACCCAGCCTCTATGACAAGATGTGGGTTTGCAGCTTCTGCACCAAGCAAGCCAGGCCCTGGGTGTGGCCCCCGACACTCGCCTACCCCTCATGCCTCTAGTCACCAAGCCTCATGAAACTGACCCCTCCAGTGCATCTCAGATCCGATCTCAAAATCTATGTTATGATTAATATTATAAATTATATTAATATTTCATATCTTCCAGGCTTATTATATCACCTCCCTACTGCCCCTAGTACTGCCTGGTTTCAGTCTTCTTCGTGTGAGCTATTTAAAGTGTGATCCTCTCCTTCCCTGCTCTGGTCTCACCTATATTCCTGTCCACCTTTGCCCCACACGGCATAGATCTGCCTTCACACTCACGGACTGAAGCTTCCCTGGCGGGCTCGCACTGCTTTTCTCTGCCCTTGACAGCATCACATCCTCATGTCCGCTAAGCAGTTAAGAGCTGCTCTTCCAGAGGACCTGGGTTTAATTCCTAGGCCTACTTGACAACTCACAACCATCTGTAACACCAGTTCAGTGGGATACTAAAGTCTCATACAGACATACATGCAGGCAAACCACCAATGCACATAAAATAAAAATAAATAAATTTCTCAAAAAGAACGAATTGCAATCAAACGTCTCCTTTGTTGGGAGGTGTGTAATGGCAGCCATTTTATGAGCTGTTTCATTAACACAAAAGCCCCTTTGCAGAAATCTAAATTTAGGCCTGATTCCTCCCTTTCAGATAATAAAAACAAAGCCAGGAATTATGCTGAAGTTTATAGACATTCTAAGCAGGAAAGCTCAGACTGAACCCAGGTGTTCAGCCGCTAACCGGGGCGTGCACAGGTTAGCAAACCCGAGGGACCGCCGCGTGCGCATGTGCTAAGCTCCGTGCCGCAGGCTGCTGTTTTCTCCTTTGGAAAACATCATCCACTTACTTGCTGGTGATGGAGTCTAGCTGCAACATAAGCCTTCCGGAAGTCCCCTCCAGAGACTGTTCTCCACCTTCATTATCACCCGGTTCCCTTTGCCTACGATGTGTCTCAGCCTCAGTGGGGGCATGCTCATAGTCTTACCTGTCTTCTTCCCAGCAGTTGGGAAAACATTTGGTACACAAAAGCTGCAGGTTTTTAAAGGTCTTTGAGCAGCAAGGATCAGTCTCCGTAACAACTAGTTTCTTAGTTTCTTTGACCTTTTATTATTATTACTTTTTGGTAAATAATGTGTCAACAATGCATATCTGACAATTTAAAAAAGCAATTAAACAGCTGGGGATGGTGGTATATGCTTGTAATCATTCCACTCAGGATGGGTGTGGGGGAGAAATGAAAATTGAAGCAGTAAACAAACGCGAGGCAGTGACTTCAAAGGTGTGGGTGCAGAGAGTTTTACATTAGTATTAGTATTAGCATTAGCATTAGCATTAGCATTAGCATTAGTAGTATTAGTATTAGTAGTATTAGTATTAGTATTAGTATTAGTATTAGAGCAAGTTTTTGTGCAACTAACCTAGGACCAAAAGATTTGACATATAAAATACCTGAGGATTTCTTCACACTAGAGATAAATCAGCCTCTGGCAAGTTTATGGTTTAAAGGACACTTTAATGACTAAACAAAAGTGACTAAGCCCTGCAGTAGCACTTGCTGAAACTTGCATGTGAGAGCATCCACTTCTCCCTGTTCCTTACTCAGCCTGGAGGTTCTGAGAAAACAAGGGTGTGGCGTGAGATTCAGATAAAAAAGGAGGCCAAAGTGGAAAGAGAGATCAGCAAAAGGAAACGCTTCTTTAACTCACAGAAAGTGATCGCTCGTAGGCGAGCTCCGCACGGGTCTGTCTGCCCGCCCGCAGAGGACCTGAGATTCCAGGCCAGGCCACGGCTGTATGCTTTGTCTGGGGTCAGAGTGGTCTGCATGGCTGGGCGCTGTCTCTGGCCAGTGGTCCACGGGGAGGGCAGAGAGGTCTTTCTCTGTGGTGAGAACATGAAAGGTGGGCACAGGGCTGGGAAATGAGCTTGGCGTCATGGGTATAATGCCCGAGAGGCCGTGAGGATCGAGTTCTCTCCAGGCCAAAGCGAGGCAGATCGGATGGAGAGGGCTCCACCTGGCCCAGAGCTTTCCAAGCAATCTTCCCAGACGCGCGCGTGCGCTCCTGGGTCTGGGCTGTATGCAGCCAGTACAGCAGGGCAGAGGAGAGTCCCGTCACTGGTAAAGGCTGAGCCTGTTACCAGAGTCCCGCCACGGGTGAAGATGGAGATGTTGGCAGAGTCCCTTCTTGGGAAAAGGCTGAGCATGTTAGCAGAGTCCGGTCACAGGTGAAGGCCTAGCACATTAGCTTAAATCATGCTCACGGGAACCAATTTCTATCTGCTTTCTTTTTTAATCTCTCTCTCTCTCTCTCTCTCTCTCTCTCTCTCTCTCTAACTTTTTTTTTTAATGTATTCACCATAGCACTCTTCAGACACACCCGAAGAGGGCATCAGACCCCATCACAGATGGTTGTGAGCCACCATGTGGTTGCTGGGATTTGAACTCAGGACCTTTGGAAGAGCAGTCAGTGCTCTTAACCGCTGAGCCATCTCACCAGCCCCCTGCTTTCTTTCTTTTTTAATCTCTCTCTCTCTCTCTCTCTCTCTCTCTCTCTCTCTCTCTCTCTCTCTCTCTCTCTCTCTCTCTCTCTCTCTCTCTCTCTCTCTCTCTCAACTTTTTTTAAAATGTATTCACCATAGCACTCTTCAGACACACCCGAAGAGGGCATCAGACCTCATCACAGATGGTTGTGAGCCACCATGTGGTTGCTGGGAATTGAACCTCTGGAAGAGTAGTCAGTGCTCTTAACCACTGAGCCATCTCTCCAGCCCTGCTTTCTCTTTTAAAAACGTATTTTCTAAAATTCCCATACAGTACATTTCAGTTGTTTTCTTTCTCTTCCCCCAACTCCTCCCAGATCTCCCCTCCCCACGCACCTAACTTCATATTTTTTCCTCTCTCTGAAAAAAAAAAAGCACCAGAAAAAGAATCCACCCCCAAACAATAACAGAAACATGGGTTCTGTTGTCCAGCTAGCTACTCCTCAGTGTTCGGCCTGCTGTGGGTGTGGCTGATACACCCAGTTTCACTCCACTGACAGGACAGTTTCCCCCTTCCAGCAGGCATCAATTGCAATGGCGTCTTGGTTGGAGGTGGGACTTCACATACACTCCCGCTCCCCACGCTGGGGTTTGGTCAGCCTTGAACCTGCGCAGGGCTCACTCGTGCTCTCACGGTCTCTGTGAGTCCACACGTGCATGCACCAGTTCTCTCACGGCTGGAAGGTGCCATTTCCTTGGAGCCTTCCCCTTCTGGCTCTTCACATTTCCAGAGTAGCTCCCTGAACCTTGAGAGGAGAGGAGGGGTGTGACACAGATGTCCCCTTCAGAGCCGAGTGCTCCAAGGTCTCTCCCTGACTGCACTTTGTCCAGTTGCGAGCCTCATGTTAATCCCATCGACTTCTGTGCTGTGGGTTCAGCCTCGCTGTGACCTGTGGGTGCAGCGTATGTCCTCAGGGGCCGTTCTGTGGGTACAGTTCTTAGGGGTCATTGTATTGCTCTGTTCATTTAGCAGAAGAATTGTTGTCAGTTTTCACTTAGGGCCCATGACCTACTTAGTCTTAGGGTCTTGAATTCATTATCAGCAGGTGTGAGTTCCACATAGGTCTAACAGAGCAGGCCCAAGTCCAGTGAAAAGGTGGTTAGGTACTTCTGTAACACCTCTGTCACCATTACACCAGTGGGTATATGTCTTGCAAACAGGTTGCTGTTATAGCTTTGGGGTTCATAGCTGAAGATCCCACATGCTCACATTTTTAAACATGGGGAAACTGAGGTGGTCCTCAACTAGAAGCTTCATCCCTCCTGATGAGTGTTCATAGTGCTGGAAGGTGCTATACGAGCTACCAGAGGAGGAAAATAATCATCCATTTACCTGCAATGTTATGCTTACCACCGAGCATTTATTTCCATGACTTCACAACCACTTGAAGAAGGAAAAGAAGGGGAGACGGAAGAGGAGGGAGGAGGGGGAGGGAAGGACAGAGATAAAAAGAGAGGTAAGGATCTGCATAGCAAGTTTTTATCGAGCACCTATTATGTGACAGGCCACCTAAACCTGATGTTGATGTGGTCTTTATCATGAAGAAACTTCCAATCTATGTCGGGGAGTGAATTAAAAAAACACTACAAATTTCAATACAAAAATGATAGAGAAAGGAATGGCCTACCAGGTACCAGGTAGAATCAGAATGAATTCTCCAGAAGAAATGCCTTTTATAGTGGGTCGTGAAGAACTACATTGTCCAGCTAGGGGAAAGGACACCTTTAAGGACAATAGCAGAACAGAACAAAGTTGTATACATGGAGAACCTCAGTGAGCCTACGAATAGGAGCAGCGCTCTGTGTGAATGTGGTGGGCTTGGCTAATGGGTGCAGGGCCCTGGAGACCATGCTGACCAGCTGGGTTCTTCCTTACTTCACAGCTATCCTTCCTCTCATCCCTGCAGTCACCACCACAATGCAGAGCCTGTTACAAAGGCCTGCAAATGGACCGCTCCCATCTGGTCTTATATCCCCACTTAGATCCATTCTCCACTCTAGACCCTTGGGATCCACTGCGGGTGCATCCTCTCCACGATGACGACAGAGAAAGCAGAGCTCAGTTGCCAAGGCCTGGAGGGAGATGCTCTGCAGAGGAGCAGGCGGGGACTTTCTGAGCAGTAGTGGGGTGCTGTATCCAGACTGTGGTGGCGGCTGCTCACTTAACTGGGGGTACTTAACAGCATTTTAATCCATGGTAACTCCATTTTTAAATCAGTTTCCTCTCGCTGTTCCTGGGATGGCAATCACTACGGTTGGCACACCCCTCAGACCATGCATGGCCTCTGGCCGCCTCAGCCCCTCCCAACCCCCAAGTCCCCCACCCAGTCTCCTCCTCACCATGGTGCCCAGCCTCACTCTTTCCGGCATCTGCAGGACTTAGCCCAATGCCCTCCTCTTTAGAACTGTGCTCTTCAGTACTTCACAGTTATCCTTTCTCTTGTTCTTTCTGATCAGAACCTGTGTCCTCCCCCTCCTCCACCTGCTCTCTAAGCTCAGCTTTCAGGGATCACATGGAGTCTTAGGGCCCGTGTATCATCTTGTCCAGACTTTCCACGTGCAACCTTGAAAAAGGCTAAGAACGGTAGTTCAGCTTCTTCCATCCACTCTCGATCTTTCACCTCAGGAGGACCGGGGGTGGGGGGTGGGGGTGGGGGGGGTAGGGGTGGGGCCGCGGGGCTGCTCTGCCCTACTCTCTACCACCTCTCTGCTGCCTAACCCAGTCCCTGGCATGACAGGGGATCAATAAACAAACTCACTGAAGGGTTTTAAGAAAGTTTAAGAGAGATAGCGTATGTGCATATGTGTTTCTAACAGATGTCTCAAGTGAGACATGGGAAAGGTCTCGGGCATTTCTGTTTCTCACAGAGGCTAAGAGCCTTCATTGCCATGTGGTAGCCTGAGGCCAGGCATGCTAGACATTCCTCAGCACTGCTGTGGAAAGAGCACCCCATCTGGGCCTGAGAAACAGTTGTGACACGTGGAAGAACAGGAAGGAGGAGTTGAAATGGGTAGGAGGAGCTGGCAGACTTTGCAAACCAGAGTGGCTGTGGCCAGGGGGAGCCTGCACCAACCAAAATGGAGTGAAAGGAAGTGCGAGGGGGAGGGGAGGGTAGAGGGGGGGAAGAGGGAAAGCGTGTTTAAGGAATAGAAGCAACAAACTGTGTGATCAACGGATGGCCATCCCTCCAAGGACAGGAATGGGTGGGGTGTAAGGTGTGATCTTAGACAAGTTACCCAACTTCTCTCTCACTGCAAAACATAGTTGAAAATAACACTCAGATTAGGGCTGTCCTGAGGACCTTGTCAACTGAGGCAATTAGTGTAAAGAACTTAGAGCCTAGTTGGCACATAATAAACATTAGATAAATATTTGATACATGCAGGAGTAAATGGCTCTAGAGAAGTCCAGCAGAGTAATGGAAGAAGGAAAGGAAGAAGACGGATGGTAAAGAAGGCGTGAATGCTGGAGGTGGGGGATGGAGCAGGAAACATTGTTCTTGAAGGTCGTTTCTGTTGCTTCTTCCGGTCCCTTGTGGTGGTTTGAATGAGAATGCCCCCCCCCCCCCCGTAGGCTCCACATGTTTAAATGCTTGCTTCACAGTTAATTGAACTGTTTGGGAAGGGTTAGGAGGTGTGTCTTGTTGGAGGAGGCTTTAAGGTTTTAAAAGCCTTTACTGTGCCCAGTCTTTCTCTTTGCTTTTTGTCTACAGATTGAGATGTAAGCTCTCAGCTACAGTTCCAGTGTTATGCCTGTCTGCCTGCCTGTCTGCCTGCCTGTCTGTCTGCCTGCCTGCCTGTCTGCCTGCCTGTCTGCCTGTCTGCCTGTCTGTCTGCCTGTCTGCCTTTCTGTCTGTCTGTCTGTCTGCCTGCCTGCCTGCCTGCCGCCACCTTCCCTACCTTGATGGTATCAGCCAACCCTCTGAAACTGTACAAATCACCCAATTAAATGCTTTCTTTTAAAAGAAGTTACCCTTGTCATTTATTTCATTACAGCAATGGAGTGGTAACTAAGACACACCCTAAAAGCAGGTTTGGAAAATCTGCCTATGCACTCCCTTTTCCTGGATGGCTAATGGCTAGAGTAAAGGTGTTCTTTGTTTCCCAGGATGTCGATACGATGACTTAACACTAGATGTCTGACTTGGGTGGAAGCTGGAAATAAGTGATGGAATGAGGTAACCGGAATGTGCCCCAGGCATGCCACACACCACATTCTTCCATTCTATGCTGTAACAAAACCCTAGAGGCTGGGTACTTATGGAGAAAAGTGGTTTGTAGTAGAATGGTCTCACGCTGCTCTGTATTCAAATGCTAAATACTGAATCCCAAGATTTGGTTACTCAGGCAAGGACCATGAGAGGAGGGAGAGGAGGAAGAAGTCACCATACTTCTAGGTAGGGGTAGGTGGATCGTGAGCACATGGCCAAGAGGCCTAGCTTGATGGAGTAGGAGCAGCCCAGATAGAACAAGGCAAGTGCTATCTCAGGGTTACTGACAAAATAGCACAGAGGGTTGCTATCTGCCCAGCTCTAGTGCTTTAAGGCTTATTATAAATATAAAGATTTTATTTGGGAACTAAATGATCTAAGGTGGGGTAGAAACCCCCAAGTAATAGCCACCACACAGTGGTTTATTTAACTCACAGTTTTGGAGGTGGAAATTCCAGGATCAGGGGCTGGGGAGAGGGCTCGGTCAGCAAAGGGCTTGCTTGCCACACAAACGTGAGGTCCTGATTCAATACCCAGCTCACTGGCTGGCTCATGCCCAGCCAGATTTCTTAGGTGGCTCAAGTTCAGCTGCCTGGGGATGGTGCTGCCCACAGTGGGTTGGTCCTTCCCACGTCAATCATAAGTGAAGATGGTCTCTCACAGACATGGCCATAGGCCAATGGGAACTGGGCAATCCTTCCATTGAGACTCCCTCAGATGACCCTGAGACGTCGTCAAGCCAGTTTAAGCAGGAAGAATGTGTTACAAATATTAAATGGCTAGTAGAATTGCTTGGAAGGGAAAAGCAGGCTCAAGTCTAAGCTTGCAGGGCCCATTCAGCAGGCTTCCAAGGACATACTCACTGCTCATTCTCTGGTGCCAGGAAATCTGCAGAGCAGCAGTACCACTATTAGCTTTAATAAGGAGCCCAGTTCTCACACAGATACCCCAGTGTAAAATGAGTCTGCGGAGTGATTTTTGACAGTGTTCCATGCACTAAGCCATGTCTAGTCCCATGTACTTCTGAGCAGTTTCAACAATTACAAGATGCACAGCTTACAGTTCATAGGTTCAGCGTGGCTCAAAGAACTTCAGGGGGTATGACTTGAGTTCATCTGATCTGAAACTGAAGAAGAGGCTGCTGGGACCAAGGGTGTGGCTAATGTGCTTCCTCTTGCTTGGTGGATGAGATTGGCTTTCCTGCTACCAACAGAGTTCACTGGTGACTGATGGAAATTCAATTCCCTGGATGGATAGCAATTAATGTTCGATATGCCCTTAACCCTAGCCACGCTTGAGTCGTCAGCGCATGACTGACAGACGGGAAACTGCTCTAACACAACAGGCCGGGATTCCAGAATCTTGGGAATAGGAAGAAATTCAGGAATCAGAAAATTCAATAGTCATAAAATCCCACTATGGAGTCCAAGGAGAAGAGTAAGAATATGCAATGAATTTTATTTTATCTAAATAAACTCAATTTAAGATTTGGACTTATTCTAAAACCCTTTGCTTTGTCCTCCATTTCTTCTTTGTTAACCTCTACTGGGGTTTTCCCCCCATAATTTTTCAATGCCTACAAAGTACTTTGGTTATTTTCAACCCCTGATCCCCTCTCATCCACCTCCACTTAGGAGTGGAGCCATTTCTTTCCAGGAAGTCTTCTTCCCACTTTCACGTCCTTTTGGTCTCTAGTAACTACATCACTGAAGAAAATGACTTCCTTCCCCAATGACCATTCACTACCAACAGCTTCTGAAGAAGAGATGGAGCCTCACGAGGCTCTCCCATGTTCAGGATAGAATGTTGATGGCCCCATCTTCTCATTCAGGTGTTGTGAGTTCATGGGTGCAATAGCCAATGTGGTGCCCAAAAGACAAGAGTTTCGCAGAACTCCCCATTCTTCCCTTCTCACCCCACCCTATTTTCCGAAGCTTTGTAGGGGCTGTAGATGTCTCATGTAGGACTTTATCCTCTAACATTTATGATATTTGTAATTCATAGAGTTTATATACTTGGGCTTTTCTTGCTGAAATTAAAATTAGATGGTCCTTTGTTGATCTCTTGAAGTATCCTCTTGATTTTTTTAATCTTACTTGATCATCCCTGTAGGGAAGTTCTGCATAACCTCTTCTCTATGACCTCATCAACTTCATTCTTTACTTCCAACTATCTAGGAGGATATAAACTCCAGGGTCAACTAGAATTATTTCTTTTTTTCTTTTTTCTTTTTCTTACTACATGTACACCATCAATTTTTACTTATTCTATTATAGCTTTTGCTCCATGGGGGAAGGCGTCATCATAATTATGTTTTCAGTTTTGAAGGACTGAATTTATACTATATAATACTCAGCAAGCAAGAATAAAATGATACTGTGGTTTGAATAAGAATGACCCCCATTGGCTCACATATTTGAATGCTTAGTCACCAGGGAGTGGCATTATTTGAAAGGATTAGAAGGATTAAAATGTATGGCCTTGTTGGAGGAAGAGTGTCACTGTGGGGAGGAGGGAGCTTGAGGTTTCAAAAGCCCATTCCAGGCTCATGACTCTCCCACCTCCCCTGCCTATGGATCAGGGCACAGGTCTCAGCCATTGCTCCAGCACTCGCCCACATGCTACATATCCTCCATCATGATGGTAATGTATAAAACCTCTGAAACCATAAGCAAGCCCCCTATTAAACGCCATCTTTCTTAAGATTTGTCTTGCTCATGGTGTCTTTTTAAAATAATGGAAGAGTGACTAAGACAGAAGTTGGCACCAGGAATGGGGAGAAGTTTGTACTGAGGACTGGTGGATCACTATGACAGGCCTAACCATGCTGCTTGTTGGAATATGGAAGACTTTGGGACTTTGGACTAGGAAAGCAGTTGGACACTTTAAGCAGGGTTTAATGAGCCATACTAGTAGGAGCATGGAAGACAGTGGTGTTGAAGATCATTTGAACTGTGGGGGTTCGGCTCAAGAAGTTCAGAAGCCTGTTAGTAGGTGGCCTAGAAACCATTCTTCTGATAGTTTGGAGAAGATTGTGGCTGCTTTCTGCTCTTGTCCAAAAAGAGTCTGCCTAAAGCTAAATTGAAGAGTTTTGGATTAACGGCATTGGCGGAAATTTTAAGACAGCCTAGTATTGACTGTATGCGTCATGTGGTTATTAATGATCACTCTTACGCAGATCTATAATGGAAAAGAACAAGTGGGTCATGGAGAAATACAAAGTGTACAGTTTGAGGAGAAGAGGAACACTAGGAAGTGTAAGAGAGCTAAGTCTAGAGCTTAAGGAGATGAAAGTTTATAGAAAAGCATGACATGAAATAGACTAAGGGGAGTGGTGACCTCAGGGCTAGCTCAGCTTCCAACTTATGAAAAGGAATCAAAGAAAACTTAAGCAGTAAAGAATTACTTTCTGCTGCTGCATATGTAATGAAGGCTTGTGTGTGTGTGTGTGGGGGGGGCAAACTTCAGCCTCATCAAGCATCAGAAATTCGCAGCTTTGGCCACATGGTTCAGATTGCAGACACAAGGATATAAGAAAAGGGTTGTGGAATCTTCCTCTGCAGCTAAGGAAAGCTGCTGAGGCCAGGCACATGTCAGGGGTGTCTCTGCACAGAGGCCCAGAGAGGCCATTAGGTGAAGCCTGGATTGTGTTGGAGACTACCAAGATGTTGGAGATGCCAGAGTCATGGGGCATCCACTGATTGTGGAACTGGCTCAAGAGAGAGAAGTGTGCTGCAGTCCTCAAAGCTGAAAGGAGTTGGAGAGCTGAAGAGCACTTTGACATCAGACATGGAGATGCAGAGTTTGGAGTCTACCCTGCTGATTGTAGGTCTTGCTTTGGTCCAGTATTTCCTCCTTTTTGGAATCATAATATATATCTTGTGCCGTTGTACGCTGGAATCATATGATCAGCCTTTTTATTTTGATTTTTTAGGGGCTTACAGTTAAAGCTATGTTGATCTTTGGACTTTTCAACAGGGTTGAAACTGTGATAGACTATGGAAACTTCTGAAGTTTGAAGGAATGCAGTTTTGCATTATGATATGACTACAAGCCTTTGGGGGCCAGGGAGTGGAATGTGGTGGTTTGATAAGAATGACCACCATAAGCTCATATATTTGAATGCTTACTCACAGGGAGTGGCACTATTTTGAAAGATTAGGAAAATTAAGAGGTGTGGCCTTTTGGAAGGAAGTGTGTGTGTGTGTGTGTGTGTGTGTGTGTGTTGGGTGGGGGCTTTGCAGTTTCAAAATCCATGTCAAGCCCAGAGTCTCTCTCTACCTATGGACTACTGTAGCCAGTGCTCTTAACTGCTGGGCCATCTCTCCAGCTCCTGGAGTTGTTACTTTCCAATGGAGAGATGAGATTATTTTAAGGTAGTCATGAAGATAAAGTTACCATGGGACCAGTGACTGGCAGGAGGAGGTCCCAGGTAGTTATCAGCTATTGCTCCGGTGCCATGTGTGCCCCATGCTCCTCACCTTGATAATAATGGATTACACTTCTGAAACTGCAAGTAAACCCCCAGTTAAATACTTTCCTTCATAAGAGTTGTCTTGGTCATAGAGTATTTTCACAACAATTGAACCACGATTAATAAACATGGTGAGTACCAAAAGTATTGTAGAGCATCAGACACATACAATGTCCAGCAGATATTGCCTAGGCAAAATCAGGAACCAAGGCCGTCAGCTGGAACCTCTGTTCCCCTTAGAGGGTCCCAGGAAGAACATCTGTTCCTGGGTGAGACTTCCAAATACCCCTTCCCACCATAGGTATCTTTTTTTTTCTTTTTAAAAAATGATTTATTTTTATTTTACATGTATTGGTGTTTTCCCTACTGTATGTCTGTGTGAGAGCATTAGATGTCCTGAAACTGGAGTTACAGACAGCTGTGAGCTGCCTTGTGGATGCTGGGAATTGAACCCAAGTCCTCTGGAGGAATAGCCAGTGCTCTTAACTGCTGGGCCATGTCTCCAGCTCCCAGGCTTGTTACTTTCCAATGGAGAGATGAGATTATTTTAAGGTAGCCATGAAGAGAAACTTACCATGGGACCAGTGACTGGCAGGAAGAGGATGTGTGGACCATGTGTGGCTGGGGTCTTGCCTGCTGCATCAACTGGCTAAGGTACTGAAAGCTGTGGTGTCTTGTTTCTTGGGTTCTTCTCACCAAGGTGGGCAGACAACAGGGCCCAGAGAGATTCTATTATACCATGGGATAGACGGTAGTCTAGTCTTTAGCTTTGGGGAGGTTCTGGCATTGATTTTCCCCGAGCTGTGTTCAGGAACCCAGTGTTTTTACCCAATATTCTTTCCTTCTGTCATTAAGGACATGATGCGTACTCTTGGGCTATCAGTCTCTTTTCCTTTCTCCTTTCCACAGGGTGGGTATGGGGCAGTCCATTCCTGGAGAAGAGGTCTTGGAGGACATGCTAAGACAAATATAACTGGGTCTGAAGTGCCAACCCTGAATCCAGAGCCTGTGTCTCATTGAACTTAAACAGTGCATGATAACTTACTGATACACCGTATCAACAGCTTTATTCCAAAGGATCTTCTGTTTTGTTTACCAGGATGAAAGGCCTGTAATGGCTACACACATCTTGAATCCAAACTCAATCTTTATGATCAGGCATAAGAATCTATGACTTAAGACAAGGTTTGCAAGCACTCACACGTACATTATTTTATTCTGCTTCCCTGGGCTACATATGTGACTTGCCCTCCTCCAGTTTTACTCCAGTTCTAAAGACTGGGTAGGAACTCCCAGGTGAAGATTCTCAAGCCTTGGTATTCCCAGATTTAAACCTGGCTTGTCCAAAATGAAAGGAAATGAGACTCCGGGAGAAGAAGAAGGGACATCTGTCTGTAACGCCAGTCTCTCCTCAGTGGTCCTACCCCTACTAGACTGGCCCAGGAAGGTTCTAGCTTCTGTTAGGTGACTTTGTCCCTAGACTGATAATACCACCTGTCATAGAGATCCCCTAAGCCAGGGCGTGGGGCTTCTAGACAGGACTCTGTGTCCCTTCTATCGGAGACCACTTGACTGCCTTGAGCTCTGTTAGGAATATTCAGAAGGCTTTTCTATTTTGAGGTTAGACCCTAAGAGATATAAAGATGAATTTTCAGGGGTGGAATCTTCACATTACACAGGACTGTAAAGTTTAACTGAGAGTTAAAGAAATGTCTCCTGATGCTTTCCTGCCCTCGGCACGTTCTTCTGCCACCAGCTCTGGGGAGTCAGGTCCTCTCCCTTGGCAGTTCCATCTGGTTTCAGATCTCTGCACATTGGGTCATCCCTCCCTCTGGTGACATGATTTTTAAACTGAGAAGCAAAGCACAGAGGTAAGAGGGGAGGGCCACCCTTCCTTTCAGAAGATGCCCAGGCAAGTAAAAAGAGTGAGTCATCACTGGGAAGGTCCAAGCAAACACTGACTCCCTTCACCTGCCAGGCCCGAGGGCAGGAGGGACTGGAATTGGGAACATGCTTCTAATGGTGGGCATCTGCCAGGGGTACCACAGCATCCAGGCAGGAGGCACTAGGAGGCACATATAGCCAGCCAGCAGCACAGCCTTTGAACTGGGTTTTGAATTTGGCAGGACCAAGTCAGGGGACAAAGTGACCTTGCTATTCATGAATCTGACACACTTAGTGATGTGGACAGCACCTGCTGACTGGCGAGACTCTAGGTATGGCCTCCCCATGATAGCTGGCAATAAATCTCTCTGTGTCCTTCCTTCCCACCAGACAGGGCCTGGCCAAAAAAAAAAGAAAGAAAGAAAAGAAAGCAGACCATCATCGACCTTGAACAAATGTCTGGCTTTGGTTGTGATTTATCAAAACAACAAAAGAAAAATAACAGCTCTTTGTTTTGGGGAACTGATTTATCTTTAGATTTCTCTGGTTCTGTGACCCCTAAAGACTTTGCTTACTTAGCCATGGAACATAAGCATGGAAAGTAATTTATACCCCTGAGGCATTTCGCAGCTGTAGAGACAGGGAGACCGAGTAGTGGGGAGGCACAAGAGGGCAGGGAGTGGAGTCTGAGCTCTGGCCCTGCTGATCCCTGGTTTAATGACCAGGCTCAGCCACTTAATCATAGAAGAGTTTCTCAATGATCTAAATCAAGTGCCTAGAGAATGAAGAAGTTAGTGTGAGAGGATGCTCTGAAAGTGCTTTTTAATATTATTTCATTTTAATTAAAATTTTCAATAGCGCTGTAGCTCTCTGATGCCCCCAGGCTGTGCCCATTGGTCCATTGGTTTTCTTTCCATTTTGTTTCCTTTTATGTTTTGGTGTGTGTGTGTGTGTGTGTGTGTTTGTATGTGTGTGTGTGATCTTCTCCTTCCAATTGGGAACAAAGACCTTCAGCATTTGGACGCAGATTCCTGATTTTGGGGGCAGGATTATTTCAAAGCACAGTGCCCTACTACTGTGGGGACAGCAAACCAGAATCCATCTCAGGCTGACTGGGGACAGTGAGCTCAATAATAGTGAACAACCCTTTGGAACAGACCCCCAGAATAATCTTAGGCCCAGAACACCATAGTTGCCATTTGTGGTTTACCATGTGTCATCCAGAGAACAGAAGTACTGCCTGCTACCAAGGTTCTGTTTCCCAGGCTGGAAAAATAACTACAGGGATTATGGGAGGGTGACTAAAAATGAACACGCATTCAGAGGACAAGCAGTGCAAGGGGTTACCCCCCCCCCCCCCCCGCATGCTCCCAACTAAATTCTCCAAATGCCGCCTGCCCCCAAATCTTCCTTGCAGCACCCTGATCAAGCATCTCTTTTGCTTCCACCACAAACAAATCACCTGCCTTGCTCCTGCTTTGTACCTTACCCACCAGCCTTCTCTAAGTCTCAGTCTTGTCATTTGTGAGGGTATAGGTTTTGTACTGGCTCGTTTTGTGTGTCAACTTGACACAGGCTGGAGTTATCACAGAGAAAGGAGCTTCAGTTGGGGTAGCGCCACAACTGGGAAGACCCAGCTGTGGGGCCTTTTCTCAATCAGTGCTCAAGGGGGGAGGGCCCCTTGTGGGTGGTCCCATCTCTGGGCTGGTATTCTTGGGTTCAATAAGAGAGCAGGCTGAGCAAGCCAGGGGAAGCAAGCCAGTAAGAAACATGCCCTCCACGGCCTTCACATCAGCTCCTGCATCCTGACCTGCTTGAGGTCCAGTCCTGACTTCCTTTGGTGATGAACAGCTGTGTGGAAGTGTAAGCAGAATAAACCCTTTCCTCCCCAACGTGCTTCTTGGTCATGATGTTTGTGCAGGAATAGAAACCCTGACTAAGACAGGTTTCCTCTCAGCTTCTCCAGCCAGTGTGAACATTCAGCACCACTTCACTGCCATGAGATTCAGCAGGCACAGGTCATCTAGTCTCCAACTCTGACAAGGCACCGTCGTTAACCTTGCTAACCTGGAAAGCCCCATGAATATATGATTGTCTCAGAAAATGTCACATGAACACCTCTGGTCCAGCCAGCTCCAGACTGGAAGATTACCTTTGGGGATGCGAGAATTTGGAAGAATAATTTCTCAGAGAATATGTTGTTGCTGAGCTGAATGCAACACAGGAGTATCTATCTATCTATCTATCTATCTATCTATCTATCTATCTATCTATCTATCTATCTATCTATCTATCCATCCATCCATCCATCCTCTATCTATCTTAGAGGCACAGTCTCACTATATAGCTCCGACTGTCCAAGCTGGTCTCAATTGCACAGAGATCCACCTTCCTCTGCCTCTCAAGTGCTGGGATTAAAGGCCTGCACCACTATACCTGGCACTAAACAGAAGCATACATAGTCTTCAGGTCTAACCCAGAGGCCACAGCAAATCCCTCTTACCGTGATGTGCTAGCTAAGTGCAACACATAAATGGGGCACTGCACAACATTCCACACTCAGTAAATGTTATTTTCTTTCTCAAGCAAAACCAACAAACAACAAAACAACCAAACACCCCTCCCTTGGTTTTCCAAACTAATCCCAATGTCAATATACCCACTTCTAGGTCTCACGTATAGGAGATTTAGTCTGTGCCGGTCTATTTATTAACTACAATATGCTATTGGGCAAAAGCATCTAGATCTTGCTCCATCATTCTTGCTCTTCCTCCCCTCTCCCCCTTTCCAGGTGCTAAACTACAGATTGGAGGCAACCTACTGGGCAGCACAGGGAAGCCAGAATGGGAACTGACTTTGAGAAGAGAGGCTAGAGTGAACCAGGACGGAGGCTTGGGACAGATTGCTGCAAAGAGGACTAAAAAATTTGAAGAGCTGTTGTCATGGACTATGTACAGAGCATCTTCTTTAATGACACCACAGAAATGCTGCTAAGGTTGGAATTACTCCTAATTACCCTTGACTGTTGGAATTGATGTGCAAAATCCCTGAGATGCCAGGTGGGCCCCTAGATTTTAATTCATCCATATAGAAGTGTGTGTATAGACAGAGAAAACTACCAGCTGCCAGGTTTAAAGACTCAAAGTAGGAAGGGACAGGAGGACTGGAACAGGGGACAGTGTAAGTGCCATCTCAAGTGACAGGGATACATGATTCACAGCAGCCTCACCTGCTGTGTTCAGGGCAAGGAGAATAGTTATTGGTGCATCCCTTTGGTATTTAGACAAATAATGCAGTCCATGTGAAAATCAAGCATCCCTGGGGTACTTCTAAATAATTTGGCTTTTGTAGTGTGCCAACAGCAGTCTCTATTAATTTAGTGCTCAGTGTAACAGCGCAGCCCAGATTGGTGAGGCACCTTGCACAAACCATCTTTGATGAAAAATCGGACACTTAACTTCCTTCTTCAACTCTAAGGAACAAACAGGGACTTACTGAGGAACCCTGAACCCAGTCGCAATTTCATCTAGATTCCTTTAGAATAAAACCATATGTACTTCTCAAATTTCTGATTATCGAACTAGTGGGTAGTATTGAATACTACATAATAATGGCTGGTCTAGATCTAGAGAGCTTACCGTGTAAACTTACTAATTATCTGCTGTGTGTCGTTAAGGCATTTTACGGTATGTTAGAAGGACCAGGATGTCAACACAGGAGCCAGCCGAAGCTAAGCAGGTATTAAGCAGGTGGGACCTGGCATGTGGCCAGTGGCACTAAGCAGTTTATGTTTCAGGAAAGCACTGCTTATGTCGATACATGATGCTTAAATCATGCCATGGGCAGACAATAAAACGGGAACATCCAGCTCCCCATGTTTTTATTTTTTATTTAAGCACTAATTTAAAAACCAAAAAAAAAAAAAACAAACCACCAAATGTTGTAATGCACATTTCCTTACCTGTGCATGCATGCTTTATATTTATATGCTAAGTTATATATATATATGTATATATACATATATATATATATTTATAAGCAGATACTGATGAGAAACATTCAGCCTTCACTTGGCTGTTCCCTAGGAGGATTTACAATCAGTGAGCAATTACATTTCTGAAAATTAAAACAGGGCTAGTGAGCTAGTGGGTAAAAAGATTTGCTGCCAGGCCTGATGACCTGAGTCATATCCCCAGGTTCCACTTGGTGGAAACTGAGGACTCCCACAGCTGTCCTCTGCCCTCCCCACTCATACCATGTGTGCTGGCTAATTTTATGCCAACTTGACACAGGATGGAGTCAACTGAGAAAATGGAAACCCCAGTTGAAAAAAAGAATGCCCCCATAAGATTGGGCTGTAGGGAAGTCTGTAGAGCATTGTCTTAATTAGTGATTGAAGTGGGAGAGCCAGTCCATTGCAGGTGATGCTATCCCTGTGTAGGTGGGTCTGGGAGTATATAAGAAAACAAACTTAGCAAGCCATGAGGAACAAACCAGTAGGAAGCACTCCTCCATGGCTTCTGAGTCAGGTCTTGCCTCCAGGCTCCTATTCTGACTTCCTTTGATGATAAGCCAAATAAACTCTTTCCTCTCAAACTTGATTTTTTTGGTCATGGTGTTTCATCACAGCAATAGAAACCATGACTAATGCCTCCCTCAGTAAATATATAAAATTTTAAATTAAAATGTAATTTTTTTGATGGTGTATATCAAAAACAGTGAAACAAAAAGAGAAATAATCTATATGTTCGGACAAAACTTTAGATCATTATGCTTGGTTAATATAACAAGATGTCATATACTTACAGAAAAAAAAAACATTTATTTCTCATAGTTCCCAAGAACTTAAAGATCAGAAATTACAAGGTCAGTATCCCAGCAAGACTTAGCTTGACTGAGGTCTCTCTTCCAGATTCATTAAAGCAACTTTACTATTGTAGCCTCTGACTATAAAGAGAAGACCTTGTCTGTCTCCAATTTCTGATAGTTCCTAATTCTACCAGGAAGACTTACCACGTCCTTTGTAAATCTGGTCAACTCTCAAAAGCCACATACCCCAATACCATCACACTGGGATTATGGCTTCATTGCAGTTAGGAACATAGTATTTGTGATTTTCCATGTACTTTTCTTCCAGTCTCTTGTTTATATATATATGTGTGTGTGTGTGTGTGTGTGTGTGTGTGTGTCCAATATATATATTGGAGTGTATGGAATATGAATAGTTTAGTTTCCTGTCATGTAAGGGCAGTTCTGATGCTAAGGTCCTGTTCCCCTATTGGTTCTTTATCTGTCAATAAAGAAAGCCAAGGGCCAATTGCTGGGTGGAATGTCCACGTGGGACTTCCAGATCCCAAGAGGAAAAGGGAGACACAAGGAAGGAGAGGGAGAGTTTACTTTGCTTTAAGGAGAGAATCAAGCAACCATGTGAGGTCTCTGGAAGAGTGGTGGGCTGTGGTCACTCCTATAGGCCAGTAATCAGAGATGTTTAGCAGGGACTAGATTCAAATGACCAACTAAAGTTAGGGCAGGTGGGAGGATCAGAGCTAAGAGTAATAATTAGGGTGAGATTTCCAGGCAGGAGATAGTAACACCCAGCAACTATGCCAAGAAGTCAAGTTGAACAGTTGAGCAACTGTTTGTGTGTGTGTGTGTGTGTGTGTGTCCTTTATCCATGGATTCAAGGGAAGCAGGGTGGGGGCTGGTAGTATGGCTTATTCCCGGAGCATAGGTGGGGTAGTGAAAAGCTACACGTAACACTGTTATAATTTTTCCCTTGTCATTTTATCAAGTGGATTATTACCTTAAGATAAATACGTATACATGGACTTACTAGGTCAAAGACCATAAACTTTGGAATATTTTTTGTCCACATTGCTAATCAGCTTTCCAAGAATGTTGACAACATTTATATTTCTGCCAAGAGTATATAAAAATACTTGTTGTACTGTACCATTGCCAATGTTGAGGATCGACAATTTAAAAACCATGTAAACGCCATCTGATTGTGTTCAAGATCCTCAAGTATAAGGGTACATTCAGGAAAGTGTCTGGCTTTTCCCAAAGCAAACACTCCTGAAATTAGCAAAAATGAGACAGTCAGCAAGTTCCCATCTGTAGCAATGTCCGCCAGCCCCCTATTCCAAGCTTCCTCTCGAACTATGGCTCTCTCCACTTCTAACAGCGACAGACAGTTCTGCTTTTGTTTGTTTACAGACTTCTGTTTTAGAAATCTGGCACACTATATATATTCTCCATTTTGTTCTGCTGGACATTTGGATGGTTTTCAGTTGTGGGTTATGAGCATTTCTGTGTAAACCAGTTGGTGGCTACATTTTCTCTGGGCATCCATCTAGAAGTGGGCTTGCTGAGCAGCAGTATATGCCTGCATTCGGCTGCAGAGGACACTGACAAACTAATCTCCAGAATGGTTCTTCCAACCTAGATATCCCCGCAGTGAATAAGGAGTGTCGGCTGCCTTCTGTAACCCTGTGTTTTCACTTCAGCCAGTTGTACGACGGCACTGTCTCTTTAATCTTCATTTCTTAGTGATTGATGATCAACTTTTCACATATTCACTGTTCATTGGGAGACAATGCTCTTGTGAAAGGAGCGTTTTCCCATTGAGTGGACCATTTATTATTAACTTATATAAGAAAGTATAATATTGTATTTTGAGTATCCTTTTACTGGATACTCAGTTAATTTCTCTCTTCCCTCCCTCCCTCCTTCCCTCCTCCTCCTCTTCTCCTTCTTTTTTTTTTTTTTTTTTTTTTTTTTTTTTGTCAACTAGACCCAAGCTACAGTTGTCTGGGAAGAGAAACATCAGTTGAGAAACATTTCCATCAAATTGCCTGTAGGCAAGCCTGTGGTGAATATTCCTGATTAACGACTGAGGTGGGAAGTCCCAGCCCTAGGCAAGTGAGCCTGTGAGCTATAAGAAAGCAGGCTGAGGAAGCTGTGAGGAGCAAGCCCTCCATGGGCTCTGCTTCAATTGGCGCCTCCAGGTTCCTGCCTTGAATCACTGCCCTGCCTTGCCTTTGAGATGTGCTATGAACAGTAAACTAAATGAATTCTTACCATTTAGTCATGGTGTCTATCACAGCAATAAAAGGCAAACAAAGAAATACACACCTGACTGTTTGGGGGAGGATTGCTGACATTTGAACTTTGGGTCAGAAAAGCTGCTGAGTGCTCAGAGCTCAGTGGGCTGTTCTGTGGGAGCCCGGGAGACGGGTGCTGAGAGTAATGCAGACGGTGGAGGCCTCACTTGTGAAGTTTCAGAGGGAAGCAAAGACTCTATCAGAGCTGGAGCTGAAACGTCCTCTGTGACTAACTACAGACCAGAGTGCTAAACCGAAATGTTTAATTTGCTGGAGCAACTGATAGTGGGCAGCAGGGACTGGAGAGTCAGTTTTGACCGCAACGAGATCTACATCGTTGGGCCAAATCTTCTGGGATGTGTTTCCTCAGGGTCAGCCCACAGAAGCTGTGATCCAGAGAGGCCAAGGCTGTACCTCATGCTGGCAATGGAGCTTGGTATCTCTAAGAGTTTCCCGGGTGAGACTGGATTTGAAGTCATGAAGGGATCATAGAGAGCAGATGAGGCTCGGCACTGTGCAATTCCAGGAGAACCTCAGTTGCAGTGGAAGCCCCGAGACTGAAGAGGCCATGTAGGGAAGTTGAGGCTTAGCACCATGGAGCAGGGTTAGAATCCCTGAAGAGAGCAGGAGAGGCTGGCAGGTGAAGGTACAGCCCGTTTGCTGCAGAGACCCCAGCCTTTTGGAGATGCCATGACCATATAGCCCTACTCACAAGTCAGCTACAAGTGTGGGCCAATGGCGGCCTAAGCCAAGGAGACAAGCTGTGTGCTCTGTAGGTGGCAGAGCCAGAGAAGATGCTGAGTCCCAGAAAGGACACTGAGCTCTGCACTGTTGGACTTTGGTTTGCTTGCTCTATTGTAACTGTGCCCTGTCCTTCACTTTTTAAATTAAGGAGTTTGTAGCTTATTTTTGATTTTGCAGGAGCCTGCAACTAAGACAGTTTGGTATCTTGGAGAGACTAAGATTTTAGAGTGGGGATCTGGCAGTGGGAATGCATACCTTTAATCCCAGCACTCAGGAGGTAGGCAAATCTCTGTGAGTTTGAGGCTAACTTGGGCTATGGATCAAGTTCCAAGACAGCCAATAATATACAGAGAAACCCTGTCTTCAAAAACAAACAAAAACAAAAAAGAGTTAGCATTGGTTCTTTTTGTGGATATTTTAGAGAAGTTTTATATATTTTAAAGTGGCTTTAAACTTTGAAAAAGACCTTGGATGTTTTAAAGAGACTGAACTTTAAAGCAATTTTTTTATGACTATGAGAGTTTTAAAATTATGTTTTGTATTATGGTTTTGACATTATTATGAGATCTTGGGAATAAACAAGAAAGGAAAGGTTCAGGTTTAATAATGATCTGTCAATGTGTCAAAGCTAATGTGACAATTGGACAAAGGTCCCAATTGTCCTGTTTTCTTTCAATTGGTTTTTGTTTTGTTTTGTTTTGTTTTGTTTTGTTTTTGTCAGATTGGCACGAACTAGATTTATCTGGGAAGAGGAACTTTAACTGAGAAAACGTTCCCATCAGATTACTTGTGGGCAAATCTATGGTGCTTTTTCCTGATTAATGGTTGGGCTCAGCCCATAGGTGGTGTGGGGACAGTGCCACCCATGGGCAGATGGGCTGAGCAAGGCATGAGGGACAAGCCTGTAAGCAGCTCCTCTGTGGCATCTGTTTTAGTTCCTGCCTCCAGGTTTCTGCCCTGCCTTCCTCACCAGATGGACTATGAACTACTGTAAGCTAAAATGAACCCTCTGTCCCCAAGTTGTTATTTTACCATAGTGTTAATCACAGCAGCAGAAGTCAAACTAAGACAAGCACCTTCTCAGCAGTGTCTTTGGGTAAACAAAAGGCATACATTTTAGTAGACTTTAGTGTATCTGTGTTCCGTTATCACAACGCTCGGTGTGTCCTTTTAATCAGAATTTCTGTCTACTCCAAGAGCCTGGGCAGTCTCTCCTTTTCTTAAATTTGCATTCTTTGGTATCCAATGAAATTAGATTTCTTTTATTTTTGTTTAGTTTTCTTTAGATTAGGCATGTGTTCCTATCTCTTTTCAACTTTCTTTTTGGCTATATTGCACTGTTGGAACAATTTTAGAGGTTTCTTGCTTGTTTTGCATTGCCCCCAAAATGTTTTATGCTAGAACAATATGAATCTGTGAATCTGCTTGTGGAGAATGATTTTTCTCTTTCCTGTGTGTCGTCTTTCATATCGGACTTTCGTTTGTTTTTTCCAACTCTCCATTTATTTAAAGTTCTCACTTATAGACACAATAAAAATAGTGAAGTGTTTGCTGTGCAAGTAAAAGTGATCTGAGTATTTCATCTCCAGCACCCATGCTAGGCACAGCAGTGTGCGCCTGCAATCCCAGCACTGGGGAGGCTGGGATGTGAGCATCCCCGGAACTGCTGGCTGGCTCCTCTAAGAGAATTAGTGAGCTTTATACTCAGCGAGAGACACGGACAAGGTGGAGAGTAACAGAGAGTCCCCTGATGCCGACCTATGGCTTCTACATACATCACATGCATGTGAAAGCTTACTGACCTATGGCTTCTACATACATCACATGCATGTGAAAGCTTACCAGAACCAAGTACACACCCACTAAACGGTGTTCTCTACCAAGTTTCCTGATATTATGTAGATACAATGTAGATAGTGTGTATTGTGCAGTTCATGTTTCCTGAAATAACAACTCTGAAACTTAAATATATTTACAAGTGCCTAGGCCAAAGCTTTGCAGGTTGACTCATAATGTCCTATTTATTCTAATCTAAATTCTACCTTGTGCTGGTTACTCAGCTCAGCTGTGTCTGTCTCCATCAGAGTGAATCTCCAATGATTCTCTCTATCCCAGCATCCTTTTTTTCTACCAGAAATCTCACCTTCTATTTCCTGCCTCAGCTATAGGTCAATCAGCTTTGTCTGACAGGTGATGCTTCCATGGAGACATGAGATTCCTTCTACACACACCCATACACCAGACATGCACACAAAACATAAAAGTATATAGTAACAATGTAGATATTGTGTATTGTGCAGTTGCTATTTGGCTATTGTTCTATTCCCTTGCTGAATGTTTGTTAAAATGAAGTTCCAGCGGGCAATTCCTGAAACTTCAGGTTGGAGAAAGCTGTGAGGCTGTTTTCAGTCTGGATTCTGGGCTCGTCAGTGGAATGACTAACAACCAATGAAGGGATGCTCAGGAATGTTCCTCTGTCCTCCGGTTCTTAGCCAGCTGGACCCACAATTGTCACCATCAATATTCAAGCTACGGTGAGCAACTGCAACCTAAATCAGGGTTGGGACCAAATTTAAATGGGCAAGCATGGGAAATAAAAAAAATTTGCCATAGTCTCATGGTCTCTTTATTACTCTTCTAATAATACAAACCACATTTTTATACAGTTGAAAATTTTAAATCCTTCTTACTGTGTTATGACAGCATACTCCAATATTTGGCAGTGAAACTTACACAATTTTTAATTTATTAATTTTTCCTATAGGGTTGTACTATGTAGTTTAAGCTAGCTTCCAACTCAGGATCCTCCTACCTCAGCCTCTTAAATGCAGATGCTATAGGTGTGTGCCACCATGCATGGCTAAGTAGAGCTAACTTTCAGTAACTACATTGCATGGCTTTCATGTCTCCAAAGGTTACAAACATACATACAAATGGATATTGTATTTGGAGTTGAAAAGAAACAAAAGTTATTTACCTTTGTTTGTATTATGAGTGATTTTAAGTTTCTTGATCCAGAAAAATTATTTGGACATGGGGCTAGAGAGATGGTGCCACGGTTAGGAGCATCAGATGCTTTTCTAGGGGACCCAAGTTCAATTCCCAGCACTTACATGGTGGCCTACAACTTCAGATCCTGTATATCTGATACCCTTTCCTGACCTACACAAGTATTGCACACACATAGTACATGGGCATACATGCAGGTAACACACACACACACATATGTAAAATTAAATGAAAAACTTTAAGGTTATTTAGGCACGTGTGCACTTCATGATAGTATCTGTGTGATGTCTGATCCACGAGCTGATATAGGATGGCATCCACTAGCTTGTCTGCATAGTGGGTCCAGCTCAGCTCTTTACTGTGTCTCATGTAACCACTGCCCATGCACCGTCTCCTGTTAGAACCCACGCTAGGGTGTCTACACCCACTCCTCAGGAAGATTGTACACTTTACAGAGATGGTGTGGGTAGATAGTCAACACTTTGAGCCTAAATTTGGAAGTCTTCAGAAAATTATGCTATCTTAGCTTCCCTACCCACTACCTAGGTGCTGGGGACCTCTCCACCCACTACTAGAGAATAATTACTTTGGGGCCAAACACCTGCTTTCCTCTAGCTTGTCATTTAACATTTAATTTGTTTTGGGAAGTGTGAAGTCATTAACACTGTACTTTAATTTGAGATAGTTCTCAAAGAAACTGAGAAAAAGAAAGCTCAGGCCTTGGGGGGGGGTGGTGAAGAAGTCCTTTGGATGGGAGGGAGAGTGTCAAGGAGAGGGGTTTAGAAGAGAAACTATTTTGTACTTTTCCAGGTGTTATAAGCATGGACCTTAGGTAAAGAACTATTACACATAACCATTTCTATGGTAACTGATACGTTTCAAGATATTTTATATAATTAGTGAACATTATAAATAGAATGTAAAACAATTTGTCTTCCCTTGATTTTAATCTCTAGCCCATCAAGCATTTATTGGCTGCTATTATGAATTCCTCATATATTTTAATTAAATCATTTCTGAGAAATTTATATATAAGTATCCCACTTATATCATTTTTACCCTCCCCTCTCCAACTCCTCCAACATTCCAGATTCCCTCTCAAATTCATGACTTCTTAATTATTGTTATACAAAGATGTATATATGTAATATATGTGTGTATGTATGTGTGTATGTATCTTTTACTGATAAAACTAATGTTAGGCAGCTCTTTAGAGGAACAGAACAACTGCACACACACACACACACACACACACACACACACACACACACAGAGGTCTTGAGAAAAGGCTTGATTTTAAAGAATTGGCTCATAGAATTGTAGAAGCTGAGAAAATGTAAATCTGTAAGGTGCGCCTGAGGCTAAGACCAGGAAGAGCTAATGTTGAAGTTCCTGTTCAAAGGCTGCCTCTAAGTTCCTTTTTGTTTGGGGTTCAGTCTTTAATGGGGGGCGGCCTTCAGCTGATTGCAGAAAGCTTATTGACATAATAGATGGTGATGAGCTTAATTCGAAATCTACCGATTTATATGTCAACCTTATTTACAAAAATATCATTCATAAGTTCAATGTGGTTGGAGTACATACTTGCAAGCTCAGTACTTGGGAAGCTGCAGACTGCAACTTCAAATCAAGTCAAGATGATATGGTCAGGCCCTGACTCTAAAGAGCAAGCCAACGCAAACCAAACAGCCCCAAACACCCAACTGACCAGCCAAAATGAACAAACAAATAACAACCCCCCCCCCAAAGCTCTCATAGATGTGTCTAAAATAATACTTGACCAGATATCTGGGGACTGTAACCCACTCAAGCTGTCACATGAACTCCACCAGCAGAACTGATGTCCCAAAACTACCTTAACTGAATTTAATGTTATGCAATCAAATAATTCCCAATGTTTGCTAAAGCTACTTACTATTTACATTAAATTCAGAACTACATACATCTCAGTTTAACTCTGTGTCCTTAAATTTTTGGTCACAAGATTTCCTTACATTCTAAAAATTATTGAGGATCCCAAAGAACTTCTATTTCTGAAGGTTAAATGTGTTTATCACACTGGATAATAAAACTTAAAAGTTTTAAATGATTATTAATTCATGTAAAAACAATACTAGCAAATTTGGTAAATATTTATCTAAGAAACATGGGTATGCTAGCTGGACCCCTCCAAAGAAAAGTAAAGCACAGAAAAACACTGAGTTGCAATGGTCTTACATTGTTAGAGTTGACTGGATGGACTCCATTTTCATGTTTTCTGACTCACTTTGTTTCTGTCAGTTATTTTGGCTGAAGAATTGTATGCAGACAACCTGTATCTCTTTAGACAGGCAGTTGGCAAAGAAAGATTTGATTTGTCTTCTCAGAATAGAGTACTCTTCAGCTATACTATGTCCTGACAAATATCCATTGCTTGTCTGGTAAGTAAAAATAATACTCCAAGAAAAAGCATTTCCTACAGCTCACGTGTTGAACAGCTGTACAGGAGGTTGTGGGTCACAGCTACAAGGCCACCCTGAGCTCTATGGCCAGTCCTTGTGTACAAAACCAAATCAAACCAAACAAGAAAGCCCCAAACAGCCAACTGACAACCAAAACAATCAATAGAAACCAAAAGAACCACAAACAAACAAACCCAAAAGCCCCTAGCATTTTCACAAATATACCCAGAATAAAGCTTGACCAAATATCTGGGTCCCAGAGTGCTTTGTGATTTGTGATTTGTAGCCATTCTGACTGCCACAAACTGCTTCACTTAGATTCCATCACCTGCTCACCAGAACCCTGGCTGAAGCCAGACTTACCCCTGGTCTGGGGAGCTTTTTAAAAGAGAAGTTGGTTTCAGATTTGCAGTTTTGTGCCTTGGTTATGCTCCTCACTGGAGTATCACCTGGAGTCTGATGCAGTCTCTAATGAAGGGTCAATTTAATGTAGGGACACTCCATGTGGCTACAGAGATTTTTATATCTTTGGGAATTTATAATCTAACAGTGAAAGACATAACCTTAGAAAAGTCTTTTCTTTTATTTAAAAAAGAATGGTTCTAAACACAGACCCTTCCTTTTAAAATCCATTATGTCTAAATACATATCAACTATATGATATTGGGTATGTAGGAAAGAGTTTGCATTTCAGTGTTAAAACATATAGTCTATAGCATAACTGTCTGAATTATCAGTTGTACTATGTTTATGGTCTTAGAGCCTGTTTGTGTTCATAAGTTGAAAGTAATTGGTAGAAGATAAATTCAATTATAATAAAGCAGTTCTTTTAATTAATATTCTTCTTCTGCAGAAAAATTATTTTTTCTTCTGTTTGCAATAATTATGCAAGATAATTATGGTGATTTGAATGAGAAATATCCCCCATAGGCTCAGGTATTTAAACACTTGTTATCAGTTGCAGTGCTGTTTGGGGGATGTTATAGGTCCTTAGAGATGTGCCCTTGCTGGAGGAGGCTCAGGATTTGAGAGGTTCTAATCTCACCTGTTTCCTGTTCTCTCTCTCCTTTGCCATTGTGTGTGAGGATGTTCTATCCTGCTAGCCCACAGCCGCCACACCTCCCCTGCCATTCTGCATGCTTCTCCCAGGAATCATAAACTAAAATCAAATAGTCTTTCCACAAGCCACTTTTGGTCATGGTGTTTTATCACAGCAGCAGAAAATTAGAAGAAGAAGAAGGAGGAGGAGGAGGAGGAGGAGGAGGAGGAGGAGGAGGAGGAGGAGGAGGAGAAGGAGAAGGAGAAGGAGAAGGAGAAGGAGAAGGAGAAGGAGAAGGAGAAGGAGAAGGAGAAGGAGAAGGAGAAGGAGAAGGAGAAGGAGAAGGAGAAGGAGAAGGAAGGAGGAGGAGGAGGAGGAGGAGGAGGAGGAGAAGGAGAAGAAGAAGAAGAAGAAGAAGAAGAAGAAGAAGAAGAAGAAGAAGAAGAAGAAGAAGAAGAAGAAGAAGAAGAAGAAGAAGAAGAAGAAGAAGAAGAAGAAGAAGAAGAAGAAGAAACATGTAGATAGTACAGGATACTGTCTCCATGGCTTTTGGGATCCACATTGTCTACCCACACAGTGCATCTCTCTTCAAACTCTCTTTTTTCCCCCTACTATATTTTAAATTAGTTTTAAAATTAAATTTCCGTATGTTTTTTCCATATACCTGTAGTTTTTTTTTTTAGTTAACCTCCTTCCCTACCCATCTCTATTTGAACCCTGCCCTCTCCTGTTTTCTCTTCCTCTACTTTTGTATTACTGTTTATTTTTATGCTACTGTGATAAAGTACCACAACCCAAAGCAACTTAGGGAAGTTTATGATGGCTCCTTGTTCCAGAAGAATAGAGGCCATCACAGAGGGGAAAGCATCACATGGTGGTGGAGATGGCTGATCACATTTTTATCTGCACACAGGAAGCAGAGAATGAGAACAGGAAGTGAGGTGCAGGATATAAACACTTAAAGCCCTCCCCCAGTGATATACTTCCTTCAGCACGGCACCACCTCCCAAAGGTCCCCTAACTTCCCAGACAGTACCACCAGCTGGGTACCAAGTATTCAGTACATGAGCCCACAGGGGGCATTTCTCAGTCACACCTCCACAACTCTCACATCACATGTGGTCTACTCTCTCCATCACTCTTAAGGCCTCTTCCTCCTCCCTCTGCCCTCCCAGCCTCCAGATCTCTACAGGCATTTCAAGTTAAATACACAGACTCAAAAATTGGAAGCTATGATTCACATAAGAGAGGGAACATGTGGCATTTGACTTTTTGCAGTAGAGCTTCTTAAACCTGTGGTGTGCAAACCCATATGGGGTCATGTAACTGAATGTGGGGGCTGGAAAAAATTGGCAACAGTAAAAGGTTTCTCAATGTGCAGAAACCAAAGATTAATTCAAAATTAAACGCTTAGTGAATCTGAGGTGTTCCTGGCACTAATGACTTTAGTGCAGTCTTGGTTCTGAATATATAATATGCACACTGAGCTTGCTTTATGCCCAGCAATAACAACGCACTTGCCTGCAACACCTCAGCTCAGATTCCAGACCATGTGGCCTTATAACCAATAGTGTTTTCACTGTCCATTCAGAGTTTCTACTCTTACAGAAGCATGGTGGTTCAATTATAGACAGCATTCTAGACATGTAGATTTCAAAGTAGTACATCTTTGGATTGTATTGTATTAGAATGCTTGATTTTTAAAAATTATTATTTGAATTGCTGACTTGAATTTCATTAAAAATAAAGTGATCCTCCAGTGATTTTGGCTTGGGATTAAAAGTAGAAAATTTTAAGAAGTTCTGCAATAAAGGACCTTAGAGAAAGCTCTGCCCAATGGGTATTCACATCTCCTCTTGAGGTGCTCTGTCTAGGCTCTGGACAGGACAGGTATGTGAACTGCATTTTTGAAACTTTGGGGTAGGATGGTCAGCATTAACATTGGCTAGGTTCCCAGTTCTGTCCGCACCATCCTGTGGCACAAGGAGCTTATAACTCAATTGTCTCTTAGAACCAGGTCCTAATTCCTCAGGTGCAGGAAGATATTCATGTCAGAAGAAGGGAGCTTTGCCAAGAGTGATGCTCATGGATTTGGTGACTGAGAAGTGACTCAACCTTTGTGACTATGGAGTCAAAACCATCTCCACCCCCCATCTCCACCCCTCATTCCCTGGATGTATAGCCAGCTCCACACATATGAAGGCTTCCCTCACGCTAACTTCTTGCCTAGACCCTCCAATAAATCCTACTGTGTCCCCAGAATAAAAATAATAAATAAGCAAGCATTTAAAGTGGCAGACTGGAAGGTATCAACTTGTTTTTCTTTCTCAGTTCCAGAATTTTACATCAAAGATGAAAACTAAGAGGCAACACAACACAGAATCAACTAAATCAACAGTGGGATAGAAGAATGAGCTCGACAAAAGGTCTGCCTAGGGGAAGACGGAGCAACATTGTTTTCCCAGAGTGATGGAAAAAATAGATTATATACATGCCATGGAGGGTGGATTAATGTTTCTAATAATGTTGTTATGGGTTGTCCAGAGATTTAAAAAAGATAAGAGCAACCAATGAAATTAAAATAGAAATCAAATCTCAGAGTAAAGAAAAGGAATCTATAGTTCAGAAAGCCTTCATAAGGAAGGCCCCTAAGTATCAAACAGAATTAATGAAAAATAAAAACGGTCCTCAGTGCAGCTTCCTGAGGTCTGGACTGCAAGAAAAAGAGCAAGTCTGGAAGCTTACAGTCAGGAAAAAACCAAAGAGATTATCTGTGTTGATCAGAACTTCCAGCAATGGATTATCTGAGAAAATGAAGTAGTGTCTGCCCAGGCAAATATAAACCAAGGAGAGAGAAATAACGCTGTCTTCAGCCGTGCAGGGCCTTGCAGAGTAGTCACCTCTGCTGACTACTCATTCGGCAGCCCTGCAGCCTGAATGCAGAGCCTGGTGCAGGTCATCAGTCTACAGACCAAGCTATGTACGTCCCCAGCCCTGACTCTACACAATTACTTAGGGTTGAAGTTGCCACAGCCACAAATAAATGGAAGGGTGTTTGATTCAAGAGCTAAGAAACTATTCCAAAGAAAATGAAGACATTGTGAAAAAAAAGAAAAGAAAATCAAGCCAGGGCAACCCACAGCTGTGATGTTCAACGGGCACAAAGGGCAAACCACATCTGTGAGCCCCTCCTATGAGTGTAAAAATGTCATGTAATTATAAATTATGATTGAAACTTTTATGTAGAAGCCATATTTAAAAGACCCAAAGAAACAGTTAAAATTAAATTTAATAATATGCTTTATTTAACCCACTATATTCAGAATATAAAGCTTAGAGTTCAAATGTTTTTGAGAACACAAAGTTGTAGGTGGGGAAGAAGATGCCTCCTCATCTCATTTGATGGCTAAGTTGGGGCAAGATAAAAATCCTGACAAAATATTAAGCATTATTGTAAAACATTACAGAAAAGTGTACAGCCTATGAAATAAAATGCAAAAAGTGAAGAGAAAATAAACTAGAAACCATGGCTGATAAAACGATGTACAGTCTATACATGTTGGAATCCCATGTGTTAGAATGAGTAAGTTCTGTGATAACAGTAGGCTTCATCAGTTCCTGATACCCAATGGCACTTGCTCACTGGCATTTACAACATTGTGTAGTCCTTTCTTCTTGAGGTTGGGATGAACCTATCGGTTCTCCTGTAAAGAACAGATCATCATGAGAGCAGTAGGCTATCATTTGCAAGACTGAATTGGAGCTCTCTCTCTCTCTCTCTCTCTCTCTCTCTC
This sequence comes from Apodemus sylvaticus, assembly GCF_947179515.1. Classification (NCBI taxonomy): domain Eukaryota; kingdom Metazoa; phylum Chordata; class Mammalia; order Rodentia; family Muridae; genus Apodemus; species Apodemus sylvaticus. Next base: position 75,476,738 of record NC_067473.1, on the reverse strand, counting down.
TCTCTCTCTCTCTCTCTCTCTCTTTCTCTCTCTCTCTCTCTCCCATCCCCCGACTCCCCTGCCACACTTTATCCATCCGCAACTACCACCTCTCCCATTTCCTCCGAGGGAAGCCAGTTGTTATGTCCTGTTGCAACTCTGTGGTCAGAGAGGGACATAGGACAAAGGACTAAGGCAGCTAAGAACTGAGAAGGCTGGGGTGACTCCACGACAGGCTTTAAACAGCAGATCAGAAGATGAGGCCTAAATCTCTGTTTCTAAGAACTGGGCAAGTCCAGGCAAGTCCAGGACTCAGAAGCTGCCCTGTCACCTGGCCTGAGGCAAGAAGGACAATGGGTCAGCAGCATTTCCTAGACTTGCTTAGCAACAGTTTCCAGCATCCGTGCTCTGGTAAAGGATTGTCTCTAGAGATGGAGCAAGATAAAGGTCACCTGCCTTGGAACCCCTTAATGTGATTTAAATCAGGTCTGTGAGTACACTTGGTTATCTCTTTATCTTGGAAAAGGGAGACACCCCCCCACACACACACACACACACTTTTGCAGAATAAAACACTCTTTGCATTTGTATACTATTTGAGTCTGAGGAATTATTCTTCAGCAAATCATGAACCCTTACAGAAAGAGATTCTTGCCTTACTTCCAGTAGCTTTAGAAAAATAACTCAGCCTTAGTCAGCAGTTTGGCTATGAAACCTGCAGCCAAGTCACAGAGGAAGCAGCATCTGAAAGCTGCCCACAATATGTTTGGCTGCTTGGTTCCCAGTTAGTGGAACTGTTTGGGAAGGACTAGGAGCCAGTGTTCTTAGTGGAGGAGATGTGTTATTGGGAGTGGGCTTTGAGGCTTCAAAAGGCCACACTAGGCCCAATCTCTCCCCGCCACGGACTCTCCCCCCCCATACAACCATTCCACTATTTCAGCACCGTTCCTGTCTATTTCCCACCATGATGATCTAAAACTGTATACAAGCTCCCAATTAAATGTTTCCTTTTATAAAAGTTGCCTGGTCATGGTATCTCTTTTTATATATACAGAAGTAGGTTTCCACTTGCCTTACTTCCAGTAGCTTCATTTTGCACCAAGCTCATGGGGTTGTCCACTCATGGTAGACTGCAACCTTACCACCAAAGTTCCGCTCCCCACCCCCCAAAAAATCTGAAAACTGTTCCACAAGCCCAGGTCTATGCCTTTAGTGTGCATTTAGGTAGTTATCTCATCTTCTCCTCCTGACTTTATCTGGGGAGCCTAACCCCCACGTCCTCTACATGAGGAATGTCAAGTAGTCCTTGGCAAAATTCAGTTCCCTTTCTCCCGATATGAATCTGCCTGGCAAGCATCAGGAATGCCTCCCCATGAAAATGAAGCATTCCCAGGACCTGTAGTCCCAGCCGGTGTATTCTGACCCGAAAAACCCCTTCTCACTTTCCAAGGTTTATATAGTCCTTATTCACCCCAAATTTTACACACACACACACACACACACACACACACACACTCAGTCATACTGTTTCATTGAATACTGCCTTAAAGAGTTGTAACACTGAAGTCTTCAGAAAAGGCTCCCCATCCTCTCCCACCCCCACCCCTCCACTCCTGGCATTCACAGTCAGACTGAGATCTGGGCTCCAATTCATCCTTTCTGACTTATAGTGCAGCAGCATCTGGACACAAGGGAAGAAGCAGAACGCAGAACCACAAGATTTTTCATGCACAACCTTTAAAGCTTGAGAAGCACTTCAAATGGTGGGGAGTCACCTTTAAGGGGAAAGTATGAGAATCAGAATGTCTTTTAACTAAAGTTTTGTGGATAGATTATATTTCTTTGAATTTATCTTTATATAGAGACTGCAATGTGGAAAATAGAGTTTATTGAAGTGATATATATATATATATATCACATATGTAATGTAAATATATGCAAATATTTAAGTAGATTATAGAGCCGGGTAAAGACTTTCTATTCTCTGTCCTCCTGGGTTGGAAGTCTCACTAGCAAGCCTGAACTGATAATAAAAGCTGAAGGTACTCTGTATTAGTCAGGGTTCTCTAGAGTCACAGAACTTATGGAACGAATCTTAGTCTCTCTCTCTCTCTCTCTCTCTCTCTCATATATGTGTGTGTGTATATATGTGTGTGTATGTGTGTGTGTGTGTGTGTATGTGTGTGTGTAAAAGAGGAATTTACTGGAATGACTTAAAGGCTGCAGTGTAGTTAATCTAACAATGTCTAGCTATGGACGAAAAATCCAAGAATCTAGTAGTTGCTCAGTCCCTCAGGGCTGGCTATCTTCTGTATTCAGATGGAATCCTAAAGAGGTAGGCCCCAAGGCCAGTGAAGGACTGGATGTGCTAGAAAGATGATGGCAAATGGGCAAAAAACAAAACCTTCCTTCTTCCGTGTCCTTATATAGGCTTCCAGCAGAAGGTAGAGCCCAGATTAACAGTGTGTCTTCCCACCTCAATGTCTGGGTTAAAATGTGTGTTCCTGGTTCAGAAGTCTGGACTAGAAGTAGAGTCCCCCACTTCAAACCAAGTAGAAAATCTTTCGCAGGTGTGTTGTAATTTTAATTTTTTTCAAATTCTATTTTTAAAGATTGTTCTTAAAAGTTTTAGCCTCCCTTGTAACCCACCACCTACCAGAGGTAGTGGAAAAGAAAGGATATGGGGGAGTGTGCCTGTTTAGAAAAGTTCTTTGGAGCAACTTCCATCTGTGTTGTCTGGAAATCGGCAGTTCAGTTCACAGGTTAGCAGGCAATGGCAGCTCGATCCACTCACAAACACCTCACAGATACACCAGCAGTTTAGTTTGGTAGAGTTGGGTTAGCAACAGGGTGACACAACCTAGCAGAGACAGCCAGGCCTCAGCCTCTGCTCAAGTCAGCAGGAGGGACCAACAGGAACAGCAGAAGTTCTCAGCTGTGTCTCTCTTTGGGAAGTGAAGATCAGCGAACACCAGCAAGGACGAGAGACCCACAGCAGTGCACAGCTAGCTGTACCTACCGGCAAGCCAAGCTCTGTCTCCATACCCTCCAAACGCCACGTGTCCTCCACATGCCTTGCCTTAGCACACGTATTAATTCAGAGTCCTTGGTAGCAGCAACACACCGCAGCACAACACCAGAAGTTTTTGGGTGCATTACTCTCTATGGAGTCCTGACAGATGGCAGCTCAGCTATGTAGTGTAAAGCATGCCAATATATGTATGTAGTTAGCAAAAAATCTATTATCACATGTCCTTTCACATGCTTGCTTTAGCCAAATATTCTCTCTCCTGTGTCAGCTTCAGAGAAATGTTCCTTCACGAGCCTGCCTTAGCCTTTCACACCTGTGTCCACTTTAGCGAAACGTTCCTTCACTAAACACAAAACACGTGTTTGCCCCAGAAAAACAACATCTAAATGACTTTCCAAAGAACCCTCAACTTTCCACTTCAGTGTGCCCTCCTTTTCTGGATTGCAGTTCATTCCAGATGTAGTCAAGTTGACAACTAAGAATAGACATCACAAGTTCTTTCAGTAAAACCCCTGTGAAGTGTTGACAGTGTATGGCAGCCAGAGAGAGGACATAATTCACATTGAGTGAGACAGAGAAAAAGAGAAGAAAATGGTGGCTCTCTTGGGTGAGTGGCCCCCTCCGTGAATAGATGTGAAGATCTGGAAGCTTCCTGAAAACTCACTGAATTGTGGGAAAGCAGGGAGCAATGGTCCCAGGACTGTGATGGCTGGGAGGTAAGGATGCCTCTTCCTTCCTAAGGTGGTTTCAGCCCTACCCACCCCAGAGGCTGCTCTGAAGACTATCCAAAACGGGCCAGTTCTAGAATTCGGGGAAGCAGGAGCTCTTGGATACTCCCCAGGAGTATAAATAAGCAAAAACAAGACAACTTTGTAGAGAAGGACTTGGGTTTTTTAGCTTCTGAGGAAGTGCTTCTCTACATCTCCTGAACATCTCTCACCCTTTGCCAGTGAAAAATGTGCAAAGCTGCAAGGAATTTAGCATAACTTTATTTTTCAAACCTTATTTTTTAATGACGGTTCATAAACGCTTTAACCTCCCTTTTAGCCCACCACCCACCATAGGTAGTGGAAAAGAAAGGATATGAGGGAAGTAGACCTGCTCAGAAATGGTTCTTTGGAGCAACTCCCCATCTGTGTTGCCTAGAAATCAACAGTTCAGTTCACAGGAGTCAGTAGCAGCAACAACAGCGCGATCCACTCACAAACTCTTTACACATGTGGCAGTAGTCTAGTACAGTAGAGCCGGAATGGCCAACATGAATCAGTAATGATTCTTGATATAAGAAAGAATAATGAAATAGGTTTATGAAAGAATAAGGCAGACCCTTCAACACTCATGTTAAAGGAGCACTTGAGTGGTACAACCACTTTGGAAATCAGTCTGGCGGTTCCTCAGAAAACTGGACATGACACTTCCGGAGGACCCTGCTATGCCTCTCCTGGGCATATACCCAGAGGATTCCCCGGCATGCAATAAAGACACATGCTCCATTATGTTCATAGCAGCCTTATTTATACTAGCCAGAAGCTGGAAAGAACCCAGATGCCCCTCAAAGGAGGAATGGATACAGAAAATGTGGTATATTTACACAATGGAATACTACTCAGCAATTAGAAACAATGAATTCACAAAATTTTTAGGCAAATGGTTTGATCTGGAAAATATCATCCTAAGTGAGGTAACCCAGTCACAAAAGAATACACATGGAATGCAATCTCTGATAAGTGTATATTAATTAGCCCAGAAGCTCTGAATACCCAAGGCACAAATCGTGTAACAAATGACTCCCATGAAGAAGTATGGAGAAGGTCCTGATCCTGGAAAGGATTGATCTAGCATTGGAGGGGAATATAAGGACAGAGAAAAAAAGGAGGGAGGTGATTGGAGAATGGATGGAGAGAAGAAGGTTTATGGAACATATGGGGAGGGGGGATCCGGGAAAGGGGAAATCATTTGGAATGTAAACAAAGAATATAGAAAATAAAAATATTAAAAAAAAAAGGAGCACTTGAGGAAGGAGTTTCGGGCACATTAGCTGTATATTTTGGCAGCCGTCTAGGGATGGGTGTGGGGCTCTTAAATATCCTGAGTTTCTGGAAGGCCATAGTCTGGCTTTCTGTTCCAGGAAGAGTGACATTACATCACATTACATCCAGTAAGTCTATTAGCCTCTGCGTCAGTGCTCTCTGGAGATGACTGGCCCATCAGAGCCATCATATTCTTGGCTCTCAGTACCTGCTGTCTCTGTCACTCACCTTAATCCAGAAAGCAAACTGGGGCCAATGCATCTGCAGGATTATGAGGCGCTCCTGGAAGGGAGCTGTGCCTGTGCAAGTGGCCCACCCAACTGGATGGTCAAGGGAGCCCAGCCCCCTCAAGCTGGAGGCTCAGAGGCACACATGGAACGGGATTTAGCTGCCTTGCCTTGTGGGCACCCTCAAGCTTTGCACCATGCTCTGCATTCTTGTGCCCAACCCTGCCAGCAAGGAAAGATGCAACAGGACCAGGTTCTTCTCTGCAAGGCTTTATTCAGGACTTTTTCTTTGTTCTTCTTACTGGGGACCTGAGCCCTCTCCCTGACACCCTTATATAGCCTTTCAGCCCTGTCTGCAGAAGATAGATAGTGCGCCGCTTCCTAATAGGTGAACTAAGTGAATTCTTCATTAGCATATAAATTTGATAACATATACAGCATACTGCGCATGTATTAAAGTTGTTTACCACCAGGGAGCTGCATCCGGTCAGTGCCATCTTGTGATGGCGAATGAACAAAGGTGGCTTACTACACTGAATACCAGCTTGGTTGTCTTGGTTTTCTGAGTCAGACACTTAAGTGTCATGTGCATCCCTAGTGCAGCTCAGGCATTTCCCCCTATCCTTTTAAATCACATGTGTGTGTGTGTGTCTGCGCACGCGTGCGTGTGCATGTGCCACTACATGTTTGTGGAGGTTAGAGACAACAGGTAGGAGTGGCTCTCTCTTTCCAACATGGTAATTGCAGGGATTGAATTCACTTCAGCAAACGTAGTGGCAAGTGCTTTTACCCTTTCCAGCAGCGACCTCATCTTACTGGCTTTCTCCCTTCTTCACATGAGAAGATGAGCTTCAGAGACCTTAAGCTCAAGGGCAGTATAGTAATTTTCTTACAATAAAAAAATTATCTTGTGCGTCTATATGTACATATCTAGGTGCAAATATGGAGGTCAGAAGAAAACTTGAGAAAATTGGTTCTGTCCTTCCAAGTGTGGGAGGATAGGGTTTAAACTCAGGTCGTCAGGCTTGGCAGAAAGTGCCATTGCCACTGGATCATCTCTCCGGCCCATGGCCACTGATGTGACCAGTGTTAAGAAGGGGTATGCACTCACTAATAAGTGGATATTAACCTAGAAAACTGGAATACCCAAAACATAATCCACACATCAAATGAGGTACAAGAAGAACGGAGGAGTGGCCCCTTGTTCTGGAAAGACTCAGTGAAGCAGTATAGAGCAAAATCAGAACAGGGAAATGGGAAGGGTTGGGTGGGAAAACAGGGGGAGGGAAGGGGACTGATGGGACTTTCGGGGAGTGGGGGTCCAGAAAAGGGGAAATCATTTGAAATGTAAATAAATATATCAATAAATTTAAAAAAAGGGGGGGATTTCTCAATGGCGGCATCTTTGGCAGTATAGATCAATCATTGTGTGTGTGTGTGTGTGTGTGTGTGTGTGTGTGTGAAACATGGTAGGATGTTAGACAACATCTACCCTCATACTTCCTTCCCCAGTATTTGTATCCCCAGTACCCCATATGGGGGCAAAAGTGACCTTATGAAGACAATGTTCTTTTTAAATCTAGTCTTTCTGTCTTGATCAGTCACAACCATGTTGCCACTCACATATACCATATACTTTATTTTAAGCAAAGATGCAGAGGAAAGTGTGTAGGGCCAGGCATCATGACAGGCAAAGCTTGGTATAGAGTGTGTGGTCAGCACCCACCCCACACAGATAAAAGAGAAACGCAAGCATGCTCTCTTTTTTTAAAATTAAGTCAGATAGTATTACCAGAAATCAGATCCAACCCAACTATGTATTCTGTCCATTTTGTCTGTTACTATATTGTGATTCTCTCTGGATTTTTTTTTTATCTTTTAGGGTCCTCACTAGGCCTATTCACTCCCACACTCAGTGCCCACTTGTTTCCTGATCTCTCTAAATGGCATAATCTTGTTAAAACTAGGCAATGTGTGTCCTGAGCCAACGGGCCCGGGATCTCTGGGATGCCGCTGTGGATATCTCTGTGTGTTTCCTGACAGTACAGATTCTCCACTTTTCCAGGATGGATACTGTTTACAGATGTAGTGTTTCTCCTGGATGCAAAGGCAACAGTAGACTTATTTCTTGCCTATTACTAATATATGAGTAAGTACTTTAAAGTGTCTAACTACTTCGATTTTCATTCCATCAGGGAATGAACTTCATTAAAGAGTCAGATTGTTCTGAAAAAATCAGAGTAAATGATCTTTATTGATTAATATGACAGAAAATATTGAGTGCTTGTGATATCACTCATCTCAACAGAGGGACCCAGAAATAAAAATACACACTGGGTTCCAAATTTACAGTTAAGAAACAAAAACTTCTCACTAGTCAATATATTGAATTAGTTGCATGCTAAAATAATATTTTGGATAGATTTTTCTACTATATAAAATGTTATTAAAATATTTGTTTGTTTTTGTTTTTTGGACATAGGATCTCACTTGTGCATCCTGGGCTGGCCTGGACCTAGCTATGTAAACCAAGCTGGCCTTGAACTCATAGAGATCTGCCTGCCTTTCCCCCTGAATGCTGGGATTAAAGGCATGCACCACTGGGACCTGCATGTTATTAAAATTTTGAACAGGGCCAGTGAAAGGGTTCAGCAGGTAAAGACGCTTGCAACCAAAGCTAACAATCTTAATTTGACCTCTGCGTGGTAGAAGGTTCTAGACTACTGCACATTGGAGTTCCGCACATGTGCTTTGATTTATGTATGTCCCCCAGCACAAATTAGATAGATCAATTTTAAAACAGGAAAATATAGTAAATATATAGTTTTTTAAATTGGTATGTCACTAGCTTGCTGTACTAGCCTAGCCTTTCCTACTATGACAAGATATTTGAGGCTGGGTGGTTCATAAAGAAAAGAGGATTATTAATTCACAAGGGCTGTTTTCATTGATTCATGGCAGACTGCATCATAGTGTGAGCATAAGTGAGAAGAAGCAATCAGGTGGCCAGGTAAGGAGCTAGAAGGGTGCCTGGGGACTGAGCAGGGTCCACAGAGGCTGATCTGTCTCTTCGGTGGGCATGTCCCTAATGATGTAAGACCCTTCCATGGGCAGAGTCTCTAAACATTGGCTCACTAGAGACTAAGCTTTCAACACATAAATCTCTGGGCTCACATCCAAACCAGGACACATGTCTTGGGTGTACTTTCAGCCTCCACACCAGCTCCCTCCGATACCAATTTCCTAAGACATTACTTCATTACTTCCCTGGGAGAAGCCCCGAGAGTCTTGTCTCGAACACACAGCCAAGACCTTCAAGAACTTGAAAATGACCCTGGCTCAGCCTGCTCTTGAGAAGGTAGGAACAAACTTTACTACTCAAGAGGCCTTGTGTGCAGACAAGCTGCACATCAGAGTACAGAGATCATGGGCAGAGGGGAGTGTTGGGCCTCTGCCCTTACAAAGGTCCACTTGGGCACTTGGTGTTGGCCAACATCTGGGATCCTAGGAAATTTGACCAACAGGGTGGGCTGATGCCCAGGAGTCATCTGGCTATGTAATAGGCATATTAGGAAAGGGTTATTAGCAATGAGAAGTAATCCTGGGACAAAGTCTCTGGGGTCCATGGCTCTTAGAGCACACCCCGCACAGCCATGCAAAATGGTGGGCTATCTCCAGAAAACTTGCTTGCCGTAGCCTTTCCTACATGGCTTGTGCCCTGGTTCTATTGATGTGTAATAGCAGTGTGGCATTCTATCCCATTCTCTCCCATATCACACAATGACATATCTGATTACACAGTGAGCTACTGGATGTTAGAAAACCTGCTTGTTTACCTCACAGCAAATCTACTTCTTTCCTGAGGAGGTAGCCTACATAGCTCCTAACTAAGAGTGAGAGGAAGTCATCAGGAGTGTACTCAAGATCAAGAACACTGAAGGAGCATCTCTGCACTGCCCACCTGTGCCCAACTCTGACAGTTACCCATGGATCAACACGAAGATGAACGTTCATGAACTAATGCTGTTTAGATGTGTTATTGACTACAGAATTCCTCACTTGATTCAAATAATTTTAGGAAGAAAGTTTAAGGAGGTGGTGGTTTTAGTTGTTTTTCCAGAAAGGTATAATAAAGTTAGGGTCGAGAATAGAATGTGCCCCCTCTTCAAAGAATAGTAAGTAAAGGCTGCACAAGTGAAGGAGTACAAAGAGCTTTTATAAGTTACACTGAGAAGGGAACTAGGCTTGGCACAGATTTGTGATCAAGGAAAAGCTTTCTAGGTGAGGTCCAAGGATGAGGCCACAGGTATGCACTTTGATAAAGCAAGGCCACATGAAACGGTTGCTTTGAACTTATAATGAGCTAATGGAATGAAACACTGCTTTGAACTTACTACAGACATCCTTATAACTCCCTTTTGTGTGACATTTTATCTCTAAGGTAATTTTATAAAGAACATTTGTCTTAGAAGGTATAAAAAGGCTGAGAAAAAATAAAGTGTGGCTGTTGGGGCTCTGCTCCATCCACCAAATGTATATATGTGTATATATGTATATATGCATGATGTCCATCTCTATGATGCATATACATCATATGTAGGAATATGTGTATGTATGTAAGTTTGCTTGTGCATTTGTAAAACTGATGAAATGGATGGCTGGGCCCCACCAAGTGTGTGTGTGTGTGTGTGTGTGTGTGTGTCTGTGTTGTGTGTGTCTGTGTGTCTGTGTGTGTGTGTGCCCATGTATGAATGACTTTCTCTTTATCCTTTCTCTTTCTCCCTGGCTCTCAAAGAGTTAATGAGCTCCAAGCCTCTTGCCTCTTGGCCAGCCAAAGGCCCATGAGTTAAAGAGTAAAGAGCCTAAGTACCTAAGTTTCTTTTCTTAATCCTTTGCTGCTATCAGCAGTAGTCAATTGCCAGACACCATCAGCTTTTGGATTCAGGAGAGCAAAAGAGAGTTAATTGCCAGAAACCACCAGCTTCTGGACCCCAGAACAGTAAGAGAAAGTTGATGGCCAGAGGCTATCAACCTCTGGTCTGCCTACTCTGTTCCTACCTCAGTACCTGGGTGTCAGGGCCCCAGGAAACCTCTGAAGTTCAGCTCTGAAGACACATTCTGTCTTCTAAATCAGGAACTTCTTTCTCAGATTTTTCTCTAAGAGGAATGAGTGGGAAGATGATTAAAATAGAGATGGGGTAAATGTCCTTGGGATCTACGTCAGCTGATGGAATTACTACTTCCAATTCCAATTTGTTTGAAAATGAAGAAGGGCCAAGAGAAAGCACAGTGTTACCCAGCACTGCCTGCTCTTCCAGAGGACCCAGTGTTGACTGCCAGCACCCACATGGCTGCTCACAAACATCTGTGACTCCAGTACCAGAGCATCCAATGCCCTCATCTGGTCTCTGGGGTGCCAGGCATGCAAGTAGAGCCCAGATGTGCAGGCAAGCATGCATGCAAAACACTCGTGCATATAAACTAAAATAGTAAGTTTTTTTTCTAAATGAAGATGCAAAGTTTAAAACTTGCCGCTAGTTGCTTAAGAAAGAGCTACTAGCTAGGAGAGGTGGTGTTCCAATCGAGTTCTTTGTATAAAAGTGTAGATATTTCTAGGGCAGTACAAGTTTGCTGATATTACGCCCCTGTTCATAGTTTTCATAATGATCACCATAAATGGCAGATTTATGACTTTATGTTGATAATCATGGAACAGCAATTAGAAAATCTTATGCAATATCAAGTCAAACAGAATTCATGTGTATTTATCCTAAAATTACATCTATGTGAAAAAAAATACTAGAAGGAAACGCTAAATAATGGAAGGGATTTTTGTAAGTGACATTTATAGGCATTTTTATTCTACTTGACTCATTGCTTTTTGGTTTTATTATTGTTTTGCTGTTATTTTGCTGTAAGTTTTTTTTTTCAGCAAGAAAAATACACATGTAGTAATTCTGGGAACCACTGGGTAAACAAGGGTGTTTTGCATAGCAGTCAAGTACCTTATCACTAATCATTATTTCCAGGTCCTTTCCCCCTTAATTTTGGGGCAGTGCCTTTGTAAGCTTCCCAGGTTGGCCTAGAACTTGTGTTCTTACTGCCTTAGCCTCCCAAGTATCTGAGATTATGGGAGAGCCTGACCCTCACACCAGGTGAGAAGTGCCCCAGGCCCTGCGTGTGAGTCCTGGTGTGCATGAGGCATCAGTGAAACTGTACTTTCAGAATCAGTCTAGAATGCCCCACTTACTTCTTGAATAAAGGGACTCCAGGTGTTGATACGCTTTATACCAGTGGTTCTCAACCTTCTCAGTGCTGTTCCTCATGTTGTGGTGGCTCCCAACCGTAAGATTATTTTGCTGCTACTTCAAAACTTTAATTTTGCTAATTTTATGAATCATAATGTACAATCTGATATGTAACCCCCAAAGGGTCATAACCCACAGGTTGAGAACCACTGGTCTAGGCTAAGTACACATTCTTCACAGGCACATTTATTTGCAGTTCCAAAACACTCAGTTCATTGTCTTAAGCTTCTATAAGAACAAGGGCATCATAGTTTCTTCCTCTGAAGGACTAATCTCATCTGAGAATGGCATCCAGGTTCTGGGGGTCAGCAGGGACTCATGGGCAAGTTACAGGAACCAGGGACCAAAGCACTTTCTTTCGATGGAACCCTATCTCAAGAATACTGTGGGGAAATGAAGAGACCTCTGCAAAGGTGCCACCCACTTCGCGGAAAGGTAGAAGTAAATGCTTCCATGGGTTTCTAGTTTTCATCTCTGTAAATAGAGAAAGGTCTATGGGACAGCAGGATGGACATAGACAAAGGCTGACCTCTTCATCTTCTTCTTATATCCTGATGGAGTCGATGTGGCTCAGGAAATCGGGTCATATATTAAAGGAAAAAGGATAAAGCAAAAGTCACATAACTTGTAACCTTGGCAACTGGGCAGTCTTTAAGGAGACAGCATCTTTCTACTTTTGGCTGGCTGGGAGAGTCTTTCTAGGACTGAGCAGTCATGTCCTCTAGGCCTGACATGGGCAGCCCCTGCTAAAGGTCACTTCTCTGTGATTCCTTTTATTCTTGTGATAAATATTTGAAGGCTAACCTACCGCTAGCTGCCGAGGCAGGCACAGGAAGATGAATGCATACTCCATCTGTGAGGAGACAGAGATTGATCAGAAAATGGTGACTACAATCTTGAACTGTGCCTGGTGCTGTCAAAATAAATAAGCACACTCCAAACAAAACAAACCTCCCAGTCTCAGCTAGAACAATGACAGGCTGTGTGGGAGGATTTCCCTGAAGAAGGGATGACGGAAGGAGGGCTAAAGAATGAATCACCATTCACAAAGGAAGAAAAGGAATGGCACATCCTAGGTATAGAGAGGGAACACATGCACCAGGACCCGTGCCAGGAAATAACAGAATAACCAGGCGCTGGTGGCTCACGCCTGTAATCCCAGAACTCTGGGAGGCAGAGGCAGGCGGATTTCTGAGTTTGAGGCCAGCCTGGTCTACAGAGTGAGTTCCAGGACAGCCAGGGCTATACAGAGAAACCCTGTCTCGAAAACACCAAATCCAAAAAACCAACCAAACAAACAAACAAAAACCAGAATGCAGAGGCAGACCAGTGTAGAGAATGGAAGAGACAGAGGGCATGTGAAGGGGGAGGGTGCCTGGCCATGTGGAATCCATGTGAGATCCACTCACAGAGTGTGTGTCTGCAGCCTGAGAACAACAGGAAAACTGTGGGAGAGTTCTATGATTGCAGGATTTGCAGGTGTCTCTCCACCCTTTTAAACATTTGCTTTAGAGAATGGCTTATAGGAGTGTCTTGATTACTTTTTTGTTGCTGTGAAGGATGCTATGACCAAGGCAATACAGAAAGAGTTTATTTGGGGCTTCCAGTTTTAGACGGGGAGTCTATGACTAACATGATGTGTGACAGGAGGCAGGCAGTCATGGTGCTGGAACAGCAGTCGAGAGCTTACATCTTCATCTACAAGCAGGGGAGAGAGGGAAAGACAGAGACAGAGAGAGAGAGAAAGAGAGAGAGAGACAGAGAGAGACAGAGAGAGAGACAGAGAGACACACAGAGAGAGACAGAGACAGAGACACAGAGAAACAGGGACAGAGAGATTGGAGATCATCTTTTAGAAACTTCAGAGCTCACCCTCAGTAGCACACCCACTCTAACAAGGCCACACCTCCGAATCCTTCCCAAATGGTCTGCCAACTGGGGACCAAATGTCCTGGCCTTTCTCACTCTCACTACCACAAAGAGGATAAAGGTAGCTCCTGGTCTGTTACAGGTTTCCAGGAAATAAATGGTGGATATAGAGATGAGAATTTAGGAGACTCATAAAGTGTGATAGAACTAACATGATCCACATTGTTTACTTAATATAAATTTAAACATCAAAAAGGGATATATTACATAATTTTTTTCTGCTAATATATTTGCTGTGTATCTGGAAAAAAGAAAGAAAAGAAACAGAGAGGGGAAGCAAGAGAGGCGGGGAGGGAGGGGGAGAACAAGAGGAGAGAGAAAGGAAGGAAAAAGAAGGAAGGAAGCTGGGCCAGGGATTAACTCGGGATAAAAATGCTTGCCGCTCAAACCTGACAACCTGAGTTTCAGCCCCAAAATCTACATGAAAAGCCAAAACACGATGTCCTGTATTAATAATCCCAGTACTCCTATAACAAGTGGGGGCCAGAGACAGGGTAGTAGACCAGCTAAAGAACAAGTCAGCCTGGACCACATAGCACAAAGAATGGCCCTGCATCAACAGGGTGGATCGTGAGAAACAACTCTTGAGAAAGTTGTCTTCTAACTTCCACATGCATGCATGGAGCCTACACATCAGCACCCAGGCACGGATAGCTCTCTCTGTCTGTCTGTCTGTCTCTGTCTGTCTGTCTGTCTCTGTCTCTGTCTGTCTGTCTCTGTCTGTCTCTGTTTCTGTCTGTCTCTGTCTGTCTGTCTGTCTCTGTCTGTCTGTCTCTGTCTGTCTGTTTCTGTCTGTCTCTGTCTCTGTTTCTGTCTCTGTCTCTGTCTGTCTCTGTCTGTCTCTGTCTGTCTCTATCTCTGTCTGTCTCTGTCTCCGTCTGTCTCTGTCTGTCTCTGTCTCCGTCTGTCTCTCTCTGTCTCTGTATCTCTCTGTCTCTGTCTCTTTCTGTCTCTGTCTCTCTCTGTCTCTGTCTGTCTGTCTGTCTCTGTCTCTCTGTCTCTCTGTCTCTCTGTCTCTCTGTCTCTCTCTGTCTCTCTGTCTCTCTGTCTCTCTCTCTCTCTCTGTGTGTGTGTGTATGAAATGAGAGATGCTATGGCTTGGTTCATTTAACTTGCAGTACTAGGTAAGACTGGACCCAGGACCTTGCACATGCTAGGCAAACACTTTCCCAACAGTTTTATCCCCAGCTAACTCACTCAGTTTCTGATCCATTCCCTTTCATGTGTACAGGCAGCACAGAAAGGTAAGAATTGCATTTCCAGGCCTGGAGAGATGGCTCAGTGGTTAAGAGCGTCTCTTCGGATTGTTCTCCCAAAGGTCCTGAGTTCAAATTCCAGCAACCACATGGTGGCTCACAACCATCCATAATGAGATCTGACCCCCTCTTCTGGAGTGTCTGAAGACTGCTACAGTGTACTTGTATATAATAAATACATAAATCTTAAAAAAAAAAAAAAAGAACTGCATTTCCAGGCCTCGCTTGCAGCTAGATTTGCAGGTGTGATTTGGGATGTGTATGTTAGATGCATTCCTCTAGCACATGGGTCTAGAAATGATATAAGGGGAACATCAGGATTTGAAGCACACATTCTGCTGGTGTGGCTTGTAACAGAAGGAACGTCCTGACATTTCTGCCAGAACATTCTGATTTGACAGGCAGACTCCTGATAGTGGCAGGAGTGGCAGCAGTCTTGGCAGCTAAGGTTGGTAGTGCCTGGCAAACAAATGCTTACTATAATTCATGTGGACCGTCCTTAGTATTTACAGTAGATAACATGATCCCGTGCGTGTGTTCCCACGGTTGGTTCTCAGAGATAATTTGATACTTCAGTCCTGAAGGAAATTCTGCCCCTCTACGTCCTTTCTTCCTCTAATGGTCATTTTTATATTTGTTCAAATAACTATATAAACAAGGATAACATGCTTAAAAATCTGGTTCTGCCAAATGCTTGGGAGAAAGCTGAAAGCTATCTTGTTCTAAAGGTGAGCGATCTGGAACATTCCAGAAATGTTAGACATCTGATTTAAAAGATGACTCATTCAGAATTAAAATAAACTTTGACCTTAAGTTTCACAGATAATATCTCTGTACATTAAGCAGGAATTGGATCTAAAGCAGGAACTCTAACAATGTGACCGTTTCCTTTACAGAGGGAGCTTTACTGTAAGAAACAGATTTTTAAATCAAAAGTTAAAAATGTCAGCAAAGCCATTCTGGAAGTTACTCTCTGCTTTTACTTCCCAAATGATTCATCTTTTTTTCCCTGAACACATTTTTGGTCCTCTCAGGACAGCGTCCAGTCTCTTGGACCTGAGCTCTTGCAGCTGTACTGTAGTTATTTATATACATGTTTGATCTGACCTAGGGAGGAGTTTGTGAAAATACTGAAGGCAGAAACACCTTCTGATCCATTTTTGTATGTCATAAAGTGCCTGCTAAGAATGGTCCTTTATACAAAGGTGGTGCATGATCTATATTTAATCAAGGAATAGATGAATTCTTGTACAATCTTTGTCATGCACTCACTAGCACTCTTGAATGACAGCTTCTAAGGTGATTCTATGCAACAAAAACCACTTTATTACATTTTTCAGATAAAAGTGAAGTGGGGAGATGAGTAGGACATACTTTTTTCTCTTCCTCTTCCTCCTCCTCCTCCTCTTCTTCCTTCTCCTCCTCTTCTTCTTACCTCACATTCAGCCGTGGGATGTCAAGGTTCTTCAGCCCTGGATGATCCCTTCAGCACCCTCTTTCATGCTCACACTGTTCTGCCAGTAATAGCTTCCTAGAATACAGGGTTAAGAATTTTGAGCCCTAATAGAACTTGCTGATAAAACCTGCTTGGATTACTCTTGTTGTCTGCCATGAGTCAGGGAAGGGAGTAGCAGCAACCAAAGCATGCAGGCCAGTGCTCGCTTCCCACAGGAAGACAGTGAGCCTGTGCAGGCCAGTGGTTGCTCCCCACGGGAAGACAATGAGCCCGTGCAGGCCAGTGGTTGCTCCCCACAGGAAGACAGTGAGCCCGTGCAGGCCAGTGGTTGCTCCCCACGGGAAGACAGTGAGCCCGTGCAGGCCAGTGGTTGCTCCCCACAGGAAGACAGTGAGCCCGTGCAGGCCAGTGCTCGCTCCCCACGGGAAGACAGTGAGCCCGTGCAGGCCAGTGCTCGCTTTCCACGGGAAGACAGTGAGCCCATGCAGGCCAGAGCTCGCTCCCCACGGGAAGACAGTGATCCCGTGCAGGCCAGTGCTCGCTTTCCACGGGAAGACAGTGAGCCCGTGCAGGCCAGTGGTTGCTCCCCACGGGAAGACAGTGAGCCCATGCAGGACAGTCCTCGCTCCCCACAGGAAGACAGTGAGCCCATGCAGGCCAGTGCTCGCTCCCCACAGGAAGACAGTGAGCCCGTGCAGGCCAGTGGTTGCTCCCCACAGGAAGACAGTGAGCCTGCAGGCCAGTGGTTGCTCCCCACAGGAAGACAGTGAGCCTGCAGGCCAGTGCTCGCTCCCCACAGGAAGACAGTGAGCCCGTGGAGGACAGTGCTTGCTTTCCACGGGAAGACAGTGAGCCTGTGCAGGCCAGTGGTTGCTCCCTACAGGAAGACTGTGAGGCCGATGTCTTCTCTCCATAGGAAGACAGTGGGAGCAGAAACTTTATTTTTGCAGTGCATACACACCACAGCACTACACGAATTGCTCTTACACAATCATATTTAATTCTTAGACAGCCTCAAGAAGTGGTATTATTAGGATTGCCATTATGAAAATAGGTTTAGGGAAGCAAAATTTGCCCTAGGTTCGTGGCCAGAATTCTAGCCCTAAGCATGTACTTCCACTGACTCCTGATCTGTGGCAGTGGCTATGTTCTGGGCCAGTAGTTTGTGGTCAATAACCCTCCAGGGGTGTTTGGACAATATCTGGAGACTTCTTGGTTGCTACAACCTGGTAGGACAGTTGTTCTTTGTGTCTGGTGGGTAGAGTGCAGCTTCCAGGCACTGGACATCCCCACATGCAAACAAAGAATTATTGGACCAAAAATCTCAATCATATTGAGGCTGGTGGGAACTCCATCTTAGTCTACATAGCAATTGTTTCCAGATTGTAAAACTCTTAAGTAGGCCAATATGTATAATGACTATTTTCATTTCACAAAATAGGAAAGGTGATTGCTTAGCCAGGAGGCATCAGGGGAAGCCAGGAAGCCAGGGGCTCTTGCTCTAGGAGCCTCTGTAGTTCTTGCCTACGCTCCATCATGACCAGCTTCCTTTATTGATAGGCAACTTCAGGCAGCATCTGCTTAACTACTAGGAACTTCAGAGGCTAAAAGGATTCGGCCAGACCAGGGAGATGTCCCAGAGGGTAAAATCACTTGCCACTAAGCATGAGTTTGACCCCCTTGGTGGAAGGAAAGAACCAACTCCTGCAGGTTGTTCTCTGACCTTCACCTTATGCAGTAGCACATGTACACACACCCACACCCACACATCCCCCACACACAATTGATAAATGTAAAAAAAAAAAAAAAGAAAAGAAAAGCATTAAACCAATGCAAAAAACCTCTGCAAGGTGATAGAGCCTCTAGAAATATCAACAGCATTTGTTCAGCTCTTCAGAGAAGACTCTAGAAACTTACTATATGCAGTCATTGATCTTTCTCTAGTACATTCAGATCATTGTGCTAAAATAAGACTTGGGGGGAAAAGCTAATTTTAGGATGGCAACGAGCTTTTGCAAGATAATTAACTCTGCGTGGGTTTCAACTTTAATCTTTCCCCTCTTGATTTGTAGGAGCTGAGCGCCTGGAAGTTTATTTAGAAGAGGAAGTGAAACTGAAAAGACTCACTGAGATTCCTCTTTCTTGTAGGCAAAGCATTTTGAATATGAACAAATCTCTCATCCTGACTCACTAACTGCCTTCATTACCAACAGGAACACACAGTCAGCTTGGAAGAAACTGAAGAAAAATCTAAGGACAGTATACCAGTTTAAATAATAAAACCATAGCTTTCTGTCCAACCTTTGTCTACCAGACCATTTGGTACAGGCCACAACTTGGTTGGGTTCCGGGTAGCTATGACTTAGGCTCAACACAATACATGTATGCTTATAGTTATGTGATTGTGTAATCTGGCGTGTGAACTTTGGAGATGATAAACACCGTTTACAAAGTCCAAAGGTTGGATTCCCCTGCAACAAAGACATTTCTGTGGGATAAAAGGCAGGTCTCCGGTAGGAAAGCTAACCCGGATGCAACAAGATGATTTGGAAACGGGGAGAGGAAAGAGGAAGAGAGGATGTCCTGAGAAATACTAGATGTAGTGTCACTCAGGCACCTGAGCTGGGCGTGGGCAAGGTGCCTCAGGCCTGCTCCTAGACTGGTGCTCCATCCGGGTAGTTTGCATCATTCCTATTGAGACTGCCAACTGAATTCTAGGGCTCACAGCATCAAGAGAATCTGCCTTCTTAGACAAACTTCCCCGGCCACCTGCCAGAGCCAAAGACAGTCCCAGAGAGTGTATCCGTAGAAGGTTCCAGAAAGTGAATATCCAAATGTAGTGAATGAAACCTGGTTTATACAGATGTGGGAAAGAGCCTCAGAAACGTTAATACAGGGTCAGACTGACAATGTCAGCCGCGGGTAGTGGCCAAAGGAGCCAACATGCCCAGTTCGGTGAGGCAGGCCAGATGGGTCTTAAAGGGGTTAAATACATACCATCTGCAGTTCCTACTGCCCAGAAGGCGCTTCCTGCCTGAGCCCTAGAACTGCTGAGTCCTTCCTGCTTTGGGAGCCTGTTTGAGAGCCTTCTCCCAGAAGCCTTCAGGGGCCTGAGCTACTTTGATCACCCTTCCTTCCCCGCTTCCTTGAGGCTCTCTACACGGTGCCCTCTCCGTGCTAACAGTTCACCAACGTTTTCCTGATATACTCTCTTTGGTTTATCGTCTGCATCCTCTCTAAAATGTAGCTTCTGAGAGGGCAGAAACCCTGTGTGCCTTTACCGCAGGTGCAGGGTCGCATCTGTTCCTGGCATTCATCATTCCCTGTACACCGGGCCACCTGCGCCGCTGGACTCAAGTGAGGTTTGCAAATTGACCTCAAATTATCAGTGGCTGGCATCCAAGCTAGGATTCTGGCAAGTGGGCAGTGAAGTCGGATGGGCCTGGGTGTCTAGCCAGATGCTCTTGCGTTTCGATCGATCGCAACTACATTGCATCTTTTCTAGCCCATGAACGGGAACTGTAACAACAACACCCTTCTCCTTTCCTGCCTTCTTTGTAACCCCGCACCAATCTGGACAACTGCTTTTGGGAGCCAGGTCCCCAGTGTCCCAACCCAGTCTCTGACCTCTTGTGTCTAACTCTCGGCTTGCCACATATTTCTCCCCCTATTTATTCTCAGCCCTTTTCAGTGTTCAAGTGATTATTGCCCGTTGGATTACTTGAGTCCCCTGGAACCTTCTCCTTAAAAGAGCTCCTTCCGCACGAACCCCAACTTCCTCCTAAGTCATTCAATAAATATTTACTGACAGCCTAAGAGGCGCGCACTGCCCTGGGATGCTGGGAGCCGCTGCCCCGCCCAGCCACACCTACCATTACTCTCCGCCCCTCTACACGCCCTGAACCCTGGCTAGCGTCACGGAATCCGCCTGCAGCTTCCAAGTCCAACGCCTCACCGCCTTCCCCCGGATGACTCCTGATTGGTGGGAGTGGGAGCCACTCTGCTGCCCCCCGCCCTTTTCATGTTATTCTGCCCGGTGGAGAACTCAGGCTCCTCCCCCTAGCTCCACTCCCCTCGCTCCAGCTCTTCAGCTAATTGCCCGGCGGCGCGCGCCCTAAAGTTCTAGGCAAAGTACGGAGAACTGGTCGCTGTATCTCACGCCGGCCAGTAGCAGGGGACCAGGGACCCCAGCACCCAGGAGAGCTGGAACGCAGCGCGGGCTCCCGCCCACCATCTTTCGGCGAGCAGCGCTCGGCGCCCCAGTCTCCTGCGGCTGGTCCTGGAACTGCCGTCGGCTGAGACTTGCAGGGACCCGAGAAGCTGGGTTTGCGTCCTTCCTGGTCTGAAGCACGCATTGGGAAACCGAGTAGCGTCCTCAGCAGCGGAACACTCAGGTGAGCAACAGGGCGTCCGTCAGACTCAGGTGTGGTGGGGCCCCCGGGAAGGTTCGGGGACGCAGCCAGTCTCTAGGGTTCATGATATGTCTGTAGTGGTCCCTGGAAGCCCGAGTGCACGGGCATCCCTGAGACTAGGAGGTCGCCTGTGGTGTAGGCGCCAGTTTTCTGGGAGGAAGCACTCTGGTGCTGCTCACCCTGGAGCTGCGCCCCTCGAGTTACAGCCTCGCGCGGGCGGACCCGAAGAAGGAGCGGATCTCCGGAGCCTGCGTGCGGGTGCATGAGGATGCCGCGCAGAAGAGCTGTCCCGGGCACAGCCTGGCGCTGTGCCGGAGCGGGAGGCACAGGAAACCTGCTTAATTGGGCCAGGAGGGAGACTTTACCACATCCGCGAGCTTGGGGCCCGGCGGTGCTTCGCTCTTCGGCTTCTCCAGCCAGATCACACCGCTCCACAGTGTCTGCACTGGGACCGAGAGCACCTTTCCCTTGGGGCTTCAAGCACTCAGCGGGCGTTTGCTGCCTCTGGCGTCGCCCGTGGCATTGTCTCGTGTCCTTCAGACCCTTTTTAACCAGCCGCGCGCCTTCCAGACTGTTGGAGCTGAGAAGGACCTAAAGTTGTCTCTCACCTTGTGTCTGGGAACCCGGCTGGGGTGTTGCAGTGCCCTAGGAATCTAATTACTGGATGAGGACCTTTGGGTAGTGTATTTTATGTACACTGTAGCTGCAAAAGATGGTTTCAGAGACAGGGAAGCATAGGTCTGACTTTGGGTCATCCACACTCAACCCTCAAAGCATCATACAAGGTGAGGACCTCTTTTTGACTGCCAGAGACCTTCAGACAGATTGCAGTGTATTCAAGCTAAATGTCCGTTCTGTCCATCCACGCCACACTGCCCTGTTTGCAGCTCTTCACAGAGCCTAAAGCTGCCAGGGATCGTGTGCTTGTTTTTCCATCTGCCACCCTTCTTCTGCTGCTAGGATGCAAAGTTCTGGGAAAGCAGAGACCCGGTCCTATTCCTCTGTCTACTCATTAATGGAATGAGTAAATGTTAACTTCTTCATAGTCTGAGAATATTGATTTCATGGCTGGTTTGGTTTTTCATCTTTTACCATTTTTTATTGGGAAAATTAATAAATGGCAGTAACTCCTGCTGATAAGTACACACTAACCATCAAGGTGTTTGCTAGGAGCATGTGGATGGTCACTAACATCACAGTTGTCTGATTAGCTAGATTTTTAAGTCCCCTATTTCAGTTGTGCGTGTGCATGTGCATGTTGTGCATGTGTGTGTTGTGTGTGTGTGTGTGTGTGTGTGTTCACAATCCTGTGCTTGTACATACAGGTGTGTGGTGGTTAGAGGACTTCAGGAGTTGCTTCTCTCTCTCCACTGTGGGATACAAGGAGAAAACTCCAACAATCACGTTGATAACAGCGGCCTTTTACTCAAGGACCCATCTCCCTGCCCCTAGCTACACATTTTCAGCATGGAAGGCTCTTGCAGGTTAACCAGCCGCCTTTAGGTTGTCTGGGCAGGACTATGACTCTACCCTGTTTTCTATTTTGTTGGGTTACTTTTTTTTTTTTTTAATTACATCCCAAATGTTGCCCCTCCCAGCTACTCCCCTCCTTGCAGAGTTCCTCCCCCCTCTGTGTTGGGTTACTTCTAAGAGATGAAAATGTGGTTTCCACTTTTACAGGCAGTGGGCATGTTGATCAGCTAAGAGTTGCCGTTTTATCCCTGAGATCCATTTTCAGTAATGACTACTCATTGTAGGCCAGATAATACCAGACTGCACAGGATGAATTATGTCATAATCCTCACCATCTTGATGGGCTCTGTCACCTGAGGAGACTGCAGCTGGGTTCAGGAATTTGCCTGGGGTCAGAAGCAATTCCCCGAGCTCTTCATTATCTGTCTGACTCTAAACCCTTAGCACCTTCCCTCAGACTCTAAAGTCTCTTCTCTGACTATTTAATCAGTGTTAACCCAGTGATGGAGCCCAGTGGTAAATGTGCTAATGCTGAGACTGGGCTGTAAGCTTTGAGGTGCCTGCACCAAATATTCCAGATACCCTGTTTCTGAGTGGTCCAGGGTCTCACTGCCATTGGTTTTTGTGGTTTGTGGGTCTGGTCCTTCAAGGGCTTTTAATAGGGAGAAAGGATATCCCCCCCTTTCATCTGAATCCAGAAAGGAATCAGACTGTTTTTTTTTTTCCCCACTGTGGTAAATGAGCTCCCAGTGTGGACCATCTCCATCCCTTTTGGAAAGTGCTGGAAAGCTGAGTAGTTCCTCTCAGATGCAGAAGCCACTCGGCCCAGAAGGTTCTGAAGTGTCTTTTCTGTAAAGTGAGAACATTTAGCTCTTTCCACCCTTGCATGAAACTGAGGGTGTGGAGAGATTTGGAAAGAGATGGTATGGCTGCCTCCTAAAGGGCTAGTGGCAAAGAGGGGGAGGGGGCCGCAGGCATCCCTGTTCCTTCAGCTTCCAGAAGGCTTCGGGGGTAATAAAGTTCTCCCTGCATGAGGGTCTGGGTAATGCACTTCTTGGCAGGGCTACCTTTTCTTAATTGGCATTTCCATTTCAAGAGCTCCAGCGAGGGCTGGATCTGAATGCCCTGGAAGTGAGGGGGGTGTGAGACTTCGGGGCTGGTGGGCGCTGTTAAGCTGAAAGCACTTTCCATGCATAATTGAGAGCCATAGAGTTTCCTGCAAACTCCAGTTCTGCCTAAAGCCACACTTATTCACCAGCTTTCTGGCTTTCTCTAGAAACTTCTGCTTTGCCTTCTCAGTTACAACTGTTCAGACCACATTCCGGTTTCCTCCACCCTTGTCTCAGGATCTTTCTTGGTCTTTTGCAGCCTCTGCAGTGCCTTAGTTTTGCCCTAGCATTGTCTACAAGTGGATTCTCCTTCCTTTCTCTTGTCTAGCATACGTATAGTAAGGCAGACTGTTTAAGAACTGTCAATATTGTATTATTAAACATTCTTGGGTGGCTTTTTAGAGTTACTAACAATGTTAGTTTTAGCAGCACTTTGGATTTAGATGTGGAGAGTCCTGTCGTGGATGTTGGCCACCCATGCGTCACCTCTCTCTATTTTACAAGTCTCATCAGAGCCCTTGCGTTGTCCCTCAATGACAAGGTGAGTGTAGGAAAGTCCCATTTCTGTTTGCTGTCAGTAAATGTTGGAGCTGAGAGTCAAACCCCAAATCCTTTTCACTACCTAGTTAGCGTAGACTCCTTAGCCCAGGTCGGGATTCAGGATCAGAGGGTCAGCCTTGGCCTTTGCCCCAGCATTCCTGGCCTGAGTGCTGGTCACCCGAACCTTGTCACCAGAACATCTAGTCTTTGCCCATGCGTGCCTGTTGCCTTCAGTGCTTTCCCACTGCCTTACTCTCTGTAGAAACTGTCTTAGTCATGGTTTCCATTGCTGTGAACAGACACCATGACCAAGGTAACTCTCATAAGGACATCATTTAGTTGGAGCTGGATTACAGGTTCAGAGGTTCAGTTCATTATGGTCAGAGCAGGAAGCACTGCAGTTTCTAGGCAGGCATGGTGCTGGAGAAGGAGTTGAGAGTTCCACATCTTCATCCAAAGGAAGCCAGGAACAGACTGTCACTCATGTGGCTAGGGGGCCTTAAAGCCCACCCCCACAGTGACGCACTTCCTCCAACAAGGCCACACCCACTCTAGCAAGGCCACACCTCCTAATAGCTCCACTTCCTGGGCCTAGCATAGTCAAACCACCACAAGAACCTAAGTCTTTTAAGCTGAGCTCAGAAACTACTTCCAAAAGCATAATCTCTGTGAACCCAAACTCTCAGAGCACTTAAAAACAAAGACAAAAACAAGGCAAGGTCTGACTGCGTATCCCTGGCTGGCCTGGAACTCTCTGTGTAGATCAGCCTGGCTTCAAACTCAGTGTTCCACCTGCCTCTGCCTGTGAGTGCTGGGATCAAAGCTTGCACTGTGACTGATCTTGTCAAAACATTTTTTTTTAAAAGTGGGAATGAACACCCAGTTCTGATCGCTGAAGACACCGTTGATTTCCTTCCTTTCTTCCTCTGTGCCTTTGGGTCTCCAGGCCCTTTTATCCTCTCGTTTTCTGGCCTATTCTTTATATTTAAATGTATGATACCTTACTTTTATGTACATTATGAAGATGACGGTGATGCGTATGTGTAAGTATGTGTGGTGTATTTGTGTATGCTCATTCAGATACACATGAATGTACATATTTGTCTCTCCTAGTGCTGAATTTGATGTAGGTTCTGGGGATCCTAACTCATGCCTTCATCTCCCCAGTCCCCTTTCCTAGATTTTAAATGTCTTGAAGGCCTGGTGAGTGCATTCCTCTTGTTTCTATACTTGATATAAGGTGTCCTTTTGATAGAAAAGACTCAATTAAAAACAAGAATATTAGACCATTATATTTGGTTACATTGTGTTAAAAAAAAGCAGCTGGAATGTGTCATTTTGTTTTCTAGTTTTGTGTTTGTTTGTTTTGTTTTGTTTTTTAAATACAGGGTGATGTCATGTGGCTCCAGGCTGAACTTTCTATTCTGCCTCTTCTTGCTAAGTGCTGGGATTATGGGCATGAGCCATCCGGCCCAGCCCTGTTTTCTCGTGTTTGATCCATAATACTTTAATGCATACCTTCATAAGTTTATGCTGAAGCAACAGAGCATCTAGTGAAATTCACGGGAAGCACTTATTCTCAGCCCTTTTAAGCCACAGAGGGAATCGTAAATTCTTATATGTAACAAAACTGTAGAATAAATACCATGTATATGGTGTACACTGTTTTTAATTTGTTGAGGTTTGGTCTGTTGCCATGTATTGCAATGCTAATTACTGGCCTTGGTTGCCTCTGGGAGGAGAGAATCCTCACGTACATCAAATAATGATATGTGATCTTGCCTCTTAATTTAAAAGTATTAGAATAATACTTTTAGGTTGAATAAAGATGCTGACAGCCTATAGGTGGGCTGAAGAGAGGTAGGTGGGTTTTGGTTCTCGGGCTTGGGGTCTGAGGAGGACCATGAGGAGAGAGAGAGAAGAAGGTGGAGAGAACGATGCCATGCGGAGATGAATCATGAAAACTTAGCTATGAGGGCTGGCCAACTGGAGTTAGAGTGGCCCAGAGGGAACACGGCAACTGACAGCTTGGGCTTATGGCTGGGGAAACAGATACTAATAGCTTAGAGAGTAGATATCTGCTCAGCTCTAGTGCACTTAGGGCTTTTTCTAAATACAAGTTTTTTGTCTTTTATCTGGGAACTGAATGTTCAAAGGCCGGGTAGAAACCCCTGACTGAGATTAAATATTTATTACAACACTTCTTATCTGTGCTGGTGTTACTCTTATTAAAAGTCTATTACCGGGGGGGGGGGGGGGGGTGTGTGAGACGGCTTGACAAAGTGCTTGCTTTGCAACTGTGAGGACCTTAGTTTGATTCCTGCAAACCTGTTGCTGTGGCTGGTGATTGCAGTCCTAGCTCTAGGGAGCTGGGGACGCTTGCTTCCTTTCTGTTAGGTCTGCCTGGGTTGTTGAGCTCCAAGTAAGAAACCCTGTCTAGAACGGAGAGGGCAGCACCCAAGGGATGGCATCTCGGTGTCTTCTGACATCCATACTCATGTACACACATGCACTTGCTCTCTATACTGTCTGTCTGTCTGTCACAGCCACTTTGGAATTCATTCTGTTTGTGGATTTTCATTCATTAATGAATATTTTGAAGTTTAATGATTTCTAAGGTCTCTCTGAATCAGGTCCAGCCCTGGGTCCAGTCTTATGGCTTGATCAAGTGGCTTGGACTAAATTGGTGACTGGAGTTTATTGTTGTGGTTTTGTAAGCAGTTTTGTATTACATTTGTATTATGTTTGTATTTGTTGTTTTGTATTACATCTGGATAATGTAGTATAAACACCTTGTGTGTGTAGCATATTTGGCCACTACTTTTTAAAACAACAACAGCGGTAGGGCCATAATTCATGTGTGGTGATTTGAATGAAAATGGCCCTCATAGACTCATTGGGAGTGGCACTCTTTGGAGGTGTGGCCTTGTTTGAAGGAGTGTGTCACGGGGAGGGTGGGCTTTGGACTTTGAGAAGCTCAAGCCAGGCCCGGTGTCTCTTTTTCTTCCTGCTCTCTACCAATCCAGATGTAGAATTCTTGGCTCCTTCTCCAATATCGTGTCTGTGTGCTGCCATGCTTCCCACTAAACCTTTGAACTGTTGGCCAGCACCATTTAAATATTTTCCTTTATAAGAGTTGCTGTGGTCATCACAGCCATGGAAACCCTAGGACATCGTGTGTCATACAACCATAATTCATGTATCATGTAATTCATCCTTTGAAAGTATGTAATGTAATAACTCCTAGTATCATGCATATAGTTGTGTGACTCACCATAACTAATTTTAGGACAGGTTATTACCCCTATTTTGTGTCTGTATGAACTCACTTGATCTGTAAAGGCAGGTATAGACTGTGGGACCTTCTGTGTCAGATTCCTTTCATCGAGGATTTTGTTTTCAAGGTTCCATCCCTGGGATGATAGGAGTCCATACTTCATTTTTTTACACTATTTTTAAGTATACCATATTTAAGTTAGGCATAATGCTTTTAATACCAGTACTCAGGAGGCAGATGCAGGCAGATTTCCATGAGTTCTCTACCATATTGTATATACCATGTTTTATTTTCCATTGGCCAGTTGGAGGAGCTGGTGGATTTTTGTAACACTTTCTGGAGTTCCGCGCACTCATGCCCTCGTTTGAACGGCAGGGCCTTCGCATCTTGATGCGACACCCTGTGCCACGTGACAGGAGATGGGTCCTTAGCAAGCAGCTGGATGATAAAGTATTTTAGTGAAACTGTCATGCTGGGGTCCTCAAAGCATCTTGGTTTCCTGTGGTGATGGGGACCCATCTCAGAACCTTTGAGATGCTAAGCTTACACTTTGCCACAGAGCTTACAAATCCAGCTTGATTATTTAGACCCCCAACTAAAAGAAAAAAAAACCCAACAATTAAAAAAGAGCTGACCAGGGAGATGTGAATATGGATGAAATACTGTACCGGTGTAGAGAAGACAAGGTCTGCCGATACGTGGCCACTGAAGTAGGTGCTGTGCTTCTGGGATGTTCTTTGTGTCTGCACTGTCTACTGAGTAGCCATTGGTTGCATGTGGCTACTGGACACTTGAATTTGACTATTCTTTACCAAGATGTAATGTTTGTGTAAAATGCATACTGAGTTCTGAAGATCGACTATGAAAGAATGTAAAAATGTCTCAGAAACATTTTTATTGATTACATGTTGAAATGATAATATTCCAGGCATATGAGGGCATAGATTAAACAATAATCTCATCATTTGTTTATCTTTTTTACTTGATGACTTAAGTTAAAATTATATATAGGGATCATATATAGTCTGTTGGACAATGCTGGTACTCATATTTTTGTTTGTTGTTTGGTTGGTTTTTGTTTTTTTGAGACAGGGTTTCTCCACGTAGTCTTGGCTATCCTGGAACTCATTTTACAGACCTGGCTGGCTTTGAACTCATAGAGACCTGCCAGCCTCTACCTCCTAAGTGCTGGGGTTAAAGGTGTGTGCCATCACAACTGGCTGCAGCTCATGGTTTTTTGTTTGTTTGCTTGAGCATTTCATGTTAGTATGTTAAAAAAAAACCCTAAGGACATGTGATATTTTAAAAAGCATACAGTAGAATATATTTGGAAAGTTTATGGAATATGGTTTTTTGTTTGTTTGTTTGGTTGGTTTGGTTTGGTTTTTCAAGACAGGGTTTCTCTCTATAGCCCTGGCTGTCCTGGAACTCACTCTGTAGACCAGGCTGACCTCGAACTCAGAAATCCACCTGTCTCTGCCTCCCAAGTGCTGGGATTAAAGGCGTGTGCCACCATTGCCCGGCATATGGGTTCTTTTTAAGGTGCTTTGGTCTTCAAGTGTAGCTTTCCACACTTGAAAATTGTTTTTACAATGCTTGGACTAGTAGCCTGAGAGGCCAGAGCTTCTTCTTTAGCTGTTTATTATATTCTTTTGAAGTTGATAAAATATTTTCTTCATTTTAGAAGAATATAGGAAAGTGATGGATGAATTTGTAGTTTTTGACTACGTTATTTATACTCCAGAGTTGTGTTTTTTTTTCCTGGACCTGCTTTCTAATGGCCTCTGTTGAGCATGCATGGAATATAATGCTAAATGATTATGTGGAGATTTAAAGCCAAGAAGTCGGTTGCTTTCCTACAAAAATTTATTTAGATGAACATTCTATCACTGTCTAGATGTCTGTTTATTCAGAGAATGATAGGGGATCTAATATGCTCAGGTGTTGGAGGAGGTATGGCCCAGAAGAATTCCCCTAAAGGACTCATCCCTTTCATGGAAATGGGAAAATCAGAGCTTCAAGTCCAGTCGCTGTGGTTCCTAATGGAGGGTCAGGAGAGGATCACAGACTTAGTTTTTGTGGGATAAAATCAGAGCTTCAAGTCCAGTCGCCGTGGTTCCTAATAAAGGGTCAGGAGAGGATCACAGACTCTTGATTTCTGTAGGGTTTTTTTTTTTTTTTTTTTTTTTTTAAATTTTCACTCTTTTTGGTTAAGATGCTGAAATTAGTTTTTGTGGTGTTGTGTTGGCCAAAGGCTCTCCTTAACAGAAAATTTTTTCACTTGTGTGTTAAAGCACAGTGAAGATTTCCAATCCTGTGTCCTGTGTTGCTGTCAGATATTCTAGTATTCATAAGACAATTAAAGTTTAAGTCTTCTAAAACAAACTTCTCTCTCTGAGTCATCAGTATTGGGCAGTGAGCTGCAATGCTTAAAGGCAAAAGCTAAACAATCAATGCGATTTTAAAGAATTAATGCGTGAAGTAAGATTTGATGTTCATTCGTTTGAAGAGCATTTGTGGATCCCATTCTAAGTCTCAGGCACCATGCTGGAAACAGGATGTGGTGGGGAATCACCAGTGGACTCTATCTTCTGGACTTTACCGGCTAGAAGGGGATGCAGACATTAAACAGAGAATTCATTAGTTACCATGGTGATACGTAGCTCAAAGGGAAAGAGTCTGGATTTTAATTGGGACCCTGGGGAGCAAAGTTCTATTTTCCTGTGGGTCATGATCTGGGCTGCAAAGATCTGAACGAGGAAGAGAAGAGTGACTGTGGCTGGAGAGCCTCCCAGGAGAAGGAGATGTGCCAAGTCCTGCCCTTTTGTCTTTTCAGTTGTAGGCCACATGGACCTGGGGAGAAGGGTTTGAATTTCTCTGATGCTACACACAGATTTGTTTATTTACTAATGAGCATTGAGTCCAAAGTTGAGTTTCTGTTCCTTTTGTAATTGAAACTGAACAAGGTCTAACAACCCGAGCTGACTGGTATAGCCCTCAGAGGAGCTTAAAATAAGTTGCTGGCTCTCTTTGTAGTGTAGCTCATTTGTCAGGGACTGAGATGAGTTAGGGGTACGGATTAGTTTTCTCATTGCGGTGACATAATGCTTGATCAGAAGCAAGCTAAAGTAAGAGGGGTTTATTTGGTTGGTGATTTAAGGGATGCTGTCCATCACGGTGGGGAAGGCGTGGCAGCAGGAGCGTGCTGGTCATGCGCTGTCTACAGTCAGGAGGCAGAGAGAGATGAACGATCCTGCTCGCCCATGCTCTCCTTTTTGTTTAGTCCTGTACCCAGCTCATAAGATGGTGTCGCCTACATTTGGGGACGCTCTTTTCCTCCTCAGTCAGACCTCTCTGGAAGCCCTCACCGTCGCAGCTGGAGGTGTGTCTCCTAGGGGACTCCAAACCCAGTGAGCTTGACAGTGAAGAAGATGAGCAGCATAGGTATTTGAGGGTGTGGCAGCCTAATATGGCTTTTGTTCTCACGGGGTCAGAACAGTTTTCAGCTGGTTTCTTATGTGAGTGGACATACCAGCTTTGCTTCCATTGGCGCCTGGGAGTCTCCAGAGAAGGACCCATGCTGCCGTTAAGGGTGCTGATGAGCATGAAGAACAGACGCCAGTGGCGGCTGGTCACTGTGGTCAGCTGTGAGTCAGAGAAAAACATTTGGCGCTGGTAGAGGTCAAAGGCCGGGACCAGAGATACACGGTGGCCACAACTGGAGAAGAGTGAAGAAATGTTACCAAGTTCTTTTCTTTTTCAGAGATAGGGTTTCTTTGTGTGGCTTTTGGCTGTCCTGGAACTCACTCTGGAGACCAGGCTGGCCTCGACCTCACAGAGATCCCCCTGCATCTGCCTCCCCAGTAATGGGATTAAAAGTGTCTGCCACTACTGTCCTACTATCAAGACATTTTTAAAGTTAGTAAGACAGTTTCCAGGACCAGGAGCTGGTAGTGGCAGTTGAGAGAAAGGCAAAGATGGTTCTATGGGGGAGATAATGCACCTGGAATCTGTGTCCTATCTTCCACTAAAATAAGTTCCAAATAGAACAAAAACTTAACATCAAAACAGCCAGTAAAATGAGAACCCCACTTCAGTAGTTAATGGAGACAGGAAATCCTTCCTAGACATGATACAAACCCAGAAGCTTTTGTGCATATAATTTTTTTGCAAGACCAAATCTTTTTAATTATTTCAAAGGACAACAAAAACCTAAGAAAAGAGTACCATTGCATGCTGCACAGATGTACTTCTATCAGTATATAAAGCGCTTCGACAAATCCATAAGTTACTCTGGAGGTAAAGAATATGAGTGCACAGGTCTTAAAGCTGTAGAGGAGTGACTTTTCCTTTAAGATTTATTTAATGTATGTGAGTGCACTGTTGCTCTCTTCAGACACACCAGAAGAGGGCATTGAATCACATTACAGATGGTTGTGAGCCACCATGTGGTTGCTGGGATTTGAACTCAGGACCTCTGCAAGAGCAGTCAGTGCTCTTAACCACTGAGCCATCTCTCCAGCCCCCAGCGCTGACTCTTAAAAATGCTGAAACTTTAATCACTTTCACGAAACCTTAATAAGGTGCTGCTATTTTTCACATGCCAGATTGGCACACATCACGACAATGTTAGTACTGGCAAGGGACTGAGGGAATGAGGGCTCAAATACTGGATGGAAGTTTAAGCTAATCTAATGTCTATGATTTATCAAAATCACAAATGTATGCATTGCCTGAATCAGCAGTTAACAATTCTAGGGATTTTATCAGACTTATAAATGTGTAAGCCTTATCATTAAAGTTAAAATACAAGTAACATGTAGAATATATAGAAGTGTGGTATACATAGACTGTCAACAAAGGGATTGTATATTATCTATTGTGTAAAAATACATCCCTATATAGTATATTTCATATATATCTATGGATGTACATGGATGCCTATGTTTTTACACATGAGCACACCTACAGAGCCTGTGGTCCGCAGTCAGCCTCCAGGGCATGTGCGTCCTTTCCCAGGCGATCCCTTGCTGCTCACCTGTAGTGCCTCGTGAATTGTTCATGATGGGGGTCGGTATAGCATGGAAATGAACAAGTGCAGCAAGTCAGGGTGCTTTCCAGAGAGCTGCTTGGTAAACATTTACGTTTACTCTCTGTGTACATACAAATATAAAATATCTTGAGGTGTACATAAGAGGTTGCTAATACTAAATTCCCCCAGGAAGGGGTAGCAGGAAACAGGAGGATTAATGGTGAGGTTGGTATTGTGATTTTTGAATTTGTTACAAGTAAATGTGTTACTTATTTTTAAGTATGACTCCAAAGTAGCCAGAGAGTAACTGAGTTACTTTCCATTAGTATGTTATTTAAGATGTAGTGTTCCTGTCTGGGAGAGCAGAGACAGAAGCTCTTAGGGGAAAGGGTGCTTCTGGTTGTGACGTGCCTAGCTGGCCTGTTATGGGAATGTTCAGTAGCAACTTGGGAAAGAGGCAAAGCCTGTTATCCTATCTGGGTCAGCAGTTCAGTGGCTTTTATGACTGCTGAGAAGGTTCCTAAGGACAAGTCCCAGTCTCAGGCAGGTCCCAGGAGGAAAAGCAGGATGCATGATGGTTCCTTGGGGACAGTAAGCCAAAAGGCCGGTAAGAGAAGGAGCATCAGCCACACGGGTAAGGACCACAACAGCCTAATGATAGTCATGTCTCTCATAGAGTAGCTATTGAAAAGGAATCGCTGCCCTCTATGTTTACTGAAAGTCCATCACCACATTTAGTTCTCACAGCCACCCTTAGGATGGGATTATGCTTCCACACTCCTTGAGCTTTGTAGGAATTCTAAACAGGACCATCTGCTGGACTGCATGGTGATCGAACAGGGCCTCAGAGCAGGGTGTAATTCAGAAAATGGGGAAGTAAGGAGAAAGACATTCCAGGTGAAGATAGCAATGGGCCTGCGTGGAAAGCAAGCTATCTTTTGTAGCCGGAAGGTGGGATTTGATAGGAATTCCAGGTGTGCATGGCTGTTCAATTCTCAGCCAGCTGGAGTCCCAGCAGACGGTTTGAACGAGGGATTATGTGTTCACCAATAAGGCTGGCAGTCAGATGCAAAGAGTAAGCAGTACATTCCCTGGAGGACTGCGTATCGTGGAAAAGAGAGGCTAAGAGGCAGAAGAGTCACAATAAAAAGGTAGCTAGATGATGCCGTGGCCCATGAAACACAGGGCACTGGGATGGCTTTTACACATCTGGTCTCTTGGTGCTGCCTTGTTTTGTTTTAGACTACGAAGCCTGGGCAGGGCTGGCCTGGAACTCATGTAGACCAGGCTAGCCCTGGAATCACTGAGATCCACCTGCCCTTGCCTTCTGAGTGCTGGGGATTAAAAATGTGTGCTCCCACATTCAGCCCAGTCTCTTGGTGTTTGATGGAAGCTTTAGTTGCCTGTGTGGCAGTATGCTTATGTTTTTATCTGTAGTTTTTATATGTGTTTTTTATATGTAGTTTATGGAAGGAAGGCACTATCTCTAGACCATTCTACATGGGAATAAGCAAAGTTTGGTGAATGGTGATTTGTTGACAAATTTATGTGCACTGTTTATACATTGTATCTTATAGGTGTTGACAGAGACTGGCTGCCTCTGTCCTTAGGAGAAAGGGGTTGGTATGATCGAGTCTCTAATCTTACAAACATGCATATGTACATAGCACAAACTGTGGGCCCCTTAGGGCTCCATAGTCAGAGTGACCTAAACCTTGTACATGTATTACTAAGGGATCATACCAATAATAAGGACTCAGAGAGGAAAAAGTGATAGCCTAAACAAGATTCAGACAAAGGCTGCATGTATGGACTTCCTGAAGGTAGTCTGCTCTTGACTGGAAATTCCTGTTCTTCTAGACTTTGGTATCAGGGCCAGATGAACATTAGGACTGGTTTGTTCCTCTGAGATCTGAATGCCTTCGTCCTTGGTTCGGACTCAGAAAGCTCTTTGCTTCTCTGGCGTCTGCCTAGCTTCTTTGCACAATGCATATAGGTAGACTGACACTTGTGTAAGAGAGAGAGCTGGCTGCCTTTTCTAATCCACAGGTAACAGCTTTGCTTAACAGTGCTGGGCTCACAGGACAGAGTTTGGATTTCCTCTGTGAAATGTGATGTGGGGTTGCAACAGCTGCCGAGACTCCTTCACTGCCAGAGTCCTAGGCTGTCCGAGCTCTAGGACTTGAGGCTCTGGGACTTGCTGTGGCTGTGTAGCCTGCACTGAGGTTTACAAGTCATAGCCCTGCCTATGTCCTCCAGGGTATTGAGCACTGCACCTCCTTAGCCAACTGCTGATAGATGGAAGGAGCCAAGGGAACAGCCTGGTGACTGCCAGCTGGGCAAAAGACCCATCTAGAGGAGGGGATCATGTGACTCTGAAACAGGGATAAGTTTCTCTGGTATACTGCTTCTTTACCCTAGCAACATTGTAACACCAGGTTCAAATATTGATTGTGGGGCCCTGTTGTGTAACAGTTTCCTTGAGATTGAGACAGTCCATCCTGCTGGGAAGCTCCTTAAGCAAAAGGTAAACAACTCAAACTAGTTTCAGGAAGTTCCTGAAACTGACCAGACCCACCTTGCCCCTCTCTATCAGAGGGAGCAATTAAAGTTGAGAGTCCCGCCCTGGCGAAGTGAAGCTGAGCTGCAAAGATTTTTAGAGGAGAAAAGTCACAAAGATTTTGAGACCAGACCAGTTGCCTGGAAGAAGTAGAAACCTGCCAGGCTGCCCGAAAGAGGTTTAGACAAGAGTCACTTGCCCCTCCTCTACGGCCCTCCAGTTCCTGATATTGGTGGGGACTTCCAAATATTCCGAATGCCTTTGATAAGCCAGCCCATTGGGGATTGCTTTTTTTCATACTGTCTCGGGTTATACAACCTTTACTAAGGAGGGGGATGGGAAGTTACAGTACTTAGTTTTTCTGCCTCCACAGCAATTAGCCTGATCCCAGCTGCTCCTGTGTCCCTCAGCCTCAAAAGCTTGTTGAAAAGTCTTCCCTTGGACACTTTGCAATCTGACTGTGCAATAAGTTCCAGGTCCCCAGCTTTGTGAGCTGTCACCCATGCTGGGCCAGGC
Organism: Apodemus sylvaticus; assembly: GCF_947179515.1. Taxonomy (NCBI): domain Eukaryota; kingdom Metazoa; phylum Chordata; class Mammalia; order Rodentia; family Muridae; genus Apodemus; species Apodemus sylvaticus. The sequence continues at coordinate 75,441,603 of NC_067473.1, read as the reverse complement.
CATGGTGATGCAGCTGTCTCTGAGTTGTTTCTGCTCCAGTGAGTAACCTCTCACCCATATGCCTGTAAGTAACCCCAATAACATTTATTGGTTCACCAAGTTGGACTTTGCTGGTATCCATACTTTGGTCTTGTATGGGATCCCTGTTAGGAATGAATAAATGTGTGTGTTTCAAACAACACTCCTCAGATCTGACTTTCACATTTAGTGGGGCAGGAACCATAATTGGTGTCTGAACAGGGACCTGATAGAACCAAAGATGAGTTAGGAAAGAGCAAATGCATGGTCCTGGATAAGGATAGCAAGGCCCGTTACTGAGGTTGAGAAGTCTGTGGTGGGCGCTTCCCTGGAGGAAATTCCAATACTGTTGTAATTTCCTGTATGGTGGGTGTTCTTGTGCCTTTGTGCTGTAAGAGTGGTTGTATGGTTCTTGCCGTAAGTAGTGAGACATACAACTGAGGCAGAGCCATCAGGATTAGGAGTGTCTGTGGGAGGCAGTGTCAGAATAGCAGCCTCATCTGTGTGGTATGGGGCGGAATGCAAACTAGATGAATGGAGTTCACTGTGTGACCGTGGAGACACCCTGAAACAGTTAAAGAGGTAGAGGAAACCGGATAGTCTTTGAGATGAGTGCAGCAGCAGAGGCTGCCTGGTCAGTGTTGTGCTATGTTAGAAATGCACCTGAGGCCAGGATGGCGGGCAGGCAGGGGCTTGTGTGTGTGTAAAGGAGTAGTTTTGACAAGAAAGAGACATGTAGCCAGTATTCTGTGTTAGCTTCTGATTTGGCAACTAAATTAGATAAACAGGAGGGGGAGGTGGTAAAAGCAGTAAGAGATAAGTCCAACCTTTAGTAGAAAAGGAGAGGAAAAATCTGTAATCCAGCACGAAGATGGGGCATTAACTGCTATATCAGGAAATTGTTAGCATTTGAATTGCTAGAACTAGGGAAGACTTTTCAACAAAGTAGCGAAAGAACCTGGCTCTTGAGGCTGAGGGACACAGGAGCAGCTGGGATCAGTCTAACTGCTGTGGAGGCAGAAAAACTAAGTACTGTAACTTTCCATCCCCTCTGTAAGGCAAAGGCTGTATACCCCGAGACGGTGTGAATAAGAGCAGTCTCCAGTGGACTGGTTTATCAAGGCCATTAGGAACATTTGGAAGTCCACATCAATATCAGGAACTGGAGGAACATAGAGGAGGGGTAGGTGGCACTGAGGGACTAGGAATAAGGTTGACTATATTTGAACCCTAGCTCACTGGGCCAGACAGAACTCTGTGTACAGAGGAGTTAAAGGTTGATCCAGAAGGAACCTCAAGGCAAGTTTCAAGTTTTAATGGCTGAGTCCTTTAGTGGAGCAAGACCTTAATAAAGCAGGAAAGGCTTTGGCAGATCTCAGTGACTTAGAACAGCATGTGATGAGTGTCCTCCAAGTAAAAGAGTCACCCAGGTAAAATATGTGACAGGATTTGTGTCGAGCTGGAGTTCCTAAGACAAGCTGATAGATTTGTTGAAGGCAAATTGTGTGCTAAGGAGCTTCTGCCTAAGGAGAGGTTGACAGAACACAGATGAAGCACATCAAGCCTGTCCCAGGACGGGGTAATCCCCCCAGACCACGGAGGGTACATTTTCCTCCAGCAAAAGATAATGCTAGGGGTGTAGACTGTTAGCCCAGCTAGAAACTCCCCCAACAGCCAGGTATGGTGAATGGGGAGGCTAGAGGCATGTGCCAACCCAGGGCCACTCTGACCTAGTGAACCAGAGGTGCAGTGGGAAAGCAGGGCCACATTTACCTTTGGCCCAGAGTAGGTCTGAGCTGACTAAGTCAGACCCACTGAGTTGATCAGTGTGAAGACATGTAGGAAGGCTCCCAGCACGGGCTCCAGGTCGTGTAAACATAGTAGTTCAGAGAGAATTGCGAAGGATTACAGAGAACAAATTAAGTTAGCACCTCCTACCTATGTGTATTGTTAGTCAGGGTTCTCTGGAGTCACAGCACTTATGGACTGTCTCTCTGTATTGAGGGAATCTATTGTGATGACTTACAGTCTGTAGTCCATCTAACCCAACAATAGTCAGCTGTGAATGGGAAGTCCAAGAATCTAGTAGTTGCTCAGTCCCACGAGGCTAGTTGTTTCAGCTGGCCTTCTGTAGAAGTAGGTTCCAACAGATGTGCTGGCAAGTGAGTGCAAGCAGGTGAAGAGCAGATCTTCCTTCTTCCAATGTCTTTATGTAGACCTCCAGCAGAAGGTGTGGCCCAGATTATAGGTTGTACCACCAGGCCTGGATGTTGGACTTGCCTTGTCTCAGGCTGGCCTTTAACTCAGAGATCTCCTTGCCTCGGTCTCCAGGGATTAAAGGCATGTACTACCTTGCCTGGGTCTAAGTTTTTCCTGGCCACTGTGCCTCAAGATTTCCATGCCAAGATCCAGGTCAGAAACTTGTGTCTTTAGCCTCAAGATCTGGGCCACAGGTGAGCCCTCCAATTCTGGATTGTAGTTTATTCCAGATAGAGTCGGTTGACAACCAGGAACAGCCACTAAGGAAAGCATGTGATGATGCTTTGTACCTGACCTTGATCTTTGGAGGAAGCTAATGATACAAAGGAATGGAACCTGTTTGTGCTGCATTAGACCTCACTTATTTCAGCTTCAGTTATATAATTGTGAACTTCCGGGATCACCTGACCCTTGCTGAGGACAGATGACAACTGACTTTCAGAGTGTTTCACCAAGGTTATCTTTGGAACCCCACCGATCTGTTATGAGACAGTAGTTCCAGATGTTGCCTCATCCTGCCCATCCTCTGGAAAAGGTTCTGTTATCTAGATGTAGTTTTAACCTTGGAGAATTTTGCAGATTTGGAAAGCCATTGATAAGACAACCATGTACAATGGTACTTCCACCTCCCTTATAGTCAGTCCTACTTGGGCTGGGTTAATTAAGAGGAAAAATGTGTTAAAACAGTAGCCACAGAGTTTATATTCAAAAGGTGTACGCTATGTGGGTGGGAGTGGACACTTCTGTGAGGTCATTGAATAAAATCCCCAGTGCCTGGGGTGGGCCATCTCCTTCTGAGTTGTCAGCTGGGGAAGTCCCCGAGGTCCCACAGATCATAAAGGCTGTTGCTACTGCCCTTGGTCGTTTGCCAGACCCTATTGCCGAAGACACAGTGCATCCGTGCCTTGACTTAGAACATGGAGAAATTAAGCTGGATCTGAACTGGAAACTTGCATCCTGCTGACTGGCTTTCATAGTGCCAGAGGGGGGCCGTGCCAGCTGCAGGTGAACTATCACCAACATTCCTGCTTGGCTATGAACTGTGTTCTAAAATACCAACACACAAGATTGCATGTGCCTGCTTGTGCAACAGTGGCTCGGCGGTTGTGGGTAAGACCAACATCCTTCTGACTGGATCTAAGGCCAGCCCCAACACAGGAGTCAAGCCTAGCACTGAGAGCCAGAACAAAAGCTGTGTCTGGGAGGTCATAGGTTCCACTGGGGAAGCAACTTCTGTGGCTTTTCTAGATGGATGTGATGTGCCTGTCAAGTTGCCGTCTACACTTGTGTTTTCGCCCATAGGCGTTATCAGCCTCACTCTTAACCATGGGGGAGCTCCTGAGACCACATGGCTGTTACTGTGACGTGGTGGCCTGTGCTTAGTCATAGGTGGACTAAGATCTATAGTCACGCCTCCTAGGCTCAGGGATCATTGAAGAAGATGGGACAGAAAGAATGTAAGAGCTGGAGGGAGGGACGAGTGTTGTGTAACAGTTTCCTCCCAGATTGAATCATGTCATCCTGCAGGGCAGCTGCTTGTCTCAGCTTTGCTTTCTGGCTGCCACAGGTGAACCTGCTTCCTGTGCCACACATGTCCACTGTCACAGTATATATTGTACTGCTGCTGGCTTGAAGGCACATGTGCCAAGTGACTGTGGAAACTTTTCAGTGACTTTTCCCATTTCTTCCCCTTCACATTAATGGAAAACTGACAAACACGGTGTGCTGGTTAGTTTTATGTCAACCTGATTCAGGCTAGACACATTCAGGAACAAATAACTTCAATTGAAGAGGAAATGCCACAACCAGATTGGCCTGTGGGCAAGTCTGGGGGGAGGCTGGCATTTTCCTGATTAATGTTTGGTTTGGGTGTGGGGCCCAGCCCACTGAGCGCACAGCCACCCCTGCTGGTCCTGGGTGGTATAAGAGCAGATTGAGCAAGCCAGGAAGGAGCACTCCTCCATGGCCTGTGCATCAGTCCTGCCTCCATCCAGGTTTCTGCTTTGAGTTTCTTCCCTGACTTCCTTGGATATTGGACTGAGATGTTGAACTATTAACCTGTCTCCTTGAGTTGTTTTTTGGGGATGGTGTTCTATCATGCCAATAAGACACCAGCTACTCAGAACAATGAGACAACCCTGAGACAGGATGGGTATTAACTTTGGTGAATTGGTGGGGAAAATTGGCATGAGAATAGCTGAGTGACTCCCCCTGGGGTGAGTGACTGTGCCAGCCAAGCGGTGGGGTCATAGCCCTCCAGCCTCATAAGACATAGAACTCAAACTTCCTCTGTAAACATGCAGACCATACTCAGATTTGTGTGCCTTAATCACACCCTTCCAACACACACAGACAAAAATCGCTTCTAACTTTAGAAGGGTTAAAAGCAATAGGAAAGTTGTGGAGACAGTGCGGAAAGCCCTTGTCTGCCACAACCAAGTTTTCCTTAGTAGTAACATCTTAATGTTAGTGGGTTCCCTTTATCAAGCCATCGAGCTGGTGCTGGCATAGTACTTCTGAATGTTCTTTTGCCGTTCTGGCGTCCCAACCAGCTTTTCCTATTACGTTAAACTGTGCGTCTCCCAGGCTCTTCTTGGCTGAGACAGTTTCTCAGATGTCTTTGTGTGTTTTGTGATGCTCTAACTGAAAACCTTAGGTTAACTAATTAATTAATTAGAATTTTTATTTTGTCCGTATGGGGTGTTTGTCTGCATATGTCTTTGCCCCGCGTGCGTGATGGCTGCCTTCAGAGGTCAGAAAGAGGGCAGTGAATCCCATGGAGGGTGTTGAATCTCCATGTGGTATTGGGAATTGAACCTGGATCCTCTGGAAGACCAGCCAGGCTTAGATGAGGCTCTCGGCCAGGAACGGCTCAGTTACAAACGTGCTTGCTGCTCAAATGTGAGGACCTGTGTTTGGATCCCAGATCCTTGTTTTACATGATGTAAAAATTGTACGGAGCCATACATGCCAGTATTCCCGGAGCTTCTGAGAAGCAGATCCCTGGCTTTCACTGGCCACCCAGCCTGGCAGCATCCATGAGCTCCCTGTCCAGTGAGAAACGCTATATCAAAAAGTAACATGGAGAACAATCGAAGAAGACATCTGCTGTTGACCTCTGACCTCTACACATGAGCAGGCAAATGTGTATGTGGAACACACAGAGATCAACCTATTTATAAAAGAGGAGAAATGTATCCTTGGACAATTCGGGAGATGGGATACCCAGGATCCAGGTGCTGCCGTCTGGTGTGGCTTCTTACCTCACGCAGTGGAAGGGCAAGCCAGAGGATCGACTCTTGGAGATCCTTTAAAGATCCATTTGGGAAGGCCTGAGGAACCACTCCTGACGCCCACCTTCCAAGCTTCGAGAGGGGCGTGGGGCGTGTTTTATAGAATGGCTTTATATGGCTTTCGAGTCTAAGGAGGAAGGCTCACAGATCCAAGTGGCTTTCCCATGGTGCCCCGTGGAGGGTATGTGGTACCATGACTTGCATTTCTGTGCCTGTTGCATCGTGAAGGAGTGGAGACCTGTTTTAGCTCCTAAAGGGTGGAGGATCTAGCTAAGAGTCAGGATTTCTCTCTTCCTTTTACCTATTTATTTATTTGTCATTCAATCAGTTATTCCACCACTTGATACTTATTACACATCACTGTGAACACACAGGTGTTTATTTTCTACTTGAGGTTCTAATCCGGGAGCGCAGGGTGTACTGTTTCTTACTTGTCCCAATTTCAGCTATGAGGAGCTTCATCAGCTGACTCCCACCGCCTTTGACATAAATCCATCATGTGACCTCATCATGTGATCTTCCTTACCCCTGTATTTTCTGGTACTTAAAGGTACTCCTGGTTCCCCTTGTGCACTCTGTGTCTCTGCCCTAGAATCATCTGGCTGTAAAGTTGGTCCTGGTTCATCAAGTCAACTTTACCACCCACTACCTGGATCAAGACCCACAGTGACAAACACTGATCTGTTTGTCCCCATCCCATGTTAAAGAGAAGAAAACTAGACCTCTGAAAGAAGAGGTGGCTTAACTGAGACCGCTCTCGTGTAGCTAGAATGTCATCCTTGGCCCTTCCTTCCTACAACTGCGTATTGGCCGATGTTCCCACTGAAGACCAGGTTCAGCATAGTGCCATCTTTCCCAGGTTGTTGTGTGAGACATTCAGCTGTGAACTCCCCTGCACGTGCCCAGGGCAGGGTCTGCAGAGAAGGAGCCGCTGGTGTGTTCTCTGTGAAGACAGCTGAGGTAGCTGTGTGCTATCCAGCGTGAAGAGGATTCTGTACCGAGAACACGTTGCAAACACAGACTCTGACTACTGGTACAGAAGCACTTGCAACAGGCTTGCCCACATGTCTGGCCTGGCCTCCCTCCCTGGGCAGGTGGGCCAAAGAAACGCTTTAGATTCCAGCATATTCTTTTGAGCTCATCTCCTTTCCACCAAATATGGCAAATTCAGGAGAGAAATAAATGCAGGCAGGAAGCCCTCCCAACTTTATCCAGTGAGCCTCGGAGAGCCACCAATGCTTAACCGAGCAGTCGGGCGGACATTCGGTGTTCCCAAACCCGAAGCAGTGTGGTAATAGGATCAGGCGTCAATAACCATTTATACCAAGGACACTTTCCTTTTTTAAATTTAAATTAAATTTCATGTGTATGTGAATTTTGCCTTTAAGTGTCTGGCAGAGGCCAGCAGAAGGTGTCGGATTCCTTGGAATTACAGATGGTTGTGAGCTACCATGTGGGTGCTGGGAATTGAACCCTGTTCCTCTGGAAGAGCAGCCACTGTTCTTAACCTCTGAACCATCTCTCCTGCCCCCGACCTTTCTCTTTTTGAAGGAGGAAATAATAGAGCTCCCTGGAAGCCCCTCAGATTCCAAGGCTAACACAGGCAGGCCTATTTAATACTGATTTTTCCACAGTGTTCCATTTCAAAAGACTTCTGTTTATTGATATTCTTATTTATATTTATATAATCAAGGGTAGGATGTCTGGCTGAAGAACTAATCCTTTAAAGGTTTTGAAAGGAATGAGGAAGCAATAATGTCTGAGGCCATTTGTTTGCAAATGACAGACATTCAGAACAATAAAGTTTTCGGTTGATGTTGCTAAGAACTTCTCTGTTGCTGCACTAAGGAGGCAGAGGCTGGCAGATCTCTGAGTCTACAGAGTGAGGTCCTGGAGAGCCGGGGCTACCCAGAGAAACCATGCACAGTAAGATTAGCTTCAGAGCCTGAGCTTGGCTGTCCTGTTTGTTCCCACAGACTGTCTATTTTCATCTGGGTTTGTCTCAGGCAGGCTTTCCCTTCTGAAGCGCCTCTTAGCAGTCCACACAGGAGCAACAGTTGCTTCCATTGATGTTTGTGGGCTGTTGGTTTGGATCAAATCCAAATCCCATTTGCTGGGACCAGGATTATCAGGGAAGTTACTTGCCCAAGGGTCATGTGTGCCCTGTACAATTAAGGAAAGATTGAGACGGTAGTATCAGAATGGAGTGTTGGCAGGTCATTTGTGGTTGACTTTGGTGGCTGTTGTGGCAGATACTTGCTATTGACAGAAGAAATGTAGGTCTGAATGTTTCTTTCCCCTTCCATAACATGCTTAGTATCGATCACTAGGTTGGAAACTTACAGGAAACAAGAATTCTCAGTTCAGGACCTTAAAATACTGGGGGCTGGGTGGTGGTGGCGCACCCCTGTAATCCCAGCACTTGGGAGGCAGAGGCAGGCAGATTTCTGAGTTCAAGGCCAGCCTGGTCTACAGAGTGAGCTCCAGGACAGCCAGGGCTACACAGAAAAACCCTGCCTCTAAAAAACCAATAAATAAATAAATAAATAAATAAATAAATAAAAATAAAATACTGTAAAGTTTGACTGTTTGAATATTTTGGTTTTCCTTGCTGTCACTTGCCTTCTGCAAATGCCACTGCCTCTTAGTGACAGAGACAGGGTGATATCAAGGGATGTAACTAAAGCTGTAGCTGCATCTTCTTTCAGGTGCGACACACACTTGGGGACGCATCCAGGCAAAGCCTGTTTGGTCCATTGACCAGTGGGAGTTGGATGGGGGCTGGAAGGAGTCTGAGGCTTGCCGTCTCCTAGTACAGCTGGAGGTGGAGGATCACCTCCTCCTGGTGGTTGCCTGGATGCCTAAGCTTTGTTCACTTACCCCTCCTGAGGTGGGGTGAGGTGGGGTGGGGTTGGGGGGTGGGAGGGTGGGGAAGTGGGGGGTTGGGGGGATGGGAGGGTGGGGAAGTGGGAGGGTGGGGAAGTGGGAGGGTGGGGGGTGGGGGGAATCCAATTCAAAGAGAATTAACACCTAGTTGGAAGAGATAAGCCTTCAGGTCTGCTCTTGACCTCTGAGCACCCGTTATTTCTAGATTTCCTAGCTAAGTATGAACAATCTTTAAAAGAAAAAAATCTGTCCTCACTATCATATTTGTGTTGTTGATTTCTCTGCTTATTTTAAGCCCTGGTGGCCTGGATCATAGCATCATGTCTTCTTGTTTTGTTTTGTTTTCTTTCTTTTTTAATCTTCAAAGTAATTGTGTCTGGGTTGTGGTCAAGATTCACAAAAACCCCCTTTGATTAAATTTCTCATTCATTTATGCGGCACCCATGCCTTTGTATTTTGAGACTATTTTTAGAACCCTAATGAGGCGGAAGGATTCGTGTTTCCTTTCCCTCAGCTTCCCTCTGTTCAGACACCTGCGCTTGCCAATAATTATCACTGCCTTGGGCACATTCTTGCTCTCTCTGTTGCACAGCGCTTTAAAATAATTTTGGGGGAAAGCTAGCTGTGGAGGCATGTATCTGCACTGGAAAAAATAGTTGTTGGTTTTTCCTGGTAGTTTAACAGAAGATGTTTCTAAAGAGTAAAAGCTAGTTTAGTACCTTTTTTTTCTTTTTTGATTTGTTTTTTTTTCCGAGACAGGGTTTCTCTGTATAGCCCTGGCTGTCCTGGAGCTCACCAGGCTGGCCTCGAACTCAGAGATCTGTCTGCCTCTGCCTCCCAGAGTGCTGGGATTACAGGCGTGCGCCACCACCGCCCGGCTAGTTTAGTACCATTTTAAGGCTGATATTTTTTTCTCATTTTTTTCTACCACCATTACTTAGTAGCCCACCTCCTTTGGTCATCTGGTTTCTGTTGTTTCCTCTTTTTTTCTTTCTTTCTTTCCCCAAGACAGGATTTTCTGTGTCACCCTGGCTGTCCTGGAACTTGTGCTATAGACCAGCTGGTCTCAAACTCACAGAGAACTGCCTGCCTCTGCCTCCCAAGTGCTGGGATTAAAGGTGTGTATCACCGCTGCCTGGCTGGTCATCTTGTTTCTTAAAAAAATTGAATGCCATTTGTGACTTCTGCTGTTTTTCAAAAGTGAAAAAAAATCTCTTAACACCTCTTAACAGTTGTAGTCTTTTGGTCAAAGTGTAAGTCAATTCAGTTTTGCAGTTGGGTGACAGTCACTATAGCATTTTAAAAACATCTGCTCATGAAAGACATTTACAGGGTTAGCCTACTTCCCTCTATTTTAGGTAAAATTTTCAATGACCTGGAAAATCCAGCAGAAAAGTATGGAAAACTTGATATCTAGCTTATTTAGCTTTCACAAGCCGGATGCATCTCTGTGACCAGTCTCCAGAGTGGGAGGCAGAGCATCACCCACAGCTCAGAAGCTCCTCCCTGTCCCGCAGAGCTGTAAGGCTGCCTGATCAGCCTTGCTTGATCTTGCTACAGGGATGCATATTGGATGAGCCTTTGGCTCACTTTGTGTCTTGGTTTATACCTCTCTGTGTGTGTCTTGGTGTGCCACTGTTGTTTGTTCAGTCTGGATGCTGTTAGATTCTATTGTCTGATTACGTGACAGTGTGCCCTGTCTACAACTGACAAATGTATGGTTTCCCCCTGGGGTGCCATTGCTAATTCGTGTTGCTATGAGTGTACCTGGACCTTGCTTTGGTCACTGCCCAAGTATGTACCTGTTTTACTTGTTAGCCACAGGTTTGAGTATGCTCCTCTGAACAGAGTAGACTGGTAGTTGCGCTGGCGTACATCTGTCTCCTGAGTAGCACACGAGGTTTCTGGGGCTCTGTGTGGGTACTGCCTGTCTAGTTTCTTTTCAGGCAGTCTAGTTACTGTTTAACTGTATCTTTTTATTTTTAAGTTGCATGACCTTGCTTTAGGAAAGAAGTTGGTGATCTTTTTGTAGAATTACTAGGCCTTAATACAGTGGTTTAAGAGATATTTTGATCTCAGTTGCAACTTTTAGTCATTTAAGTCCCAGCCAATGTGAGGACAACAGACTCAGGTAAGATTTGTCAGGAGTTATGGAGTTGTGGCATGCACTTCTAGGCCAACTGATCCCTAGAGCTCTATCTGCCTTTTCTTATCACTAGATTTGTAGTTTTGTTTGGGACACTTTAGAACACATATTCATGAGGACTGGAGAGATGGCTGAGTGGGTCAAGGTATTTATTGTTCTTCTGGAGGATCTGAGATCAGTTTCCAGCACCTATGTCACGTGGATCACAAATGCCTGTTAACTCCAGCTCCAGGAATCTGACACCTTCTTGGTTTCCTCATCTACCCACATACATGTATACATGTGACATGCATACACACATGTAACATGTATATACACATGTGTTATGTATACACCCATACATGTGGCATTTATACACCCATGTGGCATACATACATACACATGTGGCATGTATACACATACATGTGGCTTGTATATATACACATATGGCATGTATATTGCACATTCATGTGGCATGTATACACACGTGCATGCACACAAACAAAAATGAAACAAATATTTAAAAAAAGAGCATGTATACAGTTATGAATCCATTCTTTCCACCAATCTGCCATCTCATACTGGAGGGAGAATACTGGACACAGTGGAGGGTGCAGAGGTTTAGGAAGCAGCCTTGATCTCCAGGGAGCTTAGACAAGGATGCTGGTGATGCTGTCATGAAGCTCTGGAGACTCATCCTGGGTACCCGAGGAAGGGGAGGGGACAACAGTGTCAAAACCATTGACAGTCTTCCCATCTGATTCTGAAGCAGTTTTGTAAGTGGAAGGGGGAGGGAAGGCGCTTTCCGGGAAGTCTTCTTCACTCGGTATGGCTACTGTGTGTAGGGGACCTAGAGGAGGACCATGGTAGAGTGTTGTGCTGGAAAAGTTGTTTATTTGTTATCATTGTTTGTGTGGTGTGTGTGGAGGTCAGAGGAGAGTTCTGTGGAGTTCCACCATTATGTGAAGTATCTGTGATGACCTCAGACTGTTAGGCTTGTGTGTCAAGTGCTTTACATGCTGAGTCATCTCACCAGCCTTGATTTTGCTAATATTTAAAGAGAAACTATTTTTTCTCATGTATACATATGTGTGGCATTGTGTGTTCGTGTGTGTGTGTGTGTGTGTGTGTGTGTGTGTGTAGGCTACAGATCAGCGTGGGTTGTCCTCCTTAACATCCCCACCCCACACACACCTTATATATGGAGGCAGGGCCTCTTACGTGAACCCAGAGTTCATGGACTTGTCTATTCTAACGGACCAGCGTGCTGTGCAGAGCTCCTGTCTTTACCTCTGGGGTCACAAGCAGGCCACCATGCCTTTGTGACAGTGCTGAGGATCTGAACTCAAATCCTCAACTTGCTTGGCAAGCACTTACTGAGCCATCTTAGTATCTCTGAGAAACTAATTTTGAATTTTTTTTTATTTTTTGAGATTATCACATAATTACATCATTTCTCCCCTTTCTTGTCCCCCTAGATCGTCCCCTATATTCTTTCTTACTTCTTTCCAAATTCATGGTCTCTTTTTTCATTATTTGTTGTTATATACATAAATACAGACTGCTCTGCCTATATAATTAAAACACTAGAATAATTTAAAAAAAAAACCTCATTAGAAGAAGCAAGTAAGATACACAGAGATATAGCTTTCTGCTCTGCCATTGGATGGGGGTTGGCCTTCATTCTGTTACAGTAGCAGGTTAATGTATGCAGCTGTAGCCTGCATAGGTCATGTGCTTCAAGCCTCTCTGGAGGGTAATCTGGAAATCTTTTACGAAGTTGAAAATGTGCTTCGTTCTGATTCAGCAGGTCTGCTTGGGCAAATGCAGCTCCCGCCTGAGCTTCACCTCTGCACAGGCTGCGATCAAGACTGCACGTTACTGGCATGGGAGGGTGGTAAGGAAATAGCGGTCAGTTCCTTTAATGGCTTCCCATATAGCTCATAATGGATTGAGACAGTTTCCTGTCTCATGCATATGTCTGTGGTTCAGTCCTAAAGATGTGGAGAACAGCATATTTGTTTAGAAATTAGGGGAAGTGTAATTTTTTATCTGAAAGAAAATAGAGATGGCATTGGTTATCTTAATTTCTTCCTAAGAGGAGAATTGTGGCTGGAGGGCCAGAGTGTCGAGTTTTAAAACACGTAACTGAATCATACTCTTTCTTGCAAAGAAGGAATGAGATGGCAGTTGCCTTTGAGTGACAGGCAAATCATTAAACGGTCAGAGTTTACAACGTCCTCTAAAGCACGTTCTGTCTCTTGATGGTCTCATGATAATCAGATGAAGCCACAATTTTTGCTGCTTTTCAGATGAGGAAGCCAGGATCCAGTTTTACAAAAACAGTTTGCATGAAATCATTCAGTGGCTGATAGTATAATTGAGAACATTAAGTGGATTGTTCAAGAAATAACTTCATCTAGCATGTACAAATGAAAGCACAAAGGGCAAAGCCCTCAAGCACTCTTTAGGTGAAATGAACTGATGGCAAATGATAGGAAGGCTTGGAGGTTTACTGACTAGCGCTTGGCTCCGGATCCATGTCTGCTCTCCTTCTTGTCACCACGGCTCCCCCTCAGCTCATCCACCTCCGTCAAGGACGAGTTTCACACTTATTAGCACTGAGCAGCAAATTTGAGTTCATTAAGAGGTGGTTAAAGGCACGGTGAGCTTTTGCTTAAAGCAAATGTGGATTGGGACTGGGAGTCTGTTTAGAACTGTAATCTTCTTAACTGATGGGAAAGGGTTTCTGTCCCAGACCTTAGAGTGCTCTAGTGATGGCAACTTGTTTTTTCGCTTTTCTTTGTCAGGTCTGCCCTGTGTCAGCCAAGACCAAGAGAAGAGACTAATGCAACGTTGATAATACTGCCTGTCTTCTTTCAGAAGCACTGAACTTATTCAGGTATAGTCACTGGAACTTTCTAGAACGCTTTAATGGCAGCTCTACTGATTTGATATTTGCCCTTGACTGTGCTGGCTAAAGCAGATAGAATGTTATTCCAAGTATGCTAACGAGCAGTCAGAACTGTGTGGAGAGGTGAGGTACTCAGGACCTCACCAAGACCTTCACTGGTAGAACAGATCATGGACCAGGTACTAAAGATGCAATAGAACAAAGGATTTCAGCCAACAAGAGGAACATCAGGAGGAGAAAGTGGTACTTGAAGGCTGGAAGAACAGAGTAGAAAGGCTAGGGTTTCCCTATAAAGAAACAAATTAGTCTATCTGCAGTGAAGAATACATTTATATTCCTATAAGGCAGCTATGTAAGTAGTTTAAGACAGATGCTAAGGTCAGAAAGTGCAAGGAAAATTCACACTGCAGGGCTGGGCAAGGCGTCTGAACAGTTGAGGTCTACGGAGAGACTTGCTTTATCACCTGACTGCTTGTGTAGGGGTGGGGGATAGCTTGCGTGTCTGTGCCTTCCTTTGGCTTTGTGGTTGTGAGGTGTGAACAAACTGACACTGTGGTTTTATCCTTCAGTTTTCATGACTACGTCAGCTGAGCGGGTGGGGAATAAAGCCAGGGTAGAGAAGAACGGTGGAGGGTTTTATTTTAAAACTTAGCTGTATTCTAGTCTGACTGGCCAGATTGCCTAGAGAGCAAAACAAGCCTGCCTGCTGTATGTGGCCCAAACGTGGCGGAAAGAACTGAAAAGGGATTAGTTAGCTGGGGGTGTGGTGGGGCCAGTGATCAGCCTGGGGCAGGCTTGACCATGCTTCTATCACCCAGAGAGGTTTTCCTGAAGCCTTGAGACTAGTGCTTGGCGCTACCAAGCAGGTACCTGAGTCACTGGGACTCACTCTGATTTCACATCTAGATGTTTTTACTCTTACCTGTGGGAATCAGAAAGTGCTTTTCATGGAGGCTGCTCCTGGTCTTGATAGAAATGGAGATATTGGTGTTCTGGAATGTGAAGTAGGAATCACACTCTGGTAGTTTGTAGATGGTGAAACCAGTTGGTAAGTTGGAAGCAGTTGGGAAACAGCCTGGCATCGTAGCTTCACGTGCAGGGTTTTCTTTGTAGGGTCAAGAACTAATCTGAATGAAACTGCTGTGCAGTGGATATGCTGAATGATCGTGGTTTACTGCAGTTGGATGTTTAAAGAAGAAATCCACTCTGTAGATGCTTATCATATGCCTGTGAATTCAGTACCCTGTCCCTTGTAGGTCCTAGAAATGTAACAGGAGTATGTGACCTTCGCATTATAAACAAATAGTTAAGTATGTCAGGTCTAATGCATTCTATGGAGGATATTAAGAAGAGATGAGAAACTTGGGAGTGTATATAGGGGGCCAGGAGTTGACATTTGGTTTTACTTAGGGTCAAAAGCCTCTCTACAAAGCATCATTTAAGTAGAGATCTAAAGAGACCAATCCCAAGTCTCAGAATGTCCTCTAGAGGAAATGAAAGTGCAGAGCCCCCAAGGCCACTCTCCAGAAGGCTGGGCTCTAGCCTGGAGCCAGGGAGAGTGACCAAAACACTACATCTGTCTTGATGACGGACACTGTGTCCCAGTGCCACATCCCAGGACATGAGTCCTCAGATGACACAGGAAAGGAAGTACTCACTCTTTTGTGGGAAAAATTCTAGTTTTTTGCCTAATTGGTGATGATCATCAGTGGGTAAATTTGCTACTGTCTTTAAGAATATTTTTGTACAAGAGTTAACAATATGCTAATTAAAATGACTTGTTATTACAATATTCTAATTAAAAACAACTTATCAGAAGCCTCCTTTGTACTGTTAAATGCTGGCAGTGTATGCATGGTCCATACCACCTGGGTTCTCATGAGACTTCTTCTGTGTAAGACACATTGTAGAACTTTAGGTCACATTTTCTTCACTATTGCTTGGCCATACGATTCTTTCTGTCCTCAGATGCATCCCTTACCGCCACAGCAGGGACTCTGAGCAAGGCCCATTACCAGAGCTCAGGTGGTACTTCTTTTGTTCTTGCCAGAGACCCTTCAAAGCACCTTTTACCCTTATAAGTCTTACTTTTTAAATTATTAATTTAGAGACAGAGTCTCACTTTTTGCTCTGCTAGCTTGGAACTCTCTGTGTAGACCAGGCTGGCCTTGAAATGTCAAGTGCTGGAATTGTGCCTGATTCTGTCTTTGAAATGTTTAGAAACATTGTATGGTCATTGTGTTCCTGCTAAAGTCTTCCAGTTTTGAGATACAGAATGACCTTTTTTTCCCCTCCCTTTTTTATGTGCATGCGTGTTTTGCCTACATGTATGTCTATACACGATATATGTGCCTGTTGCCTACAAAGGCCAGAAGATGGTGTCAGATCCTGTAGCCGCCTGCGGCCACATGCGAACTGGAATACCTGGAAGAGAATTCTGGGGGTAACGGGAAGGAGGCGAAAGAGAAATGAGTCAAGAGGACAGTTGCCCATAGAGACTGACTTTACTATTATTAAGCCAATATTTATAGTCTTTGGAAAACCACCCTGCCCCCCAGTGGCCGCGAATTCGTCGGATCTTCTTCTCAGCAGTTGCCTGCTTCCAGTCACGCAGTTTTCTGCTGGTCTCCAGGTGGAACTGCGCTGAGGCGGCCTTGGTAGTTAAGGTGAAAGTGGCTGTATTGTTCCAAATGGAACATGGGCCGGAGATAACGCCAGGGGAAGGGTGGAGGCTGTAGGCCAGGAATGTCACAGCTTGAATAGGCCGGAGATAACTCCTGGGGAAGAGTGGGGGTTGCTAGCCAGGAGGGTCACAGCTAAATGCTGTGGGGGGAAGGGACAAGATCCCTTGGAACCGGAGTTACAGGTGATTGGTGTCAGATCTCTTGGAACCAGAGGTGCCATGTGGATGCTGGAACTCAAATCCAGGTCCTCTGCATCTCGTATAGCTCCTCTTGCTGTGTCATAACATTGTAGAGAGCTTCCCATAGCAAGTCATGGCAAGCATAGTAGGTCTATTCTCTTTCCTTCTTCTGCCAGTCATTAGTAATAACCTTGATTATCTCCTCAAACCCCAGGTTAGCTTTCAGTAGCCTACCTTTAAAAAGCAGGAACATGCATTTCTAGATTGTTATACTCTCTGAGTAGACTTTAAGGCATTGAGTCTCAACCTTCCTAACGCCGTGACTTTAATACAGTTCTTCATGTTGCTTTAATTCTCAATCACAACATTATTTTTGTTGCTACTTCATAATCCATGTTTCCTTACATCTGTCTTGTTTTCCGGTGGTCTTAGGTGGCCCCTGTAAAAGGATTGAAAGTCACAGGTTGAGAACCAGTGTTGGTTCCTGTATCCGTTACTTTTTTTGCTGCTATGATAAAATACCATGACCAAGGAAGCGTAAAGAAGGGTTGATTTGGGCCCAGGGTTCCATAGAAATGAGTGCTCATTGCGGCCAGGAAGCACGGCAGCGAGCGAGCGAGCGGCAGGTGTGGGCAGGAGCAGGGAGCTGAGAAAGCACACCTTCCACTGCAAACACAAAGCAGAGAGAGCATACTCTCCTATGCTGTGCTATCTGCAGTTCTGGACTTCTCCAGAGAGTGCCACCAGCTGGGGGCCAAGTGTTCTAATGCCCGCATCTTTGGGGGACGTTCTTTTCAAACAACCGCAGTTCTTTTCTCATTGCTGGGACAAAATACACATCATCGTAGGTAGCAACTTAATGGAGGAAGGGTTTGTTCTTGGTTTTGGGCAGGGGGGCTTATCATGGAGATATGGTGGTGGGACTCTCCCATGGTGGCTTGCTCTTTAACCAAGAATCAGAGAGCTCTAGCCTGGAGCCAGGGGCAGGCATAACCTTCCAAGTCTTCTTCCCCAACCTCTTTGTAGCTTACACTACCACATCCCAGAGGATCCCTGACTTCCTAAAATAGTGTCACCAAGCTGGAGACCAACTACTCAAACCCTGACCTTATTGGGGCACATTTCATCCAAACCATAACACTCCCTCTAGGGTCGGTTGGTTGGTTTGTGCTACATGAGCGACTGGCTGACAGTACTGACTTCATATACTTGGAGTGGAGAGACTACTTGCTTATCTAAATACTTTGTTTGCAGTGTGTGACTCTAGTGGGCGTTTATGTGCATTCAAGGCATGCAAATGGCTCTTAGCATATTAGTAGCTATAAAGCCTTCATCATTACGCAGACGGTTTAGAGCTGCTTTGGTTTGATGACTTACCTTGGGACTTGATATCCTTATGGAGTAAGGATTAAAAGAGAACTGTCTTTTGATGGAGAGGATAATAACTTCAAGTCTAAAGATACTTTAATTTGAATAATAATAACAATAGCAATGATAAACCCGAGTGTTTGGGAAGACAGATGGTCCAGCAGAGCAGCATGTGGGGAATGTGTCACCTGAGTCAGTGAGTACTTGAACAATTGTTAATTTGTTTCCCATGAAATCTGTAACTTTTTGGAAGTGGAATAAATACCGTGAACGTGAAGAGAGGCGTTTTATGGTTGGAAACTTCGTGCAGCTGTCTGCAACTCCTGTTCCCACACCCCTTCTCTGAGAGCACTCAGCGTCTAAGGAAGGACCTGCCCTTGACAGTTTTTCTCTCTTGGCTCTCACATTGATTGGCATGAAGAGTATTTTCTTTGTGAGCTGTTTTGTCTCCAGCCTGGACACATGCTATGCCCTAGAACATTTAAAGCAGTGTCAGGTGACACTGGCCATTTTTAAATGGAGTCTCATTGGCTTGGTCTAAAGTGACTTGGGATTTCCTTTCTTCCATTCAGTCCATCTGTCTTTGTGTTTGTTCAGATAACAGTTATTGGGTATCTGCACTGTCTATCCATCAGCTTCCCTTTAAAGGGAGCTCCCTGGAGTGGTGATGGAGCTGAGGGGAGGAAGCTAGTGGTTAGCATATATAAGGTCCTGGGGTCAGTTTCTAGCACCCTTTTAATATTCTGTGGATCTGAACTGCTTAGTCAGGATGCATGGCTGTTTGTTTCCTAATGTGCTTAATCCTCTTTTATTTTCTTCTGAGAATCTATTCGGTACTGAGAGGCATAACCAGCACTTGCTTAGTAAGTGTCTATTTAAGAGGAATAATAGACGTTTTGGCCGTCATTCAGCAGACATTCAGTTCTTTAATAGCAGACATTTAAGCTCAACTTCAGAGCATTCTTTCCTGCAGAGATGGAAATAAGAACCTGCTGGCGTCCTTAAGGACGTCTGGGAAGAGTCATTCAGTTTGGAAAGATAGACTCTAACTCTTCAGGCAAGCTGACAATGGCTGCATCTCAGGAATGTTAGTCACAGATGGTTGTCTGAGCCACTGGAGTGCTGAAGGGAAAGTATTCCAGGGGTATGATGTCTAGAAAGGCCAGAGTCATTGGCAGGAGGTTGGAGAGAATTGGCGAGTTCTTGTTCACAGTTTCAGCTAATGGCTGCATATTTTCCTGGCCAGGGAACCCAGATATGAGCCATCATCACTCTTCATCATGGAGATGCAGTGCCCAGAGGAGAACTCGTAGGATTGTCCCATGAATTGTGTTGCACTGGGGAAATCATTTGAGCACTTCATGTTCTGAGGTGGATCCTGTAAGAACAACGACCATCCAATTTCAGCTTTTTCTTCAAAGATACTAAAATGAACTAGTTTGGACATGAAAACCTAGGATATACTGTCTGGTGTTGCCAGGGTACAGTATGGATTATCCCTTGATGAGAGCCGTTGTGGCGAGTGGTTACATAACCCTGGCTGAATCTTGAGCCCCGGGGACTTCACTCAGCTTCCCCAAACCAAAGGTGGCCGACCTCGGTTCTGCTAAACACCTTAGCTCATCCGTTACTAACCCCTCTGAATAAAACTGTAGGTATCATTCTGCTATCTATACAACTGTAGGTATCATTCTGCTATCTATACAACTGTAGGTATCATTCTGGTATCTGAGTGGTTCAAGGCACTAGCCCTGTCTGAGCCCCTTGTTCATCATTTGAAGATGTAGCCCGGGGAGGGGCCTTCCATGTTCCCTCCCTGCTTCCTTTTCATTGTCTTGTGATGCAGTCCACTTAATAGCATTCAAAGGAAGCCTTGCCATCCAGGGTCCCACAGCTCCCTCCATTCTCATTGGCATCAGAATACAATGAGGCTTCTTCAGTTTAGAAGATGAAAACACTGTGAGATCTCTGTGCATTCACTAGAGCTGCCCTCACTGTGGGTGTCCTATGTCATCTAGAGAGTGCATGGCAGGCAGCAGGCCTGTGCTTAAAGTGTCTGTTCCTGTCCCTGCCTAGTTTTGTTTGTTTAGACCACAATTAATAGGAAGATTCTCTTGCAAATCATGATTCTGTAGAAACCATCTTTTACCCTCCCCTCTCCATGCATATGCTTTAGGGTGTTTGTTTGTTTTTTGTTTCCTGGTAAAGAAGTGAGGCGTGGCGAAGTTATTATCCACTTCTTTAGGAACTTTTGTGCTGGTGTTCTGTCCAGTTAAAAGAGTAAATGAGTTTTATGGCCTGGTGGGAAAAGCTAATAATTTACAATAGACTTTCTCTGGAAAATAGATCTCAGACTCCAGGCAGTTAATTTGCAAGCATACCTTTGGCTCATAAGGCATTGCTTGTTAAATAATTGACAAAGCCTGGGGCTTTCCCTCAAGTTTTCCCTAGTTTGGTTTCATGAAATCAGAGCTCAAAGCAAGGATTTGAGTGCAGGTAGTTTTGTTTTGTTTTGTTTATTTTTTTTTTCTTTCTTCAGAGGATCCCAGGGAGGAGGACTGACATGGCAGGGTCAGCGAAGAGTTAATAGCAAGTGTGCTATGAAAGTTGATGCTGTTGGCAATCTGCTTCTGCCCCAATTGCTCTCTCTGCTTGATGGGAGCTGGAACATTTATAGTCACACCGTAGTCTTCGGTCACCTTATGCCTTCGGTGGCCACTTAAGTCCACACACATCTGGGCTGTGTTTGCTTTCTAGCTAAGTTGGCAACTCTGACCCAGAGAAGAAATAGAGACCTGCACTGCCTGTGGTGGGAGCTTTCAGTGGAGGCCTTTCTGCTTGGGTCCCCTCACTGTGGCCACGGTTGGGATGAGCCAGGCTGATGGAATGAAACAAGCGCCCTTCTGAGGATCTGTTCTCACTAACTGCCATCAGGTTGACTGTGCAGTACAGCCAGCCATTTCAGCGAACCAAAACTATGTTTTAGGAGACCACCACCCACCTACCATTAAGAAGGGAAATAGACAGCCAGACACGATAGATAGGCTGATTTAGGGAGGCATGGTGGCCATCACGCTGTGATATTATGTATTAGAAATATTAGAAAGTGGAAATGCATGTTCAGGAACTGATGAAACATGGCATAGGATGGTGATAGGACACTATGCTTGTGTGTGCATATTTTATCATGGAAAGATAATGGAAATTGTTATAGCATGTAAAGCATGATTGCTCTAATGTGAAGAAACATTGATACGTTCTAGGTGAATTCACAACCATATTGCTGACATGAAATCTCCACATCAGGATGAACTTGCTAACAGTCTTTACAGGTGAGACTGACTATACATGGTACCGAGAAGCTGAGGCAGAAGCAGAGCAGCAGAGGTTGCAGAAGTCACAGTTCGCCAAGCCATTTACTGAATGATTGACAGCGCATGCAGGTCCTGCCTAAACCTGGTAGCTGCCGTCCTTGTGTTTCTGTGCACCTGGGCAGCACGCAGGGCTTTAGAAGAGCTGCCTCCTTTTGATGAGCCACACAGAGGCAAACACTTAGTATACATAGAAAGTATTTTTCTTGGGGACAGTCCCTCATCTTCTGTCAATGCTTTTAGCATCTTCCTGAATCCTTGATGACTGAGGTAACAGTTCTTAGTGAGAAGATTTTCAACATTCAAGCAGGTAGGCACATATTCAGTACAGATGTAGAGTTAAGATCCTGGAAAGTTGGTTGGGAAAAGATAGGGATGACCCATCCCATAGCATGGGTAATAAATAGTCCATCGGAGTCGGAAGAATCACCAAGTGCACCAGGCCTCTGCTGCCGTAGGTCACAGCTTCGGCAGCAGACATCATTTTGTCTGTGAAAGGTTCTTCAGTGGCTCAGCTGTAGTCTTTGGATTGCTAAGAGGGTCTTTCTCTTAGTGATGAATTAAGTCTGGGACATTCATGGACGCCTGGAAGCCTTAGCCTTGCCATCTGAAGTAGGACAGATACGATTTCTTCTCTATAGAAGTACATCAGTCAGTTCCTCAGAAGTAGAGGAAGCCAGTGTCTTCTGTTAGCAATACTTCAAATATTTGAAAATAGCAACTCTAGCTTCTCTTTCTTCTTTTAAGCCCTTTTTGGCAGGGATGGGAGTAGGGGAATGGTTGTGTTTGGAGACAACCTCTTACTGTGTAGCCCCAGCTGTCCTGGAGTGCACTCCATAGACCAGGCTGGTCTCAAGTTCACAGAGATCCACCTGCCTCTGCCTTGCAAGTGCTGGGATTAAAGGCATGTGCCACTATATCTGGCAAGACTTTATTTTTTAGGTCAGTGTTTCCAGACAGGAAGCCCAGTGAGAGCTGTGTGTGTGTGTGTGTGTGTGTGTGTATTTGTATGTGTCTATCCCCAGGGACGCTATGACCTGTAATCCATCCTGCTGTCAGCTTCAGCTCAGGGTTTCTCTGAGGGTCTGTGAGTTTGCTGTATGCTATTTAGAGCTTGTTTGTTTTTATTTCCAGTAAAATATTTAGAACTGACCATTGGATTTTTAAAAGACAACTATTCTTTGTGTTTAATTTCTGATATCATCTCCTAATCTTGAAGCAAACTCATGGATGGAAGGTATGCCTACTATGGAATCATCAGCATCCATTCCAGAATCTGGTACAGGAGAAACATGTAGTGAATGCACATGTTCATACATTCATATATCTACACATGTATGTACACATACATGTAAACATGTATATATGCATATTAACACATATATAACCATATAAGACACATATATGCTCACAGATACACAAATACATATATAGGTACACATATACATGTGTACCTATATATGTATATACACACATATACATACATTTATAGTAACATACATATACATATATGTATTACTTCTGTTCATGTCATAGTTTAATGTATAGGTTATTTTATTTTTACAAAAGATTTATTTTTACCTTTGTGTGAGTGTGTGCATTTGTGTGTGCATGTGTGTGTTTGTGTGTGTGTGTTTGCGTGTTTGCATGTGCACGTGCTCGTGAGTGCCTATACCCATGGAGATCAGAAGATAGCATCAGGTCCCGTGGAGTGGAGCTACAGGTGGTATTGCGCTGCCTGGAATGAATGCTGTGAGCTGAACCTGGGTCCTCTGCAAGAACAGCAGGTGCTCTTAACCTCTGAGGCATCTCTCTATGGGTCATACAGCCTCTCTCAGCGTCCAAGTTTTAGGCAGTATCCTGCTATTTACTCAGAAATAGTGACTCTTAGATATTTTTGCTAATACTTGTGTCTTCCTACCATGGGTAAGGAGGGAAGTTATGTGGTTAGATGTTTACTGCTCTAGTTGGCAGCATAAACCTAGGAGAGTGGTATAACTTTAATTTTTTCAAAACCTATTTTCACTGATGGTTCTTAAATGCTTTAACCTCCCTTTTAACCCACCACCCACTAGAGATAGTAGGAAAGAAAAGATACAGGGGAAGCAGACCTGCTTACAAAGGTTCTTTGGAGCAACCTCTATCTGTGTTGTCTGAAAATCGGCAGTTCAGTTCACAGGTTAGCAGGCTTGATCCATTTGCAAACACTTCATGGCTACACCAGCAGTCCAGTTCAGTAGAGTCAGGTTAGCAAACACAAATCAGCAGAGGTGACACTACCTAGCAGAGACAGCCAGGCCTCAGCCTTGGCTTCGGTCAGCAGGAGGGACCAGGAGGAACGCCCGGAGACTTTCTTTGCTGTGCCTCTCTCAGGGAAGTGAAGATCAGCGAAGAATCGAGACACACAAGTATTGCCCACTTAGCTGTACCAGCAAGCCAAGCTCCGTCTCCATCACTCTGTGGAGTCTTCTTTATACCCTCCAAATATCACGAGTCCTCCTCAGGTCTTGCCTCACAGCGTGGTTCTTGTCCCAGCTGCCATCACTTTGCCAATCAGCCTGAGTCTGAGGAAGTAGCAAGAAGCCGTAGCACACCACCAGAAGTTTTTTGATGCATTTCTCTCTTTGGAGCCCTGATAAATGAAGCTCAACTATGCAGTGTAAGGCGGACCAATACATGCGTGTTGTTAGTAAAGAATTCTTCATCACGTGTCCTTTCATGTGCTTGCTTTAGCAGAACATCCTCTCTCCTGTGCCCACTTCAGCTAAACATTCCTTCACGTGTTTGCCTCAGCAAAACATCTACTGACTTTCCAAAGAACTCTTAACTTTCCACTTCAGAGTGGCACCTAGAAATGAGGTGGACTAAAGTCCTATGTAATAGCCAACTGTATTCAGAATATCAGACAATTTATATTCAGAGGGTTAAGAAGAATCACATGAATAAGGTATTCAATCACAGGGACAGGCTGTACATGGCAGAAAAAATGCTTTTCCATAGAGGCACATGGGTATAGCAGAAGCTGACGGAAACTCACTCCTGCTCGCTACCTCTGGGAGGAACACTGAAACACATTCCAAGTGCAGTTCTGTGTTTCAAAGAAACTGAAATCACAGATTCCTGTTTTCTTGGAGTTTTCTCACAAGCACTCAGAATTCTCACACCACGCCATTCTTGATCTGTGTTCTAACAGTTAGAAATAAAACAGTATGCTCTAATGACTTTGAGAGTCATGTCGTGTGAGTCATTGTAAAAGTGAACTGAGCGTGTGTGACTTCCCAGGGGGCTGTCCTGGGAGCATCAGAGGGCAAAGGCATCAGTTGGGAAGACAGTCCCAAAGTCTGTGAGCTCCCAGGACAGCTCCACAGATCTGGGGCCTGAATCTGTAGTCCTTGGATTCACCATGGAACTCACCATTCAGAATGACCAAGTGGTCTTTTTTTTCTCTGTTTTAACTCAGTTTTGGAAGGAGGATAGTGAAGACTCACACTCTGAATGTCTCAGTTCTGCCTTTACTTTCTAAGTTCACAGACTCACAGAAGCTTCTTCAGGGACCTTGGGATTTTCAGTCCAGCATCCGTGGATATACTGCCCCTCCTCCAATGGCTAAACCATCACAGGATTGGACAATTTCCAGCTTGTGTCTGGAGGATCCCCAAGTATTGCTAGGATTCAGTGGTCCAATGTCCTGTAGTGTAGGACTGTTCTCTTTGCTGTAGTGACTTAAAGATATGATAGGATCTTGATGTGAGTGGTAGAGTTGTCATTTTCACCTTGAGAACAAACCAAAGAGCCCATTTTAGAGTACTGTTGCTCGATAGGAAAAAGAGAAAGACCTTTGGGATCCGACCTAAAGATGAACATAGAGATGGAATCTAGTCTATTCCTTCTCTTTTGCCTCTCACCCCTACACACTTGCTGAAAATCCTTTACCCCAGAGCAGGTGTGGGCCTCCAGGTGAGAGGAGGCTCCGGCATACCCTAAGAGCTCCGCAGGACACAGGCCGCCTGCACAGGCCAATGAAGCCTTTGTAAGAGTCCAAAGTATGACAACTGTTCTCTGATTCTTTTGTTGAAGAAGGCAGAAAGCATATGAAGGGAACAAAATAGCCCATTTCCATCATAAGGAACTCACAGTTAAAATATAAATAAAAAGTTTATCCAGCCACTTATTTATATTGAAACTAACATACTTTTTTTTTTTTTTTTTTTTTTTTTTTTGGATACAGGCTTCTCTGTATAGCCCTGGCTGTCCTGGAACTCACTCTGTAGACCAGGCTGGCCTCGAACTCAGAAATCCACCTGCCTCTGCCTCCCTAGTGCTAGGATTAAAGGCGTGTACTACCACTGCCTGGCTTTTTTTCTCCCCTAATATGCCTTTAATTTATATTAAAACTAATTTGCCTTTTCACATACTCTATTGGTATATTTTTTAATAGTCATTGTAGGAATGCAGGTAAGTAAAAGAACACCTGATAAGAATTTTTAAGCTATGGGTTTAATCCCCAACTCCAGAAACAAACCAAAACAAAACCTCTAATCCTGGAAATCTCCTCCCAAGACTAGAGAGAGTCTTCGTGTACTCCAGTTGCCTCTGAGAGAGGATGACAGGCCTCACTGGGTGTGACTTTGGTTGTAAAAGGTTCTATGAATTCTGCTTACTGCTCTTGGGACACTAGTTCTGGGGATACTAGCTGACATAGAGAAATATAACTTCTCTGAAATAGAGTCCTGTGTAGGAGAAGCCACTTGTAGGCACTTTAGCCCTTATCCTGGCTAAGGTCTCAGTTTACAGCCACCATTAAGCAGCAGGTTGAGGGGAGCTGTCTCAGCCAGCCATCCACTTGAGTCTGCAGAAGACTTCAGCCACACCTGGAGTAGGATTATAGTTGCATGGGAAAGCCTGAGCCAGCCCTGTCCAGCCCAGCTGTTTCTGAATTCTTGGGCCTCAAGTTATGAGTTATGAGAAAGTAAAATGGTTGTTTCAAGCTATTATGTTTTAAGGTACTTTGCTACTTAGTAGCTGGAGGACACGATAGGCCAAGAAATCAGAATATCTAAAATGAATGGTGTTGCAGTCTGAGATAAATTCTGTGCTTTACTTTGTTTCTGAAGAGTTTGGATATTATTTGAACCTCTTCTGGACAATGAACATTTTCTTCCCTTTTCAATACTAGGGCTAGAATCCAGGTCTCTTGTGTACTAGACAAGTGCTATTTAACCCAACAAGCTCTTCCCCTGTTGTGGGAACTGTCGGCCAATTATTGAGGCTACTTAGGATGCTGAAAAAAAGATGCCTTGGTGTAAAAACACCATAATAACACAGAGAGACCTGAAACCTCAATAACCGGGCTCTCTTCTTCCTTGAGAAAAGACACATGCAGTCTTTCTTCTTCTCCTTGCACTATTTTATCTGTGATGCTTTGGATATGCTTGGGGTGACACTATTAGGAGGTGTGGTCTTGTTGGAGTACATGTGGCCATGTTGGAGGAAGTGTGTGAGCTTGGGCTTTAAGACCCTTGTCCTAGCTCCCTGGAAGCCAGTCTTCTGTTTGCCTTCAGAATAAGATGTAAACCTCTTAGCTCTTCCTGTACCATGCTTTCTTGGATGCTGCCATGTTCCTGCCTTGACGATAATGGACTAAGCTTCTCTGAACCTGTCAGCCAGCCCCAGTTAAATGTCCTCATAAGAGTTGCCTTGGTCATGGTATCTGTTCACAGCAGTAAAACCCTAACTAAGACATTATCTACAGGTTTGTACCACAAGTTAGTCAGAAAAACCCACAAAGGCATGCAAATCAGGAGGCTCACAGCTGGGAGATGCTTATCTGAAAAGCCAAGTATTTGACAGGTGTCACTTCAAAGATCTATTGTGAGCCATTGGCCAGCTTGATGCCGGAGGGTAGTGTGGCCAGGCCAAAGGTGGGCGGAACAGGACAGTGACCTAAAAACAGTGCATCAAAGTGCAGAAAGTGTGGCAGAACATAGGGTGCAGATGTAGGGTTCCTAGCTCAGAGGATCTGCTGACTGATGGAAGGCCCTCAGTTAGACTTGTGCAGATGTGAGTTCCTTGGTGACCTTTCTCAGTTCCCACGCCTTAACCTAACAGTGAGCATCCTACCATGTGCATGAAGAGACTTGCATTGAGACTTTCCAATAGGATATACATCCCCGTGTCCTACCTGCACCTCAGGTTGCTTTTCTCCTCTAGCTGCCAGGAATCGTTCCACTGTGTCTGAACGAGACACTTCAACACATTAAACCACATCTGAAGTCATTGTTTTCATAGTCTGGCTTCCCAGCTCATGCAGAACACCTCAGCAAGTGTCTGGTGAATGCAAGCTTTGCATCTGGCCTTATTCAGTGTGCTAGGTGAGACCGGCCTAGCAGTGGTTTCTGCCACAAATGTATCTCCCATTCTGAGAATAATACTTGGTGTTTTCTCAACCCTTATTGAATGAAGAAACATATGATATTGTGGTGAGGTAGCCAAAACACAACTCAAAAAAGATTCTGTCCTTAGAAAATTGGCTGTGGTAGAGAAAAATCTGGAATCTGTGTTGGGGGAGAAGCGTTAACATTATAAGGAGATGTTTCTGTTTTTATTATGTTTTAGATTAACTGATTAACTTCAGACAGGGTCTTTCACTACAGCTTAGGCGTAACTTGCTACTGTAGCTCAAACTGACCTCAAACTCACAGCCATCCTTCTGCCACAGCCTCCCAAGTTTCTGTGAATATGTGTGTGAAACCAATCTCAGTTTAGATGATGGTGTTTATTCATCTTGGGGGGAAAGGAGAACTGCCAGTGAGGGGTATCATGGGGCACAGCCGGTCCTTAGCATGTTTTCTGCCTGATTTGTTCATTTTAATGAAGTAACTGAGTCTTAGGCACTCTCTATCAAATATCCTGACGGGTAGTTTTGGACTTACTCAGATACAAAGGGGGAAAAAAACCCAACAAATACCCCTAATCTTGGAATTTGTCAGGAAAAAGAAATTAGATGTTGACTCCTTTGGGCCAGAACTATTGCTGCTTGTATTGTGGTTTGTATTTTTTTCTAGAATAGTGCACTGAGTTACTCATTCAAGGTTCAGCATCCTCTTCCTGGAAGTGGCCTAAGAAGAAAATAGCTCCCTTCTGTCTTAGTCAGGGTTTCTATTCCTGCACAAACATCATGAAGCAAGTTGGGAAGGAAAGGGTTTATTCAGTTTATACTTCTGAGTTGCTGTTCATCACAAAAGGAAGTCAGGACTGGAACTCAAGCAGGTTAGGAAGCAGGAGCTGATGCAGAGGCCATGGACAGATGTTCCTTACTGGCTTGCTTCCCCTGGCTTGCTCAGCCTGCTCTCTTATCGAACCCAAGAGCACCAGCCCAGAGGTGGTACCACCCACAAGGGGTCCTCCCCCCTTGATCACTAATTGAGAAAATGCCCCACAGTTGGATCTCATGGCGGCACTTCCCCAACTGAAACTCCTTTCTCTGTGATAACTTCAGCCTGTGTCAAGTTGACACACAAAACCAGCCAGTACACCTTCTAACCCAGAAAACCCCACCAAGGCATGCAAATGAGGAGGCTCAAGGCTGGGAGATACATATCTGAAAAGCCACCAAGTATCTGACAGGTGTCACTTTAAAGATCCACTGTGAGCCATTGGCCAGCGTGAGGCTGGAGGGTAGTGTGGCCAGGCCGAAGGTGGGGTTAAGCGGGACAGTGACCTAAAAACAGTGTTGAAATTTTGCTGCCCAAGTGTCTAAGTGCAGAAAGGGTGGCTGAACACAGGGTGCGGATGTGGGCTCCCTGCTTGTAGAGTCCTTAGGCTGATGGCGGAGGAGGGCCTGCTGGCGCTTATGGAGCCCAGAGCTAGATTAGTACAGATGTGAGGTCCCTGGGATGTTCATCACTGAAGTTGTTGCTAAGTTAGAGGAGCCGGTTGTACAGAAAAGATATCTCAGAGGAAACAAAAGTTGTCACACTGGAGTAAATTCCACGCAAACTAAACGCAGAGAGGAGTAAACATGAATGGGAATGAATGGATTTCTACTCACCATTGAAGAGAGGAGAAGAAGAGCACCTCGTGTCGAAGTTCTAAGCCTTAGCAAGTGGAAACACAAATGGCAAGTGTAGTACAAACTTTTGCATAAGACAGTGCCAGGAAACGTCTGCACGCTTTCTTTTTTGAGGAGGAAGAGAGGTTATTGGGGGGTTGGGTCTTTCTGTGTTATGGTGTCTGCCTTGCGGCGTTTTTTTTCTTAGCATCCCGCAGCCTCAGTAAGGAGGCTAATGCAAGGAGAGACTAGATGCTCTGGCTGGTGAGTGTAGTTGTTATAACCACTCTTGTAACCAGCGCTCCACCCACATCGACTGGTGCAAAGAACCCTAGTGTTTGAATCTTTGGCTTCTCTTCAGTAGTCAGTCTTTTCTTTATACTAGGAAGTTTAAATTTCTTGATTTTCATTATTCATTAAATGACTGTTTTGAGGGGCTCAAGAGATGGCTTAGAGGTTAAGAGTACTCACTGTTCTTCCAGTGGACCTGAGTTCAATTCCCAGCACCCACATGGCAGCTCATAACAGTCTAACTCCAGTTCTAAGGGATCAAATACCCTCTCACAGATATACATGCAGGAAAACCACCAGTGCATATAAAATAAAATAGAATAAATCATTTAAGAAAAAGAGAATGTTTGGGTACTTACAGTCTATCCATACTGGGAATGGTGACTGACTAACAGATCGTTAGTTCATTCTTGCTGTTACTCTGATATCATGTGTTCGGTTGGGTTTACTCTTGAGATTTAAGGTTGACTTCACACATGGATTTTGGGGTGGGTAAAGCACAGTGGTATAAAAAAGATACAGACTGAAAGTGAATGAGCCCAAACTACATTTGATCACAGTTTATTCAGGACCATGTCATCATCAACAATTCGCCCCAGTTTACTGTGTCCTAGTGAAGATACAATCAGCACAGAAAACATGCCCGCTTTCCTAGAGCTTGTGTTTCCAGTTTATTAAATTTGACTTGTGTGATTTGCTTCATAATTGAATCTGTTTCTTAGCACTGCACTAATATTAGGTTTCCTCGGAGACATTTATAAATACAGGCCGAGTCAGAGTGCTCACCCCAGTCTTAAGTAGTTTAGCAAAACCTTTAAAAGGTGGGGTTCCTTTTTAGGTTACTAAGGATCCTCACAGAAGCAGATGCAGCCACTGTGCAGGGAAGGCTTGTGCTGTGTCTCAGGCAGGGAGGACACTGCTTTATCCCCAGTACTGACTTTGAAGGTACAGCGAGGGGCAGGGGGCGGGGCAGAAGAAATGGTGGACTTTCAAGAGTCATTTCAGGTGTGTTATTCTGGATCTGTGTACCTGGGGGGGGGGGAGGAAATCCTGGTTCCAACACCAGCAATTTCACAAGTTTATGCACCTGTTGAAGAGAGCAGGCATAGGTTGACGTTTCCTGTTTATTACTAAGGGAAAAATGATCCTCCATTCTTAGTGGTAAACCTCTGAAGCCCTGAGAGACGTGTAGACAGAGCCTTGTTTACACGGGTTTCTTAGATGATCCTCTTTGTCTTTAAAAGCTGTCTGCGTTTCCTCCAAATGACCCCGGTGCAGGTGTGCCTTTGGGTGGAGAGGCCTCATCTGTGGGAATACACATCTACAGTTGCCATCTAGGAATGATGGGCAGATCTCTCATGGACACTGGATAACTGCGTTTCCAGTCTTCAGGCTCCTCCTTCAGTCACGTATTTTAACAAATGTAGATTCAGCCTACTTCCGCTCAGTCTGTGAGGAGGCAGATGCCCCAGTTTCTGCCACTTTATTTTTATGGATTCCTTTATGTTTTTAAAATCTTTTGACAAGGAGCCTGCTGGTAACTGACACCCCCCCCCCCCATCCCCCAGCCTTCCCAAAGACCCAGGGCCCCGAAAGCTTAAAGTCAGAACGGGTATCTTCTCCAGCTTCATGTGCTTTGGAAGCAGACCTGACAAAAAGCTGGGAATTGCCTGTGTGGTTTTTTGGTTTTTGGTTTTTTTTTTTTTTTTTTTTTTTTTTTTGATTTTGGAATGAAATGTCCGAATGGTTAGTCTGAAGGGTTGTTTTTCTTAAAACCTCTGCGATAAAAGCAGATATGAAGGCTGCCTCTGTCGCTTGAGCGCTCTGGTCTCTCCCACAGGACCTGGGGACAGAAAGAGAGAGAGAGAGAGAGGGAGAGAGAGAGAGCAGATTCTCAGCTTGAACACAGTCAGTGAGAGCCATGGGTGTGGTGCTGTGCTAGGGAAACCATGCAAGGGGTGTAACAGGTTGAATCATAAGTCCTTGGGCTGCCACTAATTCTAGGGAATTAGTGTGTGACTTAATGGGTCACCTTTCTGAAAGCCTACACGTTATCTGGATGTTTCTTCTAGCTTCAGGTTGATATTTTCCTTGGGACTACACAGATGACAGCCTCCAAACAGGCAGTGTCTTAACTGAGTTGGGAAAGAGCATCCGTCCAGCCCAGCTCCGAGAGCTCCCCAGCTCCGAGAGCTCCCCAGCTCCGAGAGTTCTAGCAAGCACAGCCAGCTTGCAGGACAGTTTTGTATTATAGCTGTGAAGAGGGGTAGTTTGTCGTCATTTCCTTTTTATTTAAGCTCATTGAATGGCCAAGTCTGCTATGCCCCAACACAAGGTTCCGTTGGGCCTTTCTCTTACTTAACCAGGATGCTACCAGATGCAGGAATATTAGTAACCCAGGCTGAGAGCGGCCGCTCCAGGCGCTGTGTTATAAAGCATGAGCGCATGCTACACCGCCTTGAAAGTTTAAAGGAAAACAAGGCTGAGTGCTTCCAGCTTCTAAAGTTTCAGAAAAGAGACAGAAACCTTGCACCTAACAGGAAGCAAAATGTTAGCACCAGAGACACCCAGAAACTCTTGTGCTCTCTGCCGAACAAACAAACAAATGGATACATTCCCACACCTTTTGTGAGAGCCAGTGTGGGGGAAAGGCTGGGCTGGTTAGGCTTGGCGTCAGATTTTTTTTTTTCTGCTCATAGCAGGCAGTGTGGATACATAGCAGTCTCCCGGAACAAAGCTCGGTTTTTTGTGTAGAAAACCGAACAGGTTATAGCCTTCTGTCTCCCGGGGAAAGACAGTGCAGGTACTGGCTGTGAAACTTGTGCTGGATCTCAAAATGGAGAAAAATGCAGGAAGGAAAAGTCACATGTTTGTAGGACTTTGAATGATATCATTCCATAGTTTGACTTTTAAATTTTTAGAAATCTGTAGGATGCTGGGAACCATGCTGGGGTCTTGGGTATGCTGAGTATCCATTCTACCGCTGGCAACATCTCTGAATGACAAAAGAAAGAAAAAGGAAAGGAACATGACTGGTCTGGGGTTTCTGCACCAGATGAATGAAAAGAAGAAATAAAAAGACTAGGTATGGTGGAAGAGAAAGCTTGTTATAGACATTTGGGAGAGCACAGCCAGAGGCAGACACATCTGGGAGAGTCCAGAGTAGACAGGACCCAGAACCTTGCATGTGAGGAGGGGAAGGGGAAGGAGGGGGAGGGGGGGAGAGAGGGTGCAGATGCAGATGCAAATGCAGCAGCCAGGAGGCCCAAAAGAGAGTAAATGAAAAGATCAGGTAACCAAAATGGTTGAATTACATAGGGAAGGGCAGCTGGGAGAAGGGTAGTCCTGCCCCTGGGCTGGCGAAGTTTAGGGTAAGGGGAGGGGTGTGCCAGCAAGTGGGCAGGCAGGTGACCCATGGGAACTGAGGGATGCAGGGAGAACCTGGAGGCCAGGTTCGCTTTGATATGCTAATGAGCACCACTGCAACCTTTTGCCCCAGTCTTGAAACCTAACATTCCTCAGGTCAAGACTTTGTTTTATTCATCGTTTACCTATAAAGAATGAATGTGTGACGAATCCCTCGCTGTGATGGATAATATGCCAAATAGCTGAATGTATTATTATTTTAGGCTATATTAGCGATCTCTTCACCCAGAGGCAGCTGTGCACAAATGAGAGTCAGTGCTGGAGGCTGAGGAAATGCAAAGGAGAGATTACCTGAAGGAAAGGCATGTGTGACTTCTGAGAATAGTTTGTCACCGAGTGGTTCAGTGGTCTACCTGGTGGCCTGAGGGCTTGGGGGGCTGGCCACTCATCACAGCAGAAAGCCATGAGGAGCACAGAGCAGGGCCCGGTTCTGGGAGGACATCTGCTAACGCATGAGATGCTCCAAGTGGGCAAGACAGGCTGGAGCTAGCGCAGTTTTCTAGGCTAAAGCAATCGCTGCACCCTGAACCAGGCAGTAAGCCAGAATAGACCAAAGCCAGTACATGCCAGTGGCAGACATGAGAGGCATCTTTGATGCAACGAATTTCCTCCTGTGTGTCTTTTTTTTCTCATGGACACTGCCCAACTAGGGAGGAGGAGGAGGACCGGGGGAGGAGGCGTTGCCTAGAAATAGAGGCTGGGTTTTCTAGGGTTTACAACATGCTATCTGCTTATTGCCAGAGACTCTGTGCTATTCCATTATTATTCTCCTTAAAGAAGTGTTGAGAAGATTGGGGTGGGAAGAGTTCCAGTTGCCAGCTGCCCCTGCCTGCCGTCATCCCCTCAGCCCCTCAGCGGCCGTTCTCGGATGTGGCCTGCTGCGACTTGACCTGCTCATCTCCTGTTCCCTATCCGTCTGGTTCAGCGACCTCCCACCGTCTGAGCAGCCCGCTCAGTGGCTACAGTTTAGTCCTCCTATGATTGTGACCCCTCTCTGTCACAGCCCCAGGATTTCCTCTCTGCCTAGCTGCTTTTCTCTCATGGAGTCCTTCCTCAGACTCACTGGGATCGATTGCCTTGATCTGCACCCTGCTATTTCTCTGATGTGGTTGGATAGTACAGTCAGCCATTCTGATGGCCTGTCATGGGTACTTTGATGGGTGCCATGTCTGCCTCCTCTGAATTTCTCTCTTGTATCTCTGTTCAGATGCAGTCTGGCTATTTACTTCTGTCCCTGAATTCACTCTTTAACGGATTTTTGGCTCCTTTACCAGCAGTTGATCTTTTAAAAAGGTTTATTTATTTATTTATTTATTTATTTATTTATTTATATGAGTACACTGTAGCTATCCACACCAGAAGAGGGCATCGGATCCCATTACAGATATCTTGAGCCACCATGTGCTTGCCGGGAATTGAACTCAGGACCTCTGGATGAGCAGCCAGCACTATAACCACTGAGCCATTTCTCCAGCCCCCATTGAGAGCATTTTAAAATCTTTTTGCAGATTCCAGGTTCCCAGGCTCTCACTGCTGCAGCCCACACCTGCCATATCATCTTCAAAAGTACAGCTTCTTCCGGATCTCCTGCTCAGCTTTGGCACGTGTCTTTGTTCTAGATACCGAGTTACTAGGAGAAACCGTCCAAGCTTTGTTTGCGAATCCCCAGCCCTCAGAGCTGCTAATCATCTTTGAAACTCTCGGTGATTGAATTGGGATACTACATTCTAGGTTTTTTTGGGACTTGGTTTTTTTGGAGACAGGGTTTCTCTGTATAGCCCTGGTTGTCCTGGAACTCACTCTGTAGACCAGGCTGGTCTCGAACTCAGAAATCCGCCTGCCTCTGCCAGAGTGCTGGGATTACAGGCGTGTGCCACCACCACCCGGCGGGATTCTACATTCTGAATCTCTAGTCTCCTAGGGCTTCCCTCTTGTGTGAATGGTTTTGGATGCGAATATGCTTTTCTATATATTTCTTCAATTTTATCAGAAATATTTTCCATGTAAATCTTCAGCTTTATCAGAAAATGTTTATCATTCCACTTTCAATCAACTTAGGAATACTTGTATGCCTACCATTATTATATCTATATAAAAATTTCCATGATAATCTTAAATAAATAAACAAACAAATGAATAAGAAAACTCATGAAGCAGTCTGGAAGCGGTCCAGTTCCCCAGTGGCTCCATTCCTTGTCTTGGAGGGGCAAATGTATTATTCAGTCTTTAGTCCCTGTGCGCTGTTCCTCTAAACATTGCCTAGAGGCTCATTAGCCAGGGCTGGGTCTTAGGAGCTCACCTAAGGTCATCTATGGCTAGAGGCATGAGCTCATCTCAGAGGTTTAGAATCCTCCATTTAGAGCCTAGGGTTGAGAGTGAACGTAGGCTCTATACAAGCATGTGGCTCTGCAGTATACTGGGAACATACATGCATACACACACACACACACACACACACACATACATATATTTCCAGTGACTTTGTGTATAGTAAGAATGATGGCGCCCATGAGAGTGACTGCTAGGCTGGCTGCAGTGGCTTTCACAGCCCTGCTTCCGCGGAAGCCTTTTGCCTTTTGATTTGGACAATGCTCTCCCCACACCATGAGTCTCATTTCCTGCAGTAATTTTGCTCCTCTCGTTCTCTTAGGTTTTGCCTTCCCCCTCACTGGCTCTTCTTGTTGTGCACTGACCTTGGTCGACCTAAGGATTCCCATGATTTCATCTGATAGCCCTCAGCCCTGGATCCTGAAATCTGCCTCTTGCATCCTCCCCTTCCCCCAACCCTTTATTTCGTGTCTGACATCTTGCTTAATCAGTTCATTTATACTGACCAGTAATAATTCTCATGTCACATGCTCTCCCTTAAGTATGGGACGTCTTGTTTTCCTCTCTCATTCCTGCACATGTTATCTCAAAAAATAGATACCTCAGTAACAAACAGCGTATTCAGTTTCTCCTGCAGCTAGGTACTGTCATATGACTAAAGCTGGCACATGCATATGCCTATGTGTGTGTGCTTACCTGAGTGCATGGATGTGTGTGCTGCACATGCAAAAGAGAGGAACGGGGAGAGAGTCCCAGAGACGGGGACTGAGTGATTTAGAAGCCTTCCAGGAGGTCTAATAAAAAGCCAGCTGTGTGTGCAGTGGAGAGCCGGTCCTTTCTGTTTTTCCTCCCTTCATCTTGTCTTAAAATTGAAGATGACAGAGTTTTAGAAGCTGTCTTGGACCCGGTAGAAGTCTTGGAATCCAGGGTAGGAGGAAGGATGTTGGGTACTTTATGTCCACAGAGAGGGCCAGTCAATTTTGGAAGGTCTTTCCTGTAGTTTTTCTATGTAACAGTTCACGTGGTCTAATTCAGGATGCTATAGCGAATCATCCCAACCTGGGCAGTTTATAAACAACACAAGTTTATCACTCATCATCTTGGAGATTGAGAGTCCACCATCAAGGTGTTTCAGGTTTGGTGTCTGGTGAAGGCTCCGTGCCTCACAGATGGTCTTTCCTCTGTCTCAGGGCAGACAGCAGGGTAGGACTGCAAGGGGGGGGGGGGCTTTAAAATCAGACTAATCCTGCTCATAGACTAATTACTGCTCAGAGGTCTCACCTAATCCATCACTGTGGTGATTAGGTGTCATCCTCTGAACTCAAGGTAAGCTCTTGCAGCTAAGCTCTTGCTTGTTTAGTCCACCTTTTGAGAGTAGGTGCTAGTTCTGTTAATTTTGGCCAACTACATCTCCTCACAGCTATTTCTGCTCTGTTGCCTAAGCAGAACATAGTCTGTAGTTCCCTCTCAGCGTCACTGTCTGAAACCTGTTTCAAGGGATATATTTTGGGGAAAAAGCAAAAACACAAAACAAAACAAAACAAAAAAACCCAAGCAAACTATTCAATATCCACAGGTTTGTTCACATTAAATAATGTGGCTGTGCAAAGCAGGGTCGGCGTGAAATGGAAGCTCGAGTTTTCTTAGTGGAAATACCATTTGGTTCCACTACAGACAGACAGATGGTGCCCGCAGGCACCAGTGCTGGGGAGTGGGGGAAGGGCTGCTGAAGACGGGGTGGGGGCTGGGAGGGTGGGGGTGGTAGCTTTGAGATTCTTGGCAGTTAAGTGGCAGATAGGAGGTGCTTCATAGCCAGTAGCATTGTGAACCTAGCAGTCAGTCAGCTTCTAGATGCCTAGAGTGTCACTCTATGTGTGTGTGGGTGTGTGTGTGTCATATGTGTCATATGTACATTTTGTTTGCTGCTGCATTGTTTGAACACGAAACTGGAAGCAATGTAAATGTCTGGGAACAAGGCAGATCAATGGCTGTATATTTCATGAAAACAATTCTGTAGAGCAGCTAAAAGGAAACAACCAGGATATCGTGTGACATTTTATGGGCAAGACTGAAGAATAATGCACAGAACAATAAGCTGTTATTGTGTATATCATGAAGTCATTAGCTAAAATGAAAATCATTCACAATGTCTTACAACTGCTGGCCCTACCCAAGGCCTCTCTAACGTCCACTAGGTATGCTCTTAAGAGCTCAACTATTTTCTCTCCATTTCAACTTGCTTCTCACCTTAGTACCAGTCTGGTTCCTGCTGCTTGTGGGTCAGTACAGGCCGACATCAATGGCATTCAGCGTGTTTGCCAGAGTCCTCATTCTGAGCCTGTGTCCACCTGTCTACGGCAGCCCCCGCCCCTCCCCGCGGCACTGGGGCCTGCGAGCACAGTGTCTGTAGCTGGGACCATTGCTCTTCACCTTGCTTTCTTTTGGTCACCTGGCAGAGGCCTACAAACCTTCAAAGAAACCTTCAAAGCCCAGGGCCAGGGTTGTTTTTTGGGGTCAGACTTGGATGTTTACTGTCCCATGGATGTGCAGGACTTCATTCTGGCTGGCGGTGTAAGAAGGCGGCTCACTGTGCTGTGGCTTGACCTTGAGGGCGGTGTCCTTAGGGGCATCTTACGGCCTTTGTGCCAGATTATTGCGCACTGTTGATGCCACTAAAGGTTGCATTGGAGACCGTTGTCATTTCTTACAGATTGTGAGAGGAGTAATCATTGCTAAATAGTTTTCTTTCCCTGTCTGGGATCAGATTGAGGAGGACTTTTCAAGTTAATTTTGGAAAACAACCAGCTTTGGACCTGTTCATCACAAAGTTGACAGAGGTTGGTTGTGCCTTAGGGCGCAGTGGAAATAATCCTGCTGATGACTCTTCTCCCAGGAGGACTCTCAGAATGAATTAAGTAGACACAAAGCGATTGCTTTCAGGAGACTGTGCTGACCCCATGCAGTGGATTGACCCCGGTCTGGGTCCATGCTCAGCAGGCTCTCAAACTGAACTGTCGCATAGCCCCTTCTTTACAATTTGTAGCTTTTGGCAAAGTGTCTTATTATATCGCCCAGGCCCTCACATCCCATTGTAGCCCAAGCAGGCTTTGAACTGGGGTCTTCCTGCTGAAGCCTCCCCAGTAGCAGGGATGTAGGCTTGGCTGCCACACCCTCTCCTCCCTTCCTTCCCTTCCCTTTCCATTTCTCTCTCTCTCTCTTTCTCTCTCTCTCTCTTTCTTTCCTCCTCCTTCCTTCCTTTCATTCTTCCATTTGTTTAGAGAAATACTTATTTTATTTATATGAGTACACTGTTGCTGTTTTCAGACACACCAGACAGAAGAGGGCATTGAATACCATTACAGATGGTCATGATCCACCATGTGGTTGCTGGGAACTGAACTCAGGACCTCTGGAAGAGCAGTCAGTGCTCCCAACGCCTTCCACCCTAGGTAGAGCAGGATTATGGCTAGCACAAGAATTCTTGCTTGAAGGCTGGGAGAGGAACTTCACCTTGGTCAATGCCAAGTTCCTGCCAGGTGGCATAGCACCCCAATACGGTTCTCTACACCCAACCACTGAGCCGTCTCTCCAGCCCATCCTCCATTCCTTTCTTTTTCTCCTGTCTTTCCCCCTCTGCTTTACTAATGCTATTTTTGTTCATTGCAAGATAAATATTAGAAAATATAAAATAAAATTTACAGAAAAAATTAAATCTCAATGTTTATAGGGGGTTAAGGCACTCCTAAATACTCTGATGTCTCACATGAAAAAGAGGTCCAACAAATGTCTCAACAAAACAAAACCTATATGTTATGTTAATCGATAGTTGCCATTCTTTTTAAGTTCAGGCAGAATGGTAACTTAATTGTCTAACCCTTAGGTATACAGTGTAGCCACCTCCGGATCAAGATATTGACCATTTTTAGCACCTCAGAAGGTCCCTTGTGGTTTCTTCATGGCAATGAAACTGTCTTAATTGCCTTGGCAGTCACACAGTCTGTATGTACTACAGAATGTCCTGAACTACACACAGCACACTCACACTAGACAGATGTCAGAGCACATAAGACACTGATGGGATTCTACAGCTCAGAATGCGGATTCATCTTGTACTAGTTAGCTGCGTAGTGGATGATGTTTATCTATTTGGAGCTGTAGTTACATATAAGACACCACCATTGGCATGTGTTGGGTAAGGTTCGGTGGTTTGCTCTGGACTGTTTTCATAGCTTTTAGCTGAATGAAAAAGAGAAATAAAAAAGGAAGGGTGTGACTGCTCCTGGGTATGGTGGAGAAGACAGTTTATTGTAGATACAAGGGAGAGCGCAGCCAAAGGCGAGACATCTGGGAGACCTGGAGTAAATAAGCGAGGCCATGTGAGGAGAGGGGAAAGCAGTCGCTGACGAGAAGGGTGACCTGGGCCAAGAGACCAGCGAAACCAAAACGGTTGAGTGATATAGGGGCCAGAGGAGCTTGTGGGGAGGGAGGTTCTGCCCATTAGCTGGACTGGAAAGTTCAGGGTATGGGGTGGTGTGTGCCAGCCAAGAGGGCCCTTTAACAGGTAGAGACTGAGGGATGCTGGGAGAACTAGGCAGCCAGCATCCGCTTGATGTGTTAATGGGCATCTCAGGCATTTGTTCTGGGTTGGAGGCCTAACAGCTATGAGTATATAATTATTTTAAATAAAAAATCTCATATGCCTGTTTTAGTATTTTAGTGGATATTATACAGAGTAAACGCAAGCACATCATTGACTCTCCATCATTTAAAGACTTTTCTTTTCTTTCTTTCTTTTCTTTTTTTCTTTTCTTTCTTTTCTTTTTGGTATTTTTTTTTTTCAAGACAGGGTTTCTCTGTATAGTCCTGGCTGTCCTGGAACTCACTCTGTAGACCAGGCTGGCCCCGAATTCAGAAATCCGCTTGCCTCTGCCTCCCAAGTGCTGGGATTAAAGGTGTGCGCCACCGCTGCCCGACCATTTAACAACTTTTCTATACATTTTTCTTTCTTTTTTTTTCTTACTACCACAAGCCACAGGCAACATTGACCATATTTTTCAAAAAGGTCTTAAGAGAGAACAGACTACTATAAGGTCCTTGTGAATGTCCTCCAATGGCTACTGGCAATTTTGAAGACCGTGCATTACAAGGAATGGAATAAAGTCAGAAAAGTGTTTTTTTTTATTTTTATTTTTATTTTTTTTTTATTTTTATTTTTTTATGGATTTCCCATTTGGTTGTTTCAGAGAATCTAAGTGTTGAATGATGGGCAAGGAATAGACCGCAGATGGGAGCTGACTTAGTTCAGCCCCTCCCACTCCCCCCCATGCTCCATTCCACTGCATTTCAAGGGTGACAAGCACCTGGAAACCATCCGCTCAGATGGAAGCTGTCTTGAAAACTCAGTTTACAGGCTTCGTCTAGAGACTGAGGCCTTCTGAACAGTTAGCCAAGCTTCCTTGGTATTGATCGTCATGATCTCCAACTTAATTTTGAGACCAGTCTGGGCACCACTGAGACTTTGTCTCCTCCTCAGTGTTTGGGAGCAAAGAGGCAGGATGCTTTTGGTAAATGCTGTGATACATGAGAGTTGTCTTCTGTCTGGGCACAGCAGGCGCCTTCTTCTCCAGCAGGTGATGAAGGTGTTTGATTTTGTTGACAAGTACTTCACCTCACTTCTATTCAATGAAAATTCTGTCTGTGATCCAAGAAATTTGATTGTCATTAAAGCTTGTGACTCAGACACACAAAAGGGTTTTAATGAAAAGATTACTGCTTTCCAGACACACAGCAAAGGAGATTCACCCTTGCCCGTAAGATCAGTTTTGACATGCTGTGTTTATCTGTGGGGTTTTCAAAATAAAAATCTACTAAGATGATTGATACAGGTGTTTTTCAAAAGAGGTCTGCCCTGCAGTGTGAGTCAACTTTCATATCAAAACAATACTCTGGGGTGACCTTCTCTCCCTATGTTTGGTTCCAGCTGAGAAAATTACTTTCTCATAGGTTTCCATTGTAAAACTATCACACATTAGGTCTAAATGTGCGTATGTGTGCCTGTGCATGTGTGTGTGCTCTCTCTCTCGAGTGTGTGTGTGTGTATGTTTGTGTGTGTGTGTTTGTGTGTGTGTGTGTTTGTGTGAGTGTGTGAGTGTGTGTTTGTGTGTGTGAGTGTGTGTGTGTGTTTGTGTGTGTGAGTGTGTATGTGTGTGTGTTTGTGTGAGTGTGTGTGTGTTTGTGTGAGTGTGCATCTTGCAAAACTCAATCCCATTCTGCTCCTTTCTTTTTTCCAAGCTTTGCCTTCCCCATCTTATCCATGGGCTATTTATAGAAAAATAGAGCTGGTGTCATGACAACAAGCGTGTGTGTGTGTGTGTGTGTGTGTGTGTGTGTGTGTGTGTGTGGCGGGGTGCCATGCATGGAACACAAGCACGGAGTTCAATGGACAATTTGTGGGACTCAATTTTCTCCTTCCACCACATGTGGGCCCGGGATTAAATTCAGGTAGCATGGCTTGGTGGGAAGCACCTTTACCTGATGAGCCTTCCTACTGACTCATGGGGCCTTTGTTATTGTCGATGTTTGTTGTTGCTGTTTTGTTTTCTCTAAAGAAAACTTACAGTGTTATGCTCTAAAAAACTTAGTGTTATGGAGTGACTCATTTTTCTCTGGAATAGCAGTAGAATGGGAAATATGATCAGTGATCCTAGCAGTCACACTGTGGGTGAATCTCCGGGAATTAGACTAACCTGTGCCTGTCATTGTCATTGCTCATGTCTGGGAGTTTTGACCTCCTCCTCCTCCTCCTCCTCCTCCTCCTCCTCCTCCTCCTCCTCCTCTTCATAATTATTCATACACAAAGGAATATGCTTTATACATACAATTATAGAGTAAACGTGGGACCTATTCAGAGTTCAGTGGGAGGAAAAATATTCCTAGGTAGGTGTATGTCGTTGCCTTTGACGTTCATGGGTCTGTCGTTTTTGACACCAAGATGGTGTTAATGAATTGTGAAGCTTAAATATTCGTTTGACTTTGCCTGAGTGTTTGGTGGCCCTCATGGCCTCTGGCTGGCTGTTCGTGTCCTTGAGTTTCCATTTTAACTTTGTGCCATGAGCCTCCCCTTCTTGGCTGGGCTGCCCTGTGCAGGCATCTGTTGGCTCGGCCTGTTGTCACTCTGTGAGTCATTGCTGGCCTTATTAAACTATTTTGGGCAGCGGCTTGTCCGTTCTCCTCCCGTGAACTGTGGAGCCTGGAGTAGCTGCAGCAGCATCCATTGGTCACGTGTGGAATTTGAATGTGAAGGCAAGGCAGTCGACTGGTTACAGCCTGGCATCTCACCTCACAACAGTGGGCTGTCTGTCGGCAGGGGCCACTCCGGTTTTGAAGTGTTTATTTTGTTTTAAAAAGGAGTGTCAGAAATGCCATTCTGGAGCAGTGGCGTCTCAAATGCCTGCCTCAGTCAACTTGTCAGGTTGGGTTCTTAGAACAAAATACCAAAAATTGCATAGCTTAAAAAGAGCAGAAATGTATTTCTCACTCTTCCAAAAGCTAGAAAGCCTAAGATCAGAGTGGCAGCCAGAGTGGCATCCCTTGAGAATGTGTTTCTTCATTCATAGGTCATACCATTTTTGGAGTGTCTTTGCAGTGTGGAAGGGGCAGGTGGCACTTTGGGACCCATTTTTTGAGCAGGAGGTATTGATTCATTCTTAAGAGCTTTGCCTTCCTAACCTAATTGATCCCCTACCCAGCTCCCGCTACCATCAGATTGGTGATAAGATTTTGCCTTATGAAAACTAGGGAAAATAGGCATTGAGAGCCCAGCACCCTCTGTCTCCTTGTATTTTCTTCACATATTCATGGTCCTCTCATGTGTTGGTATTCTCTCACTCAGTGTGTAAGCCTGTCTCAGGTCTACAGCTCACAGTGTGGCCTTGCCAGGAAAGATAGTGTAGGCTTTGGTGATGAGTGCCTTCAAGTCCTATCATGGAGGACTTGACAAAAATCTCATTAAGCTCAGAGTGTGCCCAGTCTCACAGTAGCATTCCTGACTGAGAGAAGACACGCTGGGCTTGATTAAGGATACCTACAGACCATGGCTTAGATCTAGACTACTGGCATTGTCCAGAGGCATTACAGTTCATGGGCTCTGAATACTGGTTAGTCACTGAGACCAACACACTTGCCTAAGGGCACATCACTGTATATGGAGGAAAGAGGACCAGACCTAGGTTTTTTAGTTGCCAGAGTTAGTTATCATCGTTAAACCTTGTAGCCCTGCATGTGCTGGTGGCTCAGACTCACAGTTGAGTTATTCTAGGTTCATTTCTTTTTGAACTAATGTTTTACTACATAGGCCAAGCTGGCCTTTGCAATCCAGCTGCCTCATCACCAGGGCACTGGTGTCAGTGTGTCCTGCTCCACCTGGCTGATGGGAGTATTTGTTGTTTAGCATAAGTTACTTTTCTGTATGTTGTTTCCTGTGGGCCTGTGTACTGGAGGCTTTCCACAGAGATCTCTGGCTCAGCCAGGTGGGATGGTTCAGGCGAAGGGGTGGGGGGTGGAGAATGCAAGCAGAGATGCCTCCTCTGCCTCTGCTGCTGCAGCCGCCTCCACCTCCGTCTCTGCCATTGCTGTCACAGTTGCTGTAAGATGCTGCACCTGTTGCTCTGTGCTGAGAAGCTGGGCTGAGCTGACAAGAGGCCAACTAGCCAGAGAGGAGTGTCGGGGAGCTTCCGGTAGCGTTTTGGGAGAGCAGATCTCTTCCCAAGTGGCAATGTTGCAACTCTTATGGCAGGAGCTCTCAGATGACGGAGTAATTCTCACACACCTTTATTCCTTCTGGATAGGATTATTATAAACAGTTTGGGGGTGGGTCAGGATCTGACAGCAGGTACTTCCCATTGGCTTGGTCTGAGAGCTTGGGGATACCTTATGTGCATGTAGGAGGGCTTGGTGTGCTGCTCCTACGTAACTGATGGCTACAGACCTCTCTATGGGGGGCTGTAGCTACGTGACAGGAGCCAGAGGCCCAGGAGCATGGCAAATGTCTACTGTTCCTGCAGGGTCACCGAGGTTTCAAGCCTGTGCTCAACCAGGGACCAGGCTGCCTTTCACAGCCCACCACCACAATTTCTCACTTTCCTTCACCTACCCCCTTGAAACACAATGTAGGCAATACATTCATCTCCTACTGGTGCTCTAATGGATCAGTTCTGGAAGTCAGATGCTGAAAACCAGGGGCTGGCAAGATAGTGTCTTCCAGAGGTTCTGGTGGGGACCACACTCCCTGTTGTATCCATCTCGGGGAAGCTGCTGCAGTCCTGGGCTAATGGTCTCATGTCACTCCAGCTTTTGTTCCTCTGCTTCTGTGATTACATTGCTAATGCTCGTCCTGTTTCCCTATTAGAAGGCCTCTTGCTTAGGTAGGGCGCGACTGGATAGTCTGGAAAACTACTCCCACGTCCAGACTTTACCATCACCATGCTTGCAAAGTCCCTTTTGCCATTTAATATAACTGTCTGTGGGTCTAGGGATTGGACCCAGACATATTTGGTGCTACTAGTCTCTAGACTACAGATGGGAACCTGCTTCACAATCCAGAATTCTCAAATTCTCCCTATCTCCTTCCATTCTATTTTTTCAAATTCAGTCACACTTTGCAGTTGATTCTTGCACACTTTTCTAGCCAGATACTTTCTTTCCCTAGTGTCCCACAGAAAACAACCCCTTCAGAATAGGCTTGTTCTAGAAATGAGGCTCTGAT
Source organism: Apodemus sylvaticus (assembly GCF_947179515.1). NCBI lineage: Eukaryota > Metazoa > Chordata > Mammalia > Rodentia > Muridae > Apodemus > Apodemus sylvaticus. The sequence continues at coordinate 75,396,648 of NC_067473.1, read as the reverse complement.
CGTACATTCCTAGTGACTGCAGATGGCATTCACCTGGATGTGGTGGGGTGATGGTGGGGCGGGGCGGGGGAATGGACATCCGGGGGCAGTGTCTTCTCACAGCTCTTTTTCTGTCTCTGAACATGTACTTCCTGTGAGAATGTTAAGTAATTTTTGGAACTAAAAAAAAAAAAAGACATCTCCATATCCAGCCATACTTGAATTTGGCATTTGCACTGGAGGGAAGTTTGGGTTTTTTTGTTTCCAGATATTGGTTTTGTTTGAAATATTGTCAGTGAAATCTCACCAGCGAATTCAGCTCATGAACGGGTCCTTCAGTTAAACCCAGGGTCCAGAGACTGGCCGAGTGACATAGGCCTGTAGTCAGCCACAGGGAGAGTGAAGCAGGAGGATTGTGCATTTGAGGCTAGTCTGGGCAACACAGAGAGATGGCATTTCAGCATGAATAAATAATCTTTTAGTGTAAATAATCTTTTAGCCAACAAGGTGAGTTTCCTTACTCACCTTGAAATGGACCCCCCCACTGAAGCCCCTGACTTTGCTGTTTGTTGTGGTAAAGGTTTATTCAGTTTCCGCTGGCATAGTGTGAGCTCTCTCTAGAACAAGATATGGGGAGCCTTTGTTGAATTCTGAATCTTGAATAGGCAATGTATGATTTGTGTGTTTAGACAGGAATTGAAGATAAAAAATGTCAAGGTTTCCTCTCCACTATCCCCAAACACCAGATGTTTTAGTTGCATTTTTTTTTCTTTAGTTTATACTTCTTTGCTGCTGCAGCGACAGCAGCAACAAGCCCTCCTTTCCTTTGGTGTTCTGCTATGCATCTGCTCCCACCTTTGGCCCCCTCTGACCCAGTCCTTCTACTCCTTGAGGTCTTTATAAAGAGCGCATGGCTCCTGCCCTCCTCCTCAATGCCGCCTGCTCCATTAACCTCACCTTTCCTTTTTTTTTTTTGCTTGTTTTTTTTTTTTTAAAGATTTATTTATTATATGTAAGTACACTGTAGCTGTCCTCGGACACACCAGAAGAGGACACACCATGTGGTTGCTGGGATTTGAACTCAGGACCTTTGGAAGAGCAGTCAGTGCTCTTAACCGCTGAGCCATCTCACCAGCCCAACCTCACCTTTCCTTATGGGCACCAAGAGACAGACAGAACTTCTGGCATTTGCGTAGGTCCTTACATTGCAAACTGGTAGGATTACCTCACCTATAGAGAAACACAGCAGCAAAGGTTGAGACTGGGGTCATTCTGTGCAGTTTAAGGCTTCAGAAGGAAAGTTCATGTGAATGGCCAGAAGTGTGTGCTTAGGCATTTTAGAAGTAGGTATAATTTGAAATTAAATTCAGATAACCACAAGAGAGAGGACATTAATGTTTAGGGATCCGCAACGCAGCTTGAAGACCCAGGCAGAGGGGATCAAATGAAGCTTCTTTTCTTGATGGAGTCTTAGTCCATGCGCATGTATTGGGGGAGTTAGTCCTTCCTCATTGACTAAGGATGCCAACTCTCGGTGAAAACCACGGGAGTCATACAGAATAATGCTGGCCTATGAAAGGACTCTGATGCTCTCAGCAAAACTGATTTATAACAAGAACTTCAGCATTATTTGGTCTAACTTAGCCATTTATTTTATATTTATTTATTGATGAGGGGGCATGCTTGTGGCTGGGTTTGCATGTGAAGGTCAGGAGACAACTTAGTTCCCTCGTTCAACCATGTGGGGCTTGGAGAATCGAACTCAGGTCATCAGGCTTGGTAGCAGACACTTTATCCGAACTGAGCCATCTTGATGGCTTTTTACGTAATTATCACTAATTTACTTAATTTATCACAATTAGGAAAAATAGATGAGATGAGATAGTTTGCTTTTCTGATACCCGAGAGCTCTTTAGTGAGAAAGTTGGTCCTGACAGTCAAGCCCCAGCCCCTGACCCATTCATTGTTCGTTATACCTAATTTGCCCCATTCCCTAAGGATGTGGGGTTCTCCGTGAGGATGAACAAAACAGAGTTGATGCTTTAAACTTTTAAATTTTATCAATTAAACTCAGGGAAGTTCGCTTACATATTCATCCACATGACTGATTGAAGCCTTTGCTGCCAAGCGTTTTCCTTGGTCATGAGATGAACGGCCACTTTACAAAGCAAGTTGCCGTCTGTAGAGTTAAACATACCCAGTGGCCTAGGTCCCACGCCTATATGTTTGCCCCAAAGAAGGGTTTTTATGCAAATGCTCATAGCAGGTTCGTGTTGGTAATCTGACCTTCATGTATTCATCAGCAAGGTTCAGATAAATCGCACTGCATACACTGAGCAGTGGAAATGAGGAGCCGCTAGCACAGGGAATGCAGCTGACATTTACTGAGATAAGGAAGCCGGACCCAAGCTTTATACATTATGCTATCCCAGGGCTAAGGAGTCCTAGGACAAGTCACATAATAGCAGTAACAGAGGATTCGGGTGTGGAGCTGCTGGCACACCCCAGACTGTGAGGGAGGTTCTGAATGAGACATGTTCCCTCTTTGACTGAAGTGGTGGTTATGTAGGCAGATATATTTGTTACAAACTCATCAAACTGACACTTAAAAGGAGTGCATTTTGGTATATAGATTATACCTTGATAAAAGTTATTTTAAAAAGAACAGAGGGCAGGTGAGACTCTGGAGGGCAAAGTGTTATTGGTCTAAAGAAAGCATAAACTACTTTTGTGATCTCCTTTTCTGCCACACTGTGGTCCTTCTGTCGTGTCCCTTGCCACTTGTCTAAGCAGACAGACAGAACTGGGAGCCAGCACACTGAGGAAACGAAACAGTCCACCCATGCTCATAAGTTATTTCTGTATCCCTGGGATAGTTTGCCAACTTGTGCAGCAATTGTAGGAATCACTTTGAGATCCAGTTATTAATTCTTTGCTTATCAATTTTTTTTACTACATACCTGTATATGAAAATAAAATAACACCCAGAAAATGCCAAGTGCTTTTTTATTCCCTGTAGGAAGTGGAGAGGGTTTGTAGAAAGAGTAAGTAGAATTTATTGTCATATTCTCTGCCTAAAAAGTCTAAAAATAAGAACGTTGGCGATCACAGTTAGTGTTCTGAGTCATAAAATGTAAATCCCGTAAGCCTGGAGCTTAGAAAAATGCTATTCAGAAACCTCTAAACTGCATATAAAATATATGTCTGCCTTCTGCCAACTCCCCTGCCAACTCCTTGCTTCAGAGCTGTCTCTGAAATGTCTAGGACTCAAGCTGAAGGCATGTGAGTCCCCGAAGGTGGGATCAAGGTGGAGAGAATGGGGCATTGTACTTCCCCCCAGGAGTGCTCCCCTCCCAGGAGTGCTCCCATGTCCTGTGCCTCTTGGAACCTGAGACTCATTGTGGAAAAGCTAATCGAATAGTCATCAGTGCCCATATCTACTCAAATCTTTTTAATCCCTAACTAAGAGAAAGTAAAGGTTATGCCCTTTTCCCTCATGGCTTTGTGAGGTGAAATCTACCTTATCAACACTGCCCTGTGGCTATGAATAGCTCTCTGTAGGCTGCCTCCTTTCAGAATACCAAGAAGGCCATTGTCAAAGGGCTGGGATGCCTCTAAGTCTAAGAGCACTTGCTATACCAGCATGCTGGCCTGAGTTTGAATCTCCAGCGACTACCTAAAAAAATCAGGCCTGGTTTTACACATGCCTGTAACCCTAGTATTGGGGGAGGGGAAAGGGCAATTTTCAGTGAAAAGAAAAAAAAACTAATTACAAGGGAATAAAGAAGGGCTCAATAGTGGAGTGGTCCTAATATTCTCTTCTGGCTTCCCTATGCATGGGTAATATACATAACTGTGCACACAGGTGTACACACAAACGATAATTGGTTCCAGTTACTGCACCATGGCGTGTTCTAGGAGCCCACCCACTCATTAGCCAGTTTTGGCTGTCTCCATCACACCTCTGCAGAAGGCAGCAAGGACTGCTTTTAGTGTTTCAAGGACCACCTGAGTGAAGCAGTGAGCGTTCTCTTCTTAGCCTCAGGTAAACCATCTTGCCTCAGAAGTAAGTTGTGAGAACCAAAGTATCTGTTCCTGTCTTCCTTTTTCATGTTTGAAAATGGGTAAAGCAGAGGCCACGGAAGTATCGGAAAGCTAGCTGCTCTCTTCACTCTTCCAGCATTAAAGCATTAAGAAGATAGCCTGCTCCGTCGTCACACTGTTTGGGAAACCCATTTCTCTTCCTGTTTTCATCACTAATACAGACCCATGACTCTGCTACAGCTAGAGAAAGAACCAGGCAAAGACGTGTGCCCGGCAGAGTAGGAAATGCCCGCTGCATTTTAAGCTCCTTGACTGCTCCTGGAGGATTTTCTCCTTGGGTTAGCATGGAAGGAAAGCGGGCCTTGCTTGTGCTCCCTTGTAACCTATCAGGCCTGCCCACTGGCCATCGAAAGGAAGGCGGACCTCGCTGTTAAATGAAAGGGACAGCAAGGCTGTAGGGATGCTGCGTAAACACAGTATTGGGGTGTTTACGCTGGAATTGGGGTGTGTCTTCTGTTCTAGAAAAGACACCAGTCTGCATTATAGCAAGGAGACATGAGCCCCAGTGCTCCAAGGATTGGACAATAAGTAACCAAGTCAGGTATGCACAGCCCTGTCAGCTCAAACCTGCTGGTCTGCACTGCACGGGCTCCTGGGATGTGTCAAAGGGCTCATAGACAGGAGTTGCTTACTGTGGCTCAGTGAAGACCATGCCAGAAGTGTGTGTGTGTGTGTGTGTGTGGTGTGCCTGCCCATGCGCCACACACAGAAGCAGAAGAGGGCACTCATAGTGGGATGAGGAAAGCGAGCGGGACACACTCATCCCAGGACAGGAGTGTCAGTAGTTCCGGGCCGCCAGAGCTCTAGAGGGTGAGAATGTGTGGCGTCTCAGGGCCTCCTGGCCACAGTCAGGTTGTCCAGTGGCTCCTTTGGGCCTCAGGAGAACTCATTAGATTGAAGGTAATTGACATTCACAAAACATTTAAAAATAGAATTAGCTCCCCACCAGCAGAGCATCAACTTCACCTTACATGTAGGGGCAGGCATGAAGAAATGTTTAATAAATAAAGTCACCATGACAAGGTGGAGAAGAAGGGCCACGCAATGACTGCTGTTTCCAGAAAAAAGGAAACAGCAGTCATTGGGTTTGCCATTCAAGTCTGCTTAGAAACCCATCCTGGTACCACTGAGCTAGAAAATCCCAACTTCGTAACAACAAATACAAATACAAATGCAAAATTGTATGGAAATCTAGAGTTCATGATGTAGTCCCAGCCCTTGGGAGGTAGAGGCAAGAGGATCACTAGGTCAAGGTCATCTTTGGCTACACAGCAAGCTCAGGGTCCAGCCTGGGCTACATGCAACCCAAGCATCACTCAATGGTAGAGTGTGTGTTTGGCATGTCTGAGACCCTGGATTTACACTCCAGCACCCCTGTCCCCCATGAAAAGCATATAAGGGCTACACTTTCACATTCTTCTCCTTCATTTTATTTTTACCTATCTAGGCATAAAACATTGAACAAGCTGTTATTGAAAATTGAATATTGAGCTGAGCGGTGGTGGCGCATGCCTGTAATCCCAGCACTTGGGAGGCAGAGGCAGGCAGATTTCTGAGTTCGACGCCAGCCTGGTCTTTAGAGTGAGTTCCAGGACAGCCAGGGCTATACAGAGAAACGCTGTCTCGAAAAAACCAAATCCAAACCAAAAAAAAAAAAAAAAAAAAAAAAGAAAAGAAAGAAAATTGAATATTGAAATATTGAAAATCCAGACAATAAGAAAGGGGAGAAATGGGGTGTAGGTTCTTTCCATGTCATTGGATGATTTCTTGTGTCCATTTTTCCTGTTCTGTGTTGTCCTGGTTTGTGTTCTGTTACTGTGACAAAACACCATCATCAAATGCAGGTTGGGGCGGGGCAGCGCTATCAGCTTACTCTTGCAGACCATGGTCTTCAGGGACTCAGAGACTGTTCCCTGGCGCAGTCCTCATGGCTGGCTCCCCACAGCCTGCACAACCTGCTCGTTTATACCCCAGGATCACTTGTCCTGGTGAGGCACTGCCCACAATGGCCTGGGCACTTGCACATTGATCATTAATTTAAAAAAAATGCTTCATAGATTTGCCTATAGTCTAATCTGATGGGGACATTTTCTCAATTGAAGTTTCTCTTCCCAGAAGACTTGAGTTTGTGTCGAGGTGACAGAAAACCTAAGCAGCACAGGTGTTTCTCATAGTTCCATGCAGTCGAGGCGTTATGAAGGGGAAATGGGAAAAGCAGGGCAGGGGGCAGTTTTATATTGTTAATGTCCTGTTCTCAGCCACAAACATTTATTTTAGAGGCTTCATTATTTGCTGGAAGAATTAATGTAGTCTGGTCTTTGTTTAACTTGCTGCTGCCTCTGCTCATGGGATTGTATATACACTCTTTCTTCTATTATAAACACGGAGCCAAAGGTAAGACCATGTTTATAAACTCTTGCTATTGATGGCTCAGCAGGTTCCCCGGATGTTTTGCCAATCTGTCTGCCCCCATCCTTCTCTTCACTGGGTGCTGCCATTTGAAACTGATTTTTCTAAATAGTAACTGAAAGGGGATTAGATATGGGAGGGTTCTTACTGGGATTATTTAGTGGCAGCTCAGCTCCCCAGACAAGCAGCCTGAGGGTGTGTGTGTGTGTGTGTTTGTGTTGACATATGTCACTCTGACCCCTGGAGACAGAAATACTAGCAACTTCTCCCTCCCACTAAACCACTCATCTATCCTTGGGTTTCTCTCTCTCTCTCTTTCTGTCTCTCTCTCTCATACACACACACACACACACACACACACACACACACACACACTCTGCCTGTCTGACTGGTTTGTTGGGTGGCTCACCTCTCTTCGTCCTGTTCCTCTCAGTGTGCTTCCCTCTCAGCCACTGTCCCTCCCCTGCTTTCTCCGCACTTAGGTTGTGGAGAACTACCCCTCAGGTTCCAGCGGTTATGTAAATCCAGCAGGCCTCAGAGCTTGACTAGGTCCCAATGTCCAGCTCTCAGAATCTGAGAGAGAAGATCTAGTCAACTCAGGGGCTGCCTGTGTCCTGCGGCCACCTAGACAGTAGAGCTATGGAGAGAGGAGGAGAGGCTAGGTAGGGGAGAAGTCTGTCCTGGGTACCATGGACTGGGGCAGCTTTGCTCCTTGCCCAGCCAGGAGAGCTCAAGGACACCTGGAGCATCAGCCACCTCCTCCACAGTGAAGGGGAGGCCTCTTGTTTCTAGGTGAGGAGGATTCGCTTAGCCCTTCCCATCTCCCGTGCTCCATACAAGGCAGGGGTTCCACGTCAGGGTCTCCTCCCTGTTTTTCTCCTTTGGCATTAGCCTAGGGTAGAGTTTGGGTTTAGAATACACGTGGCCCTGCAGTTCTCCTGGGCTGGGTGGTCTATTAGTCCTTTTGCTCCAAGGGTGGGATAGTGGAAAGGGGTGAATAGCAAATCCTTGACCTGGAAACTGAAGCCTGGCTGGGGAATTTGGAACAAATATTAGGGTTGGCAGTGAGGCTGTGAGTCAGAAGCAGGTGCTCTGGCCGAGAGCATGCCAGACCGAGGCCATGGCAGAGCTGTGGGCTCACTGGATGTGAGGGAATAGGAGATGGGGGAGAGGCTGCCATGGCTGCCAAGCACTCCCCAGCCTCCACATGGAGTTAGAGAGGATGCATTTTAATTCCTGCATGTTTATAGAAACAAACTCCAAAAGTTCACAGTGTCCCCTGAAAAATATTATGTTCCCACCCACCCTGGTTACTTAGCGATGTGATTGCCTGCCTAGGGAATTGGTCTCTGGTTGAGAAAATCAGGGTCCCAGGAGGCTCATAAGCTGAAGGTCACATTGCTGGCTAGGGCAAGCCTCACTTTGAAACACCCAAGTTAGAACTCTACCAAGTAGCACACCGTGGGCTGTCATCACAGGGGGGCTTTGTGGTGTCTCTGGAATTTCTCATTACGTATAGTAGAGCCGGTACAGGTACTGTTTTATCATCAAATAGTAGAACCACTGAGTAGGGAGCCTCATCGGTGGCCTTCGCTGATTCAGAAAGCCCCACCCTTCCCATTGTGGGGAAAGCCCAGGCTTGTAGATTAAAAAAGGGTTTATCAGAAAGATCACTCCCCTCTATCTCCTGCTAGTATCTCTCTCTCTCCTGTGTGCCCTTCTTCTTTCTCTGAGTTAAACCATTGTTAGTCATTTTGTCACAGGAATGAGAAGAGTGACTAGACACTCAGGTCTAGGCCTGGCTGACAACGTGCAGAACAAACACCCCACACTGCAAGTTTGAGAAATCTAGCAGTTTGACCTTCTGTGTGAATGTTGTAGTTTACAATCCCATAATGTTACTTCATGTTTCTTTTCATTTCCAAATAGGCTGACCTTAGACTTGTGTGGTGGTAGTACAAAGCCAGAGCCCTTGCAGATGAAGGTCCCTCGTGGAGACTTTCTTGCGGGCTCCAGCATGCGCTGTGCTGCACAGTTTTCCCTCCAGCCTAGAGTTCCTGGGACCAGAGAGGGTGTGAGCTCTTTCTGTCTCCTGAAGCTGTAGCGAGAATGCTGTCATGTCTGAGAAGTGTGGAGTTGAACCTGAAGGTGTTTTTTTCCTCTAAACGAGGTATTACCGCCTCACTATTTGAAGTACATTTCAACAGCTGCTCAGGTACGCCTTGGCCTGGGCCCATGACTACAAGCCAGCAGACATCTGTGAGAAACTGGGCTATAAATAAATGGTTTCAAACAATTGATTCTCAAAACTTGGAATTATATGCACTTGCTCTGTTTGTCCTGGGCTTTGGACTGAAGATGGTGGGACATCAGAGCTCATTAAGTTGTGTGTTTACTGACTAGTGAAGGGTTGGTCTGTGTGAATCTCTGTGTAAATGTGTGTGCCTGTTTTAACCTAGGTAGTGGTATTTCTGAGAATTTGAGCAGTAACTCCCCTCACCCCACCCTAAATGTTGGATAACATCACTGCTAAATATAAAGCAAATTTTCAAATCAGGGATCAGCCAGTTGTTTACAGAGTGGGAAGATCATTTTAACATCCCTTCCAAACTGGGCTTTTAGTCATTCTGTAAGGGTTTTAACTGGGCCCCTGATGGCATGCAAATAGACCTGAAGAGATCTAAGCAGGTGCCCCTCCCAAGACAGAAGAAAGTCTTTGACATCATGGAAACCCCAAGTTTCTCTGTGTGACTATCTAGCTGCTTCTCAAGAGAAGGTTAGAGGGTCTCAGGATGACTGTGTTGCCTAGAGATCGTATGGGCAGTCTCATGTGTTGAAGTTGGTTTGACCTTTGACTCTTTCGTTCTTACTTTCCATAGACTCCCAATAGATCTATTGGGCCTTGTATGGACTCATGTAGGTTAAAGGCTTCGCTTTGATTTTAAGTTCATTCTTTTTTAAGTTAAGCCTGTAGATGTTCAAAATAATGTTGGTAGGATTTTCAGAAACCTTCTTGAAGCTCTCAAGGGATGTTAGCAACATGTACTTTCTACTTTGGGGGTACTGTGAATTATGCAGCCATGAATGCTCTTGGGTAAGTGGTCATGCTTTCCTATTATTGAGGATGGGTCTAGGAGCTGAGTTGCAGGGTCATTTGTCACTCCGTTTTCAACTGTTTGATGGCCTATCAGACTGCTATCCAAAGAATACATTTTGGATAGCAAGTTATATAAGTTATAGCCTCTTTACAGGGTGGTTATATATTAAGATATAAGACACTATATCTTGGTGGGTTTTACTTATATTCCTCATAACAAGAATATTGAGCATTTATTTATGTGTCTGGCAGCCATTTTGTAGCTTCTGTAGTGATCTCAGTTTTTCTTTTAAAGATTTATTTATTTTATTTATATGAGTACACTGTAACTGTCTTCAGAGACACCTGAAGAGGGCATAGGATCCCATTACAGATGGTTGTGAGCCGCCATGTGGTTCCTGGGAATTGAACTCAGGATCTCTGGAAGAGCAGTCATCCAGAGCCATCTCTCCAGCTCGTGATCTCAGTTTTTAAAAATTGCCCTTAAGCCGGGCAGTGGTGGCGCACACCTGTAATCATCCCAGCACTCTAGGAGGCAGAGGCAGGCGGATTTCTGAGTTCGAGGCCAGCCTGGTCTACAGAGTGAGTTCCAGGACAGGCAGGGCTATACAGAGGAAACCCTGTCTCGAAAAAAACCAAATCCAAAAAACCAAAAAAAAAAAAAAAAAAAGTTGCCCTTGTATTGTTGAGTTGTAAACATGGTTTATATTAACATATTCTGGAGACCAGAACTCTATCAAACACATAAACTACAGTCCCCCCATTCTTGGGTTTAGATTTATCTTTTGATGTTATCCTTTTCTCCCCATTTGTTGTCCTACAGAAGAAAACCTTACCTCATCTGTGGTGGTTTGAATAAGAATGGCCCCCATAGGCTCATATATTTAGATTCTTGGTCCCTAGAGAGTACTATTTGAAATTATTGAAAGAATTAAGAGGTGTGGCCTTGTTAGAGAAAGCATGTCTTTGAGGGTGGGCTGTGAGGTCTTAAAAGCCCGTGCCACGCTTAGAGTCTCTCCATTTATAGGTCAGAATGTCACCCTCAGCTCCTGATCCAGGGCTGCCTGCATGCTACCATGCTTCCCACCCTGAGGATCGTGAACTAAACCTCTGAAGCTGTAAGCCAGCCGCCATTTAAGTGCTTTCTTCATAAGCGTTGCTTTGCACAGTGAGTCTTCACAGCAACAGTGACGAAGACATCATTCAAGGTCAGGAAGTGTCTTACACTTCCAGCTCTTGGTTTTAAGTCTTAGGTCCACTTTGGGTTAATTTTTTATATGATAGTATATAAAATTTTAACCTCATTTGATTTCATCTTTCTGCCTGTAGATTTTTACATCATCCAGTAGCATTTGTTGAATTGTCTTGGCATTTTCTCCTCTTTTTTTTTTTTTTTTTGACCAAAAATGAAATAACACTGGATACTCACATGAACTCTCTTATCCCTTGCCATGTTCCTCTAGGTCATCAAAAAAAGCCACCTCCAAATGTGAGCCTCTGCGTGTATTTCCACAGATATACATATAACGCACCTCTGTTCTTTGTAATAAAGGAATAGCTGGACCATAAACATGATGCCTTGTCAGTCTGGCTGATCTATCTATGTAGTCTTACATCAACACACAGTGCTGCTTCCTGCAGCTTTGCAGTGACTTCAAAATCAGAATTGTGAGTCCCTTCCATTTAGGAAGGACTACCTTTTGATGTGCTATTGATGCCCACTCCTCCACACCACATGCTTTGAGGCTTTCTTCTGTCTCTGTGAGTCATATTGGAAACGTTACTTTGAAGTGATCATGCATTCAGTTTCAGATCAGACCTCATTATTCTGTAAATGGTGTGGATTTAGACGGAGTTGGATATATTATAAAAGTTTGACCATTGAGTCCTTAACCTTAAAGTGAAAGTGCAAATCAAAGGATCATCCTGGCAACCTAAGATTACATGAGAGCACCTAGCATGGTGCCCAGACATGCCAGGCATAAAACATGCGTCGGTTGCCTATTCCCTCCCTTTCTTGTACCTTGTTAAGTGGCTCTGAATTCTTCTTGCTTAAGGGTCAATCTTTTTTCATGGAGAGGCTGATTTCTCCAAGGTCATTGTATGGCTATGTCTTGGGGAATCTTGAACATGTCCTGTGATGTAGTGTCAGTTTGTCAACACCTGTCTGGAACTGATTATATAAGTTACTTTTCTCATTCCTGTCATGAAATGCCTGGCAAATGTCACTTAAAGAAGAGTGGTTTTATTTCCGCTCAAGGTTTGAGGGAACAGTCAGTCCACCACGTCAGAGGAGGAGGATGGCTGCTCATGTCAGTCACATCGTCTTCAGTCAGGAGGCAGAGAGAGACACGTGATAGTACTCCACTTCCGTTTCCCTTTTATTTAGTCTGGGATAAAGAATGGTACTACCCACGAGGGTAGGTCTTCCCAGCTCAGTTAAATCTTTCTGGAAACACCCAGGTTGCCATGTCCAGGGGTTTGTCTGTGAAAGTGGCTCTAAATCCCACCGAGCTGATTCTCAGGATTGATTAATTATCACACCAAGCTTGGCTTATAGCAAGTGCTCATTCAGTGAACGTTTGATAAGTGAATCCCAGGTGTTGATCATGCTATCTTATCTGCTTGCAGAAATATAATGCTGCATGCTTGCACATGTTCTAACTAACCCCTTTCATTTGTATGAATATTTAAGAACAAGGATCTTTTACATTAGATTTGGTGGGACAATTTTCCATATGAAAATTTACATGTTTAGCTTTCTTAAGTAGCATGACTTTCTGCAAATGATATATTTATGACATCCAAATACTTCCTTTTTAAACCAATTTGAGACAACTAGAAAGGATTGATTCTCAGTAATAAACTTTTAAATACAAGGGGAAGGGGAAATAGAGACGTTGGATAGGGACAGCAATGTGAGAAAGGATGCTCAAGGAGGGTGGGGCCACAGGGAAGCATCTCCAAATATAGCAATAGACATTGTGCAGTAGTCGTGGGTTTCCTTGATTCTCCATACCTCCAAAGTCTAGACACGAAACTATGAACAAAGGTCACCCCAGAGTTATTACTGGCTGAGGTGCACCTGACTCATGACCAAAGAATAGTGCCTGTGCTCGCTGAGCCATTACAGCCGTCACGGGCAAACCACCTACCTAAAGAGACCAAGTTGTTTTTTTGGACTCAGGATAATTGCCTTTGAAAGCTAGACAGAGCTGTCAGGCTTAAGGCATGTTGAGAAATGGGTGCTACCTCAGAGAGTGCATTGTGTTATCAAATAGCTCAGGAATGAGTTCATCCTAGGTAGCAGTTTGGGTTTTGTAATTATTGTTGTAATTGCAGTTTCTCCTGTAGGTTTCTGAGAGCCTTTAGTGTGCCAAGATGGGTTACACAGTGTTTTCAAGAGGGTAGGTAGAAGCAGCAGCCATTGGGGTCTCGATTACTGACTCAACACAAAGCCCTTCAGTACTGGTAATTAGCAGGATATTCCCTGGCCCAAAGCCCATCAGTCTTGGGAGTTGGCAGTTTAAATAATCACAATGCAGAGTAAGAACTTTACTTTTGAGTAAGGAGTCAAGGTTCTTGATTTATTGGCACTTGTTTTTAGATTGGATTATTTGTGATAGTACATTTTATTGAAGCTGTGGCTACTGTATCATTAAGAACTTAAATTAGGATTTGCAACCAAACTGATCTAATTCTGTGTATAGGTACACAGCACTTGTAAAATACTCCAATTACTAGACTATGAATACTTCATTTTACTTTAGTTTTGTTTTGGAGGGTTTTGTTTTCATTTTTTTTTTTTTTGAGACATGACATCACTCTGTAGCCCAGAGTCTTGTGTTCTCTGTATAGCCTAGAATGGCCATGCACTCATAGCAATCCTCCTGCTTCCTCCTCCTGAGCGCTGGGATTATGGACGTGTGTCATGACACCTAGATTTGCTGTTGGTTTTGAGATGTTACTTGGGAGGCCTGTTCTGTTTGGTGTCTGACAGTTGTCAGTGCAATGCATTTGAAAGTTAGGTTTCTACAACATTTGTCCTGATACTCCTGAGGACAAAAAGAGTCCAGAGCAACTGGGGGTAGAGTTGGACACATGAAAAGCAAACTGATGCCTTCTTCTCTGGAATAGAATAACATGGACAACCAATGATGGTGTGAGTGGCAGAGAAACTTGGTATGGCCAGATGCATCCTGGAGTCCTACAAAAGAGAAAACCACGTCTTGTTCAAGAGTAGGGACACACAGACTACTCTGTAAACTTGAGAACTCCTCTACCTTCCCCCACTTTACCTACACACACACACTTCCAGCTTCTTCTTTTTTTTTTTAATTTTTTTTTCATTTCCAGCTTCTAATAAAAGTTACTTGTTTAACTAGACGTGGTGGTTTGAATAGGAATGGCTCCTGTAGATTCATGTGTGCGTCTGCTTGGCTCATAGGAAGTGGCATTATTAGGTATGGCCTTGTTGGACAAAGTGTGTCACTGTGGAGCAGGCTTTGAGGTCGCATATGCTCAAGCTAGGCCTAGTGTGGCACAGTCTCCAGCTGCCTGAGGATCAAGATACAGAACTCTCAGCCTCATCTCCAGCACCACGTCTGCCTGCATGCTGCCGTGCTTCTTGTCATAATGATAATGAACTGAACCTCTGAAACTGTAAGCCCCAGTTAAATGTTCTACTTTATAAGAGTTGCTGTGGTCAGAGTGTCTCTTTACAGCAGTAGAAACCCTAAGACATACAATGGCTATTCATGGTTGTCAACTTGATTATATCTGAAATGAACTACAGTCCAGAAATGGAGGGCACACCTGTGATCCAGACCTTGAGGCTGGAAGACAACATGCCTTTGACCCAGTTCTGAAGGCTGGAAGACACATGTTTATTCTGGATCTTGAATGGGGAAGATACCTTTAATCTGGGTCACACCGTCTGCTAGAAGCCTATAAACGGACATGGAAGAAGGAAGGTTTTGCTCTTTGCCTGCTTGCCCTCACCCATTCTACTTCAGGATTCCAGCAAATACAGAAGACCTGCTGAAATATTCAACCTGTGGGACTGAGCAACTACTAGAGTCTTGAACTTTCCACTCACAGCAAGACATTGTTGAATTAGTAGCCTGTAAGATATTTCAATAAATTACCCATACATATATGGAATTTATATATACACATATATTTATATATATGTAAATTACACACACACACACACACACACACACACACACACACTCCATAAGTTCTGTGACTTGTGAGAGCCCTGACTAATACAATAGTAACAAGTTAAGAGAAGGAAGGAGGTGGGAGGGGATAAGGGAGGGGAGGACGTGGAAATGACAACAACCAGGCATCTTAGTGGTCTGGCTGCCTCACTTCCAGTAAATCTACTAGCCTGTGGGTTGAGTGTCACCTCTGTGATGTGACAGCTTTGTGGTTGGGATTCCCAGGGCAGGCAGGTGGCTCATTCTTTCAGTCAGAAGAGTCAACCCCCACTGTGCATCTTATCAGTGCTTACCTGAGGTTTCCGCATTTGATGGCCTGCCCCAGAAGTGATACTAGGCAGCCTCTCTGCTCTTGTCACATGGCCTGTAATGCTTCTCTAAGAACGGAGACACAGTCAGAGGGTGAGCAAGTGCAGAGCCTGTCACAGGCAGCAGAGAACACCGCGGAGAACACAGAAGGCGAGGCTGGTAAGTGGGGGTGAAGCAAGAGGGAGAGCGCAGAGGGTTTTTGGAGAAGAGGCCACACAATGACTTCTGTTTTAGTTTTACTTCTGTGGTATGTCCTTAAGTTTGAAAGATCAATTGGAAGAAAAAGTTTAAAGGAGAAAGTCAATTATCACCCCAAATCTAAGCCAGAAAATCCTCTTGGTGAATATTTATCTTTTCTCTACAGTATGGAGAGATGAACAGAGAAATAGCTCCGTAAGGCTGGGAAAGTCTGTATTCTAAAGTGAAACTTTTTTTTTTGAAGTAACAAAGGGGAAAGAATGGCTGATATTCTGTGAAGTCATATTTTATTATTGGACCACCTTCTCATGTGTTCAGAAAGGATAGAAGCCACTTAGCTGGTGGGAGGCAGGACGTGCCAAGTACCACAGGATGGCATTACCGTGTTTTTTCCTGTTTTTTTTTTGTTAGTTTGTTTTTTGTTTTGTTTTTTTAAGTTAATGCTGTTACAGTTTAGTGTCTTTCTAATGCGTATGGCTCTAATCAATGCTCTGTTAACCATGGGTCTTTTTACCATGGCTTGTCATTTTAATAATTTGATGTTTGGTGGATTTAATTTTTTGAAACAATTTCTGGGTGTGTTATTCTGAGTCTGTTGGTGAATTCTTCCTTTTTGAGGACTGTCACTCATGTTTGTGTGCTCAGTGTAGAGGGTGGAACCCATAGGCTGCTGGCTGGTCAAGTACTCTAGCTTCAGACTCACCAGAAGAGGGCATTGGATCTCATTACAGATGGTTGTGAGCCACCATGTGGTTTCTGGGAGTTGAACTCTGAACTTCTGGAAGAGTAGTCAGGGCTCTTAACTGCTGAACAATCTCTCCAGACCCCTATTGTCCGTATTTTGAAAGACAACTTTTGCCGGCGGTGGTGGTGCACGCCTGTAATCCCAGCACTCTGGGAGGCAGAGGCAGGCGGATTTCTGAGTTTGAGGCCAGCCTGGTCTACAGAGTGAGTTCCAGGACAGCCAGAGCTATACAGAGAAACCCTGTCTCGAAAAAACAAAAAACAAAACAAAACAAAAAAAAAAAGAAAGAAAAAAAACAAGACAACTTTTCTACTGTCAAATTGATTTTTAAAGACAATTCATACTGTTATTTATAGGGTTCCTGTTTTAATTTTTTTGTTTGTTTTTAAAGACAGCGTCTCATGTATTCCAGGTTGGTTTTGATCTGTCTTTGTAGCCAAGGGTGACTTTGAACCCCTGACCCTGGTGTTTCCACTTCCTGCAGAGTGTTAGGGTTGCAGACATGCATCATCAGGCCTGGTATAGACTGGAATATGTGTGTGGTGGGAAGACCAAACCCTGGACATTGTGCATGAAAGCTAAGCTCTCTACCAACTAGTCCATTGAATGGGACAGCATTTACTAATCAGCAGTGGAATATGGATTGAGCAGTGGCTAAAATTGAATTGTAAATTAGCCATCAATTATGGATAAATCTGAATGTTGGGAAACTGGCTGTTTATTGGTGAAATTTTCACGTTTGCTACATGGAATGATGATGCCTATTGGGGCAGCTTTATGAATGTCCAGGACTCCATGACATGCCTGGGGGATCTCAGCCAGATCCTGGCTTTTCCATCTCTCTGTTGTGAAGACTCTTGGCTGGTCAGGGCAGTATTTGTTGCCATTGGAAGATAATGGAGAAGACTCTTGGCTGGTCAGGGCAGTGTTTGTTGCCATTGGAAGATAATGGGAAAGAGTATATAACTTCAGCTACCTACAACTTGGCAGCTGGTTTGTTTCAACTGATGTTATGTTGTTGCGGAATACCGTCTTTCACCTTGTATTGTGTCAATAATGAGCAGTGATTAGAGAGAGCGTTCTGTGAACAGGGAGAGGAGGTAAGTGACTTAGACTGCCATGTTCTGAAGCTGTCTGGGATGATTTTAAATTAAACTAAACACAAATTTAGCTTACTGCATAGTAGGCCCTGTGTCCAGGGCTCCAGTGGATGGCCAGTGTGTCCGCAGGCCCCAGTGTCGGCACCACTGCTTGGCAGCCCTGAGTCTCATCTACGGCTTCCCCTCCCTTGACCCTTTGGCTTTGTCTCTGTTCTGATGAGTGGCTCTCCAGCAACTTCCTCCTTCCCTTGGTTTCAGTAGTTCCACCCAGGTGACACTATGAAACTGTTTTCCCCGTGGCCCTGTTGGCACCCTCTGCTTTTAGGGCACATAAAGCCTTCAGGGTATCCTGGGAGGAGGTGGGACTAGATCATTGCAGTACAGGATTTACTTGATCACCCCCAGCTAAGGCCTACATGTTTACACGTTTTTTACCACAGGCTGGAATGGGCAATTTGGCTGTAATTCACAATAGATTTGCTCTTTACAATTATTTAAGTGCATCCGTCACTTAGAACGTTTGCTTCAGCTCCCTGTTTCCCAGTGTCTCTGTATCCTTGCTGGGAAGGACAGAACTGGATTCTCTTCTTTGTTGTCCCCTCACTGACTGACCCTGATGCCTTTGACATTTCCTTTAAGGCTCAGTTGCCAGTTGAGAATGTGCTCACAGCCTGGGGTTAACTGTTGTGAAGGGGTCACCGTGTAACACATGAGAAATGCTGAGATCTAGTCAAAAGGTAGGCTTCTAAGGGACTTGTTTTCCATATCCCCATTATGCCTACCTAGTCTTGAATTCCAGGGCCACACTTGTGGTCTGTCAACCACCATCATCACATGCTCACTTTGATCAGCCAGTAGGTCCATGTTCTAGCCAGTGTCTGCTTCACCTAAGGGTCTTGTCTTAGGCAAAGGTGAGGCCTGTGCTTGAGGGCCAAGGAGCTCTCTTCTGAGTTTGCCCGGGAAGGCGGGAGTAGGAGGCTCCAGGTAGAAGGAGCCTGATGATCTGTAGGGGACAAATAGGTGTGGCTGCCCACTTAGTCTGTGGTCCCATACTGTCACAATGTCTTCTTCCTAGCCTAGAGGCCTGGTAGGGATGCAGGTTAGTTAGTGTTGTGTAACAAACATCCCAGAGTTTTGGTAAAGCTAACTCTCCAAATAAAATGTTTTATGTGGGAATCAGTAAGACTTAGAAGAGCAACCATCAACACATGTAGAGGTCAGGGTGGCCTCTGGCATGGCTAGGGAACAAAGGCAAGATTACAGGGTGCTACGGTGTGATTGTGAAATGTCCCTTACAGGCTTGCTTATGTATTACAGTTAGTCCCTAGCCAAGGCCACCACTTTGTCAAGTTGTGGAACTTTTAGGAGGCGGGGCCTAGCTGAAGTAGGTCAATTGGATGAGGGCCGTGCGAGGGTATAGCTGATCTTCCTGACTTCCTCTTTGCTGCCCGCCGAGCTGAGTCTCTGAGATGTGAGCAGGCAGGCAGCCTCAGATTCCAGCCACTATGGACCCAGCCACTTTTGCTTCCGTGCTTTCCCCACCTTGATGGGCTGTAGTCTCAAACTGTAAGTCAGAATAAATTCTTCCGTCTTTAAGTTGCTTCTTGTCAGGTGTTTAGCTCAGCAATAGGGAAAGTAACACTTGTAGGAGTCTATTAGGGACAGATGAATCTGAGTATATACACACACACACATACATACATACATACATACATACATACATATGTATGTATACTCATATATATGTAGTTTGAAAGGAGGCTCATGTATTTTCTGAGCCTGAGGGTCTGGTAAGCTCTGGCTGGTGGGTGGTAACAGTCAGTATATAAAGCTTATTTTAAGGTCACACTTGACAGTTCATTACCAGCTGCTAGGAAAACACAGGTCTTTTTTGAAGACTGACTTCATTATGTAGCCCAGGCTGGTCTCAGCCTCCCGAATGCTGGAATTATAGACATGCACCAACATGACCAGTAAAATCTTAGTCTTCAGATAAAGCCTAGTGTGGTGGCATATACCTGTAACCTAATATATGGGAGGCAGAAGTTTTATCAGTTCACGGCCAGCCTGGGTTAGGTACATACTG
This sequence comes from Apodemus sylvaticus, assembly GCF_947179515.1. Lineage (NCBI taxonomy): Eukaryota > Metazoa > Chordata > Mammalia > Rodentia > Muridae > Apodemus > Apodemus sylvaticus. The sequence continues at coordinate 75,377,396 of NC_067473.1, read as the reverse complement.
AGACTACTTCAAGCAAAGCACACCCCCAGTTTGTCGTGTTGGGTTGGGGAAGCAGGCAGTTCCTGCAACAGTTGTCGGTAGCTCATTTGATCCATTTAGATGGGTGTGTGCATTCAGTTCCCACAGGTTGGCAAGCTACGAGCATGACCACGTTTACTTAGGCCCAAGTTCTACAGATGGCAGACACTGAAAAGGGCTGCCTTCCACCCTGTTCAGTGTCAGCTGGCCATGGGTAGGTAGGGGCTGAGATCATTCAAAGACTTGCTCATTCATACATGTTCATGTGTGTATGCTGACATGTGATGCTGGTGTGAGCTGGGCTTGTCTCTGTTTTCAGATGCCTTCCCCTGCGTCGCCTTTGTATTGGCTACCGTGAACATGGTGGCTGGGATCAGAAGTGTGCCCCAGGATCTCATGCTTTGGTCCTCAGCTTGTGGTGTCATTATAAAGGATGAAGTTCCTTTAGGAGTTGTGGTCTGGAAGTAAGTAGGGTCTGGAAGGTAGGCCTTTGAGTGTGATAGCCATTCACTTCCTGACTTTCTTGTTCTGTGCCTTATGGACGGTAGCTTCTGCCGCTGTTCTTTTCCCACTCTGATAAGGTGAAATCTTACAGAAATCATGGACCCAAACCATTGTTGTACCCTTTAGTCCCCCTACCCTACTCTAGCTGCAGATATTTAGTAACAAAGAATGAGCGAAACTAATGCAGTAACAAGTCGAAGGGTGAGCGGCTTGGTCTGAGATGGTGGCTGGGTGATAATTCCTAACATCATCCTGGAAGTCACAGCCAACACTCCTGCTTTTCTAGAGCATGAGGAGCAGGGGGACATTGTATGAGTAAGGTGACAGTTCTATGACATCATCAGCACAAGGGAGGCAGAAGTATTGTAGGGTCAAGGCCAGCCTATATTACATAATGAGAATGTCTCAAACAAAACCTAACCACAGTGTGTTTTGGTTGCCATCCGAACAACTCACCAGCTACCAAGCCCCTGTAGCGGTCATAGACATTCAAGACGAAGTGAAGAGGGAGGAAGGGAGTCTTGTGTCCTCGGAAACCCTGCACACTTTACCTCGGTGGACAGAGTCAATAGCTGTGGCGTAGCCTACCCTGGAAACAGGTGCTTCTAGAGTTTTTGTAACTTTTGGTGTCTTAGCTGCTAAAATCCACCCCGGGTTTTTCTTTTGATTTGTTCTGCCTTTTCCTTCTGTTTCTACTTCCGCTACCTTCTTTTTCCAGCTCGAACACTTTAAAAGCGACTCCTGTTCGTTTCTTCACAGCCATCCTTCTGCGAAGTGTAAAACTTGCTGTGTGGCTTTTTTTTTCCTGCCACCTACATTCAGGGAAGTGTGTTTCCCTCACGAGGTATTGCTTGTTATTGCCCCGGTGTTATGGGAACAGTCCATCCACAGTACGACTCAGGAGCCTGTCGTTTTACAGAGCTCGCTTAGAGCTTAAGTCTCCGTCAGGTGGCTAACAATCTTGAGGTGTGCATATCTGATACATGACCCGCTGATGCAGGGTTTAGTTTCTTGTCTGAGCGCTTGGTTAATGTATTTATAGAGGGTTAGACATTGAGGTGTTTTTTTGTTTCTTAACATTTCAGAAAAGATAAGTACGTTTTCATTGGATATGGAAAAGTTTTAAAAAATGCATTTGCAGTCCACCTAGTGACTCAGTTGATAGTCTTTTAAGTTAAATAATAAAATGCGGCTTGCAGTTGCCAGTTGTTAAAACTCTATGCTGTTCCTCCCAAGCACCATCAGTAAAGGGAGGGTAACGCCAGCCGCCCACCCACGGACACAGCCCAAACCGCCAGGTGCTGTTTTAGGTTCTTGGATGGTGCTCTCTCTCTCCTTACCTTTCAAACTGCTAAGTCACAGCCCGCTCTGCATTTTAATTTGCTATAAATTAGACACCACAGCATAGGTCTGGCGTTAGGTGCACAGGTGAAATTAAACACTCCAAGAAGAGAAGGGAGCTCTGCGTGTAAACCTACCTGCCTTTGTGGAAGTCCACGTGAGTCTGTAGCTAAGCCCTCTGGAAACACGCTAGGGAACTTGCCGAGCTCCTTTTGCCCTCAGCCTGGAGGATATGGAGGAATTGATATACAGTAGGGTCAGGCTTGGGGGTTTTGTAGCTTACCACAGTGACCCTGCTCTGAAGCCAAGACTGAGAAATGTCACAGCAAGTGGCCTTCTTGGGCCAGCTCCCTTCATTGTGGGGGGTGGGCGGGCATATTTTTTTTTCTATTTAGCTAGGCCCCGCCCCATCTTCTAGACTCCACCCAGCACACCTGCCAGCCCAACAGAGAAGCCTTGGCCAGAGATATAGAGTGGCAGGGAGAGAGGATGAACTAAAGAAGAAGGCCTTAGACATGGCAGAGAGCTCTACAGACACTTCAGAGAGGTCTGTGGATGGGATGCATGAAAGGAAGACATGTGCACAAGGTTCCCTGACCCAGTGAGTTCAGAGGACAGGAAGTGGGGCTCATGCCTGTGGGAATACACGTGCTCACCCGGAGGACGAGGTCCCAGCCTTTGCAACTTTTGCTACTGATGTTTGGACTTTGGACTTGACTTTTCTGCAGAGTGCAGAGACAGATAAAATGCCGTCTGTAAGTTGGATGTATCCCAGCTTCTAGCTGTCAGGATGCAATGAATGACTCCAGCTATAGGAAACGTGACTAATACTTTCATGGTCCAAAAGTAAAGCTGGAGTCCAAAAGGAAACAGCTGTTTGTGGACGGGAAGAGGTGGAGGAAAGGCTTCATGGAGAGGGTACTGTCGAAAAATGGTTCGAGGAGGATAGAGGACATTTCTGCAGGTGGGGGAGAGAAACCGGGTAAGGAGGGGTTCCATGAAGACAGATGAGTGAGGATAAAGGGGTGTGGCTGTGGAAGGGTGGGGTACCCTGAGCTTTTATGAGTGTGAGCTTTTGGAGATGGAGTTTGGGTAGTAGCAGCTAAAATATAGTTGACTGACATCTGCCAAGGACCACGCTGAGTGCTTTAGTTGTAGTAGAACCCAATGATGCCTTTTCTGTCATCAACACCTGTGGTCAGGTGAGAAAACAACCCATCCATGTAGTAATGTGCATCAAGTGGCAGAGAGCCGGAGTCCAAGGGCCTCAGTACAACGGTATCGTCGCATGTTTCACATGCTGGCTTTGCAACGTCTACTTACCCTCTTGGGATAAGCAGCTTGGGGATAAGGGGACGGAGGGAAAGCCTGCCTGGACAGTGACAGGTCACGGGACTCTGAGAGGAATAAGTAGGTAAGCAAGGAGAGAAACACTAATTGCATAGGGTTGTGGGGGCTGAAAATGGATCGGTGTTTTTGAGAATTAAATATTATCAAGCCAGTTGGAGTTGATGAGCGTCAGGAGAGCCACACTTTGGGGATCTGGGAGAAGAAGTCTGTTTGGATGAGGACTGGTGGTTGGTTGGGAAGTCAGAAGCAGGTGTCGGCATGACCTCCAAGGGAGTTTCTAGGAGTCTTGACGTTAGAGGGATCAATACAGGGCCACTCAGCAGGCTCAAGAGAGGGAAAGAGCTGGGTGTCAGCTGCCTTACTGAAACTTGGCACAGGTAAGATTGCCAAGAGTGGAATCTTCTAGGAAGGATACATGAGGACAAAACTTTGATAGAGGCTTATGGTAGCACTTGTGCTTCTCACGAACACTGGGCACGAAAGCAAAGGTATAGAAACGACCTAAGGCCCAGGGACCAGTGAATGCATCAAGAACACAGTGCCAGCATGTGGCCTGTCATAGAAACAGAACAATCCTAGCGCAGACAAAAGCATGGATCATGTGTTAAGTGAAATTGGCCAGTTGCAGAAAGAGGAGCACTGGGCAGCCTCTCTTACGTAAGTAGTCTGAAATAGTCACACGCAGAGAAGCAGCGGTGGGAGGAGACGTTGCTGTGCTGGCTACAGGGTTGTGTTTTTGCAACATAAGCTCTGGAGCTCTGGCGTGTAACCTCCTGCCTGTAGATAATGAGCCTTCGTGGTACACCCGAAGTCTGCCAATTTCACATTAAGTACTCTGACCACAATAAAAGTAAACACACAAAACCCATTAGCTGCTATACCTACAGACATGGGTTTAAGAGGAACCAGAAAACACATTCTCCATCAAAGACCTTAGAAAATTCTAGAGTCGTTGCACGAACATGCTAGAATCATGTCTGCAGAGCGAAGGTTTTCAGTGAGCTGGGCCCATAAGAGAAGCTGGAAAGCCTGAGAGCATTTCTCTAAGGTTGGAGCCCAGACCCAGAGCATAGAGCTGCCAGGTTTGGTTCTTATTTTCACAAAACAGCAAATCAGGTTGTTCTGTCTTTTTGCTAAGGAGAGCTAACTGGACGGCACAAGCTGAACATGGGGGGCATCACCCACAGTGGTGAGGCAGCTGGGGACAGGTGCCCAGCTGAGTCAAGGGATCCAGTGTGGCTTGGCCCCAGCACATAGCAGAAGACAGGTTCTCTCAGTGTTCTTGGGAGTTGGGTGGGGAACTGTTGGATATAATGATTGAGATTGGTACCAGGTACCTGGGCTGGGTGGCCCCTGGGAAGACTGTCAGAGAAAGGGGCTATCTGAAAACTCTAGACTAATTCTCAACCCTGCTTGCATGGCCTGCTGGAGTAGCTCTCACTGGGCTCAGTACATTCGGCTCTTCACTTTGGATGTGCAGGCTCCATGATTTAAAAAAAGGGAGAAGTTATGGGTCCTCCCCTTGGTGATAAAGCTGATTTGGAAACAGGCCTGACGCTGAATTCTGTCATAGATATAACACTTGTAATAGACAGGTGCACAAAAGCCTTCCCAGTAGCCGGGTGGTGGTGGCGCACGCCTTTAATCCCAGCACTTGGGAGGCAGAGGCAGGTGGATTTTTGAGTTCGAAGGCCAGCCTGGTGTACAGAGTGAGTTCCAGGGCAGCCAGGTCTACACAGAGAAACCCTGTCTTGAAAAAACCAGAAATAAAAGTATCCCCAAACCTGTGAGGCCGCTCCAGCACACCCCAAGAATTTGTGGCAATTTATGAGCACCTCCCTGTACAGGAGGATCAGCCGCAGGAGCTTCTGGGAGCTGCAGAATGTTCTGTTCCTCAAGCCAGGTGCTAGTTCTGTATTTGCCAAAGTACAGTTCTATATGTACTCTAAGATTGGTGCACTTTACTGGAAAAGGCTAAGGAAAAGAAAAATGGATATAAATGGCCATTCTGTGTATGACAGGGAAGCTATTACATTTTGTTCAGATCAGCATGTTTCTTGAGTTAGATAAAGTTTTTTTTTTTTTTATCCAGGGGTCATTAAGTGAGGCAGGAACATTGAATGTCTTTCATGGGTGTCTTAGTCAGGGTTTCTATTCCTGCACAAACATCATGATTAAGAAGCAAGTTGGGGAAGAAAGGGTTTATTCAGCTTACACTTCCACATTGCTGTTCATCACCAAAGGAAGTCAGGACTGGAACTCAAGCAGGTCAGGAAGCAGGAGCTGATGCAGAGGCCATGGAGGGATGTTTCTTACTGGTTTGCTTTCTCTGCCTTGCTCAGCTTGCTTTCTTATAGAACCCAAGACCACCAGCCCAGGGATGGCACCACCCACAATGGGCCCTCCCCACTTGATCACTAACTGAGAAAATTCCTTACAGCTGGATCTCATGGAAGCACTTCCTTACCTGAAGCTCCTTTCTCTGTGATAACACCAGCTTGTGCCAAGTTGACACAAAACCAGCCAGTACAGTGGGTCAGTCCTCATCCTAGTATCTCAGAGGTCTCTGAATCAGCAACATGGGCTCCTGGTCCCATATATCTCCTGAGGAATTCATCATTATGACTTTCATAGGTCAAGACAACTACTCAGAGTAGAAGATGTCCCTTAGTTGAGGCCAAGCCCTGCCTTAGAGTGGGCCTATCCCAACCCGGAAGAGTCCTTGAGAGTGGATGCAGGAATCCTTCCCCCGACAGCTCTGGCTTAGCCATGCAGAGTCCCTGAGCGTGGATATGGGAGTTGTCAAGTATACAGTGACCTCCAGTAGTGGTGCTGGGATCTGTAGACTCAAGGCACTGCTCCTTTGTTCTTTACTCTGAGAATTAAACATATCCTCTTTCTAGAATGAACTTCATTTGTCCTTTAGAGTACAGAAAGTCCCAGAGAGCAAATATTTCCCTGGCTCATATTCCCAGACTGCTTTAGAATGGGTATGGGAGGAAATGGGAGGTGGGGGAGACAGGTGTGGTGAGTGCGAACCCTAGGAGCCAATTCGATGGTTTTAGAGACTCAGAGCCTTTATCTACCGATTAGTTCCCTCCAAAGTGAGACTGTGAGTCAGGAGATAAAGGCGACCCCTTTGATCCGTTGCCTGAGTTGGGGTCTGGGCTTCTCCTTTGGAGGCAAGGGTTTTATAATACCCATGACTCAACTTAATGCCCAAGGTCCTGTCCCTCCCCCACATTTCACACACACACACACACACACACACACACACACACACACACTCCCTTCCCATGTTCTCCTTTATCAGAAACTCTGGCTTAGAAAAACAAAGCTTGGCACAAATGACAGAAATCCTTTGTTAGTATTCCTAGGCCTCTGTGGACATGTTGCCATAGTGATGGCTGTACACACACACACAGACACACACACACACAGAGTCACTGAGGGTACCATTGGTTTCTTTTTTTCCCCTTTCTTAGACAACAGACAAACTATTAGTGTCTTTACAGTTACTCTTGGCACTCTTAAGCTAGTTTAATTTGCTTCTGATTCAGCTATACTTAGTCATGGCCTGTAAGCAGAGCTAACTTTATAGAGAGCCAGCGTTGTTTGTCTTCAGGCCTAGACGTTGTTAGAGCCAGTTTGTAATGATTCCAGAGAGGGAGAGCAGGCTAGAGTAATGTGCTGTGTTTGTTTCTCCTCTGTTGCTATGATAGAACACCTCGACAAAGTCAGCTTATAGGTGGAAAGCTTGTCATGGGCTTATGTTTCCGGAGGGATGAGTCTATGATGGTGGAGTGTAGGCATCGCTGAAGGAACCAGAGGCTGAGGGCTCATGTCTTCAAACACAAGCACAGAGCAGAGGGAGAGAACAGCGAGGAGGGTGAGGCTCGTCACTAAGACATATGCCCTTCAGTAAGACCACACCCCTAAACCTCCAAAACCAGGCTCACCAACTACAGACCAAGTGTTCACGTGCATGAACCTATCAGAGGGTCAGTGAGCAGAGAAGAAGGGGGGATCATCTCCAAACTACCACTCTTGGGACTTGACTTCTATGGCTATAGGTCCCTTAATTTGTTTTCTGAGATTTAGATAGTTCACTACATTGCTTTGATTTTAGCTTAGAGCTTTAATATAATCATTTTTAGAGAGCAAAATGCCTGAAAGACATTATAAAACTTGAGTATTTAATAATTAATCCCATTTGATATCCTATCTGACTAGTTAGTTTCAGAGCAATCATGTAGCAGTCTTCTTTAAAAATTAAACTGTGTGAACACTCTGAGGGGGGTTGCAGAATTAATTGAATTTAGTGTGTTTAGTAAGGCCCTGGCCTTCTGCAGCCCAAGCCAAACACATCAATTGCCCTTAACCCAAGGCTGGGGATGAAAATGGTGCTTCCTGGGGTTTCTCCTGTATGCAGTGTGAGGGTATAAGACTCCTATAGCTGCAGAACTGGCAGCTGGCAGCCTTAATAGCTACTTGGACATGGGTTGGGGGTGAGAGTTACTGTCTAGGCCCCAGTCGGGGTTTTTCCCCACTTTGTGCCTGGCTAGAGACCTCACTTACTAGAAGCTCCCTGGCCCTCTCTGTAAAACAGAGATAACACCCTCCCATCAGACTGTTAAAGAATGAGACAGTATTTGTGGGAATCCTTATGGAAGCCACTGTTGGAGGATTTGGCAGAGTATCCTGTACCCTACCCACTGATCACTACTTCAATTGCTGTTGTGCTACCAGATGTGGGAGATTCACTGCCCCCACCCCCACATCCCCTCCAGTTTTTGTTACATTACACTACAGATGTCTTTAGAAGGAATTTAAAAAAACTCCTTTTGCATAAGAAACACACTGCTGTTCTCAAAACACACACACACACACACACACACACACACACACACCAAAGCAAAACAAAGCAATAAAAAAGCAAAACCCCCAAAGAATTAAAAATGATTAGAATTACATCGACCTCATCTTTTCAGTAATTCCATCTGTGCATTTCAGTGACATTGAACAGTTTTACAGTGCGGTATAGCCTTTGTCACTGTCTGGTTCCAAAACATTTTCATCACCTTCTAAGGGTGATAACTATTTAAGCAGTCACTTCCGGTCTCTCCCTGATCCCACACCCTGGCAGCCAGAAAGTGACCTCCTGACTCTGGTTCGCTGACTCTGGGCGTGCATCTCCACAGACTGTTATATAATAATGGCTGATGTTTGGTCTCTGTCATTCTCTAATTATTTTTCTTTCAGTTTTAGAGATTTCCTCTGAGACATCCAGAATGGCTTTTAGACGCATTAGGTAAGAGCTGACACCTGCCTGCGAGGACTTCATACCCTCATCTCTACCATCTTCCCATGGCATTTTGACTGCGCTGAGCCCAAGGGACCAGCTCTCCACCATGAGTGACGAGAAGAATCTGGGCGTGTCTCAAAAGTTGGTTTCACCTTCAAGAAGCACAAGTAGCTGCTCCTCCAAGCAAGGGAGCCGGCAGGTAACGGGTTAACCTCTGTGGGTCTTAACGTGCAAGCCGGAAGCAAGAGCGGGGTTTGCAGGTACAGATGTGTGTTCCCTGGGAGACATCTCCTCTCGGTTTAAGAGCAAGCCCTTGTTGTCCATCCTACCTGGTTACATGAGGAAGATCAGTTCATGCCCCTCCAGGGTGCTGAGAACGCATTGGGTTCTGTGTGTTGTTTTGCAACTGTCTACCAACACAGGCACTAACATTCCCATTTTCCCTCCAAGGAAGCTGAGTCACATGGACCAGATTACTTGCCCCAGTGAGGAGCAGATGCTAAATGAGAGCACCATCTCTTGCTCGAGGGCCCAACTTTCTCTTTTTAAAGATTTCTTTTTTTTTTTTAATTTCTGTGTTCTGTCTATGGGTGTTTTTGCCTGCACGGATGTCTCTGCAGCACTTGTGTGTAGTGCTCTCAGAAGATGACAGGTGACATCAGTTCCCCTGGAACTCTTATAGCTGAATATTAGTTGCCATTCCACCACGATGCTGGGAACTCGAACCCAGGTCCTCGGCAGCCCCTCCCACCTTTCCTTATACCCTAGTAACCAAAATAGCAGTTATCGCTTTCCCAGTAATAACATTACTACCTCTACTTCCTTCTATTCACCAATATTTTGATGAAAGCCTATACCTCCAGATTGTCTGTGAGGAGCTAAAGTCTCACCTGCTATTTTTCTCCTAATGAGATAAGAGAAGCTAGTAAACATGGGAAAATGATGGAGAAAACAGTAAAACAGAGGCGAGAATCCTTAACTCCCTGGTAACTGTCCATGGTCACTAGTTGTTTCTTGGTCTCCTTTCCAATAAGGCTTTGCTGGCAGATCTGCTGGTGTCTGTTGGTGACTACAAGGGCATGTCAATCACTGGGAGCCGTCCGTCCCTGCTTCACCAAGGGAGATATGCAAGAAAGCTGGATTTCCGACCTGAGAGGCCTTTGAATTGTTCAGTATTTACTGGCTCTTGCCTTTGCCCTGTGAGAAGTCTGGCCAAAGAATTTGCTTTTGTCCAGATTTGGAAGTAATAATTAAGCAACGAGCAGCCCACCTCGGGAACAGTGAATAATGGTGACTCAGCTAAGTGTCTCTTAGTTTGAACACTTGTCTCAGTAGGGGAGCTCTGTCACACACAAGTCCATGCTTTCGGGCAAATTAAAGCTTGCTGTGGGGAGCCCTTTAAGATCTGGGGTTTTTTTTTTCCTTCTCAGTACTTGTCTTTGTGTGTATGTGCGCATGTGTCCATGCCTGTGGATAGGGCTGCACCTGTACCATGATGTGCATGTAGAGACTGGAGACAATCGCTGCTGTGGATTTTCAACTTCCACCTTGAGACAATCTCTTCCTTGTTTTATGCCGCTTAATACCGGGCTGCTTAATACCATGCCGCCCCGGTCCAAGGACTCTCCTATCTCTGCCTCTCATCTAGTAAGAATGTTGACATTTCAGATGCTTGGGCTATGACCTGACTAGAATGAACTGAGACTCTCATGTTGTGTGGTGTGTTGGTTAGTTTTGGTTGTTTTGTTTTGTTTTCTGCTATCAGTCTGACATAAACTCAGGTCACCTGAGAAAGTAGAAGGAACCTCAGCTGAGAAAACGTTTCCATTACATTGCCCTGTAGGCAGGTCTGTAGGGGAATTTTCTTGCTTAGTGCTTGTTGTAGGAGGGACCAGCCCACTGGAGGCAGTGGCTGTACCACCCTTTGGTTGAATAAGAAAGCAAGCCAAGCACACTATGGGGAGCAAGTAAGGAAGAAGCATTCCTCTGTAGTTTTTGTTTGAGTTCCTGCCTCCAGGTTCCTGCCCTGCTTGAGTTCCTGCCCTGGCAGCCCTCAGTGATGGCCTGTAATGAGGCTGTGAAAGCCAAATAAAGCCTTTTGTTTCCGGGTTGCTCTTTGTTGTGGTCTTTCTTACAAAGAAGAAGGCAAACTAGAACCTGGGATAAGCACCTTTACCCTCTGACCTAACTCCCCTGCCTCTGGGATTTTTTTTTTTTTAAATGATTAAGTTTGTCTCCAGCTAAAGGCCTAACACCATAGGTCCCTAGAGATCTGCTTGCGTGGGAGTGAGTGTGCCTGCTCACTTGGGCAGCTGCCACCAGGCTTTCCCACTTCTTCAGCCAGCACTCAGGTTTGGACCAGAGCAGAATGTGTCATTTGTCCCTCCCCCCACTCCAGCAACTTTCTCCAAGCAGCGCCTCTTCTTCTGCCCGCCTTTGCTTCACGGGGAGGCGGTGCTCAGAGAGGTAGCAAGTCCTCCCCAGAGGACTATGTCTTCCAGCATGTTCGTTGGTGTTGGTCAGTTGGTTTTCACAATGCTAGTTTCACTCCTAGTTTCCATAAAAATAGCAAGAGGAACTCGCCCCACCCAACGCTTCAAACTTTTCTACTTTTGACATTTATCAAAAGGTCTTTTCTATCTAAGGCCTTCCACTTTAATTTGCATAACCAATCCACACAGTTGCTTTCTGTGCTGGTCAGGTTTCTGTCAACATAAACAACACAAACAAGTCCTCTGGGAGAAAGGATCTTCAATACAGAATTGTCGCTAGCAGATTCACCCGTAGGCATGTCTGGGGGACATTTATTGATTGTTGGTTGATGAGGGGGGGGGGTCAGTCCACTGTGGGCAGTGCCACCCTACACAGGTGGTCCTGGGTGGCATAAGAAAGCAAGCTGATCAGGCAGGCCGCGGGGAGCAAGCCGGTGAACAGTGTTTTCAGGTTCCTGCCTGCGGTTCCTACCTTCACTTCCTTCTAGAAGGAGGGCATAGCAAACCGGTAAACCCTTTCTCCCCAAGTTGTTTTTGGTCTTGATCACAGCCAAAAAAAGCAAACTAGAATACTTTATTAGTGTAAATGTTTGTATTTCCTCTGTGGCAGAGAAAGTAGAGAATTCAATATATTTATTTCATGACTAGCCTGAATTTAGTTTTAAAACCCCTGTTGACTTTGGAGGAACTGTACATCCGAGTCTCTCCACTGTTTTCTGACAGAGGTAAGTGTTCTGCCCTTGGCTAACACAGCTCATCTGTCCTGGATGCCTCTGTCATCCATCACTAGCCTTTGCCTGCCTCACACCCTGGCCAGCGCTCTGCTGGCCCCTCAGCTGTGGAAGCTCTCCTTTGCTGGCCTTTGGGGTCTCAGCCACTTCCACAGCATCTGTTGGCTGCTCAATTAAGCAAAGCAGCACATTTCCAGCCTCATCACAGGATGCTCAAAACGGCAAGGTTTCCACAGTCACCGGCTGCACTGGAGACAGGGTAAAGGTTTCCACAGCCACAGGCTGCACTGGAGACAGGGTAAAGCAGCAACTGTCGACTTCTGGTTTTGAAGGTGCCACTGTCTATTTTCCTTTCATCCTAAGTGAGTTTGTCCCATGTGCATATCACCAGCCGTTATCCATGATGCTAGTTTTTCTGGACTGAGGTCAGAGCCTCATCTTGCATGTCTTCTGTGAAATCTATAGTCACCTGTCCTGGTTTGGGATAGGCTGTGGCCTGCCTTCTACTCCCAGGGACTCTGATCCAGGGCAAGTCTCACATTGCATTGGGAACTCCTTTTCCATGGTGAGAATGGAATGGATCCTCGTCAGACCAGCAGATAACCTGGCCCAGGTTCAGCTGCCTCCTTCCACTGCCCCGGATGAGCAGATGGCCAAACCTCCGTTCTTTGTGCCGTGGGCAGTGCACCATCCTGGTTCGTGGCAATGAGCCTGGCTCAGGTGGAGGCCCTTTTAGCTCCCTAAGCTCACAGATGTAAGCCAACCGACACTTTCGCCCACAGTATGTTTTAACTCTTTACTTTTCTTTCAGACCCATGAAGACTTTCAGACTTTTACAAACATAATCTTTTTCCCCTTTAGCTTTACTGAGGTGTGACTGACAAATGGAAATTATACCTATTTATAGTCTATACTATGCTATTTTGATATTTGCATATGGTGTGGATGATAAACACAGTCCAGATAACAAATGTTCCGATCATCCTCCATAGTTAGAGCTGGTGTGTGGCTAGCAAGAACATTTAATATCTGCTCTCCTGGACTGGGGAGGGAGATGCTTGGTCCATTGGGTGTCCAAGGACCTGGGCTCAACCCCCAGAAGCTACATAAAGTTGGGTGTGGTGACAGACACTTGTGAAACCAGCCCTGGGAAGTGGAGACAGACACCTTACATGTTCAGAATTGCTTCCCTCTGAGGTACTGGAACTTTGAGTTTTGGATCTACACCCTCATGTCCTCTAATCTACAAGTGTGTTGTACCTTCATCCCACCTTCTGCCTCTGTCAGTTCCAGTTCTCACATGGCATGTTTACCTATGACAGTGCACAGTGTGCGTTCCGGTGCTTTGCGTAGTGCCCTCCAGCTTTATCCATGTCACAGATGTAAAGATGACATCCTTTTAAAAGGCAGAATATTATTTCTTTCTGAAGAAAAGATATTATGTATATCTGTATGAGAAACTGTGGCACGAGTGTGCTAAATGTATATACATACAACATTTTCTTTTCAGACTTCTGTTTTTACTCCATGAATATGAGACAGCCTAGAAGTGCATAACTTTACTCATTTTTACTATGCTTGGAGTCTGCATGACAGCAGAAAGAAGACAAAGCTTGAATTTAAAATACTATAGATAACCTCACACTACACATATTATACACACACACCACATTTTGTGCAGATCATGCATACTGTACATGTCACACACATACATACCACACTCATATACATCATATGTGTGATATTTTAAAATAAGAATAAAATGCCCTGTTGGTCATGGGACTGAGTCTTCCTAAACAGTCTTCTCTTAGGTTCTCATCCAGCACAGACAGCTGGTGATCAGAGTCTCTATACCTTGGACTTTCTGTTTGTGAAGCTGTCTTTGCTTGTCTTTGATTCTTGAACTGACTTGAACTTGTCCTTTCAATATGCACGTGTAAAGTGTACGGGAGCCACGCACCTCCTTGTAGATCCCCATGCATATATTTATCTCTCACTTCTGTGTAGCTCTCTCCCCCGCAGCCTGTGCACGTGTCTCTCACTCCTGTGTAGATTCCCCGTGCATGTATGTACGCAGTTGCATGTAGATACTCCCCTGTTTATGTATCAATGCTAAATGAACTTGCTTTCTCGAAGGAGAACATGAGAACTAAGTGAAATAGTGACGAAAGTGCCTGGGCTGGCCCATGAGGGATGTTCAGGGCATGAAGATCAAGTTAATCAGTTACTAGACATGTGGTTGCTAGGCAGAAAGATGCCTGTGCAGGCTGTTCTGTGGATTCATGAAGTAGGTGAAGGGGTATATAGGTAGGAGAGACACTTGCTATTTTTAAACGTATAAAATAGGAGCAATTATCATTTCCTTTTGTCTTTCCCTCACTGCTCCCCTTCTATTCCTGCCTAGAAACGTCAAAGTATTGTATTTTAGAAGCCAGACGGGACTAGACAAAATGATGGGTATGGGTATGGCTTGTCTTTATTAGAAGAGCCCAGTTATCAAGGTATCTTTTGGTTTTGGTTGTTTTGGGGGGTTTTGTATATTTTTTTCAACTACTTCTCTTGAGAAGCTACTACTGAACATACTTGATTAGGAGATGTAAAACTATGGAGGACAGAGGAGCCCAACAGAGCATCACACGTGAGAGCCCGCTGATGAAAGGCCCCGGGTGGAGTGAGGCTCCCATTCTGTAACGAGATGTTAGCATTTGACATGAAAATCAGAGATGAGAAAGTAAGTTCTGCTAACACAGTTCACAAGCACGCTCCTGCCTCAGCCTGGGGCTTGAAAAGGAGAGATGTATTCCTGGGTGAGTCTCCCCATGGTCACTCAGCTTGCTCCTGTCACCTGCTATCCCTGGGCTATCTTTCAGTGGCATTTGAGCTCCCTCGGGTCAAAAGATGAGAGTTAATTTATGCAGCCATTGGCTGATGCTACACTTCAGAAACCACAACCAGCCTGGGCTCAGTGCTAGAATCTACAGAACAGATAGGTTGACTGGGAGAGAATTTATCAGTTTTGCAGTGAAGTAAAATATAATGTTCAGGTGTTGACATTTTCGGTTGAGTATTGAACATGCTGAGATCTAAGCCAGGTGTGGTGGTGTATGCCTATAATCACACTACTTGAGAGACTGAGGCAGGAGGATTGCAAGTTTGATACTAGCTTGGGCCATAAGACTCTGTCAAGGAGAAGGAAGAAGAGAAGGGTGAGGAAGAAGAGGAGGTGAATGCAGTCACGTTGATTGATTTAATTTAGTGGCACTGAATTTGATGAGGTTCCTTATTAAAGTGTGGACTGCATCAGCACTACATTAAGGCAGCATGACTATGGGACCCCCTGTCATGCCACGTTGTCTTCTGGTGTCACCTTGGTTCCTTTCCTGTTGCTGTCACGGGGTATTTGAGACTGATGGTTTCTAAAGAATGAAGAATACTTTATTTGGCTCTTGATTTGGGGAAGTACAAAGTCGAGGAAAACCCTGGCATGAGTCACGCCGTGCTGCTTGAACTCACAGCAGAAAGCAGCAGCACCAGGAGCACCTGTACGACCTTTGTGATGACGACCTGCTAGGTGACTAATGGAGAAGTCACTCCAGAAAGGAAGGCCACCGTCCCCTTTTAATGACTCTGGTGCTGACCTTTGAGAGCAATGGGGACTTCCTGGGTCCTGACCGGATGACTTGGGTGCCAAGCAGTTGGTGGTCACCAGGGAGTCACCTTGAAACAATAGCTCCAAGTTCAGTGTTGCATGCTGATGATGGTCAAAGACATGAGCCGCGCCAGGTGGCTGCATCACAGTGAGAGCTGCATTAAGGAAAAGTGAGAAGTGAAAGAAAATGGAGAGAGACCCCCGAGAGTGGGAGGGGCCCCAAGAGAGGGAAAACCACTGGGTTTGCCTAAGAGGTTTTTGTTTTTGTTTTTTAAATAAAACTTAAGCAGAGACTGGACAAAGACTGAGGTCATTTTTATTGAGACTGGTGGACCTATCATGAGCTGAGCTATGAGGGCCACACAACACTCTATGCTTGTTCCTCTGGGGCAGCCATGGAGATGGCCAGGTACTGCTCATGTGATGCTTACCCAGTTATGGTGGTGGCCTCACATCCAAGCCCCCTTCTGTCCACGTTTAACCCATGCCTTGTTAGCTTGGCTTGTCTATTGGCCTGGCTGGCCTTGTTATACATTGACGTTGCAGGCGTTGCTGGCTGATAATTGAAATATTCTTAATTGAAATATCCTTTCATTGTTCTCACATTGATGGGGCCAGCTTGTGGCTTTATCCTGGGTCTTTTCCATGTTACGGCCTAAGGACAGTCAACTCCTGCCTCAACTTCATCACTTCTTAAAGACCCTAACCCCCATCCCTCACAGTGACAGAGTTCAACATAAGTTTCAGGGGGTCAAACAAAATAACCATAACAAATCATCATAGGATATTAAGGACAGCAAGCATTAGCTCTGGAGACAGAAGGCCTGGGCTTAAATATTGGACAAACCTGTCCTAGGCACCCTCGGTGTGCCTGAGTTCTTTATCAGGTTATGCAAATTGTCAGAGTCCACAGGACCTGCTGTGGAAGTGCCTGACAAACAGACCACACTTCTTCTCTAAGCATGGGAGTGCCAGGGATCCTCAAGTTACCCCACAGGTGGCTGCTTCCCTGCCTCATCCTTAGAGCTGTGGGCAGAGACAGCATAAGGGCTTGGCATCTATCTAGGCCTCAGTGAGAGGAAGAGTCTACAAGGGACGCCGCAGGTCAGAGCCACACGGGAGCAACTTTACAGCTTCTGGCATATCCTCACGCTGTCCTCTGAAATCCCAAAATGACTAATGAAGTCCAGATTGCTTGTCTTGCTGTGGAAATGAAATATGGATGTTTCTGATATTGACTGCTGTGTCCAGAGTCAGGGGACCAAGGGGCCATCTCTTTGGAAAACACTGTCTTTAGATGCTAGAGGCGCCTTCAGAAGTCAATTTAAGGTCCACATGTCCTTTATAAATGATTGCTTAGAAAAGCCTCCCTAACTATCACCTCTGGGAGCATGAGGCAGGGCAGGATGGGTGGGTGAAGTAGTGTGTGTGCCCCGGTTTGCAGAGAGCTGTCTCTTTCTGGTCGTCCCAGCAGAGGAAAAGAACAATCTATTTTCTTTTTTGGCTTATTTTCTGGGCTTTTACTTCATTTTCCCACCAGCCTTTTGGCCATGGCTATGTTGTGATATTATGTTCTGGTATAGGAAGGGTGACAGAATAAGAATTAATTCACAGTGCACTTTCTCACCGAGGCTTTCAGAGAAGCAGACATCTGATATGGGAAGAGGTTAAAGCATTAGTGAAAGCGACAAGGACAAAGGCTCTTGTTCCTCTCTGTGTCTACAGAGGACAGGTGGTTCTTCCTCTCTGTGTCTAGAGAGGACAAGCAGTTGTTCCTCTCTCTGTCTACAGAGGCCAGGCCCTTATTTCATACCTGATCAAAAGAGCAAGGGAAACTGAACCCTAATTGCTTCCTAAAGTTTCCAACCTGTCTGGTCCAGTTTGTGCTTCTGGAATAAAAGGCATCGAGGAGGAGCTAATAGACTGCTCCGTGGGCAAGGGAATCGGATGTTCTTGCAGAGGATCTGGGTTTAGTTCCCAGCACCAACATGATAGCTTGCAAACAAATCTAACTCCAGTTCCAGTGAGTCCAGATCCCCTTCTGACTTCAAGCAGGAATGATGCAGACAGACAGACGTGCATGGCAGCACTCATAGATGGGATTAAAAATGAAATAAAAAGCCACAAAGAGAGTTTTCTCTGTTTTAGAATCACTGTCTTGATAAAAAACTTCTTGAGTTGCCTTAAGAAAATAAATATGTTTTTGTACAGTTGGCAGTAGCCCAGTGCAGGTCACAGGAAGGACGCCTCGGAACCCAGGTGTTGTAGGGGAGTACGTCTTCCCAGCTATGCAGCGCCTGGATGGCTCCCAAGACGCCTGAGCTGCAGCCTCGAGCTGAGCTGCCTCTTCAGCTCTTGTCACGGAAGAGAAAAATGCCACATCGGTAGTTTGGTGATGCCAGAAGGCAATGGCAGGCTAATGGCGGTCAAGATGGCTCAGCCACTAAAGCGTTCGCCACACAAGGCTGACAGCCCACTAAAACAGACAGACAAACAAACAACCTGGTGTGTGCTGGTAAGCATCTATAATCCCTGTGCTCCTACCAGAAAATGGAGGCGGAGAGAGAGAATCCCCAGAAGCTTGAACGCTAGAGTATGAAGTGCAGTAGAAATGGGAGACACCCTGCTTCAACATGCTAGGGAGAATTTACCCCTGAAAGTTGTCCTCGGACCTCACATGCACAGTGGCATGTGTATGCTTACACACACATCCCACACACATAGGCACACAATAATAAATAAAAGTACAAAAAAAAAAAATCCTAATGGCCCAGAAGTGACAGCGCAGGATGCAGGACAAGGCCAATCAGAAGACACCTAGACGCTGGTAGTAGAGTAGTGAGCATCTTCTGCCTTCCAGAGGACAGGCAGAGTAATCCGGTCTGCCGCTGGGTGCTGGCATTGGCACTGAGTCTAGTCATATTCCCCTCTGGACTTTTCACATGGGGGAAATAGCTGGTCAGTGTCCTGTTAGCTGGGTCCTGCTAGCTGGCACATCTCTGACCTCATTCTCTCCTTTACCTTGTGAGATTTGGTTGATTACTGGCCCCCTAAAAAAGAGGTGCACACACACATTCACCCTCATAACCTGTGAATGCACATTGTTTGGAAAGACTGCCTTAGCAGATGTGGTTAATTTAAGGACCTGGAAAGGGGCAGGATATCCTTAGTTGTCTGAAGGGCCCTAAATTAGTCAGCAAGAACGCCACCCAGGAGAAACACAGGGGAGAGCATGCTGTGGAGATGGAAACAGGCATGGTTAGTAGCAACAAGCTGAGGGGCAGCTGGGAAGCTGCAGCCTCCAGAGACCAGGATATCCCAAAACAGTCTACCTCCAACCTCCAGAGAGAGCCTGGCTCTGCCTACCCCAGGTTTGGGATTTCAGGCTTCCAGCACTGTTGAAGGATTTTAAACCTCAGAGCTGGGTGGTCATAGAATAGGCTATAATCCTGGCACACAGGAGGCTGAGAGAGGAGGAGCCTACATTCGAGGGCAGCCCGGGCTATATATAGCAAGGCCTCATTTCAAAATCAAAACCAGAGAGAGATTTATTGGTTGAAACTTTAAGCCACTAAGTTTGTGGCCATTTGCCATAACAGCCTCAGAAAATTAATTCTCTCTGCTTAGAGTCCTGGCTCAAGCTCTTAGTTCAAAGGCATGAGATACCTTGGGGATGGTGACTGTCTGAGCCCCTGCTATAGTGTGTGAAGTCCTCATCTGGCACCTTTCAATCTGCAACGCCTTTGCATTTCTCATGCATGATAACCTCCCAAGTATCATTGCTTGGTCAGATGTGGGGTGTACTAAGTGTGTGACCTTTGTGTATGGGAGGGTTTGCCATTTTAAATGCATGCAACCCACGCCTGTGATTCTAAGTCACGTATGGGCATTCCCCAGAAGGTTCTTCCATTAGCTCTCTGAGCACCCTGAGATGGAGACTGGAGAGCAGCATGGGTGTCTAGCGTAGACATGGGTTTCTCAGGGGTCACAGAGTGCCACTGTGTTTTCTCTGAGTACAGAGTCTGCAATTTTTTTCTTGCCAGTGTTCAGCTACCACAGGGCACTGTATGACACAACAGATTTTTTTTAAGTCAAAAGTTAATAAAGATAAATAAAAAAGGATGTTGCAAGATGGAAGGAACCCCAAAGCCTCTTGATTTTGTGACCTCCCAGGTAATTGATTTCACTTAGATTCTTAAGCAAAAGAACTCAACAGGTTACCATCATATCCTCCTTCAAATATGAATTTCAACAGACATTTCATGACTCTGGGGGAAAGCCTTTGATTACAAAAGATACAAATAAAAGAAGGCCAGAATTCACCGGGCGGTGGTGGCGCACGCCTGTAATCCCAGCACTCTGGGAGGCAGAGGTGGGCGGATTTCTGAGTTCGACGCCAGCCTGGTCTACAGAGTGAGTTCCAGGACAGCCAGGGCTACACAGAGAAACCCTGTCTTGAAAAAACCAAATCCAAAAAAAAAAAAAAAAAAAAACAACAACAACAACAAAACAAACAAACAAACAAAAAACCCCCAAAAAACAAAACAAAACAAAAGGCCAGAATAGGTTCTGTGTCCCTGGGTGGGAAAATCAATGCCTGTCTGGGTGTGTGTGGTAGGGCAGGGGCAGGAGGTGGGGCAGGGGCAGGGAGTTGGTGGCTCTGAAGGAATTCCACTGGGCCCTACTGCACTTGTGGATGTTCTTGTCCAGATGCAAGATTCTGTGTGTGCGCTGCAGAGCCCACAGATATGTCCTGTTGCTTAGCAGTTAAGTCCTGGGCAAGCTACTTTGGACTTCGGTGATGGTCCCCTCTGCGTGATGGGTGATGAGGGCACACAGGACACTTTACTCCCTTTATTACTGTCAGGACCGCCATCATAAGAGCTGTGACCACCCACCCCGCAATGGTAGGCTGCAGTTGGGCAGAGTGGCTCATGGGTGTCTCCATCATTAGTAGTAGCTATACCCCCTCCAAGGCCTGTTTACAGAACAATATTTGTGGGGAACGAGGAAATGTGTAAGGGATGTTTTCATAGCTGTTAAGCCTTTATACTATTCGAGGAATATTTAGCAATATCAATAACTTCCAAATATATCCGAGGAGCCTAAAAAGTGCTAAAGTAATTATAGTCATAAATGCCAAGTGAGTCATCGGCTGGCTGGGGACAGTCGTTGCATGTGTGCTTCCGTTTTTTAAAATGGTATTTTAATTATAAAACTGCCTGTGGTCAGTACAGTTGCAAGCATATGTCTTTTCTTTGGAAACCCAAGGTGGTCTCAGGCGGAGTGGTGGGACAGCTGACAACCCTCTTGGTGTCCTCCCACCGCTGTCACCCTCAGCACTGCCTCCCATGATTTCTGAGGGGACTGGGTGCCTAGAAGTCTTCCAGTGAGTCTGTCAGGTGTCTGTGTTTTGTAACTGGCCAGGTACTAAGCCTGGGAGCATTTGGGGGCCTGGATCCTCTGGGTGTTTCTCTCTCAGCTCTCTTCACCTCTGTGATGGGAGAGAAAGCCCAGTGACTGAGGATCCCCAAACGACCCTCAGAATCAATGTGGGCTCAAGCCCATGCTCATCCCCTTCTAGAATCTTCTATCCAGAAGTCAGAGTTGTGCTTGAGGTGATATCATTAAAGCTGTGCTTCCCAGGGCATGTGTTCCTGACAAGATTTAGTTGAGGTCTTAAGAATTCATTTATTGTGACCTCTCTCTCTCTCTCTCTCTCTCTCTCTCTCTCTCTCTCTCTCTCTCTCTCTCTCTCTCTCTCTCAAACTTAGCATCCTTTCTGTCCTCCTAGGCCAGGCTCCATTAGCCTTTGATGGAGCACTCCCAGGGCTAAGGAGTACTCTTTCCCAGAGCACTTGTGCCACTGATGATTGATTGTTAGACGGTCTCCTGCAGAGCTGGACTCTAAGGGCTTAGGGCACTACTCATCAGTCCTTGGAGTCTTCGTCCTTTGGAGCTCTTAAAGACAGCCTGCTCTTCTGGAAGTGGCCCAGCCAATGACTGACGCTCAGTCCCTCCCCCACTCGTGAATGCGGATGTGTGTCCACAGGATCTCCCCTCCCCAGCCCGTGAGCTGAGATGCGTACTCACAGGATCTCCCAGTGATTTCCATTGCATTTGACCCTCACATACCAATCTGCCTCTAAATGTTTTTCTTTTTCTTTCTCTTGCTCTTTAGCTTTTTGGCACTTGTAAAACTTTAGCTGAGAGAAAGACACTTAATGAAAGGTAACTCCGTTTCCCAGTGATTGCAGTCTAAGCGTAAAGTTGGTCTGACACATCAGAGTGGTGGTTCTGCTGACACGTGCTTCCATGTGCCCATAGAAAAATCATGAAAGGTAGTGTTACTTATCTTTAGCTTTTCGTGATAGGCTTTACAAGATCAAAATGCCTTTAAACTCACTGATGATGGGTGTAATCAGTGACCACGTGACTTAATGCCGGATGTTGACCTCTGGGTTTTAAAAACCTGGTAAACTGATACCAGACTAATTAGAACAGCCTGCTCTTCAGGCCTGCCAGGTCCCTTTCCCCACTTCTCAGCTGCAGGGAGAATGGAAGTTTCAGTCTTTTCTATTTCTGATATCACAGCCAGGGGAGCTGAGAACTGGGCATGTGCGTGGGGCCTGGGAGTGGTGCAGTGCGCGCACAGCTGCGCTGGGAGGAAGGAAGCAGCGCTTGCAATCGTGCACTCAGCACTATGGAAATGAACTTGGCCCACTGAAGAGCATGAATCAATGCCCAGCCGCCTTCCTAATCACGAAGCCGCTTTCTATCTTTGGCACTTTTTAGACGTTCTGTAAAATAGACTGAACTCAGTGCCAGATGATGGCCAGATCAGCCTTGTTTGAGCTTTAGCAGAAGTTTTGGGACACTGCAGCCACATTTCTCTCTCTCCGTCTCATGGTCCTGATGACCTTTCAGCCTGATCCATGCGGGGTGAGACACTAACCCCACATATTAGACTCAGTATTAGGCTCAGGGAGCAGAGATAGCCATGGCAGGACTTTGGTCTCTGTGGTGGTGGAGTTGTCTTGGGTGTTCACTTCACTCAGGGTGCATTCCCTATGTTCAAACCATCATGGAGTGTGGAGGGCACCCGGGTGCCGCTCCCTCACTGTCCCTTTAGCCTGGAACACTGGCATCTCACATTTATTTTTATTACATTGTGTTTGTGAGTTTCTGTATTTCTCTGTGTGCATACATAGGTATGTTTAGGCACACACATGTGCACATATCCATTGCCCTGGCACATGTGTGGCGATCTGAAGACAACTTCCAGGAGTCTGTTCTCTCCTTTCGTGGCTCCTCTTCCAGGACTTGAATTCAAGTTTTTAGGCTTCATAGTAACGACCTCCACCCACTGAGCCGTCTCCCCAGCCTGCATCCGCTTTCTTTGAATACCATTTAGCGGGCACTCAAGGCCCTTTCCATGCTCCTGCTCTCAGACTTGCTCAGCTGACATTTACTGAGGACACAGACGATATAATGAACAAGAGTAATAAGGCAGGGAACCCACATTCTAGCTGGACAAGAGGCAGTGTAAGCTGGTTTTCATTTACTACTTCTCTTCAGAGGACGGACAGGCTTTCTTCAGAGCAGAGAAGGTTTGAGAAGAAATAGAATTTCACCAGAGAAGGAGGTTAGGCAGGAGTTCCGGCAGGAAAGGGCAAATGGGCAAAGGGCTAGCAGCAGTGAAATGCATGGGCTGATTTCCTACACACTTGCCATGCCTGTGACCAGAGAGCTAGGAGCTCTGAGCAGGCCCAGGGCTTCTGAGGCCTTTCTTCCAGTTGAGTCTAGAGGTGGACCAGTTCCAGGATTCACCCCCAATGTCCCCTTACCACTTAGGATTTTTTCCTTGTTCATTGTTGGAATTTACACATCTAAAGATGGGAAAAATAATACTTTACAGTGAGGGCAGAATAATTAAACCTCATAGATTGTGCCATGGGGAGGCTGTGGCACTTGGCAGCTTTACCGCAGCAGGAAATTAACCTAATTCTCTTCATTACTTTCTACATTTAAAAAAAAGAAGAAAAGAAAGAATCCTAATAAAAATGCTCTTGAAGGTTATACAAGGGTTAACCCTGATAACAAAGCATGTGTCAACTATGATGTTAGCCATGGTAACAGTTTCTCTGACTCTTTCAGTGCAGTTTATTAATATCTACTACGAACTATTTTAGGTCAGTGAACTGACAAAAGGCTCGTGATTGTGGGAATCTAGAACGAGCTTTCCAGTCCTTTTGTAGTGTTGTTACAATACTCATCCGTGTGTTTTAAACACCTCTGTGTTTGATTTTTCTGTGACTCAGTGACATGTTATGAACTGTGACTGCAACTTAACCCCTTCTTGCAAAGCCAACTACCTGGTGTCATTTACTTGATTCAAGAGTTTACTCTATTTTCTTGACTGGAGACTGCAAGAGATACCAGGGGGAGAATCCTCTTAGTGGCTACCCTGTATGTGCCACGCTGCTAGAGTTCTTCACAAGGTGAAGAAGAAGGTCTCTATGGTTGTTTGGGAAGAAAACACCAAAACCCTGGGGTGGGGCTCAAATAAAAAATTAACAACTCATGAGTTAATTAAATGGTAAATTATCTGTTAATGCACAGTGACTACTTTAGCACTGAGTTGACTACTGTGGAGCTGACTTACGGCCAAGCTGGGCTATACCCCAGCCCTTTCCGGTCAGCTGACATCAAGCAGGTCATATTTCCAAAGATGTCTCATAATGCTTGCAGAATCTTTCTGAATGTGGGACACTTTGTCACTGTGCAAGGCTGAGGAGTTTGGAAGTTTCTCATTGTCTCATTGCCCCTTCACTCGAAGCTGAGATGCTAGAGACTTCGTCCCAGCACTGTCAATCGATAGTGCCCCAGATTCCCCAGCCTCCGAGGGAACAGCTTCAGGCCACTGTGAATCTCAGAGATGGATAGAGGTTCTTAACTGTCACCTGATAGCTCGGTGGCGACTTGGGAAGAAGCGAGCATTTGAATGAATACAGGGTCTAACAAAGGCCTGTGAGCCTTCTCTCCCAGCCAAGGAGAGCCTGCCCTTTCTTCATGGGGTAAACCTGGCTTCTTTGCCTGCTGACACTTGCAAGTTTTTTAACCTCGGAAGAAGATGGAACCTACAAAGCAGATGACATTTAGCAGAAAATTCACACCCTTCCTCGCTTGTTGACTTGAAGGGACAGTGAACCTACTACTGTAGCGCCCTGCCCTTCATGCTGGCTGGCTGGGAGGAGTGAACCGTATCTCCAGAATCCTGGGGCGCCTCCTTGCTAACCTGAGTCAGAAAATACACTTTTGACATTCTGTTCTTCTTTTCCATTCAGCCACGGGTACGACCGCATCTGTGTTTCCCCGATTCGGGGAAGTGTGGAGTAACGGCCATTGCTCCTGACAGTTGCACCGAGCTCCTTGAGAGGGACTGAGCAGGTGTGCCGGGCAGTTCTAGAGTTAGTGCTCTGCACTTGCCGTCTGCCTGGGAGTCGGAGCACAGCTCCAAAGGCCAATCCACTTGAGCGCTTTCCAAGGGGCTAAGCCTTGGATTTGCATGCGATGATGCCACATGTGCCCATCTTTCACAAACACGGGTCTATTGTATGTAATCTGAAAACAGTCATTTGGCGCAAGGACACTGGGCACACTTTTTTTTTATTCGATATATTTTTTATTTACATTTCAAATGATTTCCCCTTTTCTAGCCCCCCACTCCCCGAAAGTTCCATAAGCCCCCTTCTGTCCCCCTGTCCTCCCACCCACCCCTTCCCACTTCCCCGTTCTGGTTTTGCCCTATACTGCTTCACTGAGTCTTTCCAGAACAAGGGGCCACTCCTCTGTTCTTCTTATACCTCATTTGATGTGTGGATTATGTTTTGGGTATTCCAGTTTTCTAGGCTAATATCCACTTATTAGTGAGTGCATACCATGATTCATCTTTTGAGTCTGGGTTACCTCACTTAGTATGATGTTCTCCAGCTACATCCATTTGTCTAAGAATTTCATGATGTGCCACAATGTAGCCTTTCGGGAACATGAGCCTCTAACTTTTAATCCACAACTGGAGTTAGTTATCAGGAGCCTGCTGTTCACAAGATTAGGGGGGGGGGGTGGGGAGGAGCTCTCAAGGTGCTCCCGCCCATTATGGATAAGACTCATCCAGGTCACTATGAGCAAGGAAGGGGAAGTGGTTGGAAGAAATGCAGAACAGTGGGTGCTGGAGGAAAGGATGGAGGAAAGGGTGGAGGAATGCTTTCCTCTGGAGGAGGGGCGTTATGGCAGGGCCTTAAAAAAGAGTCACAGCACTGAAATGGGTAACACACAATTCTAGAGGTGGCTTTCCAAGCCGAAGGAAATGATTCCAGGATCATTTGGTGTTTTACAGGCAGTGTGCTGCTCATCACCTAATAGATGTTTTCCAGTCATTGTCTGGGTGGAACTGAGAGGCTGAGCAGCTGGTGATGGTTGTTACAACACAGTCCCATTCAATGCTGCTACCTGGCCAAAAGGTTTCTCTAAATTAAACACTGAGTACCACCTGATCCTGCCTTCTAACCATTGAAGAAGCCCAGATGCTGAGAGACCTACAGTGCTTGTTTTTAAAAACTAGGATGTGTCTTTATCTCCATTCACAGTGAAAAGGGCTCAGATAAAAGGCAGGTTAACAAAGAATTCAGTGGCTAATGTAGGGAAGGATCCTGCTGCTAGAGCTGTTGTGCTGGGCTTTGGGAAGCATAGAAAAGAGCCCTTCAAGGCCTCTCCCTGCCCTATGCCCCAGGGCTGATCAGATTTATGGTCTAACTCCTGATATCCACTCATTGGGCTCTGGCTGTACCATCTGCCCAAGGGTTGGAGCTGTGACTCAAAGCCAGAGTGTCTACAAGAGATCTTCTCCAGAATCATATGTATGTAAAACTATATTACCCATAGTGGGGAATACTTTATATAATATCTAGTACATGTATCCAGACTCAAGATGAATTCCAGTGTGTGCATTCCATGTGTATTATGACCTAATCAATCAATCAATCAATCATCATCATCATCATCATCATCATCTATGCTACTCCCAAGGATGTTAACCAATTTTGGTTTATCTTGCACAGATTTAGCAATGATTTAAGTATTTTAAAAGACATTTTCAGAATTTTTATTGTTTTTCTTTTGATTATTTGGAATTTTCTTTTCATTCAGTTGGAATAACCTCTTCAAAACTGAAAAGAACCCAAGCCAAAAATACAAGGAATTTGTTGTTCCTGCTGCTTGTTTGTTTGTTTGTTTTGTCTCTTGCTGTGTGACAGAAGCAGCCTCAGACTCTCAAGTCCTGGAATTGTAGCATGTCTTAAAAAGAAAAGTCTCTTGGAGAAGAAAAGGGGGGAGGGGAGATTAAAAATTTCTGGGAGAAAGGGATGAAAAGACTTGGGACAGAACTCTTTCCAACATGTCTGTGTTTCTGCTACTTCAGCCCCTGGAATTTGAAGACAGTCACCCATGCAGCCCCTGTTTCCAGTCAGCTCAAAGGGTTCCCTAGCTTGCATCCAATTCCATTTTTGCAGATACTTCCATTTCAAAGATTTAAATATTTTTATGTATTTCTATGTGCCTGTGTGTGTGCATGTCACAGGCATGCAGTGCCCATGGAGGCCCGAAGGGGTGGGGGATAGGGTGAGACCCTCTGGGGCTAGAGTTCAGGCAGTTGTTAGCCACCTGAGGTGGGGCTGGGGTTGGAACTCAGGTCCCCTGGTAGAGCCACAGGTCCCTTAACTGTTGACTCTCTAGCCCGGGTTCTCAGCCATTCCGTAGGATCCCCTAGCATGCACAGTGCACAGACACAGCTTCTTGCTGACATAGGTAGCACTTGGTTAACATTAGACTAAGCTCTGCTGACTGAACAGTAACTGCGAGATGACATCAAAGTGAGCAAAAATAGAATTTATAGTAAGATCTTTCCCTTCAACTGTGCTGTCAAGGTTCAAAGACTGAAAAAAAAAGAGAGAGGGAGAGATGGTCTTTCTTTTAAAAAAAAAAATCCAATTTGATGCCACTAAACTACAGCCTTGAATCTATAAAGTCCAAGAAATGGATGGAAATTAAATTTACATTTCTTCTTATCAAAAGTATCCAGACTCTCTGTCTTGAACTGTTTCTCAGTAGCTTGTTGCTTGGTATTACTATCTTTTAAAGGTGTGACATTTGGGCTGTTTCTTCCATTGGAACAGGACAGCTGGGAGGTGGTGGAAGGACTGAGGGGGGAGATGACGTACACCCAGGAGCCGCCTGTGCAGAAAGGATTTTTGCTGAAAAAGAGGAAGTGGCCCTTAAAAGGCTGGCACAAGGTGAGACATCCGCGGTAGCTGCTCCTCCGTGGGCACACCCTCTACCCCCTCAGTTTTGAGCTTTGAGAACTCATATTCTATCTGAAGTCGGAGCGCAGAGGAGGGATGTTAGCATGTATGCCTTGCTAAGTTCTCTTTGCTTCCCCACAGAGATTCTTCTGCCTGGAAAAGGGAATCTTGAAATATGCCAAGAGCCAAACGGATGTAAGTCTTCATCTTAGCCCAGCATGATACTGAAGAAGTGTGCAGGGTGCTTGAGTTGAGCCCTGAGGCACAGCGCCCGTGGGTAATGGTTTTTCCAGGGCGCGGAGCCGGTTTCCACCCGCCCTGACACCCGCTATGTTAGCTTTAGATCTGGGTGGGATCCATTCACCAGCAGGAGAAGGGGCAGGACACTTACTGGGTTCCGCAGTCTGCTCTGGTTTTAGCTATTATAGGAACAGAGCATGTGGTAAGCACTCTTCCCACTCTCATGACCACTGAGGGCCTTGGTGGAGAAAGCCGTGGCTAATGTGGTCTTCCTCCTGAGTTAACCTAGGAGGTTGGTCTAGAGGGTTCTGAGTGGCCAGTGGGCCTGTCTCCTCTCCTTCCTTGGTCATTCGAGTCCTCCCTAGTTTCTTGTCTGCACTCTTCCTTTAAGTCCCTTATGGATGAATGTAGATGACAGGCACTATTCCAGGGGAAGGCCACGTCTCTCGCTTGTGTTGCCTTGAAGTCAACTCATGGCGTTTCCGCTCCTTTGCTTGCATCTTGGCTATGAAAACTCCTATTTAGTCTTCTGTCCTCCAGGCTCTTCATCTGTGAGATAAGGAGAGTGCTTTTCCTGTTCAGACAAAGAATGCAGTTCGTGTGCAACTCTTAACTGGGTCCGGCTTGCATGGCGGGCCCTGTCAATCACAGTGTCCGGGTTGGGGGATGGGAGGTTGCGACAACCGCCCTGACTACTATGACTCAAGCAGCCCTCCTGTGCTTCTGTAGATCGAGAGAGAGAAACTGCATGGCTGCATTGACGTGGGGCTCTCCGTGATGTCTGTGAAGAAGTCGTCTAAGTGTATAGACCTTGACACGGAGGAGCACATCTACCACCTGAAGGTGAGGCTTTGGCCAGGGCCTGCTCCCACTGCACAGGCACGCCAGGACTTTTGTTGGCTGGGAAGTTGCCTGAGGCAGAGTCTTGTGATCCACTCCACGCTGGCTTCAGACTCCTAGGCTCCAGGCACACTCTCCCAGCTTGGTTGTGCAGAGGCCTTGCTACTGAGAGCCACTGACCATCTCCATGCTGGTGATGATTTGGGGACATCCATTCCACCTGTGGGCAGTTTTCATCACCAAAATGCCCCTAAGGGGTACTTTTGATGTTAGGGCGGGCCAGGTTTTTCTTAGCTGTCTGGGGCCATCTCTCTCTAACCCTGCTTGAATGTCCTTGACACCATTCCCAAAGGTTGCCACTCCTCCCCAGTGACAGCAGTCAATGACAAGAGCACCTTCATGTGCTCCTCCCCCCAGGCTGTGTGGCTTAGCATAGAACCATTTACCCTAGATTAAAATACGCTCTCCTGAGGATAGTGTTTACCCTGTGGACCCCTGACTTAGGACTTCAGCCAGTTTTACAAACACTTCCTTAGAATCCTCATATTGTAGTTAAATGTCAATCTTTGCTCAAGTGGGCATTGGCAGATCTTAAGGCTCAAAGCTTCCTACCCACGGCCTTTCTCCTGAAGGTGGGTGATGTCGTGGAAACGTTAGACATGAGGCCCAGGGCAATGCCAGCTCTTACTTGACTGCTTGCTGGCCGTTAAACTTTGACCAGTCATTTAATTCTTGAAAAGCCCTGTCTTGTTTTTGTTGTTTTTATCCTACCCCACCTCTGCCCCCTATAAAAACATGAAAGAGTGTGTGTTTAAGGTTTGTTGTAATTCCTTGGGTGTCAGTAAGTTTCCTAAGTGTATTATTGTTTATAATGGTTAGGCAGTGCCTGAATGTTGGAGGGAAATCGAGAAATGCTTAGTCAGCATGCTCAATGTTAGGGCTGTCGGCTGGCGGCTGGGGCTGGCGGCTGGGGCTGGGGGCTGGGGGCTGGGGGCTGGGGGCTGGGGGCTGGGGGCTGGGATAACCAAGGATCTCAGCAGTCCCTGGCCTTGCCTAGCACGAGTGTCTCATAGCTGTCCACTAACCTCCCCCTGAACCCTGGGTTAGTTCAGTGTGTAAAGCAATTCCCTGTCGCTGTGGGCCGATGGTGCTTTGCTGTGGGAGCGTCGCCAGTGTTTCAGTTCCAGCCTTTACCCACTGGACACCAAGGGTGTGTCTAGTGGTAACAACCCACACTGTCCTCAAATATTTCCAAGTATTTACTGACAGAAAAAAAATCTCCTCAGTGAAATAACTGGCAAAGCAAAGGAGGGGAGAGCTACAAATTATTTATATAGTAATTAATAATGAATATTATAATTTTATATTTATAATTTATAATTTAAGGAGTATAATAAATTATATATTTGTGTGTGTGTGTGTGTGTGTGTGTGTGTGTGAACCTTATCCCTCTGCTCCTCCCTCAGTGGTTAATCTCTGCTGGGACAGTTGACACTGTGTACCTGTATTGGTTCCATGACTCTTCCCTCTGTGTTTTCACATGGTCAGGAAATGATGACTCCCTTCCTGTTTGTAACTCTAGTTAGCAAGGTGAAGCTATCACTCATTTCTGCTTTTTAAAGACTTAGAACGTCTTAAGATGCATTGGACTTGATACCTTGAGGCGGAGCAACAATTGTCTCGTGACTCACTGTAAACTCTGCTTTGTTCTCGTTCATCCCTGAGGATCAGTCCTGACTTGGAGTGTAATCGACTGATGTTCGCTGAGGTCTCCCTACCCCCCCTACCCCCGTTTCCTCCTCCCTTCCCTCCCACCTCACTCCCCCTGCCATCACCACAAGGCTGGCCTTGAACTCACAGATCTTGGGGGCTGAGTTACAGGCATGCTCCACCAAGCCAAGAATCACCTGGCTTGATTCTTTCTCTTATTTTCTACCCAAGAAGTCTGGGCAGAAAAGCAGTTAAGAAACTGCCCAGCCACAGTCCTGAAATTGACTTCAGGGCCTATGCCAGACTGTGGTTAGTTATTTGATGAAGTTTATCCAATTAAAAAACGAGTCAAAATGAACGCCTTGGACACTGGCTTCCCAGGGCTTTGGGGAGCAGATCAGGGCAAGGATGACACAAGATTCTTATAAAATTCCTTTTAACTACATCTGGCAAATGAAATGCTCACAATGCAGAAGAGACAAATAGACAAGTGTGTGTCTGTCTGTGCTGTGGCTTCCTGCACACTTGTACGAAGGAAGAGCCTCAATCTTCAGGTTCCTCTAAGCAACATAAAGTCCTCTGAGCAGCACAACCTCTGTCTGTCTGTCTGTCTGTCTGTCTGCACAACCTTCTCCCAGCTGCTACCTTATCAGAATGGTCACAGCACTGGCCTGGCAGGCCACTGGCCTACCTGGCATATTTGGAGGTTATTTTAAATTATAGCTTTATGAGTCCATATCCTAATCTATAGGCATCTCATTTTTCACTTTGAAATTATGAATGCGTTTTATACACAAAACATTGGCTTGAAGATGTCTGTAGTATAGAAATAATTGTTATATTTCTTTTAACATTTTTATGAGCATTTAAACTATTTCTTGAGAATAATTATTAGTTATAGCAGGCATGGTGCTATGCCCATAATTCTAGCATTCAGGTAGTTAATACAGAAGGATTTTCATAAGTCAAAGTCCAGCCTGGACTGCATAGCAAATCTGAGGCTCATCTGTGCTGCACAGAAAGTACTACATAGTGAGTGTAGCACACTACACTGCACGGTGAGAGGCACATTCCTGGGTTACCTGGCAATATACTGTCTCAAATAAATAAATAAAAATTGTCAACTGAAAACATCCTTCCTAGAAAGTGGATATTTATATTTCCTATCTATGGAGGGAATGGATAAATATTTGTATAATAATAACAACAATGAGGGGGCTGCAGAGATAGCTCTGTGGTTAAGAGCTCTGACCTTTGTTCCAGAGTTTGAGTTCAATTCCCAGCAACCCCTTGGTGGCTGACAACCATCCATAATGAGATCTGGCGCCCTCTTCTGACATTCAGGTGTCCATGCAGATAGAGCACTCATACACATAAAATAAATCATTTTAAAAAATAACAATAATAGTACTCTACAATGCTTTGTCAGATATTTTTCCTTTTTCTGAAAGTGACAAAATGGTTTTCAGTGAACCGGCTCGTGCATTAGCAGCTCCTTCCGGCCGTGCGTCCTTCACAGAGTGGACGCCTGCAGGCCAGTATTTCAGGGAACACCTGCTGTGTCATCAGTTCAGACTTTTTCATAAAGTCTGAGCTACAGGCATTTACATGAAGAACAGAACTGACAGATTCAGCAGGGAGTGGACTAGTCTCAGGCGAGAGAACTTGGAAACATTTTAAGAAATAAATGTGAGTTTTAGATTCTTTGCTGTTTAGTAAAATTGTTGTTTGCATTCTTAAAAGTTGCATGGTGGTTAACACACCTCAAAGGAGACGTATGGTATTTTGTGACTGTGTCTCTTCCTCAGGTGTTCTCTGAAACCGCATAAAATGAAACCAAGACAGTAAATGCAATCTCTTCTTTTTCACGTACGCTAGCTCAAAGAGAGCAGGTCAGAAGTGGCGTTGTTTCGATAAATAACTGATCCTTTTTAGCCAGTGGCTCTCTTCTACATCTCTCAATTCAACTCCCCTGCAGGTGAAGTCAGAAGAAGCTTTTGACGAGTGGGTGTCCAAGCTTCGTCACCACAGAATGTACCGGCAGAATGAGATCGCCATGTTCCCCCGAGATGTCAATCACTTTTTCCCAGGGTCCTCTGTCACAGATTCTGCCCCAGGAGTGTTCGAGTCTGTTTCCAGCAGGAAGGTAATGATTGTGTTGCCAGTAACAAGTCTGAAAGAACCGAGAGGGACATTCCAGGAGTGAGGGGAGGGTTTATGGGTGGAGCAGGGTAGATGAGGGTGGTGCTATCCAGGTAATCTCTTAACCAGTATCAGATCCAGGATACAATTAGTACAGATTAAGGCAGGGAGCTTGGGTAAGCAGCGATCTGAGATCCCTGAAGACTCAGGCTTTCTCTGAGCCATACTAACTGTGTTTTACCCACCTGGCTGTTGAGTGCAGCTAAGCATGTGTACAGCCACACAGGATTGCGGACTGTTTCCCAAAGTATCTTTACTGTGGCGTCATCATTTCGTAGAAGATAAGGACGACGGTGGAGGCCATCGGTGTGGCTTAGCTGGGGTGGTGGCCAGCGGTATTCCAGTTTCCCGTGGGGCGTTTTGCAGGAAGCTTCTTCCCACTGCATCTGTTAGGGACCGGCTCACCCCGCTATCCTTCCCCTTAGAAGTTGTCCCTGCCAGGCTGGGTCTTGATTTCTAACCTGCTCTTGTCATCTGTGAACAGCGTAGCAGTCTATCAAAGCAGAATTCATTTCCAGCTGGAAGCAATTTGTCATTTTCTTGTGGTGGAGACACGCGAGTTCCATTCTGGCTACAGTCTTCAGAGGACATGGAAAAATGCTCAAAAGGTAGCAGTCTGACTCTTGGGTCTCTTTTGGCCGTGGTGCTGCCAATGCATGCTTGGTATTGCCTTCACATGCATTTGAGCCCCTACAGTCACTCTTCTGCATCCTACCCCTCACTCTGCTCATGAAGGTCATTAGCGCACACGCTCTCCTCACAGAGCTTAGTGTCTTCACCTGGATGCAGACAGACTTCCTAATCTAGTCCCAGGATGGGTGCACGAGTTCCTCCCAGAGCCATAAATCATATCTCCATGGGTGGGGACTATTAGCTCATGATCTCTTCAATGCAAGAAAACTGACTCTGCTGCCCACCCAAGATGAAGAATCAGTGTCCCTAAGGGAGTGAGTGGCCAGGTGGAGAGAGAGCCCAGTGTAAGCGGTCTACACTAGAACTTTACACTAGAATGGAGATTTTTATACTGTCTTAAATTATGTTTATGTGTGGTGTGTATTGGGGATGGGGGTGCATGTGAGTGCAGGTGCCCATAGAGACCAGAAGAGGGCGTCTGATCCCCTGGAGCTGCTCAGTGTGGGTGAAGTCAGGCCCTTTGGAAGAGTAGTATATACTCTTAACCTAACTGCTGAGCCATCTGGACCCTTTAAAATGTAGGGGCGCCTATGCCTCTGTCCCAAGCATCCTGTTTAAATTAGTCTGGGGTACCGCCCTGGTGACCCGGTCCCAGCATTCCTTGAGTGAGTCTGGGGAGGGGCAGGATTGATTACTCCTACACAAGGTAACTCAGTGTTCTCAAGCCTAATTAGCTAAACTCATCTGGAGAACCAGACTGGCGCTTCCAGTGGGGGAGAGAGTTCAGGCTTAATTGTCTAAGGTGAGGCCTGGAGCATATGGAATTTGAAAGTTTTGAATTGGAAATTTTTGAGTTAAAAAGAAGTTGAGAGCTGGATAGTTTAATTTCTAAAGTACTTGCTATGCAAGATGCAAATCTGGAGTTGATACCCAGAACCCACAAGCAAAGACAGATGTGGTAGTGTGTGCTTGGAACCCAAGCACTGGGGAGCTGGAGACAGGTGATCCTCTGGGGTTAGGCACACTTAGGCTACTTGGTAAGATTCTGGCAAGTGAGAGACCTTTCCTTAAAAAACAAAGTGAATAGAGTTCCTGAAGAAGACCAGAGGTGCCCTTAGGCCTACACACACACACACACACACACACACACACATACACCACAGACACACACAGACACACACACAGACACACACACACACAGACACATACATACACACACACAGACACACACACAGACACACAGAGAGAGAGAGAGAGAGAGAAATAGACATACAGCAATAAGCTAGACTGACAGACAAACACAGAGATACACAGGCACACAGAAACAGATACACAGACACACATACACACACAGACATTAAGACACACAGAAATACACATATAGACACACAGAGATAGACACACAAACACATAAGACATATACACAGACACGCACACATACACACACACACACACACAGTTATTTCAGTGTGTCCTTGAATTAGGGGCACTATTAGAGAAAGTTGTCAGGTGGCAGCCTTCCCTGTGTTCCGTGAGATGCGGTTTCCAGTGGGATTCTGGTCTCTACCCCTCCCATAATGCCACTTACTAGCTCCACAGACTAGGACTACAAAATGGTCTTCAGAACACTGTACCTGGACCAGCATCAGCAGGCTGGCCTGGGTTTATCAAAATTGCAAATTCCCAGGCCCAACCCAGATGCCTGAATCAGAAACTAGGGGTGGAGCCTAAGATCCGTGGGCACGCTGGTGATTCTGAGCATCTGGAGACAGAGAGACTGTGTCGATCATGTGGGCCGTCCATTACTCAGCAGGATCCCCGTCCTCAGCCAGAGCCCAGCCAGATGCGGGGTGGACTGTTTCTCCAGTTAGTGACCAGGGTCTAGTCTAACCTGCTTTTCTATCATCCGAGGCCCATCTGCGGGGAGTCACCATCATCCTGAGGCAGGATCCTGGATACTAGTACAACTTCGAGCCTGTTGCTGCATTGGGGTGTGGATGCTGGGGTTTTGAGTTCCTGCTATAGGCCGTTCCTCTGAGCACTCTGAATACATCAATTTAGCTCTCAGTACTCTAGCTTCATGTGTAACTATCCCCAAAGGACAGAGAACTTGTGTCACAGTCCACCACTGGATTTAAATTGAGGCAGCCTGTGGGGTAATCAAATCTGGACTACAGAGCCTGGTGCTCCCTGGTGTTGGGACAGTGGTGAGCATCTGCCCTTCCTCCCACAGACCTGGCACACTGCCATGCCTATCTGCTGGAAATGAGTCAGCTCTTAGAAAGCATGGACGTCCTGCATCGGACATACTCAGCGCCATCCATCAGCGCCATACAGGTTAGCCTGCCTGCTTTTCTGTTCGCCTTCTGCCTCCACTCTCGTTCCTCACACTTGACTAACCATGGGATGTCCTCTGTCCAGCTGCTTTAGCCAAACCTAAGGGGGTGGCTGTGGTCACTGTCCTGTGCGTCTGTCCCTGTAGTTTTGGTGGACCTTACTGTCTGTGCTTCTCTCTCTTTCTCTCCTGTTTTGAAACAAAGGGTGGAGCTTTTGAAAGTCCCAAAAAGGAAAAACGATCACACAGGAGGTGGCGGTCCAGAGCTATTGGCAAAGATGCTAAAGGAACACTGCAGGTAACCTTTGCTTCGCCACAGGCTTGCCTTGCTCACGGCGCCTCTCCACACACCACGTGCAGGGGCCTCTCACTCAAGTAGGACAGAAAAAAGTGAAGGCTGTGGAGTTGATCTCTGTGCCTTGTGTGGAGAGATGACACCCAAACCTGAGACCCTCTGGTCACAGAGATAAGGCTGTGAAGATACTTGGGCAGAGGAGAGTTTCTGAAGGGGAAATGGGTTGATGTTGGAGGGGCTGCCACGCTTGTGAGGATTTGGGGTCTTTCCTCCTTTAACATCTAGCTTGTCTGTGATGCTCTGCTGTAGTGTGTGTCTTGTGATGCGGCGGCTGTGGTCCAGGACTCTCTGACCTACATTTGTTGTTAGCATCCCTTCCCGTGAACCTTACCTTCTCTTAGAGTTCGCAGGCCTGAGCCTCTATCCTGCAGGCCCTTTTGCCATTTTTCTTCAAACTCCCAACCCCCAACCAGAGCCACCATTTGGGGTGCCAGGAGCTGTCTTTCCCAGGCACAGCTAAGCTATAGGCAAGACCACATACTAGATGGAAACATTATTAGAGCCAAACTGAATCTGGAGCTTTTAGAGAAACTCCTGTCGTCCCTGGGAGCTGAGCGTGGATGCTTTCTGAGTAAAGAACATTGTGTGCTCAAGTGTGAGCAGCAGGCTCGTCTTGTAGACGCTCCCGGTGCACGTGTAGAAAGTCATGTGGGAATCAATTTGCTCTGACAGCCTAGTGACGCGGTGACATTCATCGTCATTTTCAACCTGGGACTGAAGTTTCTACTGTGTCTGAGACAGCATGTGATTTCCTGCCCATTTGTAGTTTTATAGGATGCCAGTGGCCGTACGTGGCTTCTCCCCAGTTTTTATTAGTTGTTTTTGAAGCTATCCCTCGGTGGGAAGATGCACTTCTAAGATGCCCCCTTAATCAGTCCCAGTCATGGAGGTGCTACTCTGAATACAAATCTCTCCTTGTGCTGTCACTTTAGGTCCCTAAACCTTTTCCTGGCCCTGTGAGATTGCACTCCTCCAATCCTAACTTGTCAACCCTGGACTTTGGAGAAGAGAAGTCTTACTCGGATGGTTCCGAAGCGTCGTCAGAGTTCTCCAAGATGCAGGAGGATCTGTGCCATGTCGCTCATAAAGGTGAATGGGGTTTCCTGCTTCCTGACACATGTGACGGAAATGTCTGTCAGTACAAGACTACACATATCATCTTTAAGGGAAGAATAGTTTATTCTGGAGCCAATTTTAGTGTCTGTGACCCAGGAACATAGATCTAGGTTGCCCCAAATTCTATGTTCCGATGTGCAAGCAGTTTAATGAAGTTTTAAAGAACAGGAAAGTCACAAATCAAGGCAGGTTTCAAATACATCAGTAGATACACCAGAGAAGTGATTGCAGTGAGCAGGGAGATTTTCTGTAGGCTCAAATACTATCTGATGACATTCTTAGCTTTAAGTTAATTAGTTCCAAAAGGTATTTTTTATTTGTTTGTCTGTTTGTTGTTGTTTTTTAAATCTATTAGTCATAAGGCATTAGTTCCAACCCAGAGGTAAGCAAGGAATGTTCGAGAGGACTAGAATTAGCCCTATATATGGTATTTAGTCTCTGGACCTGCAGCAGTCTAATCTCTCTATGGTTCTGCAGCTCTAACCAGTCCATCCATCCCTGCAGTTACAGCTTCCACGACATCTCACTAACACGCCCTGTGCCTTGAGTCTGGGGCGTCCTCAGGGAATCTCTCAGTAGGCTCATTTTCTGCTCTGATAAGGCTTTCGAAAGCCTCATTTTTATTTATGTCTTTGTCAGTGTAGATGTTGTTGCAAAGATTTTGGTTTTGGCAGCATGGAGGAGGCATTGAGGGTTTGGGATTTAGCTGACGGAACCTATGGGAAAATGGTTTGTTTGTTTTGTTTATTTATTTATTTATTTATTTATTTATTTTTGGTTTTTCAAGACAGGGTTTCTCTATGTAGTTCTGGCTGTCCTGGAACTCACTCTGTAGACCAGGCTGGCCTCGAACTCAGAAATCTGCCTGCCTCTGCCTCCCAAGTGCTGGGATTACAGGCGTGCGCCACCACTGCCTGGCTTTGGCTTTGGAAAATGTTTTAAAGTTTGCATCTATCTTGAGCACAGACTTTTTCTATCATCATTACCCTCTAAACAAAACAGGACAGCAACTCTATACTGATCTTCCATGTACAGGT
The DNA here is from genome assembly GCF_947179515.1 of Apodemus sylvaticus. Taxonomy (NCBI): domain Eukaryota; kingdom Metazoa; phylum Chordata; class Mammalia; order Rodentia; family Muridae; genus Apodemus; species Apodemus sylvaticus. The sequence goes on along the minus strand of NC_067473.1, from coordinate 75,339,179 downwards.
ACTTAAGCATCTAAAGGTGATTTAGAATGTATTAGAGTGTGGAGGGCCTTCCATACTCTACAATCGGAGCATTCATATGCGGATGGTTGGATTAATATGGCATTTATATCACCCGTTTTCAACCCCTATTAAGCAGTTCCTCTCTGAAGAATCCATTTGTAGGAATTAACTTTAAACACATCCATATAAAGGCACGTACTCTAGCATTATTCTTTCTATGAAAACAGAAATGTGGGTTTATGGTTTATGTTAGCCATTCCAGAAATGCAAATGCTGCTGCTCTGAGGCCTGTTGCACACTCTTAGAAGAGCAGCCTCTTAATGGACCCCAGAAACCAGATATCTCACTGGTGACTGGTGACCATGGAAGACGGTGGCCTACCAGTAAATAAAACTAAGCACGTACCTACCATAAAAATTCAACCACTGTGCCCCTGAGCATGTGGTTCAGAGCACTGAAAACAGTTATGGGGAACAGCTGTACAGAGATGTTTGGGACAGGCTGGGGTTGTGGCTCAGAAGTAGAGCCTGCATTGTTATTGTTAACAACACAAAACTAAAATATTACAAGCAGATTTGTTGTACTGGCCAAACACTAGAAGCAATTCAATGTCCTTCAGCAGATGCATAGTTAAATAAACCATGGTATACCCATGCAGTGGAAAACTACTTAGCAATAAATAGGGACATGCTTTTATATATGCAACAATCTAGAGAAAGCACAAAGACATAGTGGAATGAAAATAACTTCAGTGGGTTCACTTTGTAAATGATGGAAGAAATTAGTAGAGGCCAGAGTTTAGGAACAGTGAGGGGGAGGGGATGAGGACTGGGGATGTAATGATAAAGGGACCTTTGTGGTGATGGACAGTTCTGCATTCTGATCAAGGCACTGGTTATAGGAGTTTTCCAATGTGATGACTCATGTTAACCTGTCGCCATACACATGTACCAATGAGTGCATGTAATTCTGAAGAAATCTGAGCACACGCCGATTCTCTACCATCCCTGTCCTGGGTTTATATTGTGCTGTGGTTGATAAAGTGTTACCATGGGAGAAATGGTACAGAGTACATGGATGGGACTTCTTCTGTGCTGCTTCTGAGTTCCTGTGACGCACTGCAGTGACACACACCCCTCGAACAAGGCCACGCCTCCTAATCCTAACAGTTCACCAACTGGGACCCGATCTTTTCAGATATATGAGCCATTCTCATCCAGACCACCACAGAAGGAGACACTCTCCTTCTGACACAGGAGAGAAACAAACTTCCCGGAATCCTATCCACGATAGAAATGCTCATTTACAAATATGAAAACAAAAATGAGAACAAAGGCAAATTCTTTATTCCTGAGTGCCCGGGGTGTTCTCTGGTGGCAAATTGGGGTTGAATGGTCACTTGCTGAGCTGGTTTAAGCTCCGGAAGCCTTGAAGGAAAAGCTGTGTTTGTCACAGTGGTGCAGGACCTGAGGAAAGGGCTGTTCATGCATTGCTCACAGTTAGAGTTCACTGTTAGTGTGCCGAGCAAGTGCATTGACATGCGTACTCAGAAACAAGTAGGATTAATTAGCAAAAGTCACTAATGCAATTCACTAAATTAATTCAGATTGAATAGTGGGGTAAAAGGTATTTTACAGCTATGAACACCGTGTAAGGGTTGAAACTTGAAAGAAACAGATTACAGATCATCAAGTCATTCCAGATAGTTTAGGAATGTTACTCCATTGAATGACCCTGTACAACCCTCCCTGCCAAAAACATAAAAGGTAGATTAAAAAAAAGGATGCTTCCTTGAACACACACACACACACACACACACACACACTGTATGCATGCAAAAATGAACGTAAAGAAGAAAAATGAAGCCCTACTGTGCTGACTCTTGTGTTCTCGGGTGCCTTTTCACTGTTCTTAGAGAACTCAGGACCACCAGCTCAGGGGTGGCACCACCCACAGAGGGCTGGGCCATTCCCTACTGATCACTGATTAAGAAAATGCCCTATAGCTGGATCTCCTGAAAGTATTTTCTCAGTTGTGGTTCCTTCCTTTCAGATAACTCTAGCTTGTGTCAAATTGATATAAAGCTAGTAAGCATGGTGTCTTACAGTGTAATTATGGTCTCCCAGGAACAGCCTCTAGCCATTGCTCTGGGAGTTATGGATCATGAGTTGACCAAGAGTGGCCACTTTAATATCCTCTGGGTGTGTCTTAGGCTATTTAAGAAAGCTAAGCAACTGTGGTTGAACACAGTCATAATCCTGCCATTTGGGAGCCTGAGGCAGGAAGAACACACATTTGAGGCCAACTTGGGCTACATAGTGAGGCCCTGTTTCAACACACACACACACACACACACACACACACACACACACACACTCTCTCTCTCTCTCTCTCTCTCTCTTAGGGGACCTGATTTTTCTCATCCTCCAGGAGGAGTTTTTGATATCTGACAATAAAACAGGACTGTGGGTTTCTCTCTGTTTATGCCCACTGCGTTCTTACATATACATTTCTTTTTCTGAGCATGAGGGAACTGGCGACTGGAGAGCTGTGTTCTGACTGGGCAAGCCCTCTACTAGTGAGCTCTGTTGCCTGCTCTCCTAGCTGAACACTGTGAAGCAGACAGTGCCCATTCTGTCCCTTTGACAAGCATAAACAGGGATGGGCTAGTCTGGTAGAAAGCCTCACCTGGCATCTGAAAGACGGAACAGATGAGCTGAGAAAGCAGAGCCAGCCGGGCGCGTGCTCATGGTGTCTGGAGAAACAAATGTATCCACGGAAAGATGGAAGCCCCAGGGACCCACTGGGACAGCTGTGGGTATCTCAGGGATGGGGGGAGGCTGAGGGGAAAAAGGCATGGCATGCAGAGAGGTCCCTGTGTGGCCTGTGGTCCTCCCCTCAAGGCTGCTGTTCCTTGGCCCAGCAAGCTCAGGTCAGTCCTCAGTCACGCACTCTCTACCCCATGAGCGTTCATTTATGATCATCATCCTGATGGCAGCTAAGTATCACGCTACTCCACCCACTCAGAGTTCAAGAACGTAGGCCCCATTGCATCTCACACATCTCTCTCTTTTTTTTAATTATTTGGGAACCACACACCATGCACCCCGATTATGCTCACCTCCTAGTCTTCCCATGCCCACCTCCCCCTTTGACTCCCCGCTCAGAAGAAAAAAGAAAAAAGCAAGTCTATTTTGTGTTGTCTGAATACTCATTTGGTGCATGGTCAAATTCCTAGTGTCCAGCCCCAGCAGGGATGATGAGTCGTCTCTGCCTGTGTCCAGGCCAGAAGCCATCAGCTGAGGAAAGCCATGCATAGGCCAGAGAGGGGTGAGGCCAGAGGGGGGCGGGGACAGGTCTCCCATGCCCATGGACATTCACATGCCTGGAAAGGCAGCAGTCCAGACCTGGGACGGCCACGTGGGATTTGGTGTTAACATGGGCCACAGACGTCAATATGGTACCTGGCTATAACCAAGACACTTACTTACCCACCCATGGCCCTCAGAATGGAGCAGAGACTCCAACATGGCCTTAGAGAGCTATACATGCCACACACATCAGGATGGCCCCTAAGACACCAAAGCCCGAGGGCATCGTCAGGTCAGCAGCACAGCAGCCTGGACCGCAGACACCAACATGGCCTCCAGTGGTTTCAAGGGCCATGCTGGGCCTTTGAGGAGGTTCAATCCAGAGAGTGGCCCTTTCTTCATCTTGGGCTTCCATCATTGCCCAGAGCCAGGGAGATCCTGCAGCTGGGTAGCAGGTTCAGGGCTGCATCTATGTCTGTAAAGCTCTAGGCTGTTGTACACCATCTGTCATCCCTGTTGGGCAATGACAGCCTGCCCACCAGCCCTGTCTCTCACCTGTCACCACCATCATGTCTCCAGTTCTGCCTCTCCATGGGGTGCATACCTCTGTTTTTCTCTTTCCAACCTCATCGTTACATAGTTGTTTATTGTGGTGCCCAGGCCACAAGGAAGACTTGGATGTCTTCTGCCAAGAGGCCAGAGTGTCCTCTCATGCACCATCATAACTGTTATCCTGTTAGCAACACTCATTATGTATCACATTAATGCATTGGGTTAGAGGCTTTGCCTGCAGTGTCTTATTTAAACCTTATTGTAGGGTATAAAGTAAATGTTCCCAGTATCTCCACATCAGATACCTTGCCCAAGGTTGTCGAATGAATAAGTGATGGAGGACCCTATCCTCCGGGATCTTTCACTGAGTCCCCCAGCCTTAGTCAGTCAGCAACTGCCGATAGACAGGAGGCAGTCTTCCATCTTGCTGACAAATGAAGGAAGCAAGTTGGTAGCGAGTATTTAGTTTCTGTTATTGAATAGGCCATGCCTGGCTAACGATAACCTGTGGAAAAGCAAGCCTGTGAAATTTAATAAAATACCAGGTCACTGGAGAAGCCAGTCACAATGCCTTCCTCCTTCTGCCCGTCTGTGACAAGCTGTAATGGAAGAGAATGGAAAGATAATATCTAGGTCTCTAGGATCAGTACTTTAGGTAGCGATTCCCTTAACCCTAGGTAGTAACTTGCACCCTATGTAATCAGAACCTAATAGATATTATTTTGTCATACCGATTTATGTTTTTCTAATCTCTCTCTGTATGTGTATGCATGCATGTGTGTCTGTATGAGTGTGTGTGTTTGAGTGTATGAATTTGTGCTTGTGCATGCCACAGCTCCTGTGTGTGTGTGTGTGTGTGAGAGAGAGAGAGAGAGAGAGAGAGAGAGAGAGAGAGAGAAAACAACCTTTGGTGTCAGTCCTCACTTTACTCTGTGTAGAACAGGGTTTCTTTGTTGTCCCTGCTGGATACCCCAGTCTGCCTGGCCTACGAGCTCCTGGGGAGTCTAGTCCCACTTTCCATCTCACCTGGAGCATGGGGATTGCGGAGTCCAGTATCACACTTGGCTTTGTGTGAGGTCTGGGCATCTAACACAGGTCCTCAGACCTGCGAGCAAGCACTTTACCTGCTGAGGCCCCTCCACAGCTCCTGCCTCAGACTCTGAAAATTCCAGTTTGGGCATTTAACTGATTCTGGTTCTAAGTTCTCACGGAATCAGAGTGGCTGTAAAATCAAAGGAGGGGGATCGGAGTGCAGTCAGAGGAAACTAGCAGGAAACAGGGCGGCCCCTTATTTTGAAATCATTTTGACCTTATAGAAAAGCTGCAGGAGTAGAATAAAGAACTCGCATAAAGCCTCTGCCTGGAGTTCTCACTGTCCCCCATCCCCAGCCCGTTCTACACACATGCCTTTACTGTTCCGAGACGTGTGAGAGTGGGGTCCCTGTGCCGTATGCCCTTCTTTGATGCTTTATGCTCTAGTGTATATACTGGGTACAGTGAAGTTATCTAACCCGGGACATGTCACTGAGAAATGACACTTTGGTCTCCCAGTCACAATGTCAGCTTCTGAAAAATGTCTTTAATGCCATTCTCCCGTTGGGTACCTGGTCTACACCCAGCATTGTTCTTCACTGTCCTGCTTCTTCAGCCGGGATTAATTGGGGGCACTTTTTCATAAAGTTGACATCTCGGTGCCCTTGAAGAATACAGCCAGTTTTAAAAACAGGATGTTCAGCTGTCTGTGGTTCTCTCCTGATCAGATCCAGGTTGCACATCCTTGATTGTCCTTCAGTACAGCGTGACTGTTCTAAGCCATTGGAGCTGTGGCACCCAGGCTTTACCTGACTCTCACTGGTTGTTGATTTTGACCACCTGGTTGAGGTGCAGCCTGTCTCTTCTGATACAACGATAGCATATTTCCCAGATAGCCAGTGAGCCTTGTTCTTAACTGTTTCTAGCCTAATTTAAGGACATAAAACTGTGGTCACCTTAACCTCTAAGTCGTAATGTCATGGGCGACCTGGGCAGATCGACCAGTGTGTGTAAATGTTAAGAGATTCTATTTTTCCACTGAGCCACATAGTTTCTCATCCACACAGGCCTCTCCCACTCTCAGGCTTTCCCACTCAGGACTGGGAACACTAACGCTGATGAACCTGTGTCACTTCATGTTGTCACCGGAGCCTACAAGTTTCCATTAGGGTTTGCTCCCACACATTCAATGTTTTTGTAAAGGAGTCGATGTAGAATGTGCATTTGCTGAACTCAGAACACTTTGCTAAATGCTTGCATAAGAAGTGCAGTTTCTACATTTAGTTTTTAATTATGCCTCTTCTTTTGTTCCTTTTTGTAATGATTCTATCTTTATAGTTTACTTCGCTTTAAGGTCGGCTTTCAATAGCATATCTGTGGAGAGGGAAAAGCTGAGGCAGCTGCTGGAGCTGGACACCTCGTCCTCGCCCTCTGCGCAGGTCGTCGGTCTGAAGCACGCTCTGTCATCCGTAAGTTGCTTATCTCTGTCTCCTAGATGTCTGCAAATGTGCCGGGCTTGTGAGTTACTAAAGCTTTCCGTTTCCATGGTTGCATTGAAAATTGATGATTTTTATGGTTGAGTTGAATCTTGGGGAGAAAACCAAATTATCCAGATTATATTCGAGCCTTTCTTCAGACTTTACCTATTCAAACCAATCCCAGACCGTAAAAGCTAGGGCTTTTGTAACTGTTCGATTCTCTGAGTTTAACTGATTTTTTTCTGTTTCTATAGAACTTGTATGTTTGTGTGGCTGCCTCGCAGACAGCCGTTGGCTAATGCTCACAAAAGTTGGCATTTAGGAGAGTCTGCAACTCAGAGGCTTCGTAACTTTAGATGGATTTAATAAATAACACAGGGCAGTGAGAAATTTCCAATTTACAGGTCTTCCGTGTCCACTGCGAACCTACCTGATGCTCCTCCAGATATGCACATGCTATGCTTTTTGATTACATAGCACAAACCCTTTAGCTTGTTCCTCCTCACGGACACAGGGTGAGTCTTCAAACAGGAAAACCACTGCCCGGGCCTCCGATGGGTTCCAGCAGGTCGTGATCACTCACGCTTGGTTTCCCGATCAGCTTCAGTTCCCTGCTCAGAATGGGCTCCGTTGATACACTCTGTCCTGGGGCTCCATTGATACACTGTGCCCTGGGGTTCCATTCTACGCTGTGCCCCCTGCTACTCAGGAAGCTGAAGATGTCTGATGCCTTAGCCCTGACCTCTCAGGAAGCCAGAGAAATTTTGAAACAGCATACGTATTTGCTCGTTTCTCCTCACTTGTACTTTGGAATTTCTGCCTTGAGAAGAGAAAGAATGGTTGCTCATATGGAGTGTGTATTTTGGGTCAGGTGGGAGAAAGGGATTTCAGATCATGTGACCAGAAGCTACCGTAAACACTGGGGGGGGGGGGGTCCATTTATCTTTTATATTTGCCTAGCTGTTGAGAAAAGTAATGCTGCCAATTACTGTAAGTTAATTAGTATACAATGTAACGTTACTGATGAACCCTTGGCCACTAGTACACAGTACTTGCTGTGGATACTTCAGGTACTTTCTTTCAGTGGCAATTCCAACTGTGCTATATTTGGTTAGGTTTTTGAGATAGAATCTCATAATAGCCCAGGCTAGCCTCATGTGGTCATGTGGTCCTGCCTCCACCTCCCATGTACTTATATTATAGTTACGTGCCAACTAGTTGATTTTTGAAGGAAAAGTTATAAATAATAATACCAGCTCACTCCACATGTGGAGTCTCCATTTCCTTTCTTAGGGTTGGAGGAAAAGTGATATCTTTTAGACTGTGGGAACAACTAGTACCATTGGGTTGGTGCTTTGAGTCTATGCCTGTTTCCTTTAAAGTTTATTTCTTACTGGTACATACATTCTCACTGTTTCAATCTAGGTGGCTACACACACACACACACACACAATTTCTGGGCTCTAGCCCAACAGTGTCATGTTGCCTCACAGAGGTTGTTATATGCACTTGCATAACCCTCATTCTTGTTCAGAGTTTCTTCAGTGATTCAAGTGTTCTTAGATAACCTGTGTCCTCTGTGACCTCTAAAACGTGAAACCAGAGCCCGGCATGGCGACCCTGTAATCCCAGTCCTTGGGAAGCTGGCTGAGGCGAGTGTGAGGAGTGCAGCCTGGGTTCCAGTGTGAGACCATCTCCCCAATGTTCAACAGTGATGCTAAGAACGGGACTACATGAAGCCCTTGCAGAGACCCAGGAAGTGAGAAGGCAGTCAGGAGAGTCGGGTCCCTCCTCACGATAGACCTGTACTCATACGATGCACAGGAATGCCAAGTGAAGCAAGAGCACAGCCTGCTTTCCCCTGAGCCAGGCCCTAGCAGACAGGCTGAGACAGGAGGTGGGACCGCCCCACAGGGAATCAGTAACTGTCTCCTGGCTTCTTTTATGTTTACGGCTCACACCCACTCTTCCCTAGCACTGTGATGCTCTAGCCCTTAGTGTGTCTAGTTACTAAGGTTTGGCTTGTTTATTTTTTGAAGAATAAATCGTCTTATACCTAAAAATGGGACCAGCACACTTTGAAGACCCATGACAGATGGACTGATAATTAAATCACACTGGGTCATGTCCACTGGCATCTTGTCAAGGATGGGAGGAACTAGGAATCACTGGGTTGGAGGAGTTGGGAGCTGGCCCAGAGATCAGCCTGGCAGGAAGAAAAGATAGTGACTGTGAGGCGCCAGTCTTAAAAGCTGATGTTGTCTGACTTCCTTCTGCCTACCGCACTAACCTCTTTCCACCTCAGCTAACATGGAGTATCAAGGGCTCCATGCCCTGGAGCCATGGGGAAGCCCGTTCACACCCCTAGGGTGCCACACCCAGGGGGTCGTCACTCCTAGAGTTGCTTTGCCTAGTCCCCTGCTGCTTTTCCTGAACCGCCCATTTACTAATAAAGCCCTGCTATTTTTTAACATGTTCCAGGCCCTAGCACAAAACACAGATCTTAAAGAACGATTACGCAGAATCCATGCGGAATCTCTGCTCCTCGACCCGCCTGCTGTTCCCAAGTCGGGGGACAACCTGGCAGAGGTGGGTAGGTTTCTCGTCTGGTGACTGTTCTCTCCAACTGCCACCTGTCCCCGGTGCCCTCTGTCCAGCTGCATGGCTCCTTGTGCCACCCCCTTGAGTGTCCGCCGTGCCTCTGGCCTCCCCTGGCTACTGCCACAGCCCAGGCCTTGCTGAGCTCTTGTGTTGCAAAGCCTTGTGGGTAGAATGCTGCTTGTACACTCTTCAGCTGCCTGCTTTGTGTCTCCACACCCCACTTCCCTCTGTGTGTTGCTGCAGTGGCAACGATAGAGAGACAAGCGTGTTTTCCTTGTCATTTCTGAAGAAACCTGAGTTTCTGTGATCCAAAGTGCCAAAGTGCTGGCGTCGTTTTGTCTACTGTGTCCCTTCTTCCTTCTTCCTCTTCCTGTTTTGTTTTTCCTCCTTCAGAACACAGCTGTGTACTCCTAGGGGGAAAAAGATGCTGCACTACAATCGAAATCGATTAGTGAGTAGACACACGTTAGAAAGGCCTTTTACTGAGATGTGGCATAGCTTAGCGGATTAGTAGGCATTTGCCTCCTAGACCCTAGTTCAATCCGTAGATCTCTCTCTCTCTCTCTCTCTCTCTCTCTCACACACACACACACACACACAAACACACACACACACAAAGAGGTATTTTCTCCAGATTTGGAATTTTTGCCTCCAATGGTCCCTTGAATGTGTTTAAAAGGAACAATTTCAGAAAAACTATAGTGTGATCCTTGAAAAATAAGAATGGGTATAACTGTGACAGCTGATTATAAGTGTCTTTGGTATTCAGATGTCTTCCTCAGATGTGTAGAATTTTCCATTGACCAACTGATTAAGTGGAGTAGATTAAACAGGAGAAATAGGGAAGCAGGCTGGGGAGGTGACACAGTCAATAAATGCTGTGGACCTGAATTTGAACCCACATCAAATGTACAGGGGTGACAGCACATGCTGCGAACCGAGGCTGGGGAGGTAGAGACAGCTGATGATGGGCCAGCCAGCCTAGCCTCCTTGGTGAGTTCCAGGCCACGGACACTGTCCCTTCTCTCCAACAAAGATGGCTCAGTGGGTTCTGTCTCCAAAGCCTGAACACCTGAGCTGGATTCCTGGGCCCCAGAAGAAGAGAATCAGTGTCTTAAAGCTGTTCCCTGACCTCTGCATGTAATTTTAAAAAAAGAAGAAAATGGTGGGCAGAGTCTGAGGAACAAGGAACGACACCTAGAATTGTCTGTCCCACCCCCTCAGACACATACACACACACACACACACACACACACACACACGGTATACACACACACACAGTATACACGCATATTCACACACAGTATACACACACATGGTATACACACACAGTATACACACATATACACACACAGTATACACACACATACACACACACACATATTCTCACACAACCTGTACCCACACACTCACACACACACATATTCTCACACAACCTGTACCCACACGCTCACATACAGGGTAGTAAAAGGGGTCATGTGTGTGTATATATTTATAAATGCCTCATTGTAATCTCCTCTTTTAAAAACCCACCCACGATCCCTTCTGTGTGTGAGCTGAGGATAGGTAGAGAGTTGAGGCCAATCCACTCAGGTCACCTGTCCTATTTGCAGCAAAGACATGCTGACAGGAGCATTGCATCAGACCAGAGCCACACCCTCATGGTGATGTCTGAAGATGAACTTCCTCTGCAGACACACTACCTCTGGGAGACCAGCCCTGCATGTGTGTATCACACACACACACACACACACACACACACACACACACACAGCCCTTGGTGGGCTTCAGCACGTATCCTGCTCACAGTAGTCTGTTTTAGGCCTGAGCTCATTCCCCGGCCCGGCCCTTTCAGGTTTGCATGTTAGCTGACACAGGGCCTGGTCTTTGCCACGTCTGGACATGACTGAGCATCTCCAGCTACACATTGGCTTCCAAGCCATTCCTACCTGTTTAAATATACATTATTATCATGTGAATTACATTTCTATGTTTATGGTTAAATAGCCTGGGCTGTGCATTTATGAACCTGTTCAGTGGATGTCATTCAGGCTTTTGTGTTTTGAGATGAAACCCAAATCCCAGGTCTAGAAAAATGTACATTTTTGGGACTAACCTCTCAAAAGAAATGCCAGAAGGCTGAAATGTTGCGAGCTGTCCCGGAGGGTGATAGCATAGGTTTGAACTTCTCCCTCCGCGGTGGTCTCAGCTTGGCCTGTGTCGCTGTCTCACTTATTTCCTCTTTTCAAGAGTTTCTATTTCCAATGCTTTATTCTTTGTTCCCGCCACGGAGTGACTCAGGCTAACTTTCCCAGCAAAGAAACTCCATCATTGCCTTCAGGAAGTAAGAACAGAAATAAATAAGAATGGTCACACAGGCTGAAACATGCCTAAATCCTGTGTGTGTGTGTGTGTGTGTGTGTGTGTTTACTAACTTTAAATTTTTGGTTATTTAAATCATTTCAAATATGTATTTACTGTGTGTATAGTGTGTACATATGCACATAACACATGTACATGTGCACACTTGTACCACAGGACATGTGTGGGGTAAGAGAGCAGCTTGCAGGAGTCGGGTGTCACTTTCCACGATGTGGGTTCTGGGGAGAAGTTAGGCTTGGTGGCAGGTGCCTTTGTAGGCTGAGTAATATAATCTTATATTATTTTAGATTAGAAATCAAAGGCTGTGGACTCACAGAGACTGAACCATCAACCAAAGAGCAGGGGCTGGACCTAGGCCTCCTACACATTTGTATCAGATACACAGCTTGGTATTCCTGTGGGTCCCCTAACAATTGGAGGGGGACCTGTCCTGGATTCCACTGCCTGCCACTGGATCCCTCCCCCTACCTGAACTGTCTGGTGGGCCTCAGAGGGAGAGGATTGCTTAGTCCTGTTGGGACTAGTTGTTCGGGGGTGGGGGGGGTGGGAGGGAGCACTCAAGGGGGAGGGGCTCCCCTTCTCCTCAGAGAAGGAGCGAGGGTAATGGGGGGAGGGATTTGTAAGGGCAGGACTGGGAGGAGAGGAGGGAGGAAGGCTGCGATCAGTGTGTAAAGTGAATAAGAAATAAATTATTTAAAAAAAATCAAAGGCCGAGTGAGGGTAATAACTTCTGTATCTAAGTGATATTTAAGAATGAATGCAATGGTGACGTAGCACTCAGAAGACTGGGGCAAAGGCTAGCATGAAGCCAACCCAGGGTCAGTACTGAGTTCCAGGCTTGTCTAAGATAACAGTAAGACTCTGTTCCAAACAAATAAATAAATCCCATTGAAGGCACCTTTAAAACTATAACTTAAAAAAGAAAAACCCTAAGAGAAGATAACTTAATTCCTTTATTTGTATGTGGGTTTCTTTGCTGATTTTTAAATCAGGCACTGGACACTATTGTCACACCCTTAACCTTGATTCTATGGAACAGGGGATGGTAGTTTTATTTTAGAAACAGGGAAAAGCAAAGCCCAGAGTAGTTAAATAACTTCCATGAGAAACACAGCTTATAAAATAAAGCCATGCCTCATGGGCCAGAGCATGTGTTATTACCACAGTTTCATACTTCTGCACAACCAAGAAAACCTTGCTGAGCCTGAAGACCTGGTGCTCTTGCAAGGTTCTCTACTTAAAGTGAGTGGGAGATTCGTGGATTGACTGTCTCAGGCATAGACATGGTTTTATATTTCTCCTGAAAGAAATAAATAGATGGATAAGAAAGGCATCAAAACTCAATGGAAAAAGCAGATTATTCAATAAATTAGGAAAGCGCAGCTGAAAGCAATTTGAAAAGAAGCTTAACTTTTCTTTCGTTGTGTGCTAAAATTCAAGTTAAATATGAAAGTTGAGACAAAATTTGATTCAAATATTTATCAAACTGCTAGGATAAGGATTTCCTAAACTAGGGAGTAATAAAAAATTTTCAAAAGAAGTGTTAACAGAATTTGACTTTTTATAAGAAAATATTTATAAAACGAGGTACATAAAAAATAAAAAATATCTTCAGGGAGAGTGACAGGCTTAGGTAATGCCAAATCAGTGATAGTATCTTTATTCTGTGAACAAAGATCCAGGAATAGCGAGTAATTTAAGGCATTAACAAACAGGTAGGAACAGATTAACCCCACCCACCAGCATACAGAGCTATGGGCTTTGTTTCTGTGGGATTTTTAAAACTTTTCTTTTTCAAGTCAGTCATGAGGTATTTAATTACTAGGATATACTCAGGGATGTCATCAGGTGATCGTGTTGACAAGTGATGTGTAGAGCATACACACAGGCTAGATTACAGCTGATTGTATACCCAAGGCCCTGTACGAGAGCTGTTAAAAAAATACCTGCCGCTTCCCCATTTGCAGTTTGCATTTTGTTGCTATTGACTAACAAAGGGCATACAGGTCACCTGCCTCTCTGCCCTTTGTCCCACTGGTAGTGCTTCTGGGCAATAGAGTCTCCTCTCTGGGGATTGGAGTGTGCTCCAGTGGGTACCTAGGGTTCCTTATGTGTGCGGAGTACAGTCTAAACAGAGTGTCACTACGACTCAGCCCAGTGGCAGTTGTGTGTTCTGTCAGCACTGTGCACCGAGCATAGCCACACCTCCTGTATTTATAAACAGCCAGATTTAGTGGGCTCATTCTGCCAACATTTCCACAGATCTCCACAGAGTCAGGTCACACTATGCTGTTTTGACATCATCGGGGAACGGGGATTTTCCAACTCTGTTGAAATCGTTTGTGCCACTTGGACAGAAATATCATTGGCATATGACTATACTTATATTGTTTTGTAATATAAACAACAGATAGACAACCACTCCTGAGAGGCAGTGAGGCAAGTTACTATGACAGACAATGTTACTGTTGCAGTAAACAAGACCCTGTATTCTTTAAAAAGCTGTGCTGGAGGGTGGAGCTGCTGTGTCCTGAAGTTTTCAGTATGAATTCATAAGCAGTCGCTAAAACTGAGGAACACCAAGAACAGGTAGGGGCTAGAATCCAAATCTGAAAAGTTTCAAAGCCCAAACGTTTTGATCCCCATGGTACTACACATGGAAAGTTCTATACCTCACATGACAGGTGTCAATCTAAAACTAGTTCACTAAAAATACTCTGAAATTACCCTTTAGACTACGACTACGTGTAGAAGTACATAGGAAATGCAAGTAACATTATATTCGCACTTTGACCCATCCCCAAGATACCTCATTACATTCTCAAGAATACATTTTGAAAGTGAAATCCAAAACACAGCTGTACCTAAACATCTTAGCTAATGATCCGCAACACATCCTTTTTTTTTTCAGTGTTGGTAAGTCAGAAAATCCTTCTGACCCATCAGTCTAGGCAGAGGACGCTTGAGCAGGTGTGTGTGGTGAGGGATTGATGAGCAGATCAAGTAAGTAACTCATTAGCATCTCTGAACAGCAGTGTCTACAGGAGACACAGGAATGTTCTGTGCCTTCATGGCCTTTAAGGAGTCCTGCTGGGCTGGGACTTCAGCTCAGTCGTCTTATGCCTGGGTCTTTGGAGGAGAGAGATGTCTATTTTCCTTTAGGACACAACTGCCTATTAGTGAGTGATGTCTCATCAACGTGGCTGCCTAAACAAGACCCAAACAAACAGGACACCAAAAGACATGATAATATGGCAGAGGGAAAACTCAACCCCAGTTAAAGAACTACTAAAGGCTACTAAGGGGTGCGGAGGACAGAAGTAGACGTTCCCAGGAAAGACACTCCTCTCCTAATTGATTATCTGATACCATTTATTCATCCCTGAAAATATACATACAAATAACATGCAGACTGGGTGGGCTGTATTATAAATTGTGTGTGTGTGTGTGTGTGTGTGTGTGTGTGTGTGACAGCAGTTAAAGCAGAAGCCATGAGTGAGAACAGGGGAGCAACATGGGAAGGGTCAGAGGGAAAAAGGGGGCAAATGATGTAATTACATTTAATAAAAAAAAAAAGAGAAAGCAAACAGCTGCCATACTTGGGAGATATTCACAGGGAGAGGGAAAGTTGACTTTTTGGAGGCTGTATAAGGTATTGAGACCTATACCTTGGTATGACATAGAAAGATTCCAAGACAAGAGGTGCAGAATTTCCTATTCCCAAAGTCAGTTCAAATTGAGGGGTTCATTGCTGTTTATTAGTAGGAAACCCTGCCGAGGCCTCCCGCCTTGGTGGATGTCTTGGGCACAGGGTGTGTTGATGAGTTGAGCAGAGCATCCTGAACTCGTGAGGCCTTTGGGCTTGACAGCATCCGCCTGGGCTGCCTCTCCAGCCTGCTCTGTGGCTCCCTTGCCAGATGCAGGACAAGAGCCACCCCAGCCCAGCGGCCAGCAGAGAACCCAAGCTGACTAGGGACGATTCCAGGGAATCACCCCGTCCTAAGTTAGTCCTAACCAGGTCTAGCTCCCACAAGTCAAAGTTAAGGTCACCTTCCCCTCCACTTGTGTAGCCCAATGTCTGTTGGTGGTTCTTGTCTACTGTGTACACGCCCACCAGTCAGAAGCCTTGTCTGTTTCCATGTTCCTCTGTGTGCAAATATTTGCTTAATTCATTGAATGGGGTTGAAATTTTGCCTGCAAATAGAATAGAAAGCACGCTCATTGAATATCCGGATCCTTCCCTGAGCATGAGTCTGGACTCAGTGGAGTCGAGAATCGGGGAATGGGAGAAAATAGTAGAGTGTTGCTCTGCTAAATTGTTAGTCACACCAGGGCCTGAGGCTTCCTTCCTTTTTAAGAGTCATTGTGGGTGAAGAGAGACAAAGAAATTATTCCCATTCCTCCATGAATAAGGGATGGTCTACCACCATAGGCAACTCTGGACCAAAACAGAGCTATTCGTTGGCGGACCCTTGGAAACAACATGTTGGTCTCTGAGTGTGCTGTAGGATGCCCTGCTTGAAGTCAGCTGAGCATTGAGCAAAGTTTAGAATGGAAAGACACCCGCTGAGCCGTAGAGAATAGGAGGATGTGCCTCTGTCTTAGAGCCCTCCTGCTCCTCAGCAGAACAAGGCTGGTTTGTGCTTGAGACTTGCAGCCTGTGCCTGAGGTATCTTCCCAGACTGTGAGTGAAATCTCTGTCTGGGAGAGAACTCTGCTTCTGAGGCTCCTGCTTGCATGGGCCTGTGACCCATCATTTAAATCATTTGTGTAGTTTGTTTCTCTTGAGACTGTTCTAAATCCATGTAATTTTCTTTCTGCTCTTCCACTAGGAAAACTCCAGGGATGAAAACCGAGCCCTGGTGCACCAGCTCTCCAACGAGAGCAGGCTGTCCATCACCGACTCCCTTTCGGAGTTCTTTGATGCCCAGGAAGTTCTGCTGTCTCCTAGCTCTTCAGAAAACGAGGTTCGAATACTGTGTTCAGTCACCAACTTTATGAGTTTGCTCACCAAGCTGCTTAGCAAAGATTTGTCAACAAAAATGCTGGACTCCATGGCTCCTCCCCGCCATTACTTCCAGGGTCTGCTTGTAATGCACCCCCAAACACAAAGCGATATGCTAGACAGAAGACGTGGAAAACGTGCCTTCCCTCTTTTTCTGTCACTTAGATTTTTTGCAATTTTCCATCCCTAGATGTGAATTCTATCTATGCTTATGCCTGTTTATATTCTGTGTGGATTTTTTAATCATTCTAATTCATGTTACCCATTTTATACTGTTACTGTCTGATGTTTATTATATTACTTTATACTTATAAACATTAAATGGATGCATAAGACACCTTACTCTCTGGAATAGTCAAGCCCCACAGTTAGAAATTGTTACCCATTAAATATAGAGAAATATAATATAATATATATATTTATATATAATTTATGATTTATAATAAAATATGGCTTTGTTTATGTATTAATGTCAATGGAAGACTATATTTTCACAATGAGTTCAAAGACTAGTTGTCCACCCTTTTACTAAAGACTTAGCATGCTCTGGAAATGATTCTAGATAAGAATTTTTATGATGACAGCAATAGCCTTGGAATTTTTTGTCTGTGTGTTTTTCTTTGAGAACCAAGAATATAGAAGGATTTCTTCCCTCCCTCCTTCTTCCTGTCTCTTTTTTCCTTTATTCCTGTGCTGGGGATCGAACTTGGGTCCCCTTTATCCCCTCCCCCTCCCTCCTAGGCAGGCACCGGACCAGAATCCTCCTCAGCCTCATTCATTCATATTCTCTCTCTCTCTCTCTCTCTCTCTCTCTCTCTCTCTCTCTCTCTCCTCCCCCTCCCTCCCTCCCTCCCTTCCTTGTTTGCTGTGAGCTTTACCTAGGCAGATTGGGGAGGGGGTTCTATAGAAATAGAACTCCAAATTACTTCTGTGGATTTGTAATGTGAGGCAGGGCGTGCTTGATCATTTAGAACAGGGTTTTCAGAAAGACTGCTCTCTTGTCTGCCTTGTCTTTCATGTGTGCTGTCTCTTCTTTCCCATAGATCTCTGATGATGATTCATACGTCAGTGACATAAGTGATAATCTGTCTGTAGACAACCTCAGTAACGATTTAGACAATGAAAGACAGACCTTGGGTAAGTCTTGCATTAAAGGATCTCTGGAAGCCTGCAACTGTGTGTGTGTGTATCTCTGGAAGCCTGCAACTGTATGTGTGTGTGTGTGTGTGTGTGTGTGTGTATCTCTGGAAGCCTGCAACTGTGTGTGTGTGTGTGTGTGTGTGTACACGTACATGATTTCACACGTGCGTGTATGTAAGCCAGGGGTCAACCTTGGGTGTCATTTGTGTGTATTAGTTTTTGACACAGGGTCTCTTACTGACATTTGGGCTTGTCACTTAGACTGGACTTCTTGCTGGCCCAAGAGTCCCAGGGATCCACCTGTCTGTGCCTTTCCAGTGTTGAGATAAGTGCCATGCCTCTCATAAACACACACACACACACAGACACAGACACACACACACACACACACAGACACCATATTGCAGCACATGAATGATACATAAGTAGATTAATGTCATTTTTGAAGAAAGGTACATCATAATGTGGGTTTAAGCTGTGGGGTCCCTGGAGTGTCTGGCTACTCCTCAGCAGCCTATGACTTCGGGAAGCAGAATAGAGTTGTTTAGGGAGATGCTCATGGTCCCCTGGGCACACAGTCCCCTGCACAAGTCCCTTGATATCAGACAGTCTCAGTGTTGCTTTCTGGTTTGCCACTTTCAATACTGAAATCACCATCCACCACCCACTCTCATACCTACACAGAGGACAGGGACTGTACCGGGCGGGCGGGCGGGCGCCTTTATCTTAGTGTCTCAGCTCGGCTAATGTTTGTGAACTATGCTGATGGATTATCTAAACACTACAGAGCCACTGCTTCGGGGATTAAGCAGCAGGTGGGCAGCTTCCTAGCATCTACAAAGCCTCCTTTCAGCATTACATGTTAAAAGGAAGATACTGTGCTCTGTAGAGATCCATCCCTTGATGGGAAACCTGAAACCCCACGAGTCTGAAGTAGAAGGTCAAGGATGGGAATGTGAGTTATTTTCTATGAAAACAGAATAAGAAGGGAAATGGAGAGCCGTCCCTCGCTGCCGTGCTCCCTCCCTGAGCACTGGAATGGTGCTCCAGCTACCTAGGAGGATGACAGATGCTGAGGCCCCTCCCCCATCTCTCAGAGGCAGGGTGAAGGGGATGCAGAGGTAAAACCGGAAGGAGGGTTGGTCCAGAACATAGACAACAGCTATGGTGCATTAGCAGCAGCTAAGATAGCAGAGCTAGGCCGCCAGGCCGATTCTCTTGCTTAGTCCGTAGCAGCTTGGCTGGAACGCAGCACGCACTGGGCAGACCTTCCTTCATGCTGAACTTGAACGCTAGAGTCAGATGTCCTCAGTTCTCTGCAGACAGTCTCTGATGGTGACAGGCTTTCTAGACATCTTGAAAAGATGCCTGCGGAAATAACCTTTGTTTATGTCCTACGACTGTTTGCCTACCGAAGGAAGAAGGACGAACACGCATTGTGTCCATGGTGTAGCTCAGTTGGTAGAGCAACTATTTAGGATGCGTGAGGTTCTGGGTTCTACTCCCAGGACTAGGTAAAGTCAGACATGGTGGTATTTGCCTGTAACCCCAAGATTAGGGAGGTAGAACCAGGAGGATCAGAAATTCAAGAGCATTCTTGATTGCATAGAGAGTTCAAGTCCAGTCTGTTTGATAGATGAGACTCTTTATCAGGGAGAAAATAAAAATGGAAAAAAAAAAAAACAGAACCAAGCGCTCTTCAGTTATTATACTTCAGCTATTGCACCAGGACACTGCGTGGTCAGGAATCTTCCTATCAGCTTCATTCCCAAAATAGCACAGGTCATGTGGCAGGACCCGTTCCTGTGCTGAATGCCCCCGAAGTTGCTGAGAATGTGGACTGAAGGGCGTTTTTGAGAACAGCCCCATCTCTAGTCCTTGCTGGTGGTTGTGCGTGCTCAGCCCTCCTCTGTGCTCTTTCCCACCTATAAAGTGGGCATAATAACATTGTTGACTTCAGGAAGTATCCTAAAAGCTCAGAAGAGGAACACATGCCAGAGGCTGAGGTGAACCGCAGCACAGTGGAAGCAGGGCGTGGGTGAGCAGCAGCCAAGGGGCTGTGGAGGCAGAGTCTTCGAAACCTTAGACTAGTACATCAAGGAAAATCTGAGACTGGCCGGCAAGGTTGTCTCTAAAGATGCCGTCATTTTCAGCTGTGCACCTGAGTCAAATTTTGCCCATTTAACCAATTAAAGTAAATGTGGCACTTAATTGGATGCTTAACTTACCGTGTGACTACGCGGTGTGGTCCCCGCCATTTCAGGCTTTGTCAAGGCTGCCTCCTTGTTCCGAGGATTGGCTGTGCAGTGAGTGAATGAGTGTTTATGTTCAGTATGCACGCACCAGAAAGTGGTGTGATAGCCATTCATCTGTACAGCAAGAAGACGCCATTTGAAAGACACAGACCTTGGGGCAGAGATGCAGGCAGTTTTACAGACATTAGTGTAAAGCACTTCATTGACCAAACCCCCCCCCCCCCCCCGACCCAGTTCAGAAGTAAATGCCGAGTCAGGATGACTCGTAACAGCAGACATGAAAGCAAAAGAAACATTCCCACAGAAGCATTCTGGAACTCACCAGGAAGTTCTCCACTGTCAGTTAATCAGGAGATGATAGTGTCTTCCTAGCAATGTGACAGCATTCCAAACAAACAGTGATGCTGGGTATGGAGGCACAAGCTCGCAATCCGAGCACTTGGCCGGCTGAGGCAGGAGAATCGCACATTCAGGTCTAGCCTGGGGTATATAAAAATGCCCTGTCTGAAAGTACCGTGGTAGAGGGCAATAAACAAATAATGACCAGCTTGGAAAGGGTTCAGGAGATGAGGTTCACAGCTGCTCTTGTCCTGTGGGAAATGGTGTGCAGCCGTGATATTCGGGGGTCTTGTCACTGTGACAATCTCCTGAGGTGAAAAGCTTAGGGGAGGGAAGGCTTCCTTTGTGAGTTCAGAGGTTTTGGTTGGCCGTTTGCCCTACTCTTGTGGTCTGTGGAGAGGTGGAACATGTGATGGTCATGCTGTGATGGAGATGATGTGATGGAGCAGTTCACCTCAGGGAGCCCAGAAGCCAAGGAGGCGGGAGGAAGGAGCAGCCCCAGGGGAGTGCGCTCTCCAGACCCTTCTATTGTCCACTTACTATAAAGCAGAAGTCCTGGATCACAACATCAGTCTCCTGATCCAGCCAGCTCTCCGTCGTAACTGGATCCATCAGCGAGGGAATCAGGTCTTCAGCAGATGAGCTGCGGTGGGGGTGGGGTTATCCCACATCTACTCAGTTGCCTTTCAAGCAACATTCACATCACATGAACCAAAAGTCTAAAACATTTAGAGCCTGTCACGGCCGTCCTCGCCTGCATGTGCTGAAAAATGATCCGAGTACCGGGCGATTTGTGAGATTCACTACTCTTGGTTGTTGTTAGGTTTTCTTTGCATTTGTTTGTTTATTTATTTATTTTAGAATCATAGCTGAACACTGAGAAAAACTTAATGGCCCAATAGTAATGAGTGGTTTGATACATTTTATGACATGCCTATTACTTGGGATATTTTTACAATTATAAAAATGATGTTATTGATGAATTTAAATAACTAAAAAGTATTTCACTCAGCTGAATAAGCATAGCATAAGAAGGCCCGTACAGTGAGACTAACACAGGCGATGAATACGCTAACTTACAGTAGTCCCAAATGGAAATGGATATTATCTGTGTTGGTAGAATCATAGATGGAAACTATTTTTTCTTATATATGTAAACTTAAATGTAAATACAGCTTAGCCAGTAGATAGTGCTCAGTTATCCCAGTACTGGAAATGTGAAAACAGATGATTACTAGCCTGGGCTACAGAATAAGACTGCATCTGAAACAAAACGGTAAACACAGAGTTGATTTTTAGAATTTGTTGTGTTTAAGTTTTTGAGTTTACACCAATCTAACCTCCTATTGGCATAGAAACCCTGTTTCCATTCGTATTCTGAATATGAGAGCTGTGAGGAACTGGCTTTTGAGTGGGAACTTAAAGATCTCCCCAGGAATAGTTTGATTTATTTAGCAGTGCTGAGGGTTGGAGCACGAGCACATGCTCTGCTATAGAGCTGCATCCTAGTCCTGAGTCCTTTAATTATTCAGAATTCTTTTGCCAGTGTCTAGCTTTCCGCCATACACCGGGTAACTGAGTTCTTATAGTACTTGCTTAGGGAAGGTTATATTCACGGGTGACTTTAAATGGTGAAATAAAAGCAAAAGCTTCCGGAAGTCAGTTCGATCTCCCTCCTTTCAGGGCCTGTTCTCGAAAGCAGTGGGGAAGCCAGGTCCAAAAGGAGGACGAGCCTGCCGGCACCTGGGCCCAACACCAGTAGCGTTAGCGTGTGGAGCATTCTGCGCAATAACATTGGGAAGGACCTGTCCAAGGTGGCCATGCCGGTGGAGCTCAACGAGCCCCTGAACACACTGCAGCGGCTCTGCGAGGAGCTGGAGTACAGCGAGCTTCTGGACAAGGCCGCGCGCATGCCCAATCCCCTGGAGAGGATGGTGAGGACCCCACCTCCCGCAAGAGTCTCCGGAGCCATTCTGAGGCCAGTGGCTAGAGCCCAGTCCTCATTTTGATTGCTCCTTAGAGATCATGGCTGTTTCTCAGAAAATATGCAGCCCTCCCCTGCCTGGTTATGAGCAGCCGCCACCGCATCAGAAACTGCCTTGGGGGCGCAAGGGGCTCTTGCAGCTGGGGGGTGGGGGCTGGGGGCGGGCGCTTCTGTTCTTGTGCTTGCTCTTTCTCTGGAAGCTTCTGGCTGATGATTCTGATAGGCCTGGCTGGAAAACATGGCTTTAAGCGGTGTTTATTTTTACTGCCCTCAGAATTTAATCTCTTGAGTTGTTTCTCTCATCCAGAGTAAATTTCCCTTGAGAATGTTTTTGTTTATTTCTGGAATTGTCCCATTCGTTCCTACGCTTTTGGAAAATAGCATCCACAGAAAGACATTTTATATCATTATACCAGAAAAATTCCTCTCTCTCTCTCCCTCTCTCCCCCCGCTGCCCACCACCTATAGAGTTATTTAAATAAACAACTTTGTTTGTGAAACTCCTGAAAATCCTTGTTCTGGAAACTGTTCTTCCAGCTTCCTCATGTGTGACCTGGTGATCACAGGATACCTGCCCTGGGTTGTGAGCTGGGACCCCAGTGTCCCCGCCCCATGCAGATTTCTCGCTTGCTATTTGCTGACTGGCTAAATTGGAGAGGAACCTCCCCCCGTGGGTGGGGCTTCACAGAATGAGGCTACAATGCCCTTCACTCCCTGCAACCCCTTCGGACTCCACACAGCCCACAGTCCTGACCCTCATAGAGCTTTTTATCTGCCATGATTTGGAAATGAAAGGGGACCCTCAGATCTTGCTAAAAGAGGCATCCCGTGATCATTTGGCCTGATCTCTGGGGTCTTCTCATCCAAGAGATTTTCTCTCTTGATAGTAATGGTCCTAAGTGTCAAAAAGCACAAGTTGTGATTTTGCCCTTTTGTTAAATTTCCCCAGAGAGTGTGTGCTGAAGACAGGAGACAGGAAGCATCTAAGGCAAATGCTAAAAGTCGGTATTTATGGCAGCTTGGTTCAAAGAAAATGATTCGCTTTGAACATGAAAATATTCTTAAGTGTGTCTCTCTCCTGTGGCAGTTTAGACCCTTAAGATGTTCAGCAGTTGTTCCCTGCACTTGGCTGTGAACAGATATTTATGGGAAAGCACAGTGCTTCCAGCCTGGAATCCCACACCGGGAAGCTGAGGCAGGAGGATTGGTGCACGTTTGTTGCTGACTGATTATTCCTATTCTTGATCTTGGACAAAAGTTTGAGCTGAGCATAGTATAATCTCAACTCAACAGTAGGGAAGCTGAGGCAGGAGAATTGATGCACTTCTAGACCAGCATGACCTATAAGATCTTGTAAAAAGTGAATAACAAATTCACTGAATTTGTTCTGAATGTCCTGAGTGTGATCAAGGAGCTAAAGCCACAGCCCAGATGGTTCCTTTTCTGCTTTGTAATCACCACGCTCTCCTGTGTGGGCTCCTCGCGTCACCAGAGGGAAGAGTTTGTTCTGCCTGCCTCTCTCTCCTCAGTTCCAGTGTCATGGATAACACTACATTCTTTAGTTTGTTGTAGCATATTTATGCATGTGCTTGAGGGAGTTTATGTGCACCATATGTGTGTAGGAGCCCAGAGGGTAGAAGAGACTGTTGGATCCCCTGGACCTGAAGTTAAGGAGGTTGTGAACCACCATGTGGGTGCTGGGAACCATGCACCGGTCTTCTGCAGGAGCAGCAGTGTTCTTAAACAACGAGCCACCTCTCCAGCCCTGTATTTTAAAGGAGACTCAGGGTGTTCGGTATTCCACATAGAAAGTGAGCTTACGGGAGAGGGGAACCAGGAAAGGGGAAAGCATTCGGAATGTAAACAAAGAATATAGAAAATTTTTAAAAAAAGAGAGAGAGAGAGTTTACTGTTTGGTGTCAAAAGCTAAGGAGACAGAGAAGTGGCCACTGCTTAGTCAGTAAAGCATGTGTGGTGTAAGCAGGAGGACCTGACTTTGATCCACAGAACCTATGTTAAGGCTGGTGGAGGGGTAACCCTTAGCACTGGAAGGTGACAGGACAGGTGGCTTCCTGGAGCTTGCTGACCAAATCAGTGAACTCCATGTTCGGTAACAGACCCTGCCTCAAAGAAATATGGCAGGAAGCACCTGAGGAAGACACCTGATTCTGACCTCTCTCACCACCACATATATGTTTACTCCATGCACATGACACACGTGCACACATGTGCACACGTGCACACACATATAAACACAGCCAATTATAGATGGGACTGAGCTGAATGTATAGTACACCTCTGCTTCTCAGGGTGTAACAGTGACTCTCACGGTCCTTTGGTCAGTGTGAATTTTAAGTTTCTGGGTTTCTACTATATTAATTGGTGATTAGTTGAGTGTATTGTATTTCTGAATTTAGGGGATCCTTTGACTTCCTTGTACTCCCATCCTCTGCCCTGACACCCTGACGTTGGGTCTGCCTGTACTGCCTGGCTACAAGTAGGGGTTTTAGCCTTGACATGCTGTTAGATGAATTTCCTCCCCTCAATCGGATCTTGGCTTCCAGATATCAGTCACCAAAATAAGTAGGCAGTTGCAACTGGTTGACTTGCCTCTGGGCCCAAATGCACATTATTTAAACCTACAGTTGTAAATCTAAGTTGCTCGAGTTGTCTTTAAACCAAAGACCAATCCTTGTCTTTCTGAAATAGATGTTTTATTTCTTTATGACAGATTTCTTGGTGACACAGGAGTAAGCCAGTCCCGCCCTTCCTTGTGTTCACAGGTGTACGTGGCAGCCTTTGCCATCTCTGCATACGCATCCAGCTACTTCCGAGCAGGCAGCAAGCCCTTTAACCCGGTCCTTGGAGAAACGTACGAATGCATCCGACAGGACAAGGGTTTCCAGTTTTTTGCTGAGCAGGTGATGTGCGCCCTTTGTGTTTGTTGAGAGCATTGCTTTGCATGCTATTAAATGTGCTTCTGAAATATTTATTTTCCCCCTTTCACTGGCTTCAAAAGGACTGAGATAATTACAGGCTTGGCAACATAAACCCAGGATCCATTTTCTCTCTGTGGGAGCCCAGCTACCACCCACGGTACACGGGCCTCAGTGACTCTGAGCACCTGCCGGGGACAATGAAGCAGCAGCAGTGGCAGCAGCGACAGTAGTAACAGCAGCTACAGCTGTAGTAGCAACAGTACTTATTCTCCTTCAGATCATTAGTAAAAGGACATGCCAAGGCACAGAGCCTCTGACCAGAGTGTGACTTAGAGGTTGAAAGTGTGTCTGAACAGTTGGTACCACCATATGGAGCCTGGGTACCCCTCAGAGTGGGCGTGGTCACATCAGTGCAGTGGTCTAGAGTTTTACATAAGAGAATCATTCACGTGTGTATTTATTATTTAGAGCAACGAGCTGTGTCCTTTTTATAAATGTTTACTGTGTGCCTGGTGCTATTGCAGATGCCCAGACCCCACAGTGGAATGGGAGGCTGTAGAGATAGACAGAGAGTCCCTGTCATCTAATGGATAGCCACGTTGTCCTTCTATGGCCTGGGGTCTATTAGCGTCTTCCACAAAACTTAGCATGGGAGGTTCTGGAAGCTCGCAGCTCACAGTAGACGTGCAGTTCTGTTTCTACAGACTATAGAACTCTGGGCAAGTTACTTAGTCTCTTTGTGCCTCAGTTTTCTCTTTAAAGTGGGGGTGACAGCCACTGTTAGTGATCTGTGGGGTTAGGGAAGGGTCTGGTCTAGGAAGTATGTCTGCTCTGTGAGATCCCTGTCCTCATTGCTGTGTGAGGGCTCACGTGTACTGGGGAGTGAATGGCCCGTGTGTTTGCCCATGTGGAACCCTCCTCCTTCAGCTAAAATAGAAACCGTACCTTTAGAAAGATGAAAACCGCCTTTCTCCCCATTCAGGACACTAGTCATCATTACTTTGATATATTTCTCTGTCAACTCCTAGAAAACGGAGGATGAAGAGGGAGTGGGGCTTGCTGAAACATTCTTTGCCTTCTGGTTATTTTTATCAATGGATTTGCATTATAGGACTGGGAGGGACGGCGGCAGAGCGGTGAGCTTGGCTTTTCTTTTCTGCCGCCCACCCTTTGTCTCTCTTTTTCTCTGAGATGATCTCACTGCATACACAGTCTGGCCTCAAACACCCTCTCTTCTTGCCTCAACCTCTGGAGTCAAGGGATTACAGGTTCAAACCTCCACACCCACCTTCCAAGAAACCAAAGAATATGCTGCTTGTCTTAAGGTAGTATAGGCTGGGAACGGCTGTGCCTTAGGTAGGAGGGTTGGGAGTTCAAGGTCAATCCTGGCTCCATGGAGAGTTCTAGAGCAGCTTAGGCTGCCCTGTGAAACCCTATCTCAAAACAGACAATGCCAAAACCAAAACCTAGGACACCTGTGTTCCCTGGAACTCAGAGGAAAATCAATAGGCAAATGCCCCGAGTGTAGTGCCAGTGGCTTCCTGGGTGGAAATAAGATAGATGTGGCTGAATAGGGGCAGGTGGGGGCTAAATCAGTAGTTAAGGGATCCAGTCATCTGTCTGCTTCAGATTCAGCTGGGTTATTTAAATACTGAACTCAAAATGGAATGAGAATAAATGAAAACATGGTTTGGTTACCATGGTGTTATATGCACTCTTGTGAAGAAAAAAAAAATGAAGGCCCAAAATAGCCCCAAACTACAGCTGACAATCAGGGCAGCGAGGGGCGAGGGCTGGGGGGCCAGGGACGAGGGGGGCATGCGCTGTGGGAAGGTGAGTGGCAGCCCTGCAGCCCTGGAGGGGTGGCGCCAGCCACGGGGTCTGCCAGCACATCTGCTGTGGCACTTGGAGAGGAGGACCAGGGTCCAAGGGCAGGTGCCCATGTACCCAGAGAGGTCACCAGAGAGTGCCACATACCTGAGTCTGTGTGAACTGGATCCCAAGGCGAAAAGCAAAAACGGCTGGCGTTGTCTGAGGCCTAGGGTGTGCCCGTTCGCCCGGTGTGTGCCTTGCATAATCAGCCTCAGTCCGTGGAGCCTCCGCTGTGTCCTCTCCTGATGGGAGTGACAGCCCATGGCCCACGGAGGGATGCTGGGACAATAATACACTCGCTGAAAGAATGCATGGTTATTGCTCTTATATTTGGAGAGAACTTTTAAACACTCTTAAATATAGAGTGTTAAGAATAGTTTTAGGGGAGTGGCGGAAGCCCAGGAGGAGGGTAAGATCTGCTGTACCCCCTGCCAGCACAGGAGCTGAGCGCTGCTGGTGAGACGGAGAAGAAGCCCTCAGGCAGCCTATGCTGGCTTTGCTGTCACAATGACCACTCATCCTGATAGAAATGGAGCCGTGTCCTCTGTCTGGATTTTAGCCTTATGGCTTAAATGGCTGCAGCTTTTAGTGCACCCAGGAAAGGCTGAGCCTCTTGGGACTGGGATGCTACCACTGTATATATTTGCTGGGACAGGTGGATTTCCCCATTAGCAAGTTATTATCATAGGAGAGTATTCAATGTGAAGATGTGTCTTCCCTCTGCCATAGAAGCGATCAGGGTTTAGGTGAGAGTCTCCTTTTTATGGGGTGCTGGGCATACCTCAGCTCAGCTCTACGCAAGCATGTGCACACACCACACGCACACACGCAAACACCACACACACATACCACACACACAACCTTCCTCCTTCATGGAACAGGCTGTGCCCCTCCTCTGGACAAGATCCCAAGATCCAGGTGTGGCTTGGTGATGTCACTGACAGTCAGGAGGACTCTCCCCCTGATGGAGCCTCTCTGGCCCCACACAAGCTGTTGCCACCCCAACTCCCTGATATAAAATCCTTGTCATTTTATGTCTGTACCTGCTGGTGTGACTTTCCTGATTCTGGCCCAGGAGACCATCTGCCCCATGGAGGCATCATGAGGCTACACTTGCCCAGTGTGTGCAGGTGACAAGTTTGGGGGGGACTCTGTGGTTTCCTGTGACCTCCAGCAGTACAGATATCTGAAGAACCATAGTAATGATTTAAGCAGGGGCCCCAATTTAAGGTTGTGTGTGTGTGCACGCGCATGCGCTCATGTGCATGTATGCACACACACACACACACACACACACACACCTGTGTGCTCGGGTGCCTTTGGAGGCCACAGGGAACACGGGATCCCTGGGAGCTGAAACTATGGGTAGTTAGGCCCACTTAGTGAGGGTGTTGGGAACCAAACTCTGATCCTCTGCAAGAACTCTTCGCTGCTGAGCCCTCAACCCATCCCCCTTTACAATCTTTTGTAAGATTTCTTTTTCCTGGCTTAAGATGTAGTAATAACAGAGACTGATGAGGTTAGCTGAGTACTCAGGATGCTAAGGCAGGAGGATCACGATTTTGGCTAGCCTGGGCTACCTATCGACCTTGTTCCAAAAACAAAGAATCAAGATTTAATTACCAAAGACTCAGCAGTTTGGGCTACCCCTTCCCATGCATAGAGAGGCTTCCAACCGCAGAGATCAAGTATCACCTGTGAATGGACCCTTTCTTTGGGCATTCAAAAGGACAAGCCTTAGACTTTCAAACTGTTTGGTATCTCGTAGTGTTCACTTCTAAAGATACTGAGAGCAGTACCTTTATCAGTATCTTTATCACATACTTTGTCGTATGTTGAAGTCAAAACAGTCTCTCTGACTTTGCATTACAGAGAAATAAATGTAGCACAGAAAGGTTAGAAAGATCAGATTAAAAAAATTCTTTTTAAACAGTGACAGGATATTTATTGCCTTGAAAACAGATCACGTGGAAATGGACAGTCTGGGAGACCTGTTCGGAGGACTCTATAAGAATCCAGTTAGGACACGATGAGGCATAGCTCAGGGTAAGAGCGATCAGGGTGAGGAAAAGTCGTCAGATTCTATATCTATTTTGAACTTTCAGCGGGTAAACTATATTTTGTTATTGATTCTTTGGGGGCTCTCACATCATGTACCCCGATTGCATTCTTCTCTCTGCTAGTCTTCCCACGTCTCGCCTCTCCCCTCTTGACCTCTCCTCTCAAAAGAAAAAAAAATAGGTGTGTGGAGAGAAAAGTCTATTTTGTGTTGTTCATATACTCACTGGTGCATGGTCGTGGGGCAGCTGGCCCCACCTCTCACCAGCCCTTCAGGGCTCCCACGAGTTGATGGTTTCTGGCGTGGATGCAAGCAGAGAAAGATTTTTTTCTTTTTCTTTAAGTAGTCATGAAAAGGCACCTTAATGGCATGCTGTGGCTTTAGAAGGCACAGGAGAGACATCTCTGGATGCAGTCCCTGCTGATCCCAGAGAGCACAGCGCAGGGTCTGGGACCAGGTACAGCACATCAGTTGGGAAGGTAGTGGGCAGCAGGGTCTATGCAGAAAGGCCCTGCTTCCTAATTTATAAAATAAGGTTAATGAAGACAGGAGACTACTCTGCCTTCATGAAACAATTAAAATTTTGTCTCTTCCAGGCCAGGAAGAGCTCACTCATTGTAAGGGTGCCTTACAATGATCATTTTATTGATCTGCTATCCTGGTTTTTAAAAGACATATCTGTATTCTTATCAAATGTATGTATCACAGGATGTCCTTTAGTCCCTGTGGGCAATATGCTTCTCCCTTTCTAGAGAGGTATCCAAGGCCTTCCTTATGAACTACACACTTCTCCCTGTTTTATAGGATTTAAAATGATTACAGAGCAGGTACCAGGTGTTTGTATACCATAGTGTGCTTTATATTTGGTGATTTTCATAAGTGGACCAAGTTCCTGATGACAGCTGTATTGCTCCTGCCCCACTCCATAGTGGGACGTGTCAGGTGACTAGAGACCTGGGGTTGGAGGAGTTAAATTATTCTAATTTAACTGCCTGTGATCCTGCAGTTTAAAACCTGACTAGACTATTTTGAGAGCTGTCACGTGGGAGAAATTAGGGTGGTATAGTGCTCTGAGGCAGAGGACTGCCTGATTATAGAGTTGGGTCCCTGAGCTAGTGAAAATTCCTCTCCAGCCCTGCAGAGGAAAGCAGGGGCCTCCAGCACAGGGGAACTATCACAGCCAGCAACAGCCGGGCTCCGCCTCCTCCTTCGCAGAGCTGGGATTTCATTGAGTAATCTGAAGGTGTGGGTGCTATTTTTGTCTCTGTCTGCTCCCCAGTCTGTCAGTGAAGGCTGTGGCAGGCTGCCTGGGGATTCTTCAGCCCTGCAGCTCTCCATATCCCATATACCGGGTAGTTTGCAAAGCAGTTCCTCAGCACAGGTGGGCCCAGAGGAGGCGTGTGAGCGCCTGGGGACGCGCCACACCGCCATCCCATGCACCGCCATCCACCAGCCACTATCCTGTTTCCTTACACACCCGCTCAAGCCAGGTAGAGCTCAGTGCTGATCTGTTAACGTGATGTTTTTTGAGAACAATTCAGCTGCCTAACCCCAAGGTGCCGACTCTCTGTTTCACTCTGCTGACCCTTCAAAAGCTGTGGTTTGGGAAATATGACCCATCTGGTTTCATCCTCCATCTTGTTCGTAAGAAAGACTGTGGGTAGAGACTCCAAAGAGAAGATACCTCTATCAACAGTCTTTGAAATCAGAGAAATTTCTGGAAGGACGCTGCCAATACGACTGCTTTTGTTTTCTGTTTTTTTACGAGTACTGATCTGTGTCACTAGCACATGGCCCTGAGTGCTACTGAGATAAAGAAGACAGGGCACGCAGCCCCACCATTTTGTTTCTATCTTTTTAATTGATGGGTAAAGCAATGGTGGGCCCCCAGTGACAGTCTCTGTTTTGAGCATCATCCCCTTCTAGGATGTAATCACTAACTCAACCAATATATTGATGATAAGTACATTTTCCTTCGTGAGTGTGTAGCGTGTTCATGTGTGTGCGCATATGTATGTGTTCATGTGCATGTGTTTGTGTGTTGACGGGTGCACGTGTGGAAGCCAGAAGAAAACCTTGAGTTGTTCCTCAGGTGCCATCTCCCACGGTTTTGTTGTTTTCCTGGGAGAGCGGCCTGGGCTGACTGACCAGTGGAGCCCCACGCATCTGTCTCTGCCTAGGGCTGGGATACCGAATGCCAGTCAGCCAGCCCGCCCAGCTCTGATCAGATCCACACACACACAGCAGTCGCTTCGTGGACTGAGCCGTCACCCAGTCCCAACACATTTCCCCCCTAACGGTTGGTGAACTCTCTTCAGTGGCTGTGGTTACCTCTGCTTGACAGAGACATTAGTCTTTAGAATTATCCAAGGGGTCAGGAAAATGGCTCAGGGGGTAAGGGCGCTGGCTGACAAGCCTTAGGACCTTTTGAGTTCCATCTCTAGAACCCACAAAGTGAAGGTGAGAACTGGCTCCTACAAATGTTTTTCACACTTCCACATACAAGCCATGGTGTCTAAGCATATGTATGTGCATGTACACACACATGCACAATAAGCTAATGAATGAATTGGTGTATTTTTAAAAGAACTGTCTTGGGCTGACTTCATCAGTGACCTAAGAGTCTAGACTTTATGATTCAGTTTTCTGAGCCCTGGGGAGACATGGTGTTGTATTACTTAGAAGTAGCACTTATTTATTTATATTCGATATATTCTTTATTTATATTTCAAATGATTTCCCCTTTCCTGGCTCCCTGCTCCCCAAAAGTCCCATAAGTCCTCTTCCTTCCCCCTGTTCCCCCATCTACCCCTTCCCACTTCCCTGTTCTGGTATTGCCCTACACTGCTGCACTGAGCCTTTCCAGAACCAGAGGCCACTCCTTCCTTCTTCTTGGGCATCATTTGATATGTGAATTGTGTCTTGGGTATTCCAACCTTCTGGGCTAATATCCACTTATCAGTGAGTGCATACCATGAGTGATCTTTTGAGACTGGGTTACCTCGCTTAGGATGATGTTCTCCAGCTCCATCCATTTGTCTAAGAATTTCATGAATTCATTGTTTCTAATGGCTGAATAGTACTCCATTGTGTATATAAAGACTGCTTACTTGGAGGTCTTTTCAAAGAATGTTAAACGCAGTGCTGGCTGGGGAGGGTGTGGTCCTCGGACATCCCTGTTTTTATTTTATACAGTTCAAATCATGCCCATGTACTCATCACCTGAAGGTTGGGCCTGCTTCCTGGGGGCTTCTTCCATTCACAGCTTCCTCCTTCCCACCAGAGTAGAGAGGAGCTGGCTATGTCAAGAGCGCCCTCTTGTGGACACACTTGTCCAAGCTACAGACAGCACTGCTCCTATGCTCAGCTCAAGGGAAACTAATGGCAGACTTAGCAGCCTGAACTCATACTGTTTTGTCCTTTGTCTCCACCAGGTCAGCCACCACCCACCAATCTCCGCCTGCCATGCTGAGTCCGGAAACTTTGTTTTCTGGCAAGGTAAAGTGCTAATCCATTTGACCTCCGCCTTCACAGCAGTAAAGGATCACTCCTTCCCCATGGTTTGATCTCAGAGCTTTTCCTCTCACTTCCCCTATAACTTCTCTCAGAATGCCTCACTTATTTCAGGATTTATAGCATTCTCAGCTTTTTAGCAGAGGGTAGGCAGCAAACTGGTTTCTTGCTTTTTAAAAATTTAAATCTTGTTTCCAAAAATACAGTTGGCACCTGACTTCTATTCATCTTTGTTTTTATGAGTGTCTTTACCAACTGAACTTTTTCCCTGTTTGTTTGGTGTCTGTGTGTCTGCGCACGCTTGTGAGTGCAGAGGTCAAATGATAACCATCAGGGCTGGGCTTTCACCCTCTGTCATGTGGTTTTGAAGGATGGAACTCATGTCGTAAAGTCTTGGTGACAAGCACCTTTCCCTGCTGAATCATCTCACTATCCTCTTGATTTTGTCTGGTTGGTTGTTTGGCTGTTTGGTTGATTGGCTGTTTGTTTGTTTGTTTGTTTGATTGGTTGGCTGGCTGGTTGGTTGGTTGGTTGGTTGGCTAGTTGGTTGGTTGGTTGGTTGGTTGGTTGGTTGGTCTGCTGGTTGGTTGGTTGGTTGGTTGACTGGTTGGTTGGTTGGCTGGTTGGTTGGTTGGTTGGTTGGTTGATTGGTTGGCTGGCTGGCTGGTTGGTTGGTTGGTTGGCTGGTTGGCTGGTTGGTTGGTTAGCTGACTGGTTGGTTGGTTGGTTGCTTGCTTGTTTTGAGTGTTGTTTGGAGATTTTCGTCCGTGTTTCGTGGTAGTTGTCATCTTGCTTTGTTTTGCTTTTGTCTGGCTTTGTTTTTGCTGCTCTCAGAACATAAGCCAAGGGTTTGGGAAAGGCAAACACTTCTACCACCGAGGTATAGTGCAGCCTCCCATGCAGCAGTCTTTATACACACTGACATGTACACATACATGATATTTGAAACTACAATAGCACACTGTAACACTTCTTATCTTTCTCCATTACCCACTTAACTCTGTCTGGAGACTGTCAATATTACTAGTTGAAAAGTAAAACTTAAGTGTTTCTTTTCTTTAATTTTTTCTATCGATGCTTAATATTAGATATTGAAGCTTCACCTAAGATTTGTCTACTTATCACTAAAACCCTCTGAAAAGGTTTCTCATAAGGCTCCTACGCTTCCACCTGATAAATCTCATTGACCCTGGAAGTGCTTCTTGGTTTTCCTAAAGTCTGCATTTTTGTTTTTAACAAGAGAGCCTTCTCAGAATAATACCTGCAGGCTCCCATGTTACATTCCTCCTGACCCTTTCCTGGGTACAGTCCACCTGCTTCCTGGGTATAGGATCCTCAAATCTTCCTCATCTCCCCTCCCCTCCCATTTCTCTGCCCTTTAACTGGGTTGTTTAGATCATTTATGTTTGTTGTGACTCTAGATCGGTGTAGATGATTTAAGTGTGCCTTATTTTTTATTTGTGAAATCTGTTCCTCTTTCCCCCTTTCCTCTTTTTATGCCTTCTTTTGAATTAGTTGAATACTGTCTATATGCCCATTTATTTCTTCTGTTGTATTATGCTTAGGTTAGTTAGAGTGAGGGTTTGTTTTATGCCTTAGTTGTTACTTCAGGATTCATGTTATGCATCTTTCAGGTATTGCAGTCTGCCGTCAGCTGGCATTATTACACCAGTCTAGATGCAGTAAGAAACACAGCAAAGTCAGCCTGGCCTTTGTGGGGCTGTGTGTGTTATAAATGTAGCAGTGGGCTGTTACTATCTTTGCTCAAATCCAATTCTCCCTTTTCCAGTTTTCATACCAATTTTATTGAAAAATATTCACACATAATATCGTTTACCCACCTAAAGTATATCTTTGTGATTTTTTTTTAAATTAGCACAATTAATTTTAAAATAGTTTCATCACTCCAGAAACAGTTTCTTTTTAAATTCGCCATTTGCAGTGTTTCATTGGAGGAATCCACGCACCTGTCTCACCTGGACCGCAGCCACACAGCTCCTGGCCGCCCTGCCTCTGCCTCTCCCTGCAGTTCTTCTGTCTCGGTGCAGTCAACAGTCAGAGCCTTCTTCCCAGTTTGATTTTCCCCTCTCTCTCTCTCTCTCTCTCTCTCTCTCTCTCTCTCTTGATGTCAGCACCCACAAATTAGGACAGCTGACATCGCTTATAAATATTCCCTTCTTTTCTCAGCCTATGTCTGTTTGCCACTCCATTCTCCATTTTTGCTGCTTCCCGTAAGAGCCCGCTGCACCACAGCTGTGGGCTTGACTCACTCTGCTTGCCCCCTGAGCGTGCGGCAGCCACTTCTCCTACCACCTTACCTTCAACCCCTCCTGCCCGTGACCTGTTCTCTGTATGGCTTTGACTTTTTTCTTTCTTTCTTTCTTTCTTTCTTTCTTTCTTTCTTTCTTTCTTTCTTTCTTTCTTTCTTTCTTTCTTTCTTTCTTTCTTTTTTTTTTTTTTTGCAAGTTTTTATCTCTTCTCGTTAGCTAGTTCCCTGAATGTTTTGTGTTTTGTTTTGTTTTGTTTTGTTTTGTTTTTTAAAGGCTGATTAGGCAGGCTTGCGGAACCAACTGTCTCCTCAATCTGATTTTCTACTCTGACCTTCAGATAATCTCAGACCTACAGGACACAGCCACAGTTGACTCTCCTATACCTCCAGCCCTGTAAATTCTATTTTCCCAGCACCGATTTCTCTATGATCCACAAACTCATTTGGATTCTACAAAACCCTGTTACATGGCCCCTTCTGACAAGCCTTGTTTAAGGCCTTCTGTAGACATACCAGCCTTCCCTCTGCCCCCGCGCCATCTCATGCTACAGCCCGCTGGGATAGCCTGTGTCTGTGTGACCCCAACTTTTTCCACCCCACTTTCATGCCGTCGATTCTTTCAAGAGGACTTTGTCCTACAGCTGTGCCTTCCTGGCTCTGTTTTTGGGTGTCCAGTTGGCATTTCTAGCGAATGAACAATTATCTCCATTAGAACTAATTTGACTGTGACAGTTATAGAATGAACAGTCTCCTTCTAGCTGTCTTGTTCAATAACTTGATATTTGATATTTCATTTCAGATGTGAGATGGAAAAATAAATTCTGGGGTAAATCCATGGAAATTGTCCCAATTGGCACAACCCACGTGACTCTGCCTGCGTAAGTTTCTCCATGTTGGAAATGTCAGCTCTCAGATCAGAAATCTACATTAGGGAGGGGCAGGATGCCCACCATCCCCCTGCCTCGGAGTCTGTGCTTTTTCTCTTTGACTCCGCCTGGCAGTGGGTTCAGGCACCTTCCCTGGAATGCTCAAAGTCTAGTGAATTCTTTCACTGGACGGAAATGCCGCCTTTGGACAGCAGCTCTCAAAGCTGAGGTGTGTCAACACTCATTTCTTCCTCCATCCATGATAAAAGGTCATTTTCTTTATCATTCTGGTCCTGCTTCCCTGTCAGAATTCCCTCAGAGGCCCCCGGACCCTAGGGCAGGTTGTTGGGAATCATGTGCTGCTGTGACCTTTCACCTATGACTGCTGGTCAGGCTGCCACACCTTTCTTGTCACTAATGCCTTCACCTGCCTCATGGGATGCGTGGGAAAGTTATATATTATTCATAAAGCACTTAGAATATCGCTTACTATTTCCTCACAGTTGCTACTCAACTCTGTAAGCAATGCCTGAGTTCTTTTTTCATGGAAAAGATACAATTCTTTTTTTATGGAAAAGATGTAAGTAGTAAGGTCTGCGAGCCTGGCCAGCACCCCCATACTTCCTTCTAGTAACTTCCCCTTCCTACGGGGATCTCCATGCTTCCTCTGTGGAAGGGTGTGGCTGGTGGTCCAGAAGGCCACCAGCTGCTAGTGAAGCCTCCGGTGCCTTCAGGAGGCAGGAGGGTGACAGCAGAGGTGCTCTCTGGCTCAGGGGCCTCAGCTAACTAAGATGGCTGCTGCAGCCGTGGCTGGCCCTACTGGGAGCCATCTTTGACTCACTCTTCTCTTTCAGTTTTGGAGACCACTTCGAGTGGAACAAAGTGACCTCCTGCATCCACAACATCTTGAGCGGGCAGCGGTGGATTGAGCACTATGGTGAAATTGTCATCAGGAACCTGAATGACGACTCGTGCCACTGCAAAGTGAACTTCATAAAGGTACTTGGAGTGAGTGTGCTCTGATGCTGGAGGGCTGAGGCTGTGCCAGGTGCCCGGGGCGTGGGCTGCCTTCCACTCTGTCACGTAACCAAGATATTGACCCTGCCTGCTTCGGTAGTCCGCCCTCAGGGCAAAGCCTGGGAGACTCTTTTACGAGATGGCATCCACTGTCAGAGTACTGAGGGTTCTGGTGTATACCATCATGCCGCACTCTATAGGAGATATGCTTGTAGTTTGTGGAGATGAGCATTGGATGTTGAAAGAATTTGGCCACAGATGCCAAGACACCTTTGTGGGCATGGCTGTCTCCTCTGTGACTTCCCATCCAGTCATCAACATTTGATTTGTTGATAAATATCATAAATGGAAAAATCTAACCCCTACTTCCCAATAAAGGTCTGCACTCCTTTCTTCCCTGAGACTTTTACGTGGCTGGAGCACTCACTTTCTAATTTCCCTTTCACACCTCCCTGCTGATGTGTCCCACCATTTTATCAAAGCTTGGAATCAGCAGAAAACATCCTGAAAATGTTACTCAGATTTTCTGCTTTCCAAATATGGCTTCAGTTTCCACTGGAAATAGCACTGGGGCTTTTGATTTATAGAGGAATGCCTTCTGTTCATGAGGAACTTTTAAGGGTGGCCAGGTAGTTGGAGATTTCCAAAGCATCTCCTCTAGGGAGTTGGCGCTCCCTCTGCTGGCTGCTGAGTGGTACTGCGTAAACAAAGCTGAACTGAGCTATGGTGCAGGACTCAGGCTGAGTAAGCCACAAGCCAGGCTGCCTCGCAGACCTCCACTGATACAGGCTGAGAAAGTGGCTCCTACGAGGCCCTGCCGATGGAACAGGCCTAGATGGGGAAATAATACAAACTGCAGTTTTAAACAACCTCCTTAACTGGTCTGCAAATGGCTATTTTCTTCAAGG
The DNA here is from genome assembly GCF_947179515.1 of Apodemus sylvaticus. Lineage (NCBI taxonomy): Eukaryota > Metazoa > Chordata > Mammalia > Rodentia > Muridae > Apodemus > Apodemus sylvaticus. The sequence goes on along the minus strand of NC_067473.1, from coordinate 75,301,657 downwards.
AGAAGGAATTATGAGTTAATTTTAAATCGCAGACGTGAAAGCTCCCAGGCATTAGTCAGTGACATACCTGGGGCAGCTGCGAATGCACTACCCAGAGAACACTTGCCATGTACCCCGTACTTGGCAGAGTGTAAGAACTGAGTTTGTGTTCCTGTGTTACAAATACGGGTTATTGGCTTACTAACTGCAAATAGGAAGTTAACTGCAATGTTCATTGGATAGCAGAAGTTTTGTTCTGGTTTGGTTTGGTTGGTTTGGTTTGTTTCATTTAAATCCAGAACCCTAGGCTAGGCTGTGGGAGCAAGCTAGAAAGCCCAGAAGTGAATCCATATGTTTATATTTAATTGATTTTAAGAAGGATCCCAGGAACACATGGTGAGAAAGAAACACATGGTTTCTTCAAGAGTGCTTTTGGACCACTGGATTTCCATGTGCAGAAAGGGAAATATCTGTAGTCTGACGAGTACAAAGCACAAAATGGAACTCAGTTGCAAGCACGGTGGATAAACGGGGAGCTGTGTGTGGTGGTGCAACCCTGTCACACCAACCCTTGGGACTCAGGAGAGTAAAGCAGGGGACGCTGTAAAAGCCGTAAGATCCCATCACAGAGAAGACATAGGTAAAGTGCACTGAGCTGGCCTTGAGGCTAGAGGCTTTTGTTGCAGGCCTGAGGATCTGAATTTGGCCTCCAGACAGAACCCACGTGGTTGGAGAGAACCGACTCCTGAAAGTTACCTTCTGACCTCCATGTGTGTGCTGTAACACACACACACACACACACCAGTGTTTTCAACAAGACAAATAGAGCTAGAAGCACGGCTCAGTGACAGGGAGCCTGCTAAAATCACCCCTAAAAGCCAGCCATGCTGACAGCCGAGAGCTGGACGAGAGGATGTTCAGCATTACTGATCAGTCAGGAAATACAAATTAAAACTACTGCTCAGGGTAGCTGGCACCAAAGAGATGAGAAGAACTGAAGAGACTGGGCCCCTGCCCACTGCTGACAGGACATGAGTTAGTGCGGCCTCTAGGGAGAATGCAGGGCCTCAAAACCCTGAGCTGCTCTAAGTAGACAACAGCCAAAGGACACGAGAGCCACCTGCACTCCCAGGTTCATCGAATGGCTGTTCACCAGAGCAAAGGGATCAGTCTAAGGGCTATCAACACTTAGATAAGGTGCAGTTCCGGAATGGAACACTACCCAGTCATAAAAATGATGGCGTCCCGTCATATGCCGTATACACATAAATGAATGCCGTAGATACTGTGCAAAGTGAAATAAACCAAGCCCATTAAAAATGCCACGTGACCTCATCTGTAAGTGGAACCAAAAATATTGACTCCTAGAAACAGGAAGTAGGGTGTTAGTTCCCAGAGGTAGGGGTGAGCCCTAGGGAAATTACTGATCCAAGGATACAATCTTCTGCAAAGTCAAGAGAGCTATTAACAATGTCTCGACAGACTTGAGAACTGCCAACCATTTTTTTAAGTGCTCTCACCTAAATAAATGTGAGGTAAAATATGCTAATTAGCTTGAACCATTCCACAATGTGTATATAGTTTAAAATATCATTTTGTAGATGATGAGAACATATACTTTGCATTTGTTTACAAAATAAACAACTCATAGCCAGCCATATAGAAACACTCTCATGGCCTTTTTCCTTTCCCCTGAGATGTGGTGTGTAGTCAAGACCAGCCTCTAGTTCATTCCCCTTGCAGCTGAGGATGACCTTGAACTCCTGATCTTCCTGCCTTCCTTACAGAAGTGCTCCGCTGTGCCCAGCCATAGAGCTTTCTTTCTCTTGCTTCCTTTCTCTTTTTTAATACCTGTAATAAGTGAATACCAGAGCTTTCTCATCTGCATCCTAGGCAAAATACTGGAGCACTAATGCCCACGAGATCGAAGGCACGGTATTCGACCGCAGTGGGAAGGCTGTGCACCGGCTGTTTGGAAAATGGCATGAGAGCATCTACTGCGGTGGCGCCTCCTCCTCCACGTGTGTCTGGAGAGCCAGTGAGTGTCCACCGGACCCCAAGCACAGCTGCCTGGGGCAGGGGAGTGGCGCGGGGTGAGCAAGCGCTGCTCTGGATCTAGCTGCCTGATGCTTGAATGAGGTTCGATGCTGGCCGGTCTGTCAAGTCCTTCTTGTGCTAACAACAGCATCTCAGCTTGGCTGCTAGGTTCTGTTCTGGGTTCTCAGGACCTCAGAAAGGAGCCACTGCCAATCCAAGGGTGGCCTGATGGGCTCTTGGGGACTCACACATGACGTCCCAACAGGCCTTGTTGGAATGACAGCAAAATGCAAGTCATTCTAGAGCAAACTAGCGTAGAAAAACAGAGTGGCCTAGGCTTCCCAAGGCATGCAGGATCCCCCAGTTGCTCCAACCCCCAAATCCCAGAAGGACACTCCCCCCAGAGCAGCTGTGTCAAGAAATCTGTGGCAGCCCAGGCTGTACCAGCAACCCTCTCGGCTTCAGATCCGAAAAGAACCTGTTTCCAAGTTGGAGTTGTTTTATTAAACCTTTGCCCTGAGATGAGGCCTTTAAGGATGGTGTTAGTCAGGTTAAGGGAGAGAGAGAAAGGTTGGGGGTCGAGGTAGGGATTTAGTAAGGTGAGGGGTGATGGCCCCGTGCTGTCACCTCTGTAGCCTACCGGAATCAGAGACATAGACCAATGAGGAAACATGCAACACATGATTCCTCCCTTGTGTGTAGATGACTGTAACATCGCAGTATCATGTCACCTCATGGCCACACGTCAAGCAGGGAGGTCAGGGAGGACTAAAGAGCTTCTGATCCCACACCTCCCTTTTCTCAAGAATAATGCACCTCCCAGGATTCCCAGCCAATGTGACTTAACAGCACCTGAGCCTGAAGTGAGTCCCAGCCCATCCCCTGCCAACTGTGGGCATCAGGGAAGGCTCAGTTCACCTGAAGTTCGGCTTGCATTCCATTAGGAAGAGATGCGACTGTAACTTCAGCTTATATCCCATTAGGAGGAGACGTGACTGTAGGGTCAGTAGTGTCTCTTTCAAGAGGCTGCCGCCACATCTTCTCCTGTCCTAAAGGCTATTGTGTGACATCCCAGTAGCCCCTTTCTAGCTTCAGGGGCACCCACAAGGCTGCATGACAGACAGTCTCTCCTGATCACTGTCAGATCTTCACCATTCTTCCTTGACCGTGTCTCTACGTGGGCTTCCAGCTCCTCTGGCCCATATGAAAGGAAACCACTGCCATCTTTACTCTGGTGGGTGGGGTCTCAACTGGAAAGCACAGCAAAGCTGTGGATGAACTTAGGATGAGATATCTAGAATGGGATTGGCTGCCAGTGGGCCTTGAAAAGATTCAAAAAGTGTACTTGTGGCAGAGTTCACGGAAGACATTTATGTGAGGGTGCAAGTGCTGAGGCAGTAAGGGAAGGTCTTGAGTCCGCATTGGATCTCCCTGGTGTGTACCTGATCCTGATTCTTAGCCGAGATCAAAGTAAGGGCAAACTAGAACCTAATGTCCTAGCCCTGTGATGTGAGATTTTAGGGGTTGAGACTTGGTGAGGGAAAGTCAAGGAGGAAAGAAAAGAATTCTTGTGTAATCTGGCCTCAGGGTCAGTGTGGTTGCAGCTGCCGGGGAGTTCTAGTTGTTTAGTTGTATGAACTTGGGTCTTCTGCAGTGGGAGTCTAGCTGGTTAAGAAAAGGCCTACTGGATTTATTTATTTGATTTGTAAAACTTCATTGTGTATGTGTGTGTGCGCGCACGCGCGCGTGTGTGCGTGCCTCTGTGTGTGTGTGTGTGTGTGTGTGTGTGTGTGTGTGTGTGTGATATGAGTGCAGGGATATTCATGACAGTACAAATGTGGAAGTCAGGGGACAACTTTGTGCAGAAGTCAGTTCTTTCTGACTCGTAGATTCTGAGCTCAGTTCATCAGTCTTGAGTGGCATGTCAGCGGGGCCCCTGGTATTTGTATTTGAATAACAAATTCTGCGATAGCTCGTACCTTACAGATGCTTCACAGCACTGAATAAATTCACTACAGGACCAAGGCAAAGAGAGGAGAGTCCCTGCGATGGAAAACTTAGACAGGAAAGTCTACAGAGAAATGCTCAGTAGCTGCTTGTTAGTCAGAATATTTTAATAGAAATAGAGCAGTTTAGAGTTAGAGATAAAACATAGCTGGTCTGAGATGGAAAAGGTGCCGGAATTAAACATAAATGAATTGCAAATTAGACCCGGGTGGTTTATTTCTCTTTCAGATCCCATGCCGAAAGGCTACGAGCAGTATTACGGCTTCACACAGTTTGCATTAGAGTTAAATGAAATGGATCCTTTGTCAAGGTCTTTATTACCACCCACCGACACTCGGTTTAGACCAGATCAAAGGTAAGGATTTTTTTTTTCCAAAGACCGTTCTCTCCTGAGGCATTTAAACAATCTACAAACAGTGGTATTCACAACTGCCTGGCCACCTGGACTCTGAGGCTGGTATTGTTATCAGAAACACAAGGATAAAATGGGGGCTTGATACAGCTGTCTCAGGGGGACTGGAGCCTGTGTGGTGGAAGTACATCTGTAGGGACCCATTTCTATTGAAATACCAGGAAAGAGGAAGTGGTGGGGGCTGTTCTGAAGACTCTCATTGCGTGTAGTAATAAAGAATTTACTGTTTATTTGGAATAGTGGAAGCACCCAGCTCTCCTGACCCATCAATTTAAATTTCTTTTAGTGCATTAAGATCTGACTTCTGATTCTGGGCTTGCTATTCATGAGTCCTGTGGTCTATGACAGGGCTTTCCATCCTCCCCTACCTCAGTTTCCTACTCTGTAATACAGAATAATCTCCCCTCGAACCTTCTGAAATTGAGACTCAAAATTTAAAGACCACATGAAAGAAAAGATGGCTATAGCCGGGCGGTGGTGGCGCATGCCTTTAATCCCAGCACTCTGGGAGGCAGAGGCAGGCGGATTTCTGAGTTCAAGGCCAGCCTGGTCTCCAGAGTGAGTTCCAGGACAGCCAGGGCTACACAGAGAAACCCTGTCTCGAAAAATACCAACCCCCCCCCCCCCCCCCCCCCGCCACACACACACACATAAGAAAAGAAAAGAAAACAAAAGAGAAGAAAAGAAAAGAAAAGATGGCTGTGTACAATCTAGTTTTGTGTAAGAAAGCCTTAATGACATGGTTGGTACAACTGTTTAACCAGGTTCCAAGTTAATGATCAACACACGCCTGTACTTACAACCTTACAGTGCGAATTTGGTCTAGAAACCAGGAAGACATCACTCAATAGGGAGCGAGTGGACTTGGGAGACTGAACAGTTCACAGACAAAAAACCTCAACAGTTCACAGACAAGAAACTCAAATATTTCTTAAACATGGCACAAAAACCAGGTGAAAATATCATTTCTTAGACTGGTGAAAAAATATCTATAGCTGGTAACAGCGTGCTATAATTGCAATTATATGTTGTAAAATATTATATAATATAAAAGGGGTATACATTGTTTGAACTCACTATAAAGTATAGTTTTATAATATATCAATTAAAGATTCACTCTTTTGTCCAACAATCCTGGAAGTTTCTTGTACGGATACACTTTCCTACGTATAAAAGGTGGCTGTCCACAGTCATTTACAGCAAGATTAAGCGTAACACTAAAAATAGTAAGGCCAACCCAATGTCTAAACATAGAGCATATAATTAAGGTATGTCCACAAAACTGAATACAGCTTTTAAAAATGAAGACATCCCGGCTCTACTGTGCACAGAGCTCTGCGATGTTAAGTAAAAACCAAAGTAAAACAAAGCTGCTTTGCCACGTTTTATGCACCTAGAACGGAGGAAGGAGTAAGAATATGTATTTATAGTTGAAAAATACGTACCCACGAAACGAACAGTGTGGGGCTCCCGTGGTGGGAGAGCAGGGAGGAGGAGGACAGACCTGGGCTCGCGGCTTCCTCTCCGGGTGGAGATTTTGAACCCTGTTGCTCACAGCGGGCCGTGCTCTTTCTGGCTCAGGCTGCTGCATCATGGTGGGAAGAAGAGACTGGGTGTTGGGGGTTTTGAATTTTGAGTCTTGTACACAGAAGTGTCTGGTATTATCTATTTCAGTGACTATTCCTTTCCTCTCTGCCCTCAATCCCCAGGCTTCTAGAAGAAGGGAGCATAGAGGAGGCTGAGGCTCAGAAGCAGAGGATCGAGAGGCTGCAGAGGGAGAGGCGGAGGGTCCTGGAGGAGAACGGGGTGGAGCACCAGCCCCGGTTTTTCAGGTTTGTTCTGGAGGGAGGAGGTGGGGACGCGCTTCTGCATGGCTGCCCTGAGTCAGGGTCCCTGCCTCCCCTGTAGTCCCCTGCTCCTCCCCAGTGCCTCAATGGTGCCTCCTTGTAGCCCAAGAGGGCGGCAGCTTCAGAGCTGGCCCCAGTGCCGGGCCATTTGCAGCTGTGGCTGTTTGCCAGCTTGGATAGATTTCACAGGACAGGCTGGTTGATGGCAGCCCTGCTATAGGATTTGTCGTCCCTGGGCCTCGAATCAGCAGTTCCAATACACTTGTGCTCACGTCTGCATGGTCTGATTGGTCTTTCCTCTTCACATAACTTTCTGGAGCTGGGCATGAGTGACTTGCAGTCATACAAATATATCCCGGGATGAGTGAGACTGAGGCAAGAAGATTGGTAAGAGATTGAGTCTAGCCTGGGCTACACTGTGAAATCCTGTTAATCAATCAATCAATCAATCAATAGTTGAGAGAGTCTTGTTTAAAATATACTTAAAATTGTAAAAGAGCTATGAGCAATTGTAGCTGTTTATCCTTTCTCCTCTCTATTTTAACTGAGAAGAAACAGAGGCCCAGAGAGTAGAGAGGGTTGAAGAAGGGCCCAGGAAATCTTCCGGAGGGGCCTTGGTCTCTCCTGACGATCTTGGCAGAATTCTGTGTGATTTGAGGGTTTCATCGCAGCTTAGGTAGCAGATGCGACATGAGGGTCCACTCCTGCCCCGCAGCCAGTGGTTTATTGTTTGGTGTGGCCCTGGGTTTATTTATTGCTATGGACAGCAGGAGCCGCTTTTGGAAGGCTGAACGGACTAATCTCAGCAGCAGGACAGAGGTCTATATTCCAAAATGCTGAGAGAGTCTGAGCCAGTGGCACAGAAGACGGAGACAGGAGAATTACAAATTCGAGGCCAGCCTAGGCAAGTTAAGTAATGACAAACCCTGCCTCTGGAAAAAAAAATTAAAATTAAATTAAAAAATTAAAATAGCACTAAGAACATAAGAGAAAGCCCCCGCCCGCGGGCTGCACACGCCGCCGCCTCTCCCTTCACAGCACTGGGCGGAGCTCCGACACCGCTGTCTACACTGGGACTAATGTTTCTTCCTAACGGAGTTAATGGCGGCTTAGCCGCCCATCAGTGGGGCAAGTCGCTAAGTTGCCCTGTCATCCGTATCCCCAGTGAACTATCCCTCAACTGTCTGAAACGGAATGGGAAACCCCGTGGCTCAGGTCACCAGGCTTACCCATCCACAACAAGCAGATGGTAGACGCCGCTGGCTGGGCAGGCCACAAGGCCTCAGCCCGGTTGTTCAGCATGAAAGCAAGCATGATAATATTTAAAGAGGAGGGTAGGGCTGTGTTCTAATAAAACAGGATCTCAGAGATTATGTGGGGCTGGGCTTGTGGCTTGTTGGTATAATTCTTGGAGAGCATGAGACCCTGGCCTTGGTCCCAGTGTGATAAAACACACGGGCGCTGGAGGCTGAATTGGGCCCTTGACCTTAGTGTGCTGGCTTACAGAGGGGCAGTGAAGGCAGACGTCACCCACGTTCCTGTGTGGACTGTGTGCGTGAGCTCACTGTGTAAAAGAGCTCCAGTGTAGACCACGGTGTCGGAGCTCCGCCCAGAGCTGGGAAAGGGAGCGGAGGGGCCTGTGGAGCCCGCGGGCTGGCAGGAGCTTTCTCTGGCTGAATAAAAGCTGACAACATCACCACCTGGGAGCAGACGTGAGGCTGGGAGGTAGGGCTGAGCAGAAAATAGGCTCTGGATCCTTTTGTGCCCTTTGAATTTCTAGCTGCATAGCAGATTATCTTTTCCCAGAGCCGTAAACCAAAAGTGCTCTCTCTCTCCAGACTGTTACGGTCCGGTTCCTTTCTGTTCATTCTGTTTGGCTTTATGCTATCTTAGACTGACTTTGGTCAGCCGGGTTGACTGGGTAGGATTTAGTTGTTCCCAGTGTGATGGCTATCAGCCCACCCTGTTTGATGTACAACACACACACACACACACACACACACACACACACACACACGTTCTTTTAGAAGCACCACCTTCCCAGATTCCAGGCTTAAGAATTATATATCAGAAGTAAAAAAATGGCTGCCGGTCTTGGGACACCGCTCAAATACCCAAGCAAGAGCAAAGAATTTGTCTGGAGCGAGAGTGGGCAAGCAAGGGGAAGGGGGTGGGGAGAGAGGAGGTGATGGCGGACTCTACGAGGAGCTGTCTCGTCTCATCTCTCACAGGAAATCCAGTGACGATGCTTGGGTAAGCAACGGGACCTACCTGGAACTGAGGAAGGACCTTGGCTTTTCCAAGCTGGACCATCCTGTCTTGTGGTGAAATGTGAAGGAGAAAGATTTCCCGTACTCTGCCCAGATTTGCTTCTGGAAGCCGCACACAGCTGTCTGTCTGTTTAACAGATAGTATCTAGAATGATCGCTCATGCTTAGTGTAGCATTGTAAGCACTGAAGTACGTATTTCCTTCAGTAAGCCTCTTTACAACTTCAAGTGTTACCATGATTGTTTATGTGGATGTAGAACGCCTCGGTATTTCTTTTTATATATAAACTATTTAATAAAAATGAAAGATTGGATGTTAATGTGTGGGTTACAAAAAAATTTAACACTAATTTTCCAGAGGTGGGGGGGGGAATCCAAATTTATGCCTTATGAAATCACACTGGAGAAAAAGAAAATTCCCAGGTGCGTTAAGAAATAATAAGACCCAGGGTTACTCACCCATGCATAGCTACCCAGGTTTAATTGGTAGCTGGGATATCGTTTTGCCTCAGACAGCTCTTCGATTGCTCGCACAGAACAATTCTGCCGGTGCTGATGTACCAAGAATATTTTCATTTGCATTTTCATGGTTAAGGAATCTGTACAAAGTTAGTGAAATGCATATTTTTTATGTAGGTGGGTGTCACCCAACCGGAAGGGGAAACTTCTCTCCCTGTACTCCTGTTGCCTTATGTATAAAACTGCCCCCAGCTTGCTTCGAGAACTTGCCTTCGTCAGAGAAGACTCCATTAATTCAGGGTCCCAGTAGTGTCCTAAGGAGGTAGCAGACATTTTGTTTTTCTTTAGTATGAGCTGAATCCTTAAAAATTTAAGAAACTATTTTCGGCTTCCTGCCCCGCCCCTGGCTTGCAAGCCCTCCTTTTGGCCCCTATTGAGGATGAAATGTCTCTCTTTTAGTACAAGACAAACAGTAACAGCCCACAGCAGTGTGACCTTCTAAAGTTGAGCGAAGTCACGGTGGCTTTAAATAACCCGGCATGTGGTCCCTCCGCACGGCTTCTGTGTTCTCTACCTCTTGCCGAGCACCTTTGACCTTGGATGGACAGTTTGACCATCTGCCTTATAGACAAACACTGCTGTTCTTCTGTGTCGTCCTCTGAGGAAGCTGCAAGGCATTGCCTCTTTCCTTGACTCTCTTCTTATTTGTAATACTCTGAGTTCTCCATCTGTCTCAGATAGGAGCTACCAAAGGGAAACTGTTGTTCTTATAAATGTCTTACTTTAAATCACAATAGTAGAATGTACACAGTAGCTGACTTGTGTTATCAAAACAACTCTGACTTCTGCCCAGAGCACATTAAAACCAAAGCCTGATTGTTAAGCCTTTGACTCAATGTCTGTAGCAGTTCTATGAAACATGGCGTATAATGATAGGGTAGCGATTTCTATAGACTGAATTTGAGGGAGCCCGTGAGATGGGCTCAGCAGGTAGAGCTGAGCACTTATTATCTGAGCCTGGCACCGAGTCCAGTCTCCAGGACGCACGTAACAGACGGAAGGAGAGAGCCAGCTCTACAGTCACACCAGACAACTGCCTGGACAGCGTGGAGTTTTCTCAGTGGAGCGCTGAAGGCTGAAGGTGAACCAGTAGTCTTTGGAATCTACAAGTGACTGTTACTTTAAGCAACTCATTAAATATTGGCTCATTTATTCCATGTAATAGAGACGCCAAGTTGATCGCAGCAGGCATCTCATTTCCATTTCTAGCAGCTGGGTGGTGTAGCGATTCTGTAGTTCCTGTTTTGTTTTTTTCCTTTTCAAGTGTTATCCACATTCTGACCACAGACTGGAGATGTAAGGAAGGATCTCTGCGGGAAATAAAACTGCAAGGACTCATGTGGGATTTTAGAAATACTGGCTGTGAAATAGACCTGCTCGGGAGGCTGCCCTAAAGGAGGAGAAATGACAAAAACCACAACATTGAGACTGCACCCCCAGAATCAGTACAGACAGTTGTTTGAAAATTCTTAAAGTATCTCATGATATAATTTCTGTTGACCTCAAGCTTTAATTTGGAACCACACACGCAGATGACCCAAACATCTCCTCTGTAGTTGCCTTATTTGAATCAGGGACAGGAATGAACAAAATATGTTCCAGAACTGTGTGCATGCTCTGTAAGTCACTGCCAGTGTCTGAATAAAGGGCTTTCGGAAGTGCAGAAGGTCAGGAGGCGCATGCTGCTACTTGAATCTTAAAACTCCCTGCAGGGGGAGGAGGCTGCTACATCCCCCCCCTTCCTGTCTATCACACCCAGCCTCCAAGTTTGTATGTCTAGAACTTGGATGTTTTCATAAGGAAAGCAGAACTGCGGCATTGTTTTGAGAAGAATTAAGGTAAAGTTTAACCTTTCTGAACTCCTGACTTTCTCCCATACACAATGCCAATCACTGCACCATTTGATGTGTATGTTTCACCCCTTCCATTCTAATTATCTTATTTCAAGTTTATGGTAAGTTACAGATGTTCTCCCAGTAGTGGGACCTTGTGCTAACTACACGCTGCACCTCATGTATTCTCCTTCTCAGTACTCACAACCTTAATCTGGAAAGCATCATTAAGGAATGAGTATCTTTGGTGGTAGCAAAGGAGCGGTACAGTTTCTTCCACGGGCCCTGTTGTAATAAAAGTCTCAGTCAGCTTCTTCCTGCAGTTCACATCTTGATGCAAGGATGCCTCTCGGACACTAGGGGGAGTGAAGTACTAACTAAAGAGATGTAGTTCACTTCCCAGACACCAGGGCGAATCTGGTACCAACTAAAGAGATGCAGTTCACCTCCCGGACACCAGGGGGAGTCCGGTACTAACTAAAGAGATGCAGTTTCTTTCCCAGACACCAGGGGGAGTCAGGTACTAAAGATATACAGTTCACTTCCCAGACACCAGGGTACTAAACAGATGGATGCAGTGCACATTTTGAGACACTTGGGGGAGCCTGGTACTAACTAAACAGATTGCAGTTCAACAGACTCAGGAGGGTTCTTGTACCAAACAGATGGGGGTTCACTTAGGTCATGAATACAATTACCTACTACGTAGCAAGAAAGCCTCAGCAGTCTCCAAGCCTTCCAGTGCCTCTGGGGGCTTCCTGATGGAAAACCACATAAACTGCATTTTTTAATGTTAACTCCATTTAGGCTTCTGTTTTCCTCATATCCTATTTTTAATTACTTCCAATAAATCATTTGCTCAGTCTTCTAGCACTGTCTTTCCTCTATATTTGCCAGATTTATGATGTATTGTTTTATTCTACCCTTAAAGAAGTCAAGCCAAAAGTAGAGGTGAGGGTTACTTTGCTATTTAATGTAGGCCTACTGTGCACACCGCAAGCTGGAGGACTGTAGCAATTAGAGACTGTCCTCAACCCCTCTACCTGCCAGTCAGAGCTGAGTGAGGAATACAGGCTACAATGTTTGGTTTGAATTTATTTGAATGTCTTTATTTTTAATACCAACATCAGCATAAATCTATTTTTGCTAGTAGATCAAAGCTATTTTCACATGATCTGTTTTCTGTCTTGTATTGATCCTGTGAATCAGTGATTTATCTTCGTTGAAAACCTACGTATCAAATGTGTCTGCAAATCAAGATGGTCTACAGTGCAAGCCGATTTTTTGTTTTTGTTTGTTTTTGAAACTGAGTTTAGGGGATGTGGTTGTCAGAAGTGACTCATTTGCTTAATTTGTGATGAATTTTTTTTTATCTTCCTTTGTTACCCCATAGGATATGCTTTTGGGGGGCGGGGAATGAGACTTGTAAATCTTCTATTTAACCATTTGTAAAATCTAACTTGTACCCCACTACCTACACTCCTTTTGCTTCCCCAGAGCTTTCAGTTTGTTGTTCCTCCACCCCTGTGTAGCTCACTGACTGAGAATAAAGAATACAGCAAAGGCTGCCTTGTCTCTTGTTTTTCCTGGCTGTGCATTGCTGTGGTTGACGGAACAGGCAGCGAGATGTTGCCTAGAGTCTGACTGAAGAGCATAACTGCTCACCTGAAGTGATAGGCACCAAGACTGTGAGCTTGGGAAGACCTGAGTTGCCGGAGTCTTCTTCCCAGCATTTCCCAGCGTTCTCAGCTCTTGACATGGGCACTAGTAGCTTGGGAGGTCACCTCTAGTCAAAGGATCGCCTGCTCCACCCGCCGTACTGCACTATTCGGCTTGCTCTGTGTCAGAACATGAAATGGAAGAGTGCGAATTGATCACGCCTGTGTAGTCACACAAATCGTGACTGACCTGTCTCCCTGTCCAAGGCGTATCCCTGAGCATTCAGTGAACTTCATTTGGTTCAAGTTGGTTTGTCCCCGCATTGTGTACAATAGAGTGGTGCTAAAAGGTGTCTGAAAAGCAGCCTAAAATCTTTTTTAAATTATTGGCCACTATTCGCTCATGCTGATATTAAAACATCACAGTCCAGACAACTGAGAGGACAATTTGGAGAATATACCTCAAGCCATTAGTTTAAATATTTAGTCATGTTCTTACTATACCCATAAAATACGAGTGTCGTTGTAGTCACGGACATCAGTAATGAGCAAGCCAGGACTGTGCCCAGCTGGCGTTCTCATACACTTCATGACACAGGCCAACCCAACAGATTTAGGAGAATTGAATGAAGGGCCCAGAGCAGGTGTGAAGCATGGGAGGTTAAAAGGGCAAGAAACTTACTGCCTCAGTGGCCGTTGGAGCTCCCAGAAAGGAGACACCATCAGGAGCGTGGCTTTGAAGGAGCATGCCACTTGGCTAGACAACCCAGAACTGGCTGGAAGAGCTATCCCTTCCTAGGTCTCAAATCAGCCACTCATGTAACAGTTTTAATGAGCTGAGAGGAGGCTCTTCTTAGCTGTCATTTAAACTCACAGACTGGGAAGGATACATTAATTAAGACTCTTAAATTTGGTTAAAGTCCTGGGAGTAATTTACACACACACACACACACACACACACACTTTTCCCAGGTATTTCAAACCTAGGCAACCCAGGGCACAGTGTTGATCAGCATTTTAGCACTACCACGGGTCTGGGACACAATTGTTATGCTGCTAGGGACAAATTTCTTTCCATAGATTTCATATTGTTTTATAGTGTCTTTGAAATTGAAAGTGGGGACAAGGTGATATTTGATTTGCTTGCACTGGAGTTTCTCTTGTTGCCCAGGATAGACACTACAGGTATGTGCTTCCATGCCCAGTTATCACTCAGGAACTTTTCAAAGGAGCTGCACAAAAGGCGGACCCAGATGCTGCTGTGATGTAGTCTTGGGGACACATTTATGGAGAAAAAAAAAACAGTTCTAAATCTAGCCATGTCTCTGCCTTTACAAGCCACACATCTGGTGGCAAGCTGGTAGGCTAGTCAGTCATCACAGTGTGGTCAGATGTTGCCCACATTGTCCAGGGAGAGGTGATGGAAGTTCCTCTAAACTGGTGACAAATCTAGAGGAAGTCTGGGCCTCAGTGACAGGGATGAGAGAGGGGAGGACCTGACACCCAAAGCAAAACAATGCTCCTGGCTTTGCCCAGGTCATTCTCTGTTCTAACGTTGAGTCCTGCTAACCAGGAGTTGCTGCACTCTTAGATGAACTGAGATAACTGGTCAACCTACACTATTGAGTTGTCATATCCTCTCTGGATGTTCTACGAGAACTCTAGAGAGAGAGGCTGGGGCCACAGGTGTGGAACAAAACAAGTCTTCCATTCTCACCAAGCCAGTGGGATTCCTTTGTTTACATCATTATGGCTGCCTGTCACATCAGTACAAATGCCTTTGGTCCATGGATCCGCTTGGCCATATTTTTCTTGTTGCAGCCTACTATGTCTGAAATACAACCAACCTCTCACTCTTGCCATAGCCTTTTAAAAAACGTTTTATTTTTATGTATACACACACACAAACACGTGCACACAGAGACATGCATGCATGCACACACGTATGCATACATGCATTTAGTGCGAGCAAGACACACACACACACACACACACACACTCACACTTGTGCTCTGATCCCCTCAAGCTGAAGTTTTGGCAGTTATGAGCAGTCTGACGAGGATACTGGGAACTGATCTTGTGACCCTGAAAAAGCAGCAAGCGCTCTTAATGACCACCCATCTCCCTAGTCCCACCCCCCCCCCTACACACACACACAACCTTTTTTTTTTTTTTTTTGATTTGGATTTTTGAGACAGGGTTTCTCTGTATAGCCCTGGCTGTCCTGGAACTCACTCTGTAGACCAGGCTGGCCTCGAACTCAGAAATCCACCTGCCTCTGCCTCCCAGAGTGCTGGGATTACAGGCATGCGCCACCACTGCCTGGCTCACACACAGCCTTTTAGAAAAAGCTTTTGAGGAGAACAGATGGGGAAAAGCTGGACAATATCCAAAACATGACCATTTTTCTTTTTTAAAATCTCATATGTTCTTAAGAGGAAGGGAGTTTGGCTTCCCCACACCAAAAAAAAAAAAAAAAAAAAAAAAATTGAACCAAAGTGAGTGCCATCAGCTCTCTGGGGCCTGTATCAAAGCCCAGAAACAAACTTAGGCTCAGCTGCTTCCTGGGTGTGTGACAAGGGTGGTTCTAGGGAGCCACATTCAGACACTGGATAGGAGGGGTTCTGCTGATTAGTGAATGAGCAACAAGGCCAGTCCCCAAAGGAGCCAGTGATCCCCCAGAAGCCTGGCTGTTCCCAGGAGAGCACTTATGTGACATAACTTGGCTATCTTAAAAACAACAACAAACCCAGAGTTGGCATGAAGGTAGTGCAGATGCATACATGTAGGCAAAATACTTGTGATGGTCTGAATAGGTTTGCTCTCCCTAGACACATGTGTTTGAGTGCTTGGCCCATGGGGAGTGGCACTCCAACAAGTGTGGCCTTGTTGGAGGAAGTGTGTCACTGTGGGGATGGGCTTTAAGGTCTCCTATGCTCAAGCTCCATCCAGTGTGGAATCCAGTCCTCTTCTGCAGATCAGGATGTAGATCCTCAGCTTCTCCTGCATCATGTCTGTCTGTGTGCTACTATGTTTTCCACCAAGACAATGATGATCTAAACCTCTGAACCTGTAAGCCAGCATCAATTAAATGACATCTTTTATAAGAGTTCCTTCAGCCATGATGTCTCTTTCATAGCAATAAAACCCTAAGACAGAAGTTGGTACCAGGGACTGGGGTATTGCTGGAATAGGCCTGACCATGTGTTTGTTGGAAGGAATGTGGATTTTGGAACATTGGATTAGGAAAGCAGTAGAATGCTTTCAGTGTGGCTTAATGCTAGTAGGAACATGGAAGGTGTGGTGCTGAGGGTGATTTGAACTGAGCAGCCAGGCTCAAGAAGTAAGAAGGATCCTTTAGGGTGTCTCTCAGTGCTACTTAGTGTCCTGTGATTAAAGTCAATGGGAAACTGCAACAGCAATCCAAGCAGGATGATAGAGGACACAGACCCATCAGGAATGAAGGTGTGGCCCACTTCTCCAGGAAAAGATCCAAGACCTGCACGCAGAGAATGTAGGAAATACAGAATAGGTAGTAGAGGAAGATAGTTATAAATACCATCTAAGGCCACACGACCAGTTGCAGAAGCGAGGATTATAGTTGACATGAGTACTTCTGCTGTACTTTGTTAAGATATGTATTTGTACAAATGTTTGTGTTTTCTTTCAATTTCCTAAACACCAATTATCATATTTATGTTTGAGATACCAAAGTATGTTCCCCAAAGGACAATGACACCTATTCCAAATTTGCAATGTGTTTGTAGTTGTACAGGTGATAGTTATATTAGGCATTATTATGACCTGGGACATGCTATTGTTTTCATTTGGCCATAAGAAGATATGATTGTATGTCAAGTTGATAAGGGGTAGATTGTGATACCTATTCTCCACTGTCAACCTGACTATACCTAGAATGAACTACAACCTAGACATAGAGGACACATTTGTGATCCAGGTCTTGAGGCAGGAACACAACATGCTTTTGTTCCAGATCTTGAGGCTGAAAGACAAGGGCTTTTGATTCAGATCTTGTTATGTGATGACATATGCTTTTGATCACATGTCTTTAATTGACACACATCTTTAATCCAGATCTCGAGGCACAGTGTCCATGCTTATAAAGATCTATAATTAAAAGAAATTAAAGGAAAGTTTAGATCCGGGTGTGGTGGTACACACCTTTTATTCCAGCACTTGGGAGACATAGGCATGAAGATCCCTGAGTTCAAGGCCAGCCTGGTCTACAGAACAAGTTTCAGAACAGTCAAGACTAGGCAGTTCAGAAAACCATGGCAAACAGAAAGCTCTTGAAAATAGAATGAACAAGGGGACATGTTCTGGCCCCAGCAAGCAGCAGAACTTGACAGCTTCGGCCACATGATTCTGTCTTTAGAATCAAGGATGGAATTTCCCGCTGCTACTAAGGAAAGTTGCTGAGGCCAAATATATGGCAGGGGTGTCCCTTCATGGAGGCCCAGAGAGGCCATTGTGTGGAACTGTGAAGTTGATGCCTTGATTACCTTGGAGACCCCAAGATGTTGGAGATGCTAGAGTGGTGGGATACCTGTCAGGGAAAGCTGCTAATGGGGAGTGGAACTAGTTCATGAGAAAGAAGTGTGTTGCAATCAAGAAAGCTGGAAGGAATTGGAGATCTACAGAACACTTTCACCAGACATGGAAATGCAGAGTTTCGCAGTAGAACGTGGCAGCTTCGGCCACATGATTCTGTCTTTAGTGTCAAGGATGGAATTTCCTTCTGGTACTAAGGAAAGTTTCTGAGGCCAGGAATGTATCAGGGATGTCCCTGCATGGAGAGGCCATTGTGTTAAAGGAGATACTGGGTCTCCTTCCACGTCTAAGGAAAGCCACTGGGGCCAGATACATGGCAGGGAGTTTGCCTGCTGGTTTTTGGTTTTGCTTTGGTCCAGTATTTCCTCACTGTGCTCCCTTCCCTACATTTTGGAATGATAATTTACATCCTGTGCCATTGTATGTTGGAAATAGGTTATCTGGGTTCTCTCTCTCTCTCTCTCTCTCTCTCTCTTTCTCTCTCTCTCTTTGATTTTATAGGTGATTACAGTTAAGAGATTGCATCAGTCTCAGAAGAGACTTTGAACTTTGGACATTTAAACATTGTTTAGACTGTGATAGACTATGGGGACTTTCGAAGTTAGACTAACTGCATTTGTTATGGCTACAAGCCTATAGGGGCCAGGGAGTAGAATGTGGTGGTTTTAGAAATAGAAATTTTTACTTGGCACAGTGATGGTGGCACATGTCTCTAGAGGATAGGATGGGAGGATTGCTATAAGCTTTGAGGCTAGCTACATATAGAGCAAATATCAGGCCAGCTTCTGGTACATAGCAGATACTGACCCAAAGAGCCAAAACCATAAGATAAGGAACTGAAATTTTACATGCCAATTACCCCAGTGCTAAGGAGCCTGAGGCAGTGAGGCCACTGGAAATTCAAATCCAACCTGGGTGTGCTGGTTACTCTGTTAATTTGCACAAACTGGAGTTGTCTGGGAAGATTAAATATCAATCAAGGAATTCCCCCACAGATTGGCCTGTGGGACATTTCCTTGATTGATAATTGGTGTGAAAGGGCCAGCCTGGGGTGTGTGTGGTGCCATCCCAGCCTGGGGTGTGCTTGGTGCCATCCCAGCCTGGGGTGTGCGTGGCAAGCTGAGCAAGCTGTGGACAGCAAGCAGCGAGCAGGCCAGTGTTCTTCTTCCGAGGTCTCTGCTTCAGTTCCTGCCCTGGCTTTCCTCTGTGATGGGTGATAAAGTGTAAGTGGAAAAACAAACAAACAAACAAAAAAGACCTTGCTTCCCCAAAGTGCTTTAGGTCATGGATAGAAAAGGGTACTGAGATCCATGGACTATTGCCTTGACAGACTGACCATGACGTTTTGGGGGAGGATTGCAGAAGTATTTGGAACTTTGGTCTGGAAAAGCCATCAAATATTCAAAACTTAATGGGCTGTTCTGTGGGAGCTTGGAGGATTACTGAGTTGAGAGAAATACAGTCAGCAGAGGCCTGGCTCATAACATTTCAGAGGGAAGCAAAGTCTCTCTCGGGCTGTTCAGATGATATTCTGAATTAAGAACATGTGGTTTCTGTTTTACTAGGGTGGATGAATTAGCTGTGATTAACTAGACTACAGGCCACTGAAGTGAATCTGTTGCTTTACTGGGACATGTGAGCTGGGGTTAGCTGGGGCCTGTGAAGTCAGCTGTGGTTAACAAGAGGCAGCAGCATTGAGGTGAAATCTTCTGGGAAGTATTATTTCAGGGTGCACACACACACTGTGGTCCAAATGGACCAATGTTGCCTCTCAAGATGACAACCCAATTTGGCAGTGTATGAGAGGTTCCCACGTGGCATTGGTTTTAAAGGCACAAAATGGTTGAGGGGAACAGCTCAGCCTTGGCACCATGTGACAGGATTGGAGTTCCTGTAGAAAGACCCTGAAGCCATTTGTAAAGGTGCAGAGTCCATTGTGGAGTCTCGGGGTGGAAGGGAACATGGAGAAAGGCTGAGCTTTGGTTCCACAGACCAAGAGTGTACAGAGCCATATTGGGGCAGTCATGCACATGGTTTGAGTTTGACATTGGTCAAGGACAATCCCTGGCTTCAGGCAGGAATCTGTCTTTAGGACATAATAGGGAAGTAGGTTAAAGCAGGAATTTTTATCCTAGGGTGAAGAAGCTCAGTGAAGGTTAAGCTCATTGTTCCTCCAGGTCTAGGAATTCCTGAATTAAGCAGGTGACTCAGCCAGCTGCTGGAGCAGTCAAGACAAGGACCTCCAAGAGAAGCTAGACAATTTCCACCGGAACTCAGCCTGGAGTCTGGGGTGAAGGGTTTGCCCAAACTGTTAAAAGTTCCGACCGCCATTAAAGTTTCTGGCCTTGATCGGTGAAATATTGTCTTGGCCCTCCTTTCTTTTCACCCCTTCCTCATCCATCCCTCAGCTTCTGTTCCAACAACCCAGTTCATAATAGCTGCAGGCAGCTATGGAATACAACACAAGAGGTTCCATGACCTTCCAGAACAAGTGCCACCAGCTATGACCCAAGTGTTCAAATACATGAGCCTCTGGGGGAACAATTCACATCCAAACCATAACATAGGTACGCATACACACGTGAATGAATTTATGGCCTTTTAAGAGTGAGAAGGGTACAGTTTGCATCAGACTGGAACAGGGAGAAAGAGGCCCCATGGCTCCTGACCATCAGGCTCAGTTGCTTCCCAGGACTATGATTGGTTTTCACTACGGCATTAACTGTAATGTTTCAGCAATGAAATGGTGAATCATGGTGAAGTCTTAAAAGAGACTAGTCATAAAATGGGTAAGATTTAGAATTATGATGCTGACATTTGCAGGAACTAGATGTCTGAGCATGGGTGACACAGGACTTCCACCACAGTGGAGACTTGGAAATACCCTAACCATATCCATTATGGCTGGTCCCTAGAAAATCATCCTTATTACAATTCATTCTTAGGACAGATTCTAAGAACTAGCTGGGACTGGTGAGTTGGAGGGACCAGTAATGTGTCAGGAATTCCCAAGATCTCCTTTTAATCTTTAAAACAGTTTTTTGACAGGTCCCATGTAACCCGGGCTGTTTTGTGACTTACCACATAGCCAGGCTGGCCTTGAACTTACCATCCTCTTCTCTTTTTAACAAAGTGCTAGGATACCAAGCATGTGCAATTCTGAGGTACCATAGAATTCTACTCATTTGACACATTTGTACCATTTTGCATTCTTTTGTTTTCTTTTGTTTTGTTTTTTTGGATTTGGTTTTTTCGAGACAGGGTTTCACTGTGTAGCCCTGGCTGTCCTGGAACTCACTCTGTAGACCAGGCTGGCCTCCAACTCAGAAATCCACCTGCCTCTGCCTCCCAGAGTTCTGAGATTACAGGCGTCACCACCAGCACCTGGCTCACTTTTGCATTCTTAAGAATTACTAGGACAATTATTGTTTCTCTGTGTCTCATTTTTCAAATTAAGTGGACCATAATCTTATTATATAACCATCTTCATTTTATAATATAGAATTTAATCAAATAACACACATCGAAAGCTATCTAGCAAGCCATGGTGGCACATACCTTTAATTTGGCTCTCAGGAGCCAAAAACAGACAGATCTTGGTGAGTTGAAGGCCAGCCTGGTCTACATACTAAGACTCTGTGTCAAAACAATGAGTACTGAACACATAATGGAGGATATAAATTTAGCTTTTTCCTTGTTCCTAAGCTGAGAATTTAAAGTACATTATCTGCCTTCTTAAAACTAGATTTTGTGGCCACATAATATTTTGTAACAGGAGAAGAAAGTGTGACCATAAAGCCTGGCATTGGAGTCTTTAGGAAAGGGGCTGCCTTCATTGATGAGCATCTTAAGAAAAGGAAACCTGAGAGATGGGTCTCCCAGGATCGCTGCTGTGTAGGACTTAGCTGCTGGCTTTAGTTTCTTGTTTACCCAATGGTTTAGTAACACCTTCCATACACTCTGTGGTTTTATATGTGCACATGACAACCAGGAGCTGTGTTCCATCCCTCGATCTGTCCCAAGGAAACTGGGCAAATGTACTAGTTACAGTTTCATGGAAATGACTCAATACTTGGCCACCAAATGGAAGAAGAGCTGTTTTTGGTTTACAGTGTAAGGATATAGTCCACCATGCTAAGGAAGGCATAGTGACAGGACTGTTGCATGCCTAATGATATTGTCCTTGCAGTTGGGATGCAGAGAGGAGACAGGAAATGGAGCTAGCACCCAGTGGGTGACTTCCTCCATTGAAGCCCCACTTCCTAAAAGCTCTACAGTCTTACAGAATAGCGCCACCACCTGGAGACCAAATGTCCAAACACATGAGCCTATGAGGGGTATTTTACATCTAAACCACAAGAGTAAGCTTGAGTGAGTTTGTGGGTGCATGACTTTAAAACTGGAAGTGAGTGTGAGAGTTGGAGAGAAATGGTGGGGAAAGGGTGACAGCTGCCTATGACACCCTTCTAATTCTCAAGTCTCTCAGAAAGACAGATTGTCCCCTCCTTCTTAAAGCATGCAGGATGGACCTGCGGATGTAGCTCAGTTGGTAGGTTGTTGGCTGGCATGCACACAACCTTGAGTTTTATCCCCCACACTGCTTTTTCCAGCATTTGGGAGGTAGAGCCTGAAGAATCAGGCATTCAGGGTCATCCTTGGCTATTGAATGAGTTTGAAGGTAACCTGGTTATAGTAGACCTTATTTAAAGTCATAAACGGGAGCTTAAGAGATTGCTTAGTTATTAGAGGCGTACACTGCTCTTGTAGAGGACTCGTTATGTTTCCAGCACATGGGATGTTCACAATTGCCTATAACAAGGGCTCCAGAATATTCCACACCTGCGTCTGGTTTCTGTGGATATTGGCACCCATGTGCACATGTACATGAGTATACACACACACACACACACACACCACTTCTTTTTAATTAAAAAAAAACCCTGCAGGATGATTTATTTTCAACTTTGACCTCATATACTTTGAATACATTTGAGCATTCCAGACACATCTATGAAATTAAAGAGAGGGAAATTAAAGACAAGAGGATACTCAAAACTGAAGGAAAAGCAAACAGAGGCTGTGCTGGACTCACGTCACGGCATCTGAATCTTTCTGTGATCTTGGAAAGTCCAGAGATTTCCACAGCTGTCAAAGGCGAGGGATTAGAAAGACACTGGAGTCCGTCCCAAATCACAAGAGGTTCTCAAAAAGACATATTTTCTCTTTCTGCCTAAAGACTGCAGGACAGAAACTGGGGTTGTAGATCAATTTGTAGGGTGCTTGGAACACCTGGAGCTGGTGATCTTTCAGGGATGGACTCCCTGTTCTATGTAGCTGTTCCTTGCTATCCACAGGGATTGACTTCAGGGCACACACAGATTCCCCAATCCACAGATGCTCGAATTTCTCACACAGAATGGCTCAGCACTTGCTTATAGCCTGCACATAGCCTCTCCTAAGCAATCAATAATAATTGCTAACAGAATACAATTACTATTTGGTGTGGACAGTTGTTATACTGGTTTAGGACAGTGACAAGAACTGTATGTTCCAGGGAAAGGAAAAAGTCTTTCCTTTTCCCCCACGGATTCTTTGTTCTTGTCCACAGATTCGGGGCCTGTGCATCCCAGGCCCAATCCTATGCATGAAGCCTCTTGCTCGCAACCCCCGCACCCCCCAGTGGTTTTAACAAGGAGGGCGAAGCCTGGGGATATGGCACAGCAGTGCTTGCCTAGCATTCCCAAAGCTCTGCTTCAGTCCTCAGCACTATCAAAATATAAACGAAAGAGAAGAGAAAAGAAAAGAAACAAACAAACTGGGTGCAGAAGCACAAACCAGGAATCTAATCTAGTGCTCCAAAGGTTGGAGCAAGAAAATCTGAAATTGCACTTGTCCTTGCCTACACAACCAGGTTGGGGATAGCCTGGACTACACTGAGACTATCTCAAAAGACAAGAAAAAAATCGTATAAAGGAAAGGGTTGAGAGGGAGCTATAGTAAGAAGTTCAATACGATTAAGACTGTTAATTAGCCATGAAAACTCTTTACACAATACACAATGCATCTGAAGTTGAGAGTCTATGTGAGGCCTACCCCCCAAAAGAACAAATTACAAAGTAGTAAATGGAAGAAGAATGCGAGCTGTCATCAACATCAAAGATGAGCGTAATTAAAACGAATTCGTCGTGAGCCACATTAAAATGAAGGTCGTGGGTATTTGGATTTATGATTTTGACTGAAATGCACACCAGTAACGGCACTTTATGGTCAGCCATCGGATCTAACTTGGTGTGTCATCAGTTAGAGCTGGAGATGTCTACATCCCAGGCAGAACTGGATTCCAGCTGAGCCGGCGATATAAGATTAAACACGAATTCACTTCCGCCCCAAAGGCTATCAGCCTGAGTGGAATCGACTGGTTTTCTTTAAGAAAGATATAAAACTTGAGTTGCTGCAGATGCATTTGCAGGACAGTGAAGACAGATTTCCCAGACATGAAGACGAGGAAGGAGCTGTTTACACTAACTGATGAGTTCTGCCTTACACCCTCCGTTGCGGCTGGACCCTCAGAGCCAGAACAGCGAGCCAGGGTCCGAGAGCATGAAGTTGTGTGTATCTGTAACCAGCACCGCCCCACCACGCAGCTCCAGGTGGGGTGACTGTTGCTGGGAATTATCCAAGTCTCTCAAGTTAGATCCTTCGCCAGTCAGGGTCAACTCATTCCATGGCCTCCCTTTTTATTTAATATTTTATTTTTTCTTTTATGTGTATGTGTATGTTTCTGCCTAGAGCAGGCCAGAAGAGAATGCTGGACCTTCAAGCCTGAGTTACAGGTGGTTATGAGCTGTCTCCCAGATGCCCAGAACTGAGCGCAGGTCTTCTACGAGAGCAGCAAGTGCTCTCTCTTACCTGCCGAGACATCTTTCTAGGCTCCTCCTTTTAGAGAACAGATTTCTTATCTGTGAGTGTGTACATGCACTTGTGTGTACACGTGTGTATTTGTGTGTATGTGTATTTGTGTGTCTGTTTATGTGTATATGTGCAGGTGCCCATGGAGGCAAAAGGAGAGCTTTAAATCCCATGTGAGCGTCCTGATGTGGTTATAGGAGTCGATCCGGCCCCTTTCAAGTAGCTTTAGGCTTCTGTGCAGTTTTAACTCCATCTAGACGTCAAGAAGACATGGAGCCTCCAGGTTAGATCTCCCAGGAGATTGTTGCTTGTTGCCTATGCTTGTTGGAGTTCTTTTTTTTTATTTTCTATATTCTTTGTTTACATTCCGAATGCTTTCCCCTTTCCCGCTTCCCCCCCTCCCCATCGGTCTCACAAGCCCTCTTCCCTCCACCCATTTCCCAATCACCCCCCTCCCATTTCCCTGTCCTGGTACTCCCCTACAATGCTGGATCAAGTGTTTGCAGAACCAGGGTCCTCTCCTTCCTTCTTCTTGGGTATCATTTGATATGCTAATTGTGTCTTGAGAATTCAGAGCTTCTGGGCTAATTAATATCCACTTATCAGTGATTGCCTTGTTGGAGTTCTTAAAGGCACGTTACTGTAACCTGAAAATACTGACCAGAGCTATAATCTGGAGGCCAGGAACTGATGCCCTCAGATTTGAGTGACCAAGGGACCTGTCCCAGACCACAAAGAAGCTAAAGTAGCTTTGATGACCTACCACAGATTCAAACACTTATCTTAATTTAACTAAAAGTGTTTTGAGTGAAATGGGAGAAAAAACAGAGACAGCGTGAAAAGAAGAAAAAGCACCTCATGGTCGTTTTGATTGCCAACTTGAAACAACCTTGAATAACCTGGAAGGAGCCTCAGTCTGGAATTGTCTAGGTAAGCCTGGCTTGTGGTGTTGTCTTGATTGTCTTGGTCAAGGGCAGATGCAGCATTAGCCACTAGATAGGGGCCATGCACTGCACAAGAGATGGATAATCAAGTCTTAGACATGCTGGTGTTTATTCTCCCGTGTTCCTGCTCTTCCCTGACTGTGCCTGTGACTAGCAACTTCAAGTTCCTGCCTTGACTTCTTGGAGACAACAATGGACTGTGACCTGGATTGGAATCAGAATAAATTCAGTTTGTTAAAGTTGTTTTGTCTGGATATTTTAATCACAGCAACAGAAATGAAACTAACTAACTAAATAAAACTAACTAAACATTTCTTTAATGCAAGCACTCGGGAGGCAGAGGCTGATAGCTCTGAGTTTGAGGCCAGCCTAGTCTACATGGTAAGACCCCATCTCAAAACAAAACAAAAAAACAAAATACACCTCCAAAAGGATGTTTTTTTTTTAACCTTCTTTGTCTTTTTATACTTTACTTATGATGTGCCAGAGAGAGAGAGAGAGAGAGAGAGAGAGAGAATTTTCTGTGTGCTCCCCACCCCTCATTTATCCTATTTAGTATTCTATGAGATATCTAGATCTGTATGGGTTTTTTGTTTGTTTTTGTTTTGTTTTTATTTGTTTCTTTCAGACAGGGTTTCTTTGTGTAGACCTGGCTGTCTTGGAACTCGCTCTGTAGACCAGGCTGGCCTTGAACTCAGAGCTCCACCTGCCTCTGTCTCCCAAGTCCTGGGACTAAAGGCGTGCGCCACCATGGCACAGCTGGGTCTAACCACGTTAATTAACTGACAATGTTAATTTGAGAATTTCTCTGTCCTAATTGCTCTGGGTATTTCCTCTGGTTTCTTCTCTCAGTGTGACTCTCTCCCTTACATCTCTATCGACATATCCAGAAGCCTGGAAGATTACTTCTTCCTCTGTCTGTGTCCTGTGATCTAATGAGGCCTCAAAGGCAGGCTCGGTGCCTGGGCAGAGCCTTCATCTCCAGCATGCTGTGTGAGCTTATATTCTCATCTGCCTGCTTGCACCACTCCTGGGCTCTGTCTGGGGTGTTCTGAGCCCGATTCTCTTCTCCAGTTCTCTCATGTCGAACCCTTCAGTTTATATCAACTCCCCAAGTGAATGCAGACCTCACAGGGTAAGGGCTCAGCCTCTGGCTCATCCATGTTCAGCTATCATCTAGGGAAGGGGTCCCTGTCACTCCCTCCCCTGTCTCAGTCATCTCCTAGAATGGCTCATGCAGAACCCAGAAGAGTGCTTTTTATTATTGTCTGGTTATTATAAGGGAGACAACTCAAAAAATAGGCTAGCAGAAGAGATATGTTTTGGTGGGCCTTGTAGTTGTTTCTTGTGAGCTGGGGTATTGTACTGGGTAACTGGGCAGAATGGCTAGAGGCGAAGGGGCTGTATAATGACCTGATAAAACCTCGAGGATGTTGACTCTAGTAAAACAGCTCTCTTTTAACAAATATTTTACTTATGTATGTGTGCTCTCGTGGGTGTGTCGGTATCTACAGAGCACCCAGGTCAGAAGATGATGTCAGATCCTTTGGGGCAGGGGTGACAGGCATTTGTGAGCCACCTGTCACGAGTGCCCTTATCACAATCCTGGTTCTTGTGCCTGAGCAGGAAGTGCTCTTAGCCACTGAGCAATCTCTCCTGTCTCAAAGTAGCTTTTCTTGAAAATAGGTCTTGTTAAGAATTTATCTGAAATCTTAAAATTGACTGTTTTCTTCTCTGTCTGCTGGTAACAGAGGGAAGTGTTCTGGGATGGTCTATGGGCGCACCTTGATTGGAGTCAGACTGTAATGCAGTTCAGGTGAGGTGGCGGAGATGGGGCGTTCATGAGTTAAAAGTCAGCATGAGGCGCACAGAGAATTTGAAGCCAGACTGGGATAAACAAGCCCTTGTATTAAGAACATATCAATGCAAAGAACTTGCTTAGAAATCCTGGGCATAAAACTCACAATAGCACGGGAAGTGTTAACTCACAGCCAATGCGCCCTGACCCTGAGCCTTGATCACAGCAGATATTTTCCTGCAGCTGTGCAAGTGCCCGCCAGGTAGTCCGCTCTAGCAGCTGTGGTTTCCGGTATCTGTCCTTCTGGGAAAGAGATTTGCCCTCTGACCCCTCTTCTCCACAAGACCCAAGGAAAGCATCTGATTTTTCACTCCATCCAGTTTATTCTTTCTCTTGTCTTCTCTTTTGCTTTTCCTTGTTTGAGACTGGATCACATACAATGCAGGCTGGCCTCCAAGTCACAGTATAGCCAAGGATGACCTTGAACTTCTGACCTTTCTGCGGTTACCAAGTGCTAGGATTAAAGACACGCATGCTGCGGTGTCTGGTTTATAAGCCCAGGGCTCATGCGTGCTAGACAAGCTCTCTATCGGGCCACAGGTCTTCACTTGATGGTAGTAGTGTACGGTTTTTGTTTGGTTGTGTTTTTCTTGATGCTTGGTGTCAGGTACCCAGACTGTCATCACCTGACCTTCAACTCCTCATCCTCCCACCATTTCTCCTAAGTGGGATGCTTTCTGGTTTCCACTTACTTGTTAAGTCTTAAGCCATGTCTTCTTGCTCCTTACAAGCAATAGCCATCATTTTTTTTAATGGTTCTGTTTGTTGTCATTTTATCAACTAGAATATGAGCTCTGAGCTGCTCCCCCCAGTGCCCAGAATACAACCTGAACCTACCAGAGATGGAGTGAATGTGGTGAGTGGGTTTTCCTTCCTTCCTTCACCCATGAAGCTAACAAAATAAAATATCATCCAGTACAAACTTAATATTATGTAATTTGATATAAGACCACCTATGTTTGAACTGGTAGTTGAAACCATTTAATAAAGTAAATTAATTTTGGTGGAACTAGATTACCCTGGGGCAGTGCCTTCAATCTTCATGATTTCCCAGCACAGACAGAAAGTAAAATGTGTTCAATAACTAACCAAAGGCTTTCATCTCAAAGACCCAAGACCTCAGGGTCTAGCCTTACTTGCTTCCAGTGTGCTGCACCAAATACACTTTGATATAATGGGGATGTTTAGGACCAGCAAGATGGCTCAGTGGGGTGAGGGTGTCTGCCACCAGGCCTGATGCCCTGAGTTTGATTCCCTACAATCTACATGGTGGAAGGAGAGAGATGGCTCCTAAAAGTTGTCCTCTTGCCTCTACATATGTATGTCTGCCTGCACAGAGAGGGAGAGAGAGAAAGGGGAAGGGTAGAGTGGGGAAGGGGGAGAGGAAGTGGAAGAAGGAGGGGTGTGTCTGTGTGTGTTTAATCCACTGAACCCATTAGCCAGATTGATCAGAGTGATCTCCAAAGACTGCAAAGCAAAGACCAAGAAGATGAGTAAGATGGTCAAGACTCTACACTGTAGAGAAAAGATTGAAACTGGGTGTGGCGGCAGAGGCTGTAGTATTAGCTCTTAGTTCAAGGCCAGAGTTGGCTTTCATAGCAAATGTGAAGCCAGTATGGGTTATAAGAAAAGTGGAGTGAAAAAAAAATGGTTTAAAAAAAAATCCCTAAACCAAACTCATGCCATCCTACTGTCATGCAAATCCCTCCTCAGGGATATGGTCTCATCTTTCTTGTTGGTTTCCAGTCTAGAATGCTCTACCTGGTGCTGTGCCCCTCCCCCATCACCAGGGCTCTATCCACCAGCTCCCAGCAGCCCAGCATCCTGGCCTTCCCAACAGCTCTCCTCCCCTGAGCTGTTGTGGCGGGTGCTTGGCCTACTACTCTGAGTGTGCTGTAACTGGGTGACTGGGTTCAACCTTCAATTTCGAGGTGAAACACCAGGTACTCAGACAGGTCACGTCGAAGAGTCAAGCTGGCCACAGACTACCCATGGGCACGCCGGGGAAGTGGCTGTCTGGGTCCTCTGTGCTTTTCCACGGCTCAGCTTAAGTTCTCTGTTAACAATAACACTTATGATTTATTGATGGTGATAACTGACTCAGCAAAGAGTCTGTATGCTCTATAGCGACGACCAGATGGTCCTTGATAAAACATTAATACAGCCAAAGCAGATGGCATTTAATAAGAGATCATATAAGTCTGTCTGGGAGCCTTAGAAAACATTTTTTTCTAGACTGCCTAATAGGGAATTATCAGGTGCCTTATAAAAAGAGGAAATCAACTCCAAGCTGTGATGTGAGAAAATGTTTTTGGTTGTTGCAGATATCAGATAATAAAAGGTTTTAAATGTAATTTTATCCCAGATTTTTAAAATCTAGCATGATTGTTGTTTAGAGCAATTCATAAGAAATGGTAGAGTCCTTACTAAAAATAAATGAAAGCTTTCAGAACGCCTTTCTTTCTTGAAGTTCCCTCTAAAGCCACACTATACCTTTCTTCCTACTGTTAGAGTAAACCCAGTGTCTATAATTCACAAAGATTTTTTGATTGTTCAATTGGCTATTCTTGTTTGTCTGCCGACTGGCAGTATTAAAATGTTTTGGATTTGTTTGTTTGTTTCTTTGTTTGTGGAGAGACCTGCTAGAGAGCAGGCTAGCCTTGAACTCTTGATCCTCCTGACTGCTGCGGTCATAAGCATGTGCTATCATCCCAATCAAAATAATTTATGTTAATATCAGGATGAGATACAATAAACCCGTGACTAGACCACATGGGCTGCTTTAGGATTCACAATCAGAGACCTCTGCAGAACTGAAGAGCTAGGTAAGGTGCCACAGCCTGTGGCCCCACCATTCAGAGTCCTGGGGGAAGAAGACAGAGTTCAGAGCTAGCCTTGGCCACTCTGGGTGGGATCCGACTGGGGTACCACAGGAAGATTCCGTCTTAAAACCAAACCAAACCGACAAAAAATGTGCTTAAAAATCAAACAGAGAATAGGTAGAACATTTTTGAATAGATGAATCTTATTTAGCCAGAAAGTAAAAGGCATCTATATTTAGATGTTTGATTCATTCCCAATCTACCTATCAGGAAGAAGTCTAAAATCCAAGTGTGGACTCAGGCCTGGACTCAAACCTTCCAGTCCTAGCCAGACTCCATCTCTGCCTTTTGGTTGCTGCTCTGTTCTTCTCAGACCATAAACCCTTGCAACTTGCTATGTCGTTCAGGCTGGCCTTGTGCTTGCCTGTGTGCATGGCTATGTGTGGGTCAAAGGTTAACATGCAGTCTTCTCAGTCAGCCTCTGTCACTGCCATTTGCTTTGGAAGGCATGCAATGCCCCAAATTAACCTGTAAACCCAGGAACCAGGTAACTCCTTGGGAGGCTGGGAGTTGTAGTTCTTGGAAAAATAGCAAAGCCTCATGGAAAAGTATGGTTGCCTATAGGTCTGTACTTATAAGCCCCTGCAACCGTGGCTCGAGGCTGCTCTCAGCTGGGAAATGCCTGGAAATGGTCCTGGCCAAAGTCCACCATCTCTCAGTATTTTGTATTTAATAAAGCTTGGTCCAAAATGGTGGAGTTGATTTTCTCCGGTGAATCTCCGAATTCACAGACACTGGGACTTTTCTTGTCTCCGGTTTGAGGAAGTTGGCCCTTGAACGTGGAGAGCAAAGCCACTTGGAATCAGAAGTTCCTGAGAGCCCACTTCCTACTGGCTGCCTAGATTCTCCAGAAAAACTAGGCTCAGCGTGAACTTACATGTACGGTCCTTTGAGCAGAAAAAGAGATATGTGCAGATTTCAAAGTGTGATAGAAAAAAATGCTCCCCCTCTACCAACAGTGAAGAAAAACAAAACCTAGACAACAAAAATCCAAGGTGCACAGGTGAACAGCATTCAGCTCCAGAAGCTACTTCTTCCTTTGTCCACACTGGCAGACATCTGGCTGGTGTGTTTAAGGAGCAATCAGAATGGAGTCATATGCCAAGATCAGTTTTTCTTGCCAACCTGCTTTTCCCATTGCAATTAGCCTTTTAAGAACCCTACAAACAACCGTGTACACAGTTCCCTGTCCCCCTCCAATTACAACCCAGCTAGGAAGCTTTATTGGTAATAAATTGCTCTAGATGAAACTACCACACCCTTGCCTACCATAGCCACAGTGCCATCTACATTCTCAGCTGTCCGTTGACCCGGCAGATGAGTAAGAAAAGATCATTTTTAGAAAACAGACTGTTCATACAAACTGAGGAAACATTATTTAACTGAAATCGGCCCCTCTGTCTGGGCTGTCCCAGAAGGGGTTCTCCCATCAAAACCAAGATGGTTGAGGCGTCTTTGTTCTCTAAGGCATTTTGTAGCTGAGTTTACTGCTGTCTCTTTATTGGATTCACAGACTAATAAGTAAATAAATAAACTCTGAGGCAGAGTCTCACTATGCAGCCCTGGCTGAAAGTCATTGTGTAGACCAGCCTGGCCTCCAATTCTCAGAGACCTACCTGGCTTCTTTTCATTTTGAATGCTGGAATTAAAGGTGAGTGCCTGCACCCAGTCTTCCCAGCCTCCTTTGCAGTTATTAGGGGCTGTGAGCCTGGCTGCTGACCTCTGATAATAATGAATGTGCCGGCCTCATATAAACCTCTCATGGGGGTGGGAGCCAACTCCCTTGCTTCTCATTGAGGCTTAGCTGGGTTTCCGTTGCTGCAGCAAGACACCATGACCAAAGACAGCAGGTTGGGGAAGAAAGGGGTTATTCTTCTTACACGTCCACATTGCTGTTCATCCCCAAAGGAAGTCAGGCAGCGGATGATGCAGAGGCTTTAGAGGAGTGTTACTTACTGGCTTGCTTGGGTCTTTACAACCTGCTTGGGCCCGATTGCACATGTAGCTCTTTGATTGGATAATAGACTGATGACTCTGGATTGTGTCAGGTTGCATAAAACCAGCCAGTATACTATGTCAGAGCCTTCCTTCACCAGCCCAGTTCCCAAAGAGCCTATCCTCCCCAACTCCCTCTGCCTGCACCTGGACCCCCCCTTAGATGAGTCACTGAGCCAATCAGGAGCTATCATGCACTGGAGTCTTTATGTTACAGGGCTTTACTCTGTGTTACCATACCAAAATTTACTTTTTGTGAGTGGTTACTTTTGTTCCTCTACTATGCTACACAACACAACCTGCAGTTTCCCATCACTGCCCCCTCCCTCCCTTTTGCTTCTGCTAGCTTTCTAGGAAAGCTGCAAAGCTCTGTGGACATGGAGGGCCAGGACAACATTCCTCACGTTCACCTTTGTGTCCTCGGTAGCTAGTATATTGCTTGGCATTCAAAGAGATCACGAGATGTCACCCCAAATTATCCCTACTTGCCATAATAGTTAATTTTTGGCTAAAGGCAATCAAGCAGCAACAGAGAAGCAGCCCTTGGATTCAGTTTTTCTGACTAATGGAAGGAAGGGTAGGAAGGCCCCTCCGGTGGTGACTGTTCTAGGTTCAGAGCCTGGAGAGATGGCGCAGGGGAGCCTGAAAGCGAAGCCCCAGGTACGTGGATTCCCCACACACTTACTTCCCCCCAGTTTGCCGTCTCTGGAAACAAACTATGGCCTTCCTTGGTTCTTCTCTCTATACAGATTTGTTATTCTTTGCTGAAGATGCTCTACCAGAGGCTGAGATGACTCAGTGGGTGGGAGTGCTTGCTGTTCAGGCATGAGGACCTGAGTTTGAAGCCCAAGCATCCACATACAAAGACAGCTGTGTCTCTGTGTGAGTGTAAACCCAGCCTCAGGGAACAGAGATGAACAGATCCTACTGGCCAACCTGCTAGCCAAGACATGGAGCTTCTGACCCAGTGAGAGATTCTGACTCAAAATAGCGAGGCAGGGAGTGATAGGGGAAGGCACAGTGTGTCCTCCTGTTTCATGTTTCTATGTGGTTATCTGCACCTTCACATTCATACCCATGTATCATATGTATGGTGCACACACATTTTTATATTTAAATCTTATATTTAGTATGTTGTACTCTAATATATTTGTGTGTGTGTGTGTGTGTGT
Organism: Apodemus sylvaticus; assembly: GCF_947179515.1. Lineage (NCBI taxonomy): Eukaryota > Metazoa > Chordata > Mammalia > Rodentia > Muridae > Apodemus > Apodemus sylvaticus. The sequence goes on along the minus strand of NC_067473.1, from coordinate 75,268,765 downwards.
GTGTTGCCTCTTGTTAATCTGCTTCTTGATATAGGGATTCTAACTAGGAACTGAGATGGTAGAAGGGATCTTTAGTCTCCCCTACAGCCCAGAGTACTTCCTTAATACTAATACATGCTTGTTTACGAGATGCTGGATATAGACAACGTGCGTGCTGAACACAGTTACTACTGATAACAATAGGACCAGGGGAGCTTGCATAGCTCTGAGTTATAACACTGAATGCCTCACTGGCATTCCCAAATGCACAAGCTTCCTCAGGTAAAGTACTCGGAAGCACATCAGGAGGTGATAGTACCTAGAAAGCGCCACCTACATGTCACCGCTAGTGTCTGCCTCGGGCAGTTCATGAATAGTCACTGCACAGGGTAGAAAGGATGAGATCCGAGGGCACCGCCATTGCTTCAGAAACTCATGGAGTCTCAGTTTCAAATGGTTACCTAGATATCTGACAGGAGCCCTCGCAGGTGGGGTCTGCTCAAAGTTCTGCTATGAGGATGACACTGCTCAAAGGGTTAATGCCTCGGGTTACAGGGCAATAAACTCTGATAACAGTCAGATCGACACTTTACTTGACTAGGAGGCTGGAACAGAATTCCTGAATCTGGGTGAGTTATAAAGAACAGATTTTATTTCTTGCAGCTTTAGAGGCTGAGAAGTCTCTGGTCGAGTTGCGTTAGATAACCCTCTTGCCCAGTCATCCCAAGACAGAAGGTAGAAGGGAAGGAACAGCTGGGATGGAAGGGTGCCAAGCTCCTTTGATCAGAACCAGTTTCTATGATGACCAACCCACTCTCTTGTCAACAATGTCCCCGAGGGCGCGGCCTTCGTGGAATAACCCTCTTTTATCATTGCCCCTCTCAGCACGCTGATGGACTTGGACTCTGGGGAGCCATTTAACCAGCGCACCAGCCAAAAAACAGACTAGATAGATCTTAAAACTCTCGACCAGGTTAAAACACTGATTTTTCTTTTCTGCTGGCTTGGGTCTGCTTCTGCCAGGCAGCTGGGTGGGTAGGTTTATCCAGAGATGGTTTTCAGTGAAACATGGCTCCTTTATTGGGGGTAAAAAGGGCCACACTCCTTGGGGAGTGCGTAGGGGATTTCAATGAGTGTATGTCATTGGCTGGGGCTGAGGTGCTGGGAATGCCTCATTTGCATGAAGAAGAATTCCAGGTGCTGGCTGGACATGTCCTTATAGGGATTGAGGAAGTTAAGCCTGTAATTTGGCCCCCAGGCTTCCTCAAGGGCAGTGGAGGTGGGGATCAGAAGCCCTACATGCAGCATTGGGACATGCAGACCCAGGGCAAGGAGAAAGCAGGAAACTCCTGCTGGTCTCAGAATGAGATTCTAGAGGCTTGGATGAGCCTTGGCCTCACTCAAGCACACAGGCAAAGCAGGGGACAGAGGAGCAACTTTGCAATTTCTATTTACTCCCCCATCCAGTATTCCCTCCTGTGCCTTCCTCGTGCATATCAATTACAAGTGAAGAGTGGCAGAACAGAACTGGGGTCTTCAGGATGGGCATCACTTGGACCAGCTTTGAGGGTGATCTCAAGCTAACTGCAGGTCAGAAGACAATGGACTCCAAAACCAGCCTTCACCCCTTACACAGGTTAAGTTGCTAGAAAAGAGATCTTGAAACGGGATAACTTATGAAGACCACCAACAATCCCCATCTGCCCTGTTTGAGGAACAAAAAAGACAGTTCATTTCTTTAAAAGGAATATTTTTTTTATTATATACATATGTAGGCCCATGTGCACTGGTAAGGGAGGATAACTCGGGATAACCGTGAGTCAGTTCTTCCACTGGGTGGGTTCTGGGACCCAGCTCAGCTGGCCAGACTTGAAGGCAGGCACCTTTACATGCTGGCCATCTCAGTTAATCCAAGCAGAATTTACTGAAAATCTACTATGGAGTAAATTTCAAGTTTGGAGCTGGATACAGTCAACAACCAAGCAGACAGACTGTTACTGTCCTCTGTGAGACGGAGATCTAGGGAAGAAGTTTGTATTATACATATAGTACAGTGATGGCTGTTGAGCACAGGAGAATCATAAAGTATGGAAGGGACTGCAGAGGGTCCCTGTGGGCCCTAGTAAAGTGAATACTTAGGAGAGGTTTGGGGTGAGGTGACGGAAAGAGACTCCACCCCTGTAGCAGCCTGCCAGGCTCCTCCCTATGGGAGCAGCCACAAAATGCTCTATTCTCTGTAAATGTAAGTTGGGGAACTGGGGGGCAGAATCCTATAAAAATGTATAGGCAGAACCCTATAAAGATTGACTCAAAGGGTGCAACGTTCCGCTTCAATTTACCCTCAATTTACCTCGCCGCGATCATTTCCCTCTCCCTCAATTTACCAAGCGCCTGCAGGTGATAGGCTTGGTTCTGCCTTCAGAGAGAGCTTACCCCTCCCATTTAGGTACTCAACCCCAAGCTCCAAGCCCTAAGCAAGTGCAAGGGTTTCCAAGGCCAAGGCGGGAAAGCCACCCCAACAGCTCACACCGTATTAGTGGCTGGAAGCCTCTGGAGAACCAGGGGTGTGGAGAAGGGGAGGTGGGTGGGATGAGGGATCTGTGGCCAGTAGGCCACGAACTCATCCCCATCTTCCTCCTCTGAAGGAGATGGAGAGCCAGAGTCCGACCCGGGCGGTTGGCAACTTCCCGGGTGGTTGGCAACCTCCCTGGTGTCCCCGGAAGGAAGACAGGCAGTGTCCGGTCAGAAGTAGCCTCTGGTGCTGCCTGGATCTCCTAGACCAGCTCCCTTGATTCTGCTACCAGGCTCCCTGGCTCCCGGGTTCAGCCCCGCCTCCGGGGCCATCCCGCAGTTTGTGGAGCGGCTGAAGCTTCCAGGGGCAGGACGGAGCAAAGGTCCAGACCCTCCCTCCTCTTCTCCCTGGGTGTCCCGGGAGCGCGCGCGCGTGCCCGCGCGTTAAGGAACGAAGCGTGCAGGAGCGGGAGCGGCAACACGCGGGTAAGTGGCGGCAGGCGCGAGCTGCAGGCTCCGATTGTGCTCCTCTCCCCTCCGCCCGCTTGGGGTCCTGGCCTGGGGCAAATTCTCAGCTCCTTTTTTGCCCCGGGAGATCCCCTTATATCCCCCAGCGGCCGGCGATTGGGGGTAATAATCTCCTTTTTCTCCTCACCGTCCAATTGGGCAGCTGCTTCGTCCTACCCATAGTCCCATTCTCGCCCGTCTCCATTTCATCCTTGTCCTCCCCCCCCCCACCCCCCCAGCGTGATCACGGCCATTCCCGTGGTCCTGGGTTGTGGCAAGTGCAGCTGGTGCTCTCTGGCACGCCCTCTCACCGTGCCTCCACCATATCCCATGCATCCTTCCTTTGTCTTTTAATCTCTCCGGTGTCTGGTGTCTGGAAGGATCCAGTCCTGTGCTTGTGCAGGAAGAAAGGTCAGAGACAGACACGGGCTGACGTGGGTCCAGCCTGACCTGGAGTAACTGACTGAACCTCCTCAAGGTGAGGCCTTTTGCCTCAACCTGGAATGGCCGTTCGGGGAGGGGCCTTCCCCCTACACCCCTCAGGGAAAGACAACAGGCAGCTCCCAGGTTTTGCTGAAGCCAGCCAGCCAATCACCTACTCACTGGAAGTCTGAATGGGACTTGGAGAGAGGAGTTGGGAAGGATGCTTCAGGACAGCTGGGCCCAGGGGACTGTCAACCCCCCGGGAGGACTGGGAGTGGAAGGAAAACCCTAGCAGTTGGAGGAACAACATCAAGATACGCAATACAAATGAACCCTCTTAACGTGCATCGCCTAGGCGTGCTTCTTACAAGGAAGCCCGGACCCCTGACTAGATCTGAGGCCGCCTGCCCACATCCCTAGCCTCCGGGATGGCCTGCTTCCTGAGGAAGCTGTACATTGACCGCAGGGTGTTCTTCTTTTTGAACTCTGGGGACGTTGGAGAGGTCTCCTCTTTAGGTGTATGACTCTTCTTGTTTATTTCTGAGGTAGAGTCCTGGGGGCCTGGCCTGCCCTTGAACAGTCTGATCCTGGGGCTTCTCCCACAGCCAAGTGGTGGGATTACAGGAAAGCCAATCCCCATAACTGTGTTTACCTTTGAAAATTAATAAATTAAAACATTTAAAAAAGATATTATCTCCCTGTGAGGGCCAGTCTGGTCTTGGATTTGTAATTCTCCTGCCTCTGCCTTTCTAGCCCTGAGTACCCAGATTACAAGCTGTGCCACCATACCTGCCTCCCTCTGATCCTAACCTCTGTTCCACACTCCTCCTCTCCACTCCTCCTCCTAGAGGCCTTGGCTGCCTGCTTAGGCCTGCCTGCTTCGGCCTCCTATCCTCTGACCACCTTTTGCTCCTTTCCCTCACTATTGGTGGAAAGATAAGTTTTCCAAGGCAATGGCTTTGTCTCCACCATAACTGAAATTGGCCTGTCCAGACACATTGTCATCACCAAATGAATCATATGGAGGTAAGCTAAAGAAGAAAACATTGACCAGGCGTCAGCAGAGCAGGGTGGTCAGAGGCACCAGCTCTGGAGTCCAGGCGGTCTTCTGGGCTCAGTACGAAGTCTGTTAGTGGACATTCAAGGTCCCCAAATCAAAACTGCTGGAATATGGACCTCCTGGGTTTTCTAGCTCCTTGCAGCAAGGGGGTTGTGGCTTGTGGGTGATTTCAGAGGGAGGCCTTTGCTCTGGAGTAGAGGCTGGCTGTAAGTGGGAAACAATTCTGATTGCAACTCTTCACCATTCATGGAAAGCCTGGCCGAGTGAGTCTGGAGCTGGGGTTGGCCAAGAGCTGTCAGTCACCGGCCAGGACGTGCCGGCCCTGCATGGCCTGGAGAGCATTAGTCTGTAGTTGAGCATGGTGACAGAGTGGTCTTGTTTTTTGCCATTGTTTGTGACCACAGTGCCCTTACTTCATGTGGATGTCCTATGTCCCTGCTCATGTTCCGGAGGGGAATTTGAGTCCAGCTCAAAGCAATACCAGGCTGGCCTCTGAGGTGTCTGTTTCTCAAGATCTTGGGAACATTACTTAATGGTTTTGAACTTCAGTTTCCACATCTGCAACATGTTGAAAATGTTTGCTTCAGAGAGTTGTTCTGGAGAGTAACTGAGGGAACACATACAAGTGCCCCACTCATCGCCTGGCAGAGAGCAGGAACCCGATATGTGTTGCTCCTGCTCTTTATTTGGTGTGTTTGGTGTTTGGCGGGCTCTCCCCTAGAGTCTGGGGCTGGTCGTGGCAAGGCCAGAGCTCTGAAGAAGTCTTTCCTACCTTTGGGAAGCGGAGATGGGAGGTTATAGAGTTCAGGGCTGGTCTCAAACTGTCAATGAAAAAAGAGAAATGAGGAAGAGGAGGAGGAGGAATCTTAAGTAGAAAGAGAGAAAGAATAGGGTGCCTCAAAACTCAAAGTCAAATGAGTCGCTGAGCGGATTATACCCACCCACGTGCGAGTGACGGCAGTCTCTCATGCGGCCATCACTGTAGCCTCTCTCTCCCTTTAAGATTCCCTGCTCTCAGTGGCCCCAGGTGTTCTCCACTAACTCTGGATGCTTCCTTGCTTTCTTTTCCAAGGACTCTCTGCCCCTGCCCTTAACCACATCCACACAGACTGTTTATGCTCGAGTCTGCTTGGTCTGGGGAGCCAGCCAACCAGGCAGGTGAATAAAAGCTTGCCAGGATAGCTCTTAAGCTCTGGGCGAGCACACAGGAGCTGCCCTGCCCCAGCCACGAAGCTCAGCGACTTCTTCAGTGCATAACCCTAAGTCTACTGTCATGTGTTTCCAAGCTGGAACACTATGGAGACTTGAATTTAAAATCTGTTTAGTTGAGACTTACCTGTGTTTCTGTGCATTGGTCAATGTGGGTTCTAGATCCTTGTATCGAGATCCTTCTAGAACAATTGTTCTCCACCTTCCTAATGCTGTGGTCCTTTAATACAGTTCCTCATGTTGTGGTAAATTTCAACTATAAAATTATTTAACTGCTACTTCATAACTGTAATCTTGCTACTGTGAAGAATTGTAATACAAATATCTGATATGCAGAACATCTGATATTCAGCCCCCAGGTTGAGAACCCCAGTTTTAGTGCCTTTACTCGTGTACAACTGGGTGTGCTGGGTCATTGTTGACTTGTCTGTTACCTGGGGTGATTGACATGATGGTGGCAATGTGGTGCCTCCTCATGGCACAAGGTAAACTTGATTGTGTTAAGTTTCTAGCCTGGGCTTTGACTGATCCCTCTGTTTATAGCAAGAGTTTCCAGGCTAGGCATAATAACACACACATCTGCAACGTCAACATTTGGGAGGCCTAGGCAGGAGGATGAGGCCAGTTTGAATATATGGAGACCCTGTCTCAAACCCATTAAGAATAAAAACAAAACTTCCATGGCTAGGTGTGGTAGCTGATGCCGGTAATGTCAGCCCTGGAGAGGCAAAGACAAGAGTATTGCTGTGAGTTTGAGACATGTTCCGAGCTGCCTTGGACTCAGTGTGAGACCCTGTTTCACAAAACAAGCAGGCAGTGGTTAAAAGTGCGCAGTGCTCTTCCAGAGGGGTTTGCTCCCCAGGCCCACATCTGGTGACTCAGCTGCCTGAGGCTGCAGCTCCAGGGGAGTCAAAGGCCTATGTAGCCTCCAAGGACTCCTGTACTCACATGGTACACACACACACACACACACACACACACACACACACCATTAAAAATAGAATAATATTTAAAAAACAAGCAAAAAATTCCAGACATATACAAAACATCAGGGGCTGGAAAGATAACTTAGCAGAAAAAAAGCATTGGCTGTTCTTCTGAAGGCCTTGGGTTCAACTCCCAGTATCCACATAGCTACTCACAGCCTTCTGTAACTACAGTTCTAGGGGACACAATGTCCTCTCCTGGCCTTCCTGGGTACACAAGGTGCACAGTCAGGCATGCAGGCAAGACACCCATATGGATAAACTAACAGCAACAGCAACAGCAACATCAACAACACAATAGAAAAGCCAAGAACTTTTTTTTAAGACAGAGAAATGTCCCCCAGCCTCCCCCAAGGCTTGTAACAAATAACAAATGTTTGTTTTTATTTGTATTGAGATAATACAACCTATATCTTTTACTGTGATTCAGTTTCTCACCCATGAGACTGGCAAAGATTGTAAAAGTTGAGGCCTATCATTGCTAATCCAGATACTGTACATTTTAAGAGATACCTGTAAGAGCAGATACATTGTTACTTGGACTGAAGAAGACAAGATGCTTTGGAGTAACAAATGTACCTACCCATTTATCAGGAATCTTTTCTAGGGCTCTGGCATCTAAATTCAATTGCCCATCTATGAAAGAATATTTAGTGTTATTTTGTGTGTTTGTTTGCTTGTTCAATGTAGTTTTTTTACAGTCTAGACTGGCCTGGAACTCACTGTTAGCCCAGGCTAGCCTCAAACTCATGACGGTCCTCCAGTTTTAGCCTTCATAATTCTGGGATTACAGGATTTAGCCACCACATCTGAATGATGGTATTTTTAAAATAGCATGAATTAAAGGATTAAATCAAGTGATGCGCTATATACGACATGGTCCTTAGGCAGAAATACATCCAGGGAAGGAATAGTATGCAACTGTAAATAAGAAAGTACTCATATGGCATAATCTATGGGTTATATTACTATATAAGAAAAACAAGGCTGAAGGGGTGTGCAGACTTTGTATTTATATAAGAAAACATAAAGATAATTATAGTAAAAGAGGCATAAAGGGCAAATAGGATGAGAGCATGGCCAGGGATGAGTTTCATGTTTTTGGAGTATAGATTTTGGTGCCATGTAAATTATACCCACACATGGGAGAAAAGAAAGTGATGGCCTTAATTTCTCCAGGAGACCATCTTCTTAAAGTCCTGTGATGGTCTAACAGGATCCTAAGAGCAGTAGGTGCCCAGTAACTCCCTAAAGCAACTTACTCTGTCAAGAGGCAATTGGCTAGGTTTGATGCTAGATGAAATGAAAAAAGGATTGGTACGATATCAGGCAAGTGGATCAATGGAATAGGATTGAAGACCCAGAAATGAACCAACACACCTATGGTCACTTGGTCTTCGACAAAGGGGCTGAAAGCATCCAGTGGAAAAAAGATAGTCTTTTCAACAAATGGTGCTGGTTCAATTGGAGGTCAGCATGCAGAAGAATGTGCATCGATCCATTCTTATCTCCTTGTACCAAGCTCAACTCCAATGGATCAAGGACCTCCACATAAAACCTGACACACTGAAACTAATTGAAAAAAAAAACTGGGGAAGACCCTGGAGGACATGAGCACAGGGGAAAAGTTCCTGAATAGAACACCAATAGCTTATGCTCTAAGATCAAGAATTGACAAATGGGACCTCATAAAACTACAAAGTTTCTATAAGGCAAAGGACACCGTCAAAAGGACAAAACGTCAACCAACAGACTGGGAAAGAATCTTCACCAGCCCTAAATCTGACAGAGGGCAAATATCTAATATATACAAAGAACTCAAGAAAGTAGAACCCAGAGATCCAAATAACCCCATTAAAAAGTGGGGTACAGAGCTAAACAAAGAATTTTCACATGAAGAACTTCGGAGAGCTGAGAAACACCTTAAGAAATGTTCAACATCATTAATCATTAGGGAAATGCAAATCAAAACAACCCTGAGATTTCACCTCACACCAGTCAGAATGTCTAAGGTCAAAAACTCAGGAGACAGCAGGTGTTGGCGAGGATGTGGAGAAAGAGGAACACTCCTCCACTGCTGGTGGGATTGCAAGATGGTACAACCACTTTGGAAATTAGTCTGGCAGTTCCTCAGAAAACTGGGAATGTCACTTCCTGAGGACCCTGTTATACCACTACTGGGCATATATCCAGAGGATTCTTCAGCATGCAATAAGGACACATGCTCCACTATGTTCATCGCAGCCCTATTTGTAGTAGCCAGAAGCTGGAAAGAACCTAGATGTCCTTCAACGGAGGAATGGATAAAAAAAAAATGTGGTATATTTACACAATGGAGTACTATTCAGCCATTAGAAACAATGAATTCATGAAATTCTTAGACAAATGGATGGAGCTGGAGAACATCATACTAAGTGAGGTAACCCAGTCTCAAAAGATCAATTATGGTATGCACTCACTGATAAGTGGATATTAGCCTAGAAACTTTGAATACCCAGGACATAATCCACAAATTAAATGATGTCCAAAAAGAATGGAGGAGTGGGCTCTGGTTCTGGAAAGACTCAGTGCAAGAGTATAGGGGAATTCCAGAACAGGGAAGTGGGAAGGGATGGATGGAAGAATAGGGGGACGGAAGAGGGCTTATGGGACTTGCGGGGAGTGGGGACCCAGAAAAGGGGAAATCATTTGCAATGTAAATAAAAAAAAGTGAAATTGAGGGGCTGGAGAGATGGCTTAGCAGTTAAGAGCGCTGACTGCTCTTCCAAAGGTCCTGAGTTCAATTTCCCAGCAACCACATGGTGGCTCACAACCATCTGTAATGGGATCCCCAATGCCCTTTTCTGCTGTGTTTAACAATATATATACAACAACAATGTACTAACAACATATATAAAATAAATGAATCTTAAACAAAAAAAAAAAGTGAAATTGAAGCGGCCCCTTTTAAGCTGCTGATCTCCCTGGGAGAACTGGTGCTGTTACCAGGGCTGCCTTCACAGCAGCTGGGTTCCCTTGGTTTTTAACAACAAGTCTGCCAATCACCTCTGTAGAAACACTTTGGGTGTAAAGATGGGTTTGTGAACTCCCAAACATTTAGCTTGTTTCAGGAAAGAATCTAGAAACTATAAAATAGTGATTGAAGCATCCAGGGCAGACTGAATCAGACCAGTCTGTTAGCCACATGATTTCACATGCCAAAGGGGAAACTCAGTTTTGTTCAAAGTTCTTTGGTTTAACACAACAAATCCTGCACCTTGTCCCTCAGATAGCTGCGGCAGTCACCAACCACCCCAGTCTCCTGAGCCCATCTCTTGGTAACTGGCCAAGCTATTTTGTTACAGGCCACCTGCCTGGACTGTCTACAAGACGTCCTAGAGTCTCCTACCATGATCACTGGCCACCCAACCAGCGTTCTAGTGAATCCACAAAGCATGCATCTTCGCCCCTGAGGATACTGACACCGTTCAGAGCATCACAGGTTGCCAGCCATTTCTTGTCTGTTTCTCTCCTACCCACTCTGCTTACATTTAGACATTTATATATTTGTTTATGTGCATGTGTGTGCACAGCTGTGGAGGTGAGAGAAAAACTCAAAGGTGTCAGTTTCCTTCTCCTTTCTCTGTGTAGGTCTTGGGATCGAACTCGGGTCACTGGACTTAGCATCAGGAACCTTTACCGGTGCCCACATCACTTTGCTTTTCTGAAGACCTAAGTGACTGTGCTTAATCGCCTTTGTTCTCTGGTCAGACCCTTCCATAGATTTAGTTCATCTGACTTTCCCACAGGGGTGCACGGCCTTCAGGCTCTGGTTCAAACCTCCCAGCCTGTTCCTGTCATCTGCTCCTTCTGGAGTCCACCCCAGAGCTTGCTAAGCATCCCGAGTCTGCCAGTGAAGTGGCAGCAGAGCACCAGCATAGACACCGGAAAGCCTTGCTGTCCTGGGCTCCCTTACACCCTGGCCCCCTGCTTCTGTAAATGTTCCTTTGCCACAAAAGCCCTAGTGGATTCTTCTTCCCATTGGCTACAAAGTGCAGCCTGGACACCGTGGACTCTGCTGCACACAGGGGCCCATGGCTTCTCTCCAAGGGGAGGATGACATTTACTGCCATCCATGCTACATCATGATCCGCCAATAGCTACCATAAAGCTGTGTGTGTGTGATGTGTGTGTGTGTGTGTGTGTGTGAGAGAGAGAGAGAGAGAGAGAGAGAGAGAGAGAGAGCCCTTACTCTCTAACTTAAAACTCTCAACTCTCTTCCTGGCTTGAGTGTTTAGATTACAAGCATGAGCAACCAAGCCCTGCATAAACCCAGTGTTGTTGTTGTGTTTTTGAAGTGCTTCAACTCAGAACCTAGCGTGTACGCAAGAGTTCTTAATGATGACTCAGTTGACAGTTGGCCAGTGACTCAGTGAGTGCTCACTGAAGGGAAAATCCTTAGTCACAGGGTTGGCAGCCTGTTGCTTCTGAGAGGAACTTCGCTTCTCCTCAAGTGCTTATTTTTACTCGGAATATGTAAGAAGAGGCTGAAGCAGCTACTGCTTTGCAGGACCCGAGGAAAAGGTACTTTGGGGAAATAGGGAAGGCAGATGTTTCTGAAACCCCAGAGAAGATGAAGACTGTGAACTAAACCAAGTCCAAGACTCCTCCTAGCTCCTAAGCTCTGGCGTGCTGTGTGATCACGTGTTTGGCCAGCTTCCAGAGCAAGAATGCAAACACTCGCTCTTGGCCATTCAACAGTTTTTTACTTGATCATAGATAATCTTAAAATGCCATTTCAGCCAGGCATGGTGTCACACAATTATAATCTCAATACTGAGGAGGCTGAGGCAGGAGGATTATGAGTTTGAGGCTAGCCTAGGCTGTTGCATACCCAGCTTAAAAATAAAGCCTAAACAAAAGCAAAGAAACAAAACAAAATCCCCAAGCCAATAAAAGTGTTATTTCAACATGATTTTTGTGTAATATTAAGTATGTGACTTGAAATCTGTGTGTACATGTATATATTTGACTTTGTTTAATAATCTGTTGTAAACGTTTAAGATCTTTGTGTTTATATTCAAGAATCTGATTTATAAAAGTTTGGTTTTAGTAATTTTTTTAATTTTATATAAGGGGCTATCCGATCCCCTCAATCTGGAGTTTTGGACAGGTGTAAGCCTTCATGTGGGTGATAAAAATGTAACAAGTGCTTTTAACCGGGAGCCATCTCTTCAGCCTCTAAAAGTTGTTTTAAAAATAATTCTCTTGTCATAAATATTGCAAATACTTACTTAGGTTGCCATCTGTCTGTCTGAATAAAGGTCCTTTTATCCTATGATTGCAAAAATATTTCTCTGTGCATTTCCTACCATTTTTATGGTTTTATTTTCTTCAAAGAAATTCTGATTTATTGCTAATTTTCTCCTGTGTTGGTGTGAGGAAGGAGTACCACTTCCCTTGGGACCGTTAACCCACTCACTAGCCCTTGCTTCGCCTACTAAATGTTTCTGTTTTCTCTTTATGTCTTCATGGACTTTCTTTCTCCTTCTAGCTGCAGTGCCACTATTATTTCTGGGTTAAAAATTCACAGCTAGCTACCATTCATTTCCGAGTAGGAAAGATCATACAATGTAGAAGAAGTCTGTCTTTGACCTGTCACAGATCTGCGGTGGTCCCGAGGTACCACCGAAGGGTTGGATAGTGTGGGAAGTGGAGGGAGTCCTGGGCGTGTAGATGAGGTCCTGAGTGTATTTGTTGGCTTGTATTGTATTTGGATTGTTGGCTTGGCACAACCATGCCAAGGACCCTGATGCCTCCAACGTATGGGCGGGCTCAGAGGGAGATGGCAAAGCCCTCCTCTGCCAAGTGCAAATGCTGACACTGTGTGCAAAAGCTATCAACCACAGCTTCCTCCTCCCAGATGACAATAGCCAGAGATTGCGTCTCCACAGAACCCTCCTGTCACAATTGGCCAAAACCGTTTTCTTATACAGCTGTGTACTATAAGCCTGCCTCCGTACTCAGCTGCACACAATAAACCAGCCTCCTCAATTCAGAGTTCACATGTATAAAATAAATACTCTGAGTTTCCAAGTTGCTGCCACCAGAGAGGGCATAGCCCACCTGATGCCAGATTCCCTGTACACATGACTGTCTGTCTGTCCTCCTACACGCCCTTGTTGATCAAGGCAGGTCTCCAGGACCAAGCAGTGTTGGGCTTGACAACATGGGCCACCTACCTTAGCCAACCCTCCTCCCACAAAATGGTGTGACGTTTTCATTCATTCTACACATAGCACCTGGTACATTTAAATCACTTGCACATTGTTTATACAATTAGCCTTCTGCTTATTACAGCATTGTTTTAAGGGGAGTCTGCACATGTTCAATCCAGATGCAATTGTTTTTTAATATTTCCAAATACCCCAAGGTCTCTGCCTTCAGGTTCTTAGGAGGATTGTATTTTTGACTCTCATGGTTGGTTAAATCAAGGTCTTGACAAGTCCTAAGTAATATGCCATCAATATATCTTGTGCCAGGATGTTTAATTACTAATGTAAGGCCTTCTAGAATTCTCTTTTATGTTGTATAATGATTGATACTATTCAAGATGGTGGTTTCTACTTTGGTCTTTTGAATGGCCACAATAAATAAAGCTCTCAGCTGGGTGCCAGTTGACTTACTCCTGTAACACGAATGTTTGGGAGGCTGAGGCATGAAGATTGTTTAGAGTTTGATGCCAGCCTGAACTATATAACAATGAGTTCCTAGCCAGCATGGGCTAAAGAATAAGATCCTGTCTAAAAAGAAAACAGAAAAAAAATAAAAAGAAAATACTTCCAAAAATAAAAATTAAAAACCGGACCATTCCTGTTACATCTGTATTGACATGCAGTGTAAGCAACAAACAGGGTTCTTTTGAGACAGGGTCTAGTTGACCTAGAATCTACTCTATAGACCAGGGTGGCCTTGGCTAACTCTCACCTCTGCTTTATGGGGTCACAGAGGTGCACATCAAACCAACTCAACAAATACACTTTTATTGCTGTAAGCCACTGGCCTCTCAGGGCTGCTTGTTTCTGAAGTACAACTTAGCCCACCCCACCTGAAACCTATCCTCTTTCAAAGTCTCAGTTTGATCTTTCCCTTTCTTCAATCTTATTTCACTGTCGTCAAGTGGCCTCACACTCCTTGGTTGTTTGGAGTGGACACTGTCTTTCACACCAACTGTAGTAACAACAGGAAAATATAATTTTTGAAAAAAAGATGAAAAGTGACTCCATGTTTACTCTATGGTAACCTTATTTTTTTCAGGTAATCTCAACCCGACAAAATGTTTGCCAAAGCAACTCGGAATTTTCTTAAAGAAGTTGATGCTGGAGGAGACCTGATTTCTGTCTCACACTTGAACGACTCTGACAAGCTGCAACTTCTAAGTCTGGTGACCAAAAAGAAGAGATACTGGTGCTGGCAGAGACCCAAGTACCAGATTTTATCTGCCACCCTGGGAGATGTTCTCACAGAAGGGCACCCTCTCAGTCCAGGTACGTTTCCTTATGGAGTTCAGTGGCTAGTCCAAGACCGAACATGACTCTTCTAGGCATCTGGAATGGAAGGGTGCCTTATACGGATTCTTCTCTGGTAAAGGGGGTATCCTTCCTTAACGAGCACAGACGTGCACACCTGAATGGCAAATGACTGAAATGCCATGCCTTAGTGTATTAAAGGTGATAGTCAGTTCAGGTATCAAAGATCATTGTGCTGCTCTTAAATGTTAGTGCCGCCCGGCAGAAGTGGGGTGGGTGATTCCCCTATACAAAATTTGGGTTTGTATTAAGACTAAAACTGCTGCACACTGATCATAATGCCATGCAGTGTTGATGCTTTCTGAGGGGAACAGGGCAAGCTCCCAAGTCCAAAAGTAGCTGTAGAGGGCTTGCTAAAAAGATTGGTTTGGTGTTTATTTGTAGTGAGCATTCTGAAATTTTGGTTTCTTTAAAAAACACTGAGATATTATAAGAATATGTTTCCATTTTAATCCCTGGTGTGAGGGATATGGGGCTGTTTTGCAGCAGCTGACTTTGATTTACCTCATGCTCTAGCAGAGGCAAGGTTTTGACAGCTGAAGATCTTTTCTGTTATTGCGTGATGTTTGGAATTCTGGGAACTTTGCAGAGAACATATAAATGGCCCACGAAGCAGGGTTGGTGGTTGATGGTCATTCAGGAGGGTTGGTTGCAATTTGTTAGTAGTTGTGCTCAAAGAAGAAACAAGATGAAAGAAATTAGATTCAAGGATCTCTCTCTCTCTCTCTCTCTCTCTCTCTCTCTCTCTCTCTCTCTCTCTTCCTTTCTCTACTATCTAGTGATAGGGAGCAAAATGGGCAGGGGGGAAATAAATCATAAAAAAAAGAACCCACCTGGGCTGCTACTCTCTGTCTTTCCTCTCTCTCTCTCTCTCTCTCTCTCTCTCTCTCTCTCTGTGTGTGTGTGTGTGTGTGTGTATGAGAGAGAGAGAGAGCGCACATGCACCAGGCCATAGCACCAGTGAAGGTCGGAGGACAACCTTAGGTGTTAGCCTTCACTACATTGTATGAGTCCAGGTTTCTAGCTGTTCTCCCACTGTGTTGCCAGTGTGATGTAGTGTATGGACCAAGAACTTCTGGGGATTCATCCTCCTGTTCCATCTCACTGCAAGCGCACTATATCTAGCTCTGTAGGTTCTGTTGATTGGATCTCAGGTCCTCCTGTTTATGTGGTGAGTCCCTTTACCCACTGAGCCTTGTTTTCAGCCACATCTGGGTTTCTAATCAGTTTGTACAGATATGCAATAGAGAAATAGCACATCCAATGATGTGCTGGACGGCCGTGGCTTGTCCTTAGAGAGCTCATAGATTGTCTATGCGATCCTCATCCAGTCTGTGCCACAGAACTTTTGGTCAATGACAGGCTTCGTGTAGTTTGGGATTCCTTAAGATTACATTGGCTAGTTACTGATGTCTGAACCATCTTGGCTTGTATAAGAGCACCCTACAATGTCTTAGCAATGATGAAGTCACTTAAGAATGCATTTTTGACACCTTGATCCTATTGCTAAGTAGCACATGGCTGTTATTGTAAAGCATACAAAAAAGATGGAAGAAAAAAAACCTTCATAACCAACAAAAAATACCATCATGTGTAAATATCCATTAATACATAATGTGGTCATTTTTAGCTGCATCTAATAAAAAACATTGTGTATATATATATATATATATATATATATATATGTGTGTGTGTGTGTGTGTGTGTGTGTGTGTGTGTATGCACATACATTCACATGTGACAGCTAGTAAACATTAGGTGTCTTATCATTCACCATATTGTTTTGAGACGGGGTCTCACTGAACCTGGGCTATACCACCAAACCATGTCTATGTGTGTGCTGCACCCCATGGTCCTGTAGCAAGTACTTGACACCCATCTCCCCAGCCCGACAGCTAAGTATTTAAAAAAAAAAAACAGGAGTAGAAACATTCTGTATACAATTTTAATATACTCTGCATTTATTGTTTATTTAATATTTGTATGTATTTTTAATTCTAGTTAAAACGTAGATATTTTTAATTCTAGTTCAGCAACACACACTATCCCTTTGTGCATAATTTGATTAACCATTTTAATTAACCCTAATTTGATTAACTATTACAATTTTGGGCTTAATAAGTAAGGCTGGGATGAACATTTTTGTCTGTGATTTTTAACTTTATTTTTTAAAATGGTTGCATGAGCATGCTTTCCCAGGCTTCCTGGGCTCGAGGTTGGAAACTTTCTGAAACCCGATACTCCTTGCTCTTTGTGGAACACGGTGGTGTGTGACGGTGGTGTGTGACGGTATCGACAGCTCATAATTATTGGATGAAACCATGTCTAATTCCTTCTTCTGCAGTAAACGTTCAGTGTTTTTTTAATTTTTTTTATTCGATATAATTTATTTACATTTCAAATGATTTCCCCTTTTCTAGCCCCCCACTCCCCGAAAGTCCCGTAAGCCCCCTTCTCTTCCCCTGTCCTCCCACCCACCCTTCCCACTTCCCCCGTTCTGGTTTTGCCGAATACTGCTTCACTGAGTCTTTCCAGAATTAGGGGCCACTCCTCCTTTCTTCTTGTACCTCATTTGATGTGTGGATTATGTTTTGGGTATTCCAGTTTTCTAGGTTAATATCCACTTATTAGTGAGTGCATACCATGATTCACCTTTTGAGTCTGGGTTACCTCACTTAGTATGATGTTCTCTAGCTCCATCCATTTGCCTAAGAATTTCATGAATTCATTGTTTCTAATGGCTGAATAGTACTCCATTGTGCAGATATACCACATTTTTTGCATCCACTCTTCTGTTGAGGGATACCTGGGTTCTTTCCAACATCTGGCAATTATAAATAGGGCTGCTATGAACATAGTAGAGCATGTATCCTTATTACATGGTGGGGAATCCTCTGGGTATATGCCCAGGAGTGGTATAGCAGGATCTTCTGGAAGTGAGGTGCCCATTTTCGGAGGAACCGCCAGACTGATTTCCAGAGTGGTTGTACCAATTTGCAACCCCACCAGCAGTGGAGGAGTGTTCCTCTTTCTCCACACCCTCTCCAACACCTGCTGTCTCCTGAATTTTTAATCTTAGCCATTCTGACTGGTGTAAGATGAAATCTCAGGGTTGTTTTGATTTGCATTTTCCTAATGACTAATGAAGTTGAGCATTTTTTAAGATGCTTCTCCGCCATCCGAAGTTCTTCAGGTGAGAATTCTTTGTTTAACTCTGTACCCCATTTTTTAATAGGGTTGTTCGGTTTTCTGGAGTCTAACTTCTTGAGTTCTTTATATATATTGGATATTAGCCCTCTATCTGATGAAGATCTTTTCCCAATTTGTTGGTTGCTGATTTGTCCTCTTGATGGTGTCCTTTGCCTTACAGAAACTTTGTAATTTTATGAGGTCCCATTTGTCAATTCTTGCTCTTAGAGCATATGCTATTGGTGTTCTGTTCAGAAACTTTCTCCCTGTACCGATGTTCTCAAGGGTCTTCCCCAGTTTCTTTTCTATTAGCTTCAGAGTGTCTGGCTTTATGTGGAGGTCCTTGATCCATTTGGATTTGAGCTTAGTACAAGGAGACAAGGATGGATCAATTCACATTCTTCTGCATGTTGACCTCCAGAGACTGTACTCAACACAACTGGAGAATCTGGAGGAAATGGACAATTTCCTTGACAGATACCAAATACCAAAATTAAATCAGGACCAACTAGACCATCTAAACAGTCCCATAATGCCTAAGGAAATAGAAGGAGTCATAGAAAGTCTTCCAACCAAAAAAAGCACAGGACCAGATGGTTTCAGTGCAGAATTCTATCAGACCTTCAAAGAAGAGTTAGCACTAATACTCTTCAAACTATTCCACAAAATAGAAACAGAAGGAACACTATCCAGTTCCTTCTACGAAGCCACAATTATGCTGATACCAAAGCCACACAAAGATCCAACAAAGAAAGAGAACTTCAGACCAATTTCCCTTATGAACATCAATGCAAAAATACTCAATAAAATTCTTGCCAACCGAATCCAAGAACACATCAAAACGATCATCCACCATGATCAAGTAGGCTTTATCCCGGGAATGCAGGGTTGGTTCAATATATGGAAATCCATCAATGCAATCCACTACATAAACAAACTCAAAGAACAAAACCACATGGTCATTTCATTGGATGCTGAAAAAGCATTTGACAAAATTCAGCATCCTTTCATGCTTAAAGTCTTGGAGAGAACAGGAATTCAAGGCCCATACCTAAACATAGTAAAAGCAATATACAGCAAACCGGTAGCCAGCATCAAACTAAATGGAGAGAAACTTGAAGCACTCCCACTGAAATCAGGGACCAGACAAGGCTGCCCCCTTTCTCCTTATCTTTTCAATATTGTACTTGAGGTACTAGCTCGGGCAATTCGACAACATAAGGAGGTCAAAGGGATACAAATTGGAAAGGAAGAAGTCAAACTATCATTATTTGCAGACGACATGATAGTCTACCTAAGTGACCCAAAAAACTCCACTAGAGAGCTCCTACAGCTGATAACAACTTCAGCAAAGTGGCAGGTTATAAAATCAACACAAGCAAATCAGTGGCCTTCCTATACTCAAAGGATAAGCAGGCTGAGAAAGAAATTAGGGAAATGACACACTTCACAATAGCCACAAACAGTATAAAGTATCTTGGGGTGACTCTTACCAAACATGTGAAAGATCTGTATGACAAGAACTTCAAGACTCTGAAGAAGGAAATGGAAGAAGACCTCAAAAAATGGGAAAACCTCCCATGCTCATGGATCGGTAGAATCAATATAGTTAAAATGGCCATTTTGCCAAAAGCAATATACAGATTCAATGCAATACCCATCAAAATCCCAACTCAATTCTTCACAGAGTTAGAAAGAGCAATTATCAAATTCATCTGGAACAACAAAAAACCCAGGATAGCTAAAACTATTCTCAGCAACAAAAGAAAGTCTGGGGGAATCAGTATCCCTGACCTCAAGCAATACTACAGAGCAATAGTGTTAAAAACTGCATGGTATTGGTACAGTGACAGGCAGGATGATCAATGGAACAGGATTGAAGATCCAGAAATGAACCCACACACCTATGGTCACTTGATCCTCGACAAAGAGGCTGAAAACATCCAATGGAAAAAAGATAGCCTTTTCAACAAATGGTGCTGGTTCAACTGGAGGGCAGCATGCAGAAGAATGCGAATTGATCCATCCTTGTCTCCTTGTACGTTCAGTGTTTTTGATTGTGTATCTACTAAAGGGAAAGGGAGCTAGAGTAGGTCACTTGGGTCTGTAGCCTCCACACTTGCTTTTGGATGAAACTCTGCCCCCTCTGCCACGCCACCTATAAACACTGCCTTCAGCCAATGAAGCTGCCACGGAATGGTTGAGTTGATCTGAATTTCACATCATCCCTGTTCATTCGCTGCTTTTCACATTTCTGTGACAAACTACCTGACAGGAAGCAACTTAGGAAAGAAATGATTTATTTAGCTCACAGCTGTATGAAACACTAGGTGCGGAGGTCACAGTTGCAGGAGCTTGAGATACTGCTGGCCGCACTGCAGTCACAGCCAGGAACCAGGGAGCCGCAGATTCCAGTGTTTGGCCGGCTTTCTCCCTAGTTTTCAGTCCAGACCCTGTCCCTTAGAATGTGCCACCACATTTAGGGTGGGCCTTTCCACTTCATTTGGCCTAACCTTGACCACAGCTTTCGGGCTTGCTTGAAGGCTTGTCTTCTAGGTGATTCTAGAGCCTGTCAAGTGGACAGTATCCACCATCACACCCCCTCTACCCATAGGCTTATGTACTTGAGGGCAAAGCCCCCTTTTGAGGAGTAAAATAACTAAGTATAATTTGGAACAAGGGGAAGAATATAAAATACACCAAGGGCTGACTAGTAATTGGAGTTTCTCTCTGTGGTGTTAAAATGATAACTTGGTGGTACCCAGAAAGATCACACAGAGTTAAGTTAGGCTTGCAGTGTCACTGGACACCATAGGGATTCCCAAATAAGACCATCATTTGAGGTCAGAGCTCAGGCCGGGAGGAACAGATTCAAAAGGTTTCATCCTTGGTGCTTTTTACCCCCTGCTTGCCCCAACTCTAGTGTGAGTATTGCCAAGGACAAGGAGGAGGGAGGGGAAGATTGGATTGTTGGTGGATTACTGATAGTCCAGGGCTCCCCTTTCAGCAGGCGGTGACTTGATAAAGAATCATGTAGAAGTGAGATCATTTCTGGCAGGTGTGGGGGTGACATTTCATGTATATACTCTTGATTTCTTCATATCTGCTGTGTGACCAGTTTTGGGAACTGTTATATTTTGAATCTCAACATGTTACCCCATAGTCTAATGTTTTGTATGATTGGTCCCAGCTTATGGTGTTTTTCTGAGGGCAGTGAACCCATGGGAGAAGGGACTGGCTGACTGATGTAGTCACTAGGCAGGGGCCTCTGAAGGTTGCACCTGGCCTCTGCTTCCTGCCACACATCCCCTGCTTCTGGTAGTGAGTGAGCAGAAGGAAGTCTGCCAGGCTCAGTGGTTTAGAGTCCCTTCCGAAGGTTAGTCAGGAGCCTCGGGAGAGACTTGGGTGGAGCACATGAGAAAGAGTACGATGCCCACACGGGCTCTTAACACATCCTTACCAATGATGGCTGAGGCCATATTTTTATAGTTGTATCTTGACAGATTAAAATGGGGACAGTGGCTTGGGGCATATATTTGTAGTAGAATATTTGACTATGTGTGAAACCTTGGATTCAATACTGAGTGCCAAAGAAAGAAAAGAGACAGTGAAGGAAAGAAAAGAAAAGGAAGGAAGGAAGGAAGGAAGGAAGGAAGGAAGGAAGGAAGGAAGGAAGGAAGGAAGACCACCAAGGCTGGTAGTTCACATGTGAGCTCATCAGGTATTGTTCTTAAGGGTTCAGAGCAGAGAATGGACCCAAAGGCACCCTGGTAGTCCTCACCTGCATGTGCTCAGCTGGAGAATGAGGGGATAGCTTGGCAGCAGAACATTTGAGTGTCGGTGAGGAGCCAGGCCATTCCCAGATGACTTGATTGACACTGGAACACCTGGCAGCACTGCTGTGTTCCTTAGAGTCTGGAAATCCAGATGGAAAGTGATAGAGTCTGGGGGGTTGTGTGCTTTGGGAAGGGGCTGAGGGGGCTGGGCATATCTACTGATATCTGGCTAGGGGTCAGATATAATGTAAGCATTATATTTGCTTGGAGATGTTAAGGGAAACCAGAGAATTGTTCTTCATGACTGGTGGTGGGAAGGAAGGATGTCCAAGGACTGTCCTGGAGATTCTGCCATGCTAAGTGTCTCCCCTGGGTTTTGTAGCAGCAGTGTGGGCACAGGTGTCACTGCTGTCCTCCATGAGTCCCCTCCCAGCCTTCGCCTCAGATAGTGGCCATCTTGGTTACCTTTGATTCTTGCTGTGATAAAATACCTGACCAAAACAACTTAAGTAGGGGTTAGTTTGGCTCACACTTTGGGTAGGAAAGGCCGGGAAGAGGAAACTGGTCACATCATGTCCCCGTCAGCTCACTGTGTCCTGTTCTAGGACAGCCCACAGAATGGTGCCTCTCATACTAAGTGGGGCTTTCCCACCTCATTCAGTCCAGTGGAGAAACTCCCTTCTAGGCAAGGCAGAGGTCTGTCTCCTAGGTGATTCTAGACCCTTTCAGGTTGACAGTCAATATTAACCATAACAGTGGCTAAAGAGGGGCTAAGCACTAGACTCTGGCCAGTCCAGGACTGCACTCTGTCAGCATATAGGGGTGCACACTGCATTTTACTAACCCCAGCTGTCCACTTTCCAGTTGGATGCTGGTATGGGTTTCCCAAGAGGCTTCTGGGAAGCTGGGCTGCCCACAACAGATGAGGTGGCCCATCTGCCTTCAGATTCGTCTGCTGTCTTCTTCCCAGTGGTTGTGGAATCAGACTTCGTGAAATACGAAAGCAAGTGTGAGAACCATAAGAGTGGGACGCTCGGGACCGTCGTGGGGAAGGTCAAGCTGAACATTGGCGGCAGGGGTATGGTGGAGAGCCACTCTTCGTTTGGAACCCTGAGGAAGCAGGAGGTGGACGTGCACCAGCTCATCCAGGATGCCATCGGGAGGTAAGGGAAATTCTGTTCTGCATGCTTGGCCTTTACACGTCTTATGGCTAAAGGTCATTTGATTGGACCTCTCCCAAAAGGCTAGTGGATGTGTGGATGTAGACTTTACCCAAAAATCATGTACTGAAGCCAGGAGTCCCAGATGTCCCATCTCTATTTTCCACCTAAGCCATAGGCCATAGGCTTTTTAATTGATTGGCGATATATCCATACAATACATAAAATATTCTTTCTCTAGTGGCCAGTTTTAGTCCAAGCTGGACAACATTAGACTTCAGAGCTAGGCCCCTGTAACTGCCCTGCTTAATGGTTGTGTGTTTGACCCTCCCCGGGCCTTCCCAGGACTCCCCCAGGACCTCGCTATTGTGAGTCTCGTTGGTGGTACTGGGTGGGAGGCTCAGACACTCTGTGGCTGATCTTAGTTTCTTTCCTCTGTTGCTCTTTGCCACAGGGACACCCTTTTTCTCCCTGCAATGAACACTGGGGGTGAGGGGCTATGTGTTTATCAGCAATCAAAATGTAACTGGGCAATGTTCATTTTCTTTGCTAAATCATGGATGCTGTTCATGGAGGCCAGAGGACAGGAAGCTGGGGAGGCCCTGGGCCTCTTACTTTTGACCATCGGGAATCCTCTTTGCTCTCTTACTCTTCCTTCCCCTTCTTAGCTTCGATGTGCAGTTTTGTCATTTCTATTTCAGGAACCAAGAGTTAGGCAATGCTCTGCAGTCACATCTCCTGCGAGAGGATTTTAAAGAAGTCTTCAGGATTCAGGTGTAAAAGCTACTCTGAACAGGAAACGCAGTGTGGGTGGTGGAGTGGGGAGGGATACCCGTGACTAGCTGTTTGAGAAAAAGCTGTAAGTGGGAACAGAGAGGGAGAAGGGGAGGACCATCAGGCACCTACTATGTGTCAGGCAGTGGGTATTTATCACCTCGTTTTCTCTGCACAGTTGACTGCTCTAGTGATGAGGGAATCTCGGCCCAGGAAAGTGGAATCATTTGTTCCCAGTGAGCTCAAGCTGGGCGCTGCAGCTGGCATTCAGTTTCCTGGTTCCAAGCCTCCTTTTCTTTCCTGGAAATCTTGCTTGAATTGGTTGAAATAAAAGTGGTTTAGGTGTGATGCGGCTTACCCTGAGGGTGTTGCTAGTCAAAGCATGGGATCAGGCCCTGTCTTCAGCAGGAAGAGTCAGGCCTGCTGCCTTGGGCAAGCCTGGACAGGCTGAGATCGCCAGGGCAGACAGTTCACCCATCAACTGCAGGTGTCATGGAGACAGGATGGTCTGGGCAGTAGTAGCCGAGACATGAGGAGCATGCTAAGGAATAGATGTCAGGATACAGCCAGAGTGGACTGCATAATCAGCATGTGAGGGCCCTCCTTCCACCCCCAATACTGCAAAACTGAAAAAGAGCTACAGTACCTGGAACCCCAGGAGGTGCCTTATCCTGAGTCCCCCCTACAGTGCTGCTCTTTGCTGAGAGCTAATGGTGAGCTACATGGGAAGGATGGAAAGGTACAGATACCGTTCAAGCTACCATTCCCGTGACTTCATATTAGGGTAATAAATCCTTATTGTGTGGTCTGCCTGGCTGTCCTTGGACTCCTGGAACATCATCAGGATAGATAAGTTTCTGTGGATGCAGCTGTGGCCTTGGGCGCAGTAAGGAGTGAAGCCTCATACTGCACGTTCTCAAGCGCAGATTTGCAGCCACCCACTTTTATTTCAGTTGTATAGATAAGCTATCATCTGTATACAAGTCTTGTAGGCTCTAAATACCCTAAGTATGGTATGGAGTTTGTGATGAAGTTCACTTGCTGAGTTTGCTTGAGGCCCCCGGGGTTGATCTAGGCAGCACCAGAAGAAAAAGACCTCTAAGTATTCATTGTGTTGTCTGCCAGATACATCCAGATCTCAAACTCCATTCTCTCGTTAAAACTATACCCATATATTTAAAAGATTCATTTGGAATTTGGGCAATCATGCTTATAGTCACTGGGAGCTGAGTGCTTTTAATGAGCCCTGGGTTTAGCTTTAAAATTCTTGATGGATGCTCTCCTGACCTATATGACCTTGCCTCCAATGTCTTTAAATGGAGCCTAACAAATGCATCGAGAATTCTCCTAACAACTCAGACATGTGTTTTAGTCTTGGTATCTAGTGTTATTCCAGAACAGCTCTCTATACAGGCTTCGCAGTGTCTTCTGTCAGCCAGCTGCCCCTTGTCACCGTCTCAGCACAACAGCTTTACCTCACACCCCCTCCGCCAGCAAGCTCATTACTGCCTCAAGCCCCCCAGAATCTGGAGAGCCTCATTCTTGATAAATAACTTGGACGGACTCGGTAAGCCATGCCACCCTCCAGCCTCAGTCTTCCCAGGCTCCGTGGTCTTTGGGAGTCCCTCTTAACCGTCTGGATGCGAGCGGACACACTCCAGATCTTTTCTTTTGAGGTTGTGCCTTCCTCTCTCCTGGGCTCACTTCCCTGCAGCTCGCAGAGCATGTGCTAGCCATGCCTTTGTCTCGCGCACTCTTCAGCTCACACACGCACACACCCTTCATTCTCCTTTGTCTCTGCTCCTCCTTCAGGGATAGCAGGGTGGCCATGATGAGCTAGGGAAGGAGGATTCTGAGGTCTGGGGTGGGTGTGGTCAGCAGAGACACCTTATGCCTGTTTCTTAGGGTTAGCAGCTATTTTTAGACCCATGATTGGGTGATAAACTAGGTTCAGTGTGTGTGTGTGTGTGTGTGTGTGTGTGTGAGTGAGAGAGAGAGAGAGAGAGAGAGAGTGAGAGAGAGAGAGAGAGAGCAAGCGAGTGCTAAGGTTTTACTCTGTAGCCCCACTGCCTGCCTCCTACATGCTCACGTTAGAGATGCGCACCTTCAGGTTTATTTTTTTAAATGAAAAAAATCATGGAAATTAAGGAATAATGTAATAAATAGATGCCAGTTGTGGGTCTTCTGAGACCAAGTCAAATCTCAGGAGCCAGCCAGTATGGAGTAACATCTTCTACAGCCATTGGCCAGACATTTTGATTGTCTCCTAGACTGGTGGTTACTCTCTACAACCCAGCTGTAAGGCCCGTTGCTAAATGCTAAATACTTGCTTTATTCCATTTAACATAGTGAAGTGACCTCGTTCCCAAGTAGTTGCTTCATCGTTCCTTACTAATGCCATTGTGGTAGAAGACACTCAATAAAACATCCCTCCCCTCCTCTCCCTTCCCCTTCCTCTCTCCCCCCCTCCCCGTTCCTCTTCCCCTCCCATCTGGTGTGGTGACAATGCCCACCTTTGTACTTCCTGTGTCTTCTCCAGTCCCTCCACAGAGCTTCATGGAGAGCAGCGTCCAGATGCTTCCACCAGAAGCTGGGATGGGGTGCGGCCCCCTCCTCACTTACTCTTTCCCACCGTCTCTCAGTTGCCTCACACTCTTAGTATCCGTTTTGTGTGTTCTCACCGTCCCAGCTTCCTGACCCTTTCTTTCAAGCTCTTGCCGGCCACCTCTACCCCTTTCCATCTTGGGCTCTCCATGGACAGCCCATCAGATCTTCTCACTGGTCTTGCCAGCTCATACTCCTGTGTGGGCTCCCTCCCCAGGGAGTGCTCTACATTTCCTCTGGGCCACACAGTTCCACATTTTCTCTGTAGCACCATGTCTCCATGTCCCCTCAGCCTTTGGGCCTGTCGCCTGACTTCCAGTCCTCCTTGTCAAACTCTAGGCAGTCTCCCACCTGGAGGCTCCTTCACTCCTCCTCCCACACAGCCTCCTCGTCCTGTCACACCCTGCCAGTTCCTACTATTCCTCACATCCTAGCCTAGACCCAATGTCTCCCTTAAAGGCTTCATGCTCACCCTCCTGTTGGGGTGCTGGACATGCTGAGAGCTCATCTGCCCTGAGCTCCTCAGTCTCCCTGTGTCCACCCTGCCATGCACCTGCTGTTCATGCGGGCTCTGGCAGCATGATGAGCATTGCTCAGTTGAAAGAATCATTGGTTTATCTTCATTTTACATAGGAGGACTTGAATTCAGAAATTAATTAGTTTGCCTGGACTCAGGTTTTAAGGCCAGATTCACAAACCATATGATTTTTCCAATCCAGCTGCTATGTGCAGAGCTGGAAAGGGAAGAAATTGCCCAGGGATGATTGGGGCGCTCACCTCTGCTTAGCATCTTTCTCCTCTTCTTGGCGCGCTGTTCTGCAGCACCTGGTGGCAGTTAATTAATTACACAGCCTGAAAGCTTGAGCATCTGTAATTGCTTGGTCATTTTGCCCCTTCAGTCTCTCTGGGTTGCTCTGTGTGCCGGAGATAAGATGCCAGAGATGGATGCGTTAGAGCAGGCACGGAGAATCATGTCCAGTTAGCATCATGCCACAACTCTTATTCTAATTGCAATTTACAAACATGGAGCCATCTTCATCTTCACAAATGAGAGAGAGAGACAGAGACAGAGAGACAGAGAGAGACAGAGACAGAGACAGGTTTTCACCACAGTCATCGTCTTTTCACTTCAGGGGCTATGATCTAAGGTTTCTAATATATGATAAAGCAGCATAGCATCAACCCCCTGTTGACCATTCTTTTGTCATGCACACATGTGTGTACGTATGCACAAACAGTAAAGCTTGATCTATAGACCAGGCTTAGTAAAAGATAAAGGACTAATAGAACAATATGCTGCAATCATATAACAGTCTGTTAGGAAGCACTGTAATTAAATTGTGACTCACTGCAAAGTTATGCGAATGGCTCCCCTGTGTGCTGCACCCATCCTTCTTAGGGTGATGTCCTTGATAGCAGCCTGTGTCATCGGAGGAAGTGAGATAACAGCCGAGGACTTATCCTTACCATGAACACAACTTGGTAGTTCCATTCTGACAAAGAGTAGCACTGTTTCTCCTTCACCGTTTCCAGGTGGATTTACCTTCCTATTGGTCTTAGCACATGCTCTATGCTTTCCTTATTGAGAGCTCCCACTTCCCCACCAAAGGAAGCATGTTAGAGCATCTTTTTGGTAGATCCAACGTGTCATCATCAGCCTCCTTGGGAGGTCACTGTTAATTAAAATGGAAGTTACTTGAACACAACCACTGGGGCATCAAGCGTTGATTTGGTAACTGAGGTTGTGTCTTGGAGCAAGAAGCTTCTACAAGGTGGCAACATTGTGCAAAGGATGATTCATAGCCCAGCTATGTTTGCACACACAGCTGGATAGCGCGCATTCCTCAGAACAGTGTCAATTTCGTATTTTTGGGCTGTGGTTGACTTCAGGTAACTGAAACCATGGAAAGCAGGGAGGAGATGACTGTATGTTGGAAATGAGTGTCCCAGGTCACAGTAGCTGAGGTTTCTAGAATTTTCTGTCCCTTGCTCCAGGTTGCTGTAGCTTGGGTCTAAGTTGATGCATTAAAGGTAGTTTCCGAGACAAAGGAGCACCGTGGCCTCTGCCACTGCCTCTGCCACTGTTGCAAAGGTCAGTCTGGGCCGCGGTAGCCCAGGGACTTTGAATATGTCGGGGATTGCCCTCAGCCGACCTGACCTACACAGGAAAGGAGAGCGTGGAGGAAGGACCACCCTTTTGGCTTTATCGCTGTCCCAACAAAGAACCCTGATGGCGCTATGAACCTGATGAACTGGGAGTGCACGATTCCTGGGAAGAAGGGGAATCCGTGGGTAGGAGGCTTGTTCAAGCTACGGATGCTTTACAAAGATGACGAGCCGTCCTCACCACCAAAATGTAAATTTGAGCCGCCACATGTATCCTTCCAGCACAGTGTGCCTGTCCATCCTGGAGGAGGACAAGGACTGGAGGTCAGCTATCACGATCAAACAGATCTTATTAGAAATACAAGAACTTCTAAATGAACCAAATATTCAAGCCCCAGCTCAAGCAGAGGCCTACACAATTTACCGCCAAAACAGAGTGGAATATGAGAAAAGGGTTCGAGCACAAGCGAAGAAGTTTGCCCCCTCATAAGCAGCGGCCCTGGGCTCCATGACAAGGAGGGGATTGACTTGGCAAGAACTTGTTTACAACCTTTTCCAGATCTAAGTCACTCATACAGTTACTAGTCTCCTGGGAGGATTGACCGGGCACCATTTTCCATTTCTGCCACTAGCATATTCAGTCTTTTTGTACTTTTGATTATTAAGTAAAACTTGCTTTTATTGAAAAAAAGAAAAAAAGATAGTTTCCAGACTGATGCCGCTAAGGATGATGGGAGTTAGGTTGTTGGAAACATGTCCTCAGGGGCACTTTTGGGGACCTCTGTTCCTCCCTTTCTCACCTAACTTTCTGGATCCCAGGAGAGGACAGCATTCATCTACCACATATGGACAATCACCCACGGAGGGAAGGGGAAGAAGTCCTGAGCTGAAGTTCTACCCTCGTCAGAATGTCCCTCCCTTTCCTCTTGCATGGCCGCTGATCTATTGCAGCTGTCTGTCATGGCTGACTGGAGGAAGGCTAACTGATGCCAGGTTCCAATGGCGACCATCCGTGTGTCTGTCCTCAGTGTCCAGTGGGTAGCTGCCTCAGGAGGGGCCACTGCCGGTGGTCAGGAGCTCTCACAGGGAGCGGAGCAGAAAGATGATTGGTTAAGGAGCAAAGCTGTACGTAGTCCAGCTCGGGAGGGAGAGGGAAGGGGAGGGCAGAGTTTCAAATTGGGCAACGCTAAGTTGTTGAGCTGAGATCTTATCTATCCCAGTGACTTGGGTCCCTTGGGTCCTTGACCTGTGAGTTCGCTGCCCTGTACCTCTCTGAGAAATAAGGATGACAGTAACTTCATGAATAGTTAGGGTGTCTTGTTGCAAAGAACATTTACTACCCCAGATAAGGAACCATTCTGAGGAAGGAGTCCTGGTTATCTGAATGGTTAGCTCAGTGTTTGAACCTGGTGGCATCTCCACCTGATGTTGTCTCAATAGCCCGAGTTTTCTCAGTTGTAAATGTCAGCTTACATTATAGACAACAAGGCTGAGGCATAGACAAATGACCTGATACTTGTGACTCTTTTTGAGAGGGAGGAAAAGTCTCCCAGATATAGTGTTTCCTGGGTTTCAATACCCAGAATTGGTATTGAAAACAAAGCTCATGGCAGGACTGGACCTAGGCTACCTCTCTGCATCCCACATCTCTTCAGCACCTATACAAAGCTGGGGTATCCTAAGGGGGTAGAGGGTCCTAGTTTGCCATGCATAGTTGGGAATAGAGGCCTAGGACCTCCTCCCTCCCTGGACATCCTGGAGCTCACAGACTTTAGGAAGTAGAAAGCAAGGTCCCCAGGGAGGGGTAGGCAGGCAGATGAAAGGCAGCAGCAGGGCATTATGGGACTGAGGGAGGAAGTTTCTGAAATAAAAGCTTGGTCATGAGCTTGGCGAGCCCAGAAGAGATTGGGTATCAGAAAATCAGCAGGCTCCCCGCTTGTAAAGTGTCAGGAGGCAGCCCCGGGGAGCTTAGAAGCGCTGTTCACGGAGTTAACTTCCCACCTGGTGTGCACCCACATATTGGCCTCTCTTTAACTGTAGCTGTAGCTAATAAATCAGAGCCCGTCAGGAGGAACACCCCAACCACCATAGCTTAGATCATCAGTACGAGTCTGCATTTCTCTTTGTTTTGTTGAATAACTTTTTTCCTTCAGTTTGTTTTTTTAATTTAAATTAATTTTGAGAATTTGCTACGTGTAACTGTGTTTACATAGTTTCTTCTCCCCTTCCCCAACTCCTCCCAAGACCTCTGTAATTATTGTTGCTACATATGTACGTGTGTGTATACATAAATCCAGGCCATTGAATCCATTCAGTGTTGTTCATGTGTATATATGTTCAAAGCTGACCACTTAGTAGACTCATTTGAATGTCCCCACCTTATTTCTGGGACAATGTCAAACATTAATTCAGTCCCTTAGCATTTCTACACAATGAATTTGCCCCGTTGTCGCTTTCTGGTTTTTAGAATTCTGTCAACTCAGTGGCCTTTAAAACTGTGTCAGAAGATTGGTGACTGATAGTATTGCTGTTACTGCTGTCCCAGACAATCGGGGGTCTGTTAGCCTGCCTGGGTACGTTCTATGAACAGATATCACATTGCATCTGGCTGCTCATGATTGTACCCATTCGTGCCCATGCAGACATTACCAGTTGATCTCAGCCGTCCCTTCACTGCCCCTAGCCTACAATCAGTTTTAGAATCTTTACTCCTATGCCTAGGCACTAGTAGATGCTGGATTAACTAGGGTAGGTTGTCAACCTTACCTAGGGTTTCATGTATATATGTGCTCAAACTCACAAGGATACATGTGTGTGTGTGTGTCCTGGATTTTATAAGAAAACAAGCTAAGGAAGTCCGTAAATAACACCCCTCCATGGCCTCTGCATCAGCTCCTGCTTCCTGACCCGCTTGAGTTCCTTTGGTGATGAACAGCTGTGTGGAAGTGTAAGCGGAATAAACCCTTTCCTCCCCAACTTGCTTCTTGGTCATGATGTTTGTGCAGGAATAGAAACCCTGACTAAGACACAGTGTTTCAATAGTCAACCACACGCTGAAGAAGGTCTAGAAGTAATTCCTCTTAGTGTGTGTGTCACATGTATGTACACTATGGTGGGTGTCCCCGGATGCCAGGAGAGGTTGTCAGAACCCCTGGAGCTTGAACTGCAGGAAGCTGTGAGGGCCCAGCGTGGATGCTAGGAACAGAATTCAAATCCTCCACAAGGGCAATATGCTGAGCCAGCTCTCCGGCCCTTGGATTTCTTTCTATCCCCACCTCCCTTCCCAGCCCCCAGTGACTATGACTATTTTATTCTGATGAGGGTGACTTAGATTCACCAAATGAATGAGAATGTGTAGCATTAGTCTTTCTGGGTCGGGCTAATAATTAATGAATTATCCTCTAGCTAACATCTATGCTGGTACAAACGACATGGTTTCATTTTTATAACCAAATACTATTCCATGTCTTCCATTCATGGATAGATCTCGGGTGCTGTTAATAGTGATCTGGGCTGGTTTGCTTTAGTTGCCATATATACTATATACTACGGTAATAAGCAAGGGGATACAAGCACCTTCCCTTCCTTGGATACCAGCAGAGCTGTTGGATACTCTAACAGTTTTATTTTTAGTTTTCCTTAGTGTCTGTGATAACTCATATCCCCTCAGCTGTGCATGAGTCCCTTCTCCATCTCAACTGTATTGCTATTTTTTGCCTGATAATGGCCATTTCACTAGGGATAATGACATCCCCTGGTGGCTTCACTTGTGTTTCCCTGGATGAGGGAGACTGCACATTTGTTCATAGGTTTGTTGTCTTTCTCTCAGGTTGGCTCTACAGACCATTTTAAAATTACACTGTTTTGTGGAATCAGCTTTCTGAGCTCTACATATTCTGGAGGTGGCTCCCATTAGAAGAACAGCTGACAGACTCTTCGCTGTAGGCTGCTTGTCTCCTTGGCCTTAGAGATGCTTCTTAGCCTGATAGAGACCTGAATGTCTCCTTTTCCATTTGTCTGGGCTTTTGGAGTCTTGTTTAAAACCAGCCACTGTCTTTACTGGCTAATGTCTTGACGGGTTTCCCTGTCTTCTTGCTGTCATAGTTTCAGGCTTACTACTATCAGGACTTGGTCCATTTTTAGTTGACTTAAAAGGGAAAGAAGAGGATTGAATTTCTTTTCTTTTCTTTCTTTTTTTTTATTATTTTTTTCCGAGAGAGCGTTTCTCTGTGTAGCCCTGGCTGTCCTGGAACTCACTCTGTAGACCAGGCTGGCCTCGAACTCAGAAATCCGCCTGCCTCTGCCTCCCAGAGTGCTGGGATTACAGGCATGCGCCACCACCGCCCGGCGAGGATTGAATTTCTTTTGCACATGTATAACTAACTTTACCAGCAGGTTATCAAAGACACTGTCTTCTCTCTATTACATATATTCTTGGCACCTTTGTTGAAAATCAGGTGGCTGTTTGATCATAAATTAATTTCTGCACTCTCTGGTCTATTCCATGGGTCTTTATATTGGGTTTTCAGCAAACACGATGCTGTTAAAATCACTATAGCTTTACAGTCAGTGCATTAGACGCTAGTTCATGCATCTGCCCATCCTGGGTCTCAGAGGCCAGGCTAGATGAAATGTATTATGAAGCTCAGGTGGGACTCGAACTCACAGTCCGCCTGCCTCAGCTTCCCAAGTGATGGGGTTTTCAGGTGTGCACACCCTCAGCTTTGTAGTGTGGTTTGGATGGAGGTATTCAAGATTGCTCTGATTACTCTTAGACTTATACAAATATTAGTCTTTTTTCCTCTTTCTGTGAAGAAGGGTCCTATGTATTCTGGTGTTTTGACATGCTGACTTAGAACTCACTCTGTAGCTCAGGCTGACCTTGAATTTGTGACTTTTTTTCTGTCCTGACTTCCCATGAGTTGGTGCAAGCCTTGGCTATATGGGACTGCCTTCTTAATTTCTGGGCTAGAACGCTCATTACTGTAGTATAAAGATGGTGCTAGCTTGTGTATCTTGACTTTTATGTCTTGTCACTTTACTGGATTTGTTTGTAAGTTCTAACTGTTTTTTTAAATTGATATTTCAGTTCAGTATACAAAGTGATGGCTTCATCTGGTGGCTGCTTGGCAGCTCGGTTTATCTCCACATAAAATCGCACCATCTGCACAAGTGCCTAATTTCTTCTCTTCCTCTTGCTCAGTTGCTCCTGTCAAGACTTCAATACCACGTTAGACAGGAGTGAAGCACGGGCTTCCCTACCTTGCTCCTTATCTCAGAGAAAATGCAGGGAGCTTCTCCCTACCCAGTGTGACATGGCCGTGGGCTTGGCACCTAGCACTTTTACTGTCTTGAGGTGTGCTCCATCTTTTCCAGTCTGTAGAGTTTCTCTTTGCATAAGGGATGTTGAAGAAGCTTTCGTAGGGACAGTTTTATTTTTTTAAGGCATGGGAAATGACAAGTTCCACTGGCTTGGTGTTTTTGCATTGGCTGGAGTGAGAGCCTTTGCGATTTTGCTGGTTTTGACTGATGTCAGCATGCCTATGGGGCTCTAGTAGTAGAGCCTGTAGGGCTCATGAAGGCCCTTCTATGTGTCTGTGGGGGACACGAGGTCTCATAAACACACAAGGACACAGATCTGTATCTTCAGGCTCCACAGAGTCAAGTCCCAGTGGCACCAGGACTGTGATGGTGGCTGCCAGGGTGGAGGTATATGATTCAATTCTCTCCAGATCCTTCAGAGTAAGTGCATGTGGATGACACCGATGGCAGTGATACCTGTAGCCATGACCCCTGCAGGTGACATGGGAGTCTCAGGACAGACATGGGAAATGCCTCCGTCTGCGGCACTAGCAGTCACATGGTAGTGTGGGAACACTTTCAGCTCTGTAAGGTGGGCACTGGTGCTGCTGTATATATGTGGTATATATCGGTGAGTCTGCTATATTGGAAACTATGGTTTGAGGTTTTGGAACATAAAGGGGGCCTTCCTAAGGTCCAGTGGGGTGACTGCAGTTGGGGCTCATGCTTGTGGCACTGGTAGCCATGTTCATGGAGTTTAGGGGCTAGACCCCAGCAGCGGCAATGGCCTTGGCAATGGCCTTGGCAATGGCATTGTCCCAGTTCTTTTTTGTGAGAAGGCCAGGGATTACGGTGAGCTGTCCTGAGCTGTTGGTCCCTGTGCAGGTTACATATGTGCAAAGACCTTCCCTGGGCTCCTTGGATTGAGCAGGCATGGTCCTGGAACTCATGATTTTAGTATTCGAAACTCATTTGGTATTTGAAGGCTATTTAGCATATCTATAGGCCACACAGAGCAAGCTCTGGTCGACACACAGCTTACCACACTGGTAGAGGCTATGGACGACAAGGAATGATGATGGGCTGTCCCCCAGTTCCAGGAGAGAAGCTGGCTAACGCCAGAGCTTTTTGCACCAGCAGGTCCTGCCCTGTGATGAGCACCTTCCTAGTTCCCACCAGGCAGGTACAGTGTGGCCAGGTAGTGGCAGGGCCTAGGGTCACTAGAACTCATGTTTTAGAACCACAGGAAAAAGCTGGGACCCTTTTCAGCTCCCAGTGCAGTCCCAAAGTTGTACCATGTGGTGAAGGCACCAGGTATAGTTCCTGTGTAGAAAGTAGAAGTGGATGTCAACTTGTTGCTATGACAGCTGCTCTCCCAAGGACTGGACTTCTAAGAGGCTGGACTCCAAGCTGTCTACACATCTAGCATGACAGTTGCAACTTGGATTCTGGAGGCTTTAGGAACACACAGTAGGCTCTTTTACTCTTAGACGCCCAGATCCTCACACTAGATACAAAGCTCCTGAAGTACTGTGAGGGGGTCCGCCGCAGTGGGAGGCTACTGTACTCACTGTCGACCAGCACTATTACTCCTCTCCCTCCCGTCCCCTATCCTCCTCAGTCTCCTTCCCATTCTCTTTAGCTTTCTTCCGTTTGTCTTACTCTATAACTAAGGCTATCCTAAAACTCACTATGAGCACAGGCTGGCCTTAAACTTATAATAATCCTTCTGCCTCAGCTTCCTGGGTGCTGGGATTACAGGCATTTGCGAGTCGGTGTGCGTTCATGTGCACTGTGTGTGGGGTTGCTTGCAGGGGCCAATGGTGGCATTGCATGCTCCAGACCTGGAGTTCCAGGTGTTGTGAGCTGCCATGTGGATGCTTCTGGGACTGAAGCGAGGTCGTCTGTGGGAGAAGCCAGTGCTCCTTTGTACTGAGCCATCTCTCTAGCCCGTTCTTTTTAAGTTATATGAGTTGACTTCATTTCTACATCTTCTCTGGTGTTTATCTCCTTTTTTTCCCTACTTGACAGAATTTGGCTTTCGTTTATGCATCTTTTTGCTGACATTGTCCAGTCCTTGTGCACTGATAGTGAATGTCCACAGAGACAGCTATCCCACTGGCCTTTCCCATGCACTCGGTCAGTAGAGTTGATGTACTTCTTCCTTTAAGTTTGTACTGCTGTGCCAATTTGCTGACCTTGGTAGGATCCTAAAGCACCTGGACTTGGTCATCTCTCTGGTGGGCATGGCCAGAACATTGAACTTCCCTCAGCTCTTGGGAAAGTAGGCATCATCTTCCTGAAAATGTGGGAAGGGACTGGAAAATGTCTTTACCAGCCCTTGTTTCAGTCAGAAGTCACAAAGAGACCTGACTTCATGTTAACCACCCAGTATCTGCAAAAGGGGAGAGTCAACTGTCCACCCTCCACCAAACCAAACACCGTATTCCATTCCCTTTTTGTTTTCAATATGTTCTCTTTCCTCTCTCCCCCTTCTTCCTACTCTTTTTCCCTCTCTATCCTCCCTCCCTCTGTCCTTCTTTTTTTCTGACACACATACACACACACACACACACACACACACACACACACACACACACACACACATCCCTGGGCACTCATATATTAAAGCAAATAGACAAGGAAGAAACAGACTGAATTTACATATTCATTTATGTAAATGAACGTTCAAGTGCTGATCCAGCCCTGAGATCAGCAGAACATGGTAGCCTGGTCCTCAACACCATGGAGCGTGGAGTTTCTGTTCTACACTGCTGGTGCTGGCAATGGACGGAGAAAAGAAAGAGCCAGAGGAACTGTAGAAGTAAGCTCTCCGGCTCAGCTGTGCTGTGGGGACAGAGAACTGCTCTCAAAGAGTATGGAGCTCAGCTCCCTGAGGAGGTGACGAAGATGTCTAAGACATGGCAGGCAGGAATGAAGTGCCAGGGCTTTGACTGGGCATATCATGGCTTCTTGAAGGCATAGAGAAAAGGCTTGAGGGTGAAGTTGGTAGAATAGGAGGCAAGGATATGGTCATGGGGTTGTAGAACCTGGGTGAGCAGTTGAGGAAGAGCCCTTGAAGGCTTTTAAGCAAGTGAGTAACGTAGCTACCCTGACCCAGTTAAATGGTCCACAGGTTCCAGGAACTGCACATATAGAGGCTTTGTTCTGTAGATCTTATTGGGAAATTGGTTGGAATGTCTTATGGCACACCCTTGGTGTAGCATAAGCTGACTGCTCACTATCCCTTCAAACAACCCATGCTAAGGGCATCATTACCAACAGCTATTCATAAGAAAGCCACCACGTGAATTCAGGTGACCTAATTCCCTGCAGATCAGTCAGGAGTGGGAGGGCAGCGCCCAGCTCCCTGTCCATACTTCTCCCTGGAATTAGCCCAACAGTTAATTCGTCAGTCAATCAATCTAGCCACTTCTGTAACTATGTGATGTGTACACATGCACACATTTGTATATGCATACGTGTGCACAGATACTCAGACAAAGTGGGTGTGCGTGCATATAGATGGAGAGCGGAGGTCCACATCGGGTGTCTTCCATGATCACCTCACGCTGTTTTTGGACGCAGTCTCTCAGTGAACTTGCAGCTCACTGATTTGGCTAAACCGGCTAGCCAGCTCGCTGCGAGGTTCTCCTGTCTCTGCTTCTTCAGACCTGAGGTCACAGACATGCACCACCGGGGACATTTCACATTGGTACTGGGGCTCCGACTCAGTCATGCTTGCCCAGTACAGCCATTCCCTAGTGCCCTGGCCAGCATTTTTGTTCATGGTCCACTTTGCCTCCACGTGGATATTACAGTGCTTTTGCACTGCCCTGCCTAGTGGAGGACTTACCAGTGTTCTGAATGTTTCTTTTTACTGTGGAAAACTACAAAATTTGCAAGTCTGCCATTTAAGTGTATGATCCGTTGGCATTAAATACACTCTCTCTGTTGTGTAACCATCAGCTCTATCCGTCTCTGGAATTTTCCACCTCCTCCAAGTGGAACTCTGAGCCATTGAGTAATTAATATTTCCCGATTCTCCCACCTCCCAGCCTCAGTACTCCAGCCTTCAGTATCATTGTGAATTTGTCTATTCTAGATCATCCCTAAATATGGACTCTAATAGCGTTTGTCCCTTTTTGGTGGCTGATTTTGAGGGCTAAAGTTTTTTTCATGTTGTAGAATGTGTTAGCGCTGACTCCTTCCACGGTGACCAGTCCCATGTTATGGATAAGTCACTATGCACATGTGTTTCATGGGCTGGTTAGTGCCCTGGCCAGTTATGTTGTGCACTTCGGTGTTGCTTCCAAAACCCTGGGCACCCTACGCATACTTGGGATGCACCCTGCCCCCTTGTGGCTAGGGATGGAGGCTGAGCCTGCAGGTGACTAACCTCAGATGCCTTGGAAGCACGGGATGAGCCTTTTCTTCCCATGCCGACTGCAGCTGGGATCTGCTGCTTTTCCTGCCCTCCCGTAGCCACTGGAGGTTATGTTCTGTTAACTGCGGTCTCTAGGGAGCTTATCTCAGCATTGGATTAAGCATCCATGCATAGCTGGAACTGTGGCTTGACCTTGAAACTATACAGAATTTTAAGTGGCTCAGGATCAGTTTTTCACATGGGGACCCATGTGGTCTCAGGTGGGTGGCCGAGGGCAGCCTAGACCAAATGGCTTCTGTCTCTGTGATAGGAACCCCGCAGAGGTTGTATATTCTTCCTGTAGTCCCATCAGGTTTCCAGTCTGATCTTCTGCCACAGCCTATACATTAACCTGTGCCTCTCCCCTGTGTGAAGCTGCCTGCCTCTCATCAGAATGACCCTGTGCTTCAGAAGAGGTCAGACATCCGCCATGATGTCCGCCACCCTTTTCCTCACCCCAGCCTCACCCGGAAGACTGGGTGGCAGCTGTCCTGCAGCGTAGCTTCCCACTGTTCTTCCCTGAAGCCAGCGAGAATGTCAGGGACTTCATGATTAGAGTATAATTCCTTGGCACTTCTTCCAGTGTCCATCCTGTCCCTCAGCTGGTCTGAGTGGCCTCAGGAGAACTTGGCAGAAGCCATTTTAAGAAACCTGCCTCTGCTCTCCTCACCAGGAAATTAGTGAAATCTTCTGTTCCCTCTTCTAGCTGCAAGAGGATGTTCTGGTCCCTGCCTTGGTCTCCCTGGAGGCACAGGGTTACTCATGACCAATTTTCTTTTTCAGAACAGTTAATATGGACAATCTGGTGCTCCAGCAGGTGCTAGAGAGCAGGAATGAGGTCCTGTGTGTGCTGACACAGAAGATCGTGACCACGCAGAAGTGTGTGATTTCTGAGCATGTGCAGTCGGAGGAGACGTGCGGAGGCATGGTGGGGATCCAGACCAAGACTATACAGGTGCCACACCTCAGCATGGAGAACTTTCCCCACGGGCCCCTTTTCTGACTGTCTTCTTCAGTCAGAACTCTTTCTGTAGAGGGTTAGGAATGAGACAGACTCAGGCTGCTCTAGTAAACAAGACATTCCGGGATCACATAACTAAGCTCTCTGAGGCACCTGGCCTCAGGCACTGTGGGGCTTGAAGATATTGTGAGCCGCCCTCCTTCCTAGAAAGTCGAGGCGGCTTCCTCTTGGAGCTGAGGGCTCCGGGCATTCTTCAGGCTTATTAGAACGCAGGGAGAGAGTGCTCCTGGTCTGGAGCTCACCAGATCATGTGGGTTGTGTCTGTTTCTCGATCTGTGGCAACAGAATTCTAGTGGCTAGCTAGGCATAGGCCTAACACTGCTCTGCTTATGGAAAGTAGAATGCTTCCTTTAAGGAAGTTTAGCCAGGCCAGGAACACGTGAATTTGTCTGTCTGTCTGTCTGTCTGTCTGTCTGTCTGTCTGTCAGTCATTTACCATTTCTTCCAGATCTAAGCTGATCCTGGGGTGTTCTAAAATGAGAGAGGTAGGCAGCCATCTGCTTAAACTGCTCCCTTAGCTGGCCACGGGGCTTATAATCTTCTTGGTAGTTTCCTTCTTGGTGGCACTGGCTTTTTCTAGAAGGCGCAGAAGGGCTATATTTGGCAGTGGGCTGGGTGAGGCATGGCTGTAAGTCTATAGCTGGGACTGCTGGGTAGACAGGTGAGCAGGCTCGGCAGCAGAGGGGAAAAGGGGACCTGATGGAGGTGACTTCAGCTGGCCCTGCTGACACTCCTGCCCATGGTCACCACCTGCTGAAGGTCTGATCCTGTGAGCTGGAGCCCAGCTGCTGCTGCTTCTTGATTCAAAGAAAATGCTTGGTCCAGGCGCAGATGGCTAAGCTGTGTTGTCTGTCTCCAGTGTTTGGCCAACAAAGATCTCCAGCTTCCTGTCCCTGGGGTACTGCAGGAAGGGCTCTTTCCTGCTTGACAGCCCAGCCCTGCCCATCCATCTTCCTCCTGTCTGTTTCCCAGAGCCTTTCCTATGGCCTTGTTATCCTGGCTTTGGCTGTGCCCAGAGCACCATTCACGATTGTGTGAACGGCTCAGTGAGGGCTTCCCAGACCAGCTTTATCCTGTTGGCATTTTCACTGAGATTTCAAAGTTGTTACTTGAACCCAGAGAAGGAATTAGAAACAGATCTTACTTATCACTTAGCTGTGCTCTGAGTTACATAGCACTTGGTGATGTTGGTGGTGGTCATGTGATGCTGGAGAATCAATCACCTGATGCCTACCCAGGCCTGGATGTCTGCAGAGATTCACGGTGCACCTGAGGGATGCAGTGAACCTGAGGTGCACGAGGCTGCTGCCAGCCTAACTCAGAGCAGTTTCCTTCCTTCCTTCTTATAAAAACTATAATTTAAAAACTGTAAAATGTAATACTAAAGATGTAGTCTAGTGTGCATGAGACGATGGCATTGTCATTTATAATGATCTGGTATTCCATGCGGACAGTGACTGTCGGTGCACAGGGGCCTGCTAACAGTGTCACCACAGGTGTGACTGATGCCTTCTGCAGTGATGGCAGACTGCTCACAATGGCACTAGGAGATAGGAATATTAATCACAGTGTTGTGGGACCACAGTGGTGTAATGTGGAATGCTGTCGCCGAAGCATCAATCTGGTATGTAGCTTCCGAGCTCATGCTCTGGCATCTGACCCATGCCACCCGATGCCAGTGCCAGGTGTCTCCTCCTCCTCCTTTAGCTCTGTGGATATTTCCCAGCATTCCTAGGAGGCTGGATATAGGTGTGACAGGAAGAAGCTAGGGGTGCCTGAGTATATAAGCAGGAACATGCTCTTGCCCACAGGTGTCAGCAATGGAGGATGGGACGGTCACCACGGACACCAATGTAGTGCTGGAGATCCCCGCTGCTACCACCATTGCCTACGGCATCATGGAGCTGTTTGTGAAACAGGACGGCCAGTTTGGTGAGTCCTCATGAGGCATGCCCTGGTAGAGAGGGGACAGGGGAGCAGAGTGTCTAGGATCTGACTCTGGGCAGTAGGAGGCACTGGGGAATTGGGGGAGGGGAGCCAGGGGCTTCATGTACCTCTCACTCCTCAGGGTCACTGAGCCAGGGAGGAACATTGGCTCTGCAGCCATCCAGACCTCCTGTAAAGCTGTTGAGTCCTGGGTAGTTCCTAGTCTCAGCTGGCTTAACCCCACACAGGACCCATCAGGGATTCTCATTCATCTTCTGAGCAGGTGTCCTGTGGTGCTTTATATGAAAAATGTCCTCCATAGTTTTGAACATTTGTTCCGCAATTGGTGATGTTGTGGGGGAAGGTTTAAAGGGTGTGGCCTGTGTGGAAGTATATGCAGTACCTGTGTGCCTGGTATCTGAGGACTGCAGAGGAGAGCGCATCACAGCCCTGCAACTAGAGTTAAGGATGGTTGAGAGCAATCCATGTAGGTACTGGGGAGCCAACCCAGGTTCTGCGGAAGAACAGCACTGTTCCTAAATGCCGAGCCAGCTCTCCAGTCCCATCAGTGTTGTCTTGAAGGAGTGAATTCAGTCAAGAAGCAGACTGAGCAGATGCTCACTTAAAGCAATAGACAAGCAGAGCAAAGCAAACCCTGCAGGGGTAGGGGTTGGTGCCCCTGGGCAGGGAGCCTGTCCAGGGCGTTGCGGGTGGGCTTTACACAAGGTTTTATGAATATTTATTGAGTGGTGTATTTATGAGGTCCCAAATCACAGTGGAACAAACCTTTCTCCCAAGGTATTTCTTCCCATTATTCCTACAAAAGGGGGGGGGGCTGCTGTCAAAACCCTAATACCAGTGATGTTGTTGTGACCTTGAGTCTTGAGGATGCTGAGCCTGACAGAGATGAATGTCCTCTTACCTCCCTTCTGATGACAAAGGAAGGACCTACTGACCTACTTCAGCTTCAAGGATGTTTATGAACAAAGGGCCTTCCAGCTGTGGGGGTGGGGTGGGGGACATGGCTACTGAGATATGGGCACATTCTCCTAGGTGACCTCACATCTAAGTCCTTCTCTCCGGTGATCTGGGGTGGTCGCCATCCAGGACTAGGTGATAGCTCTTTAGAAGCTGTCTTTTTCTCAGTTTAGTCTGTTGCAGTTAGACACAGACTATGCCAAAGGACTGCAGCGCCTTGCGTGCAGTTCAGGAGGGACAGGGCTGCTTGTTAGGATCTATGCAGAGCCTGCTAAGACCTGCTTTGTGGTTCCTCTCCGAGCCCCGTCCTTTCTCTCCCTGGCCAGGCTGTATCTGGTGCTCAGCTGCAGTCCTTTTCCTTCTCATCACCAGGACTCCCATCCCCATGGTTTGATCCTTGCATCCATGTTTAACCCTGGCTGCCTCTGACCCCAGGAGCTTTGCCCTGCAGGCGTCCCCAGCTTGCTCTCTCATCACCTATACCACTGTCACCTGGTTCCCAAAGTTAATCCACTGGGAAACACCTGCCATGCCTGAGCCCTGTGCCCCACTGCCCCTCTACTCTAGGATGTCTCGCTCCTGGCCCAGAGAACTGCTGTAAGGTGGCTGTTTGAGCTTCAGTCAGGAATCAGTCTTTGGTTCTTCTTTTTCACCGTAGTAATGACATTAGCACATGAAACCCAACATGTTTTACAGGGATTTGAGGAAATGGAAGACAAAATCTAGGGTTTCCTGGCCCACCTCTGAAGGGGTAGCAACCCCTAGGGGGAGGTGTTTTCCCTGTGCTCAACAAAAGGTGCCTTCTCCTCTCAGAAGACAAGGACACAGAGGGAACCGACAGGCGCTCCTAAGCTTGCTATAGTACAGGACAAGTCTGTCTGCCACTCTATGCCTGATCAGACCTAGTGTAAAAGCCCTCAAGTGAGCAGACATGGTGGCACATGTCTGTAATCCTAGCACTTGTGAGGCTGAGGCAGGGGGATCTAGAGATCAGCCTGGGCGACATAGTAAGACTCTTTATTTTTCTGTCGCTGTGCCAAAGCACTGTGACCAAAGGCAACTCAAGGAAGAGTGTAATTTGGCTTATGGTTTCAAGGAGAGAAGAGTCCAGCATGGAGGGGTAGAAGCATGTCAGCAAGCGGCAGGCGTGTGACCAGGAACAGGGAGCTGAGATCACAGAGGTGACAGTAGCTCAAAGGCTGTAACTCAGAGCCCTTGCCCGGTGACCTACTTCCTCTAGCAGGACTGCACCTTCTTCCAAACAGTGCCACCAAACACTTAAATGCCGAGTTCCACAGAAGATATCTCTCATTCAAACCACCAGACTTGGTCTCAAACACAGATGCAAAGAAGCAAAAGCCTTTTTGTGTCTTCTGCCGCAGTCTGAGTAGGTGACGGTGAGTCTGAGGAGCCAATGAGCTGTGCTGACCCTGCCTGGCTTGGGCTTTTCTCCCCACTACAGAATTCTGCCTCCTCCAAGGGAAACATGGTGGCTTCGAGCATGAGAGGAAAGCAGACTCCATCTACTTGGACCCCCTGGCCTACAGAGAGTTTGCCTTCCTGGACATGCCGGATGGGGGTCAAGGGATCTCTTCCCAGGATGGGCCACTGCGTGTTTTAAAACAAGGTATTGCCTGTGGTTGTGCCAGATGGAGA
Organism: Apodemus sylvaticus; assembly: GCF_947179515.1. Taxonomy (NCBI): domain Eukaryota; kingdom Metazoa; phylum Chordata; class Mammalia; order Rodentia; family Muridae; genus Apodemus; species Apodemus sylvaticus. The sequence continues at coordinate 75,225,605 of NC_067473.1, read as the reverse complement.
AGTGGACTTTCTCTCCCAAGCGGTGATTCCCCTTGAGCCTTCAAGATCCCCTTGGATCTTTGGGTGGGCCCAGTCTTGGGTGCTGTGTTTTGGAGAATGGAGACCCTAGGAGTCAAGGTGGGAGGCCAAGGAGTGCAGTGGTCAGGAACCTGACTACCGAGAATGGCCAGTAATGAGCAGGGCTGGAGAGCCCAGGATGTTATCAGCTTTGATACAGTCCAGGCTCCACGGCACGGCAGGCTGCTGTGCATCAGCGTGGTGACAGCCACTGAGGCTCCCCACCTACGTGGCAGAGGGCTGCACCTCTAAACTGCCAAAGGAAATTCGCTTTGCTCATCATAGCTTGTTACTTTAGGGTTGGTTTGCTTTGCTGTGCAGGAGAGCAGTGTGCAGGAGGGGAACCGGGCTAGAAAAGGGGAGGAGCTCAGGAGAACCCAGGGCTGGCTCAAAATACACTGTGCCATGTAAAGCAATTGCTCCCTGGGAGTCTAACTCTCTAACCAGAGGATGCTAGCCCTGGCACAGTGTTAGAGGGCAGGGTGATGGAGACCCAGGACTAGGGTAGATCCCTCCTGGGATAAGAGTTAACTAAACGTGGGGCCTCCACTTGCAGCTGGAGTTGTGCTGCAGAAATGTGAGGCTGCAGGTCCTTTTCTCACTGCCCCAAGCTGAGTCAGCCATCCTCATTGGCTAGAGTTCCCTGGGCAGCTGAGGTGGCTGCAGGTGGAGTGGGCCGACTGGGCAGGTCTCTGAGCCCTCAGGTTCTAGGCTAACCAGCACAGCTTCTCTCTCAGGCAAGGACTGATGGAGATTGAACTGCATTCCACAGGCGGTTTTGAAGATGTGGCCCAGAAGTTTTGTGTCCACCCTGTAGGGTGTTCAGCAGTTGTTTCCTAGACCTCCATCAGCAAGGCTGTGCATTTAGTGTCAGTGCACGGCCTTCACTGGGGAAGCACCATTTCAGCCCATCTTTTTTGGCTTAATTTACTAGGAACTTTTGACTGTCCTCAGCAAAGAGAAGATTAGAGGGGACAGGCTCCCAGGGCCCCTGCAGAGGATGTGAGTGGCATAGCAAAGTGCACCCTGAGCTCATCTTGTACAGGAGTTAAAGGCACAGGGAGGGAAGTGGAAGCCATGTTTGCCATGACTGTAGAGTGCTGGCCCTTTGAACATGCATTGAAAACAAAAGCATGCTAAATTGCAGTGCATGGCTGGATAGTGCTGGCAAGGCTGAGTTTGGAGATTAGTATGGCTTATGCTTAGTGATTCAGCCTTGAGCACGCACATTTATAGACAGTGTGCCAAAGAAGAACCCAAGTGGCTTCCCGGTCAAGTCTAGCACTGCACAGGCAGAAAGAAGGGTGAGGTCTGGGATGTCAGAGTGGCCTTCCCTGTCCTTTCCTTCCCTGTAGATTCCCTGGTTGTTGAATATCACTCAGGGTGCCGTGTATCTCCAAGACCCTTTGGAAGGAACTGGTTGTGAGAGGCAGGTTGTGTGTGTGTCCTGACTACATCTGCTCTGCTTTCACAGCAACCCTGCACCTAGACAGGAGCTTCCATCCCTTTGCGGTGTTACCTGCCCAGCAGCAGATGGCGCTGTTCTGCATCCTGCAGAAAATCCTGTTTGATGAAGAACTCCTTAGGGCCTTGGAGCAAGTGGTAGGTGGGTGGGGGGAGTTATGGATTTGGGTTTGTACGTGGTTGCTCTAAAATATGCACAGGCTAGACCTCTCAGGACAGCTTTGGGATAATTTGGAATTAAGTTTCACCACTACCCTTTAACCCTAAAACTTGAAGCTTGTCATCAGGCGGGAAGGGCTGAGTGACTTTCTTAGAGCTATAAAGATGTCCACAGGCGTGGTGCTTCAGAATATCAAAAAATAACCTCTTACAGATCTAGAGGGAAGAGTCCAGAGTTCCAGTGGCAGCAGGGATATACCCCTCTGAGAGCTCTAGAGGAGAATCCTTGTTGCCTACAGTTTCTGGTGGCTCCTGGCATTCCGTGCCTGGTGGCATATCTCTGTCCTGTGTGCCGTGTCTTGTGTGTTGGGGTCTTTCCTAGACACAGAACTCATTACAGATCACCATTACTGGATATAGAGTTCTCTTCCTTGAGACTCTCACCTTAATTACACCTGCAAAGACTCATTGCAAATAAGGCTTCATTCTGAGACTGCAGGTGGGCATGCATCATCTCACGGAGAAGGGGCTGTGTGGCAGAGCCTGTCAACCTGTCCCACAAGGTGTTTATCGCTTTGTTTTGCAACAGCCATACTTTGAGGGACACGCCAGCTGCTCACCCTTCATCAGCTCAGATTTTTTTTTTTTTGTACTTAATGAGGCTGATACTTTGACAATTTTCTTTTCATTGTGACTTTGTTTTTAGTTTTCCTTCTTTCTATACTGCTCAAATGCTTTAGGTGTCCAGAAAACTACTCATTTCATGTTCCCACTTGAAATGAAATTGTGCTGGAGAGCCTAGCAACCAGGGACAGAATTGCAGTTGCCCTCTGGAGGATGCAGGGCTTAACCCTAGGAAGAACACAAATGTTTCAGAATCCCATGACTTTTACTTCCTAAATTAGCTCTTTCCTAAAGAGAAATGGCAGATTAGTCCCCTATGGAGAGAGTAGCAGCTGCCCTGTCAGATGTTGGCAAAGCATCTGCCTGCTGGTGAGTGTCAGGGAGGACATAGGGTACCTAGGGTGTGGAACTAGTCCAGGGGCTCAGAACTAGCTCATGGGCAGTGCCGTGCCACCCCTGAGCTAACTTGTGATGGATAAAGCTTCCTCGGGAAGGCTGGGGACATATTAGGCTAAGTGCTGCTTTTAGAGTACGGGAACCAGGAAGGAACGCTGCTCTTATGACCCCTTTGACAATCTGATATGTAGCCAATTGTTCCTGGTGTCTGATAAAACTCAATATCCTGGCATAGCTGACACTTCTTGCATGACTCTTCCCCTTTCCCTGTGGGAAGGACAGTACTTGGGCACGGCTCATCTGTGTCCTTAGGAGGAAGGTTAGGTTCACAGATAGTATCAAAGTTTAGAAAATGGCTCAGTGCTTGCTTTACCTGGAGAGGGTAGAGTACATGGAGAGTGCTGGGAAGGCGGGTGGGGCAGAGGCTCAGTTGGTTTGCACTTCAGTGAGTTCTGGCTTCATCAGTCTTTCTTCTCTTTCTACACTGTAGTGTGATGACATGGCTGGCGGCCTCTGGTCCTCACAGGCTATATTGGCAATGGAGGAGCTGACAGGCAGTCAGCAGCAGGACCTCACAGCCTTCCTGCAGCTGGTGGGATACAGGGTTCACGGAGAGCTCCCTGGCCCACGAGATGAGGTCATCAACCAGAAGCTCTTTGCAACAGCCCACTTCCTGGTCAGTGCACTAGCAGGTATGGAAACCAAATTGGAGCAGAGCAATGTTTGCCAGGGCTGGGAAATGGTGTCGCTTTCTATCTGCTTCTGGACAGAGCAACAGTGATGACTGAGGATGGTTTGGGACAGTTCTCTCCTTTTCAGTCCCGGGGGTAAGATGTGGAAGGCTAATAAAGAATCCTGTCACACACTGCGCCTCCACTTTAAGGGTATGTCAGTCTTAACTCTGGGAGGACTACCTTCTGATCCTTCACTGGAAGTCACGTTCAAAGTACAGCCAGTAATCCACAGCAGGGTCCAGACGGTGCCGTGTGGGGGACACTGTCCTCTGGCAGCTGTTTGTCCTGATCCTCTCCTCCCTCCTTGCACTCATGGCCCACTCCATGGTCCTCTCGGGGCTTCATGTGCTGTGTGATGCACATGTCCAGGGGGCAGGCTATGGCTGGGCTTCTGCATGGGTCTTGAATGGCTTCCAAGCGGGAGTGGACTTCAGTTACTGTCACGAGGAGCCTGCCATGCAGAGGCCTGGTGGTGTCCCATGGGAGGCAGTGGTAGCTACAGCTTATCTCTGTAGACCCAGCTTCCCTCCAACACAAGCTACTAGGCACTGGGTTCCTGATACAGTGGCTTTCTCTCAACTACAGAGATAAAGGGCCAGGGAGTCTTCAGTGTTTAAAGACTATTTCAGCTTGAGATTCTGATGGATATACCTGTGTCTTGCTCTAAATCACAGATAAAGGCTTTGAATAGTTGAACAGAACCAGATACAAGACATAGACTGTGAAATTCTACCTAGGTACTAGGACCAACATTAACAGAGAGCATGCTTGAGTATAGACTTTCTGTCGGGCTGTAGGCTGGCAAGAAGTCTTCTCATATAGTCTATACTACTCAAACATTTCTATGTAGAATAGGGCATGGCTGACACTGACTACACCACAGTCCCATTCTTCCTGACCTAGACACAGCTCTGCAGCTGAGCATAGGTGGCCCCACAAGGCGCTCTAACATAAAACTTATTCTGTTTGGAAGCTGGATGCAGGGGAAGCTTTAGGTGTAGGCAGTGTCTACGTCAACCTAGCCCTTTCCTTCTAAGCTTTGGTCTCATTACGGCAGCTGCAGCAGATGGTGGCTCATTTAAAGCTCTTTGGGTAGTATCTTGGTGAATCCTAGGGAAAGTGCTGGAATAGAAAGTGGTCCTCTTGGGCCTCGACAGTGGCTTTATCCTGGTTAGCTGCTTTCAGCCCTGCAGTCTGATCTCCTGGGACGCGTCCTCTGCCTGTGTGATGGCAAGCAAACCCAGCTCTCACCATAGAAGCTTACTTGTAATTGAACAGACTCACTGGGCAGACTTACACCATCTTCAGGCAGTTAGCAGAGGGCACAGCATGTCTGGCCTGTGACAAACACCAGGGTGAGAGCTACCTTTGTGCTATGCTCACAGTTTTGGGCAAGCATCTCTAGGGATAAGGGATGCGGGAGTAATTGCATGAGGCAAGAGGCACTCTGAAAGGCGAAGGGGTGGAACTGTGGGTGTGACATTGCTTGGCTGACACGATGTAACCTTCTCAGCCCTGTGCTTTATGTTCTCATCTTCTTGGAGTAGGGTGAGGGCCTTCTTCGGAACACAGGAAACTCAAAGTTTTGGAAGAGGCAGGTGCATGACTGCACTGGAGTCTGTGTTGGTGTTCTCTGGTGGGATTACCTACAGGCCTGCCTCTTCCCTCATGTCCTTTTGTCTTCTCTGGGTCACAGCCTCAGTGACATGTCATTTATAAGACAACTAGTAGATGCAGGTGGTCATGAGTTCCTGAATGGCCACTATGCTGTGTGACTTAGCTCTGAGGGGAATTGTGTCTTACACTGGGAGATATTTAACAGAGGCTTGCAGGCATGGATGCCCATTTCCTCTGACAGGGCCCTCTTGTGTAGCTCTAGCCTCGCACGATGCTGCCCCAGCTTTGTTGTGTCACCGACTACTCCTCTCAGAGCTTTCTCTTCCAATGGGACTGGTGGCATGAAGGGACCCATCATGTTTGCGCAGTGGCCTGACATGTACTCCTAAGTATTCTGTAGTGGGCCAAATGAACAGAACAAACAGGATCCAGGGGTACACCTAGAGTATTTTGTGTGTTAGCACACATGCCTATAAATCCAAATACAGGGGAGAAGCAGAATAATTGCACATTGAAGGTTATTCTGGCTTTCATAGCAAGAATAGGCCCTAGAAAATCAGAAACAAAACATTCCAGCCTGGTTACCTAGAAGGGTTCTAACCACTCCATCAGAGATTTTTTGAGCCAATTATCCTTTCCCAGAATCCATGCCCTTCTTTCTGACTAGCAAATTCAATGTCAACGAACATCCTCTAGTGACTGGATTCCCAGGAGATCCCACAGAGAACCAGCACTGCCTTCCAATGTGACTACACTCTTGTTTTTGAGACAGTCTTGTGTAGCTCTGGCCTCCCAAGTGCTGGGACTAAGGGGTGCCGCCACACCTGGCCTGACTACACATTTACTTCTAACTGCTGGTCGCAAGCTACTGAAATAGAAACTAGGCTTCACCTAGGTAGGGCTGGCTGCAATGCTTTCCTTGTAACACTAGGGTTCACTGCATAGCTAGCTCGGCCTGGTCCTTTTGCCTAACCTCTCAAATGATGAGATTACAAGCATGCATCACTGTGTCTGGCTTCTGCAAGCTTGTTTTTGACAGCGAAAATGACCAGAATGCATGTCTTCTACAGAAATGCCTGATAATGCCACAGTTTTCCTGGGGACTTGCTGCAAACTCCATGTTGTTTCTTCACTGTGCCATCTGGTAAGGAACCTTCAGGTGGGACAGTGGGGTGGAAAGGAATGGGGATGAGGGCGAGGTGCTATCCAGCTGGTCTCTCAGCGTGAGACAGTGTGAGCAGGTGTCATCACTAACATGGGTGCTGTGGAGGTCTGAGGTCCAAAGCAGGGTTTGGTCAAGGAACTGATTAGCAAAGAGGCCTGGTCTACAGATTCCAAATGATGGGCTTTTCCCGGTTTGGACTTTGGGCATAGCTTGGCACGGCCAGGCCCAGCAACTTATTGTTAATCACTGTAGTTCTGTGGAATGATTTGGAGCTGCTTTGTGTCACATGTGCCAGAACTCAGGGCTGCTTCGTCTGGAGGAGACATAGTTTCTTCCATTCTCTCAGAATATCAGGATAGCTTGGTGCTCTCTGGAAATGTCACTGCAAGAGCAAGTGATCAGTAATCTGTTTAGCCCCAGAGTGGAGCTAAGTTCTCAATTAGAGAGAGGGAAGTTAGTAAAGGAACCGGCAACAGGCTATCCCACCACCCAGCTACTCTCACACAACCTGTGTCTGGGGAAAGGAAAACCTGGGTCACTTAATTTAAGTTCTGGTATAGGGCCAGGGCCCACTGCTATCCCATAGAACTAAGCTGGCCGTGCACGGACCGCCTAGACAGCACCTACTTATGTTCTGTATTCCTCTGGGAAAACCAAACCATAGAGGTTGTCTTGGATGTTGTTCTATATGGAGGACATATCAGAAGCTGAGACTACTAGGTACTGACCACACAGCTGGCCAGATGCCAGATGAACTGACCACAGACTCTGTCCTAAGGGACACTAAACTATTTGGAAGCATGCCAGCCTATCTGAGAGCAGCTGAGGCCGATGGCTGCTAGTGTGACTACAGAAATGATGTAATTGTCCCAATTGTATGCAGTGATGAGCAAAACAGCTCTGTTCTCTCAAGCAGCAGTGAGTGCTCCGCACTTCCAGTCTGTTTCTTAAGTATTTAGGGAACAATTAAAGCTATTCAGGAAGTATATAAAGAAGAAACTTGTGCTAAAGGAACCAGGCCCTAATGAGCTCACACTACAGTCAGCTCTGGTTCCGACCTTGGCGGCTGTACTGTGACCAGTCGGGAGCCAGACTTGGAGTTCCAAAATGGATAGACATAGCCTCCAAAATGGATGTGCCTTTGCACTGTCTGCCTCCAGATGCACAGCCTGTCTTTGGAGGCTGCGCAACAAAGACAAATCACGTTCTCTCAAAGCTCTTCCTAGGTGCCCTTAGACAGTCCAGGCAATGCCTGCTGTTCTTTTAAGAGCCAGGCTCCTGCAGGCATGGAGTGTTATATACTTCTTCGAGTGACGGACTTAAAAGAGGATATCCAATCTATCTGCACTTCTGTTTGAAAGCCCAGGGTCAGATATGCTAACCATTTACTGTGAACTGGTAGAAAAATCAGTAGAAAAATTTAGAAAATATTCCAAGTCAGGAACTGCAATGGTAAAGGTTTTTGGAGCTGGAAACACAATTAACAAATGGCAGTATCTACACTTGAGTTCCTTCAAATATTCAAGAAATTCTAATATTGCTGTTCACATTAAAAAGCAAAAACCAGAGGATGTATGTGTGCCTGGCCGCCACAGAGAGAAGGAAAAAAACCCTTATATTTTGCAGAAATCTTGAAATTAGAAAAATAAAAAAGTGACTGGAACTCTAAACAATGAGGGAAGCACCTATTATATGTACCGTCACCAAGCCTGACACTCCCTGGGAAAAAGAAGAGAAGACGGCAGCATGTGTCCTCATCTTGTAAGCCTGCAACTGTAACTGCAGAAGCCAGAGTACTCATATGTTATGACTACTCTAAAGAACTAGCTTGTGTAAACAGGACTCTAAAGAGAGTGGAGACCTGAGGTGGGCCTCCCATAATCAGCAGGATTATATGGCCTATGCCCACATTAGGGGGAAGCAGTGCCGTCAGAATTCTGCCGCTTCCGGCTCAGAAGTACCACAGCCATATGCATGGGAGCACATCTCCTGCTCACCTTACAATCTTCTGGCTGTGGGATTGTAGCTGCACTCTAAAACCACAGCCTCACTTGCACCTGCCTTCCAGGAGCTCACCAAGCTCCCAGCCAGGTCTTACAATTTAGGATCAGGGACCCTACTGCCAGTGTCTTCTGTACCCGCCCACAGTGGGAACTAGAGAACTTTTCCTGTCTACATTCTCAGCCCCACTCAGGCTTGTAGTTCAGATCACAGCCTCAGACCACAGTGTTCTTTCATGTTTCAGTTCCTTAACATGTTTGAACCAACTTCCTATGGTTGTCAGAAGTGTTTATCTGGCAAGACCTGGGGAATGGGTCTGGTTTTATCCCGTGGCTCAAGAATTGTGGGTATTAGCTGGGCAGTGGTGGCACATGTCTTTAGTCCCAGCCCTTGGGAGGCAAAGGCAGGCGGATTTCTGAGTTCGAGACCAGCCTGGTCTACAGAGTGAGTTCCAGGACAGCCAGGGCTACACAGAGAAACCCTGTCTCAAAAACAAAACAAACAAACAAACAAACAAACAAACAAAAAACCAACAAGAAAAAAAGAATTGTGGGTATTGGTGCTATAGACCCAAGCATCTCCCACAACTCTGAGTATGATCTATGCTTAACCTGCACAGACCTAGGGATAACTCTTTCTGCACCTCATACCAACGACTCCATAGCAGCTGAATACACCCTCGGAAGCCACTGCTTACTGCAAAGCCCTAACTCAAGGAAACCACTGTAGACAGGATAATTGATGTTCTTGTAGACCCTCAAGATAGGATCCAAATAAGGTACCTCAGAGGGCTACTCCTTTGAGCTCACGTGTAACTTAAACCTAAACATCTTTCCTAATTGACATTCAAACAAACAAAAATTCCTACAGAAAATGCCTCAAAATATTGGATGTTCCAAAGATGCACAGGACACACAGAACAAGCCAGCTCCAAAGAGAATAGCTGTTCTCTAAAAATAATCTCTGAGAAGGAAATTTGAAGAGCTCAGAGTAACGATCCCAAGGAAATGTAATGGGTCCAAGAGAATAGAAACAAAATAATACAAAGAGGCAAGAAAAACAATTCAGGATATGAGAAATTCAGAGTTAGAAATCTTAGTTAAAAAAATCAAAAACTCAAATTCTGGAGCTCACATATCCAGTCAAGGAAATAACATATACAAGGCTCTGACATATGGCTACAAGCAGCCCAAGGACAGCAGAACTTAAGGATAACGTGTCCTGTTACCCCAGGAAGACAAGGGGGCTGGTTAGTTTCACGAAATAATAGCTGAAAAATTCACAAATCTTTAAAGACCCACAGACCTCTACACACAAGAAACTTAAACCCCTAACTAAACTAATAAGTGGAGTGTGCCCTTACCAGACATATTATAGTCAATACATACAATTACAAAGAATCGGAGAAAAGGAAAAGCAAAACAAGTCCCTCAGGAATCCATAGACTCGAGGAGACAGCATGGTACACTCTAAATACTGAAGAAGTAACTGTCAACCAGGACACCTCAACCTTTAAAAGTGAAGAGGACAAAGATGATCTCATACAAGCAGAAACCCAGGGACTTCACGACCACTGGTCCAGCCCTTTAAGAAATACTAACGGGAGCAGACACCACTCTAGAAAGATTAGTTGCCATTACCAAAGTATGTGACTATATAAAACCCACTAGCAATACAGAAACACAAAAGGAAGGAGTAATTCTCAAATCTCTGCATGACAGGGCATTACCAAACCATGAAAATAAGTGACGGGTGAACAAAACCTGTACAAAACAAGGAAAATACAATGACCTGGAATGAATTAAACCAATACACAGACTGGCTGAATAAATTAAAAAGAAAAAGAAAAACCAGTAAAAAAGAGCTTGGCATGGTGAAATCCTAGAAACTGGGAAGAGGAGGCATCTTGAACCACACAGAATGCTTCAAAGGCAAGCTGGGCTGCATGAGATTCTACCTTAAAAAACAACCGACCAACCTACCTCCTATACTTCCTATACTCAATATGCTGCCCACGGACCCACGGTATCTGTTACTAATGTATGTGTATTAAAAGAAGGGCTGTAAAAAAAACCCACACTCAAATGGAAACCAAAAGCAAGCTGAAAAGTGGACTTTAAATAAACACAAACTCCAGAGAGAATATAGCCACTATTGATTCACAAATAGATCAGTTCAGCGGCAGACACAGAAGGGAGAATATATACAGATCCAACATTGCCATTTCAACAGCTAAAACAACTATAGACATGAAAGTAGAGGGTGAAGACAGTTACAGTTTGGGACTCCCTGCGTCCACTACGACCAGCAACAGCTGGACACAATAAAGAAATACCCGAGTCTCAATACCTGCATGTATCAGTCCCAGGCAGCTTCACCACCACCAGCAGCAGCAAACTCATTCTTACTAGAGCATGTTAGGCCATAAGGAAGTCTCAGTGCTTTTTCTTTTTTTCTTTTCCTTTCTTTTCTTTCTGTCTGTCTTTCTTCCTTTCTTTTTCTTTTTGAACTCTAATGATTATAAGGGTTTAGTATAAAAAGAAATCAATAAAAACCACTTTTCCACATTTCATCCACTCTAGCCAAGACACATTAAATCCTATTACATCAAGAATAAGAGAGGGCATACGACAGACTACACAGAGGCTGTGAATTAAAGTCAGTATAAGGTGCTTAGGTTTCTTACTGTGGTGCAAAGGATCTGATGAAGACAAGGCTGTCAGGCTCCACAGGGCTGCCAGATATTGAGGCATAACTAAAGAAGCAATTCTGAGGCACAAATAAGATGTTCCTATTCTGTGGGTGAGGTTTTAGCAACGACTGACTTGAAGAGAAGGAAGTTTGAGGAAGTCTTTCTATCAAGGCCCCACTAGGTCGTCTTCATAACCTGTCCCATCCTCCTCTAAGGTAAAAGTAGTCTGCTCACAGGCAGCACACAATCTTCACAGGTGACGTGCAGGCGCTCTTCAGGAGCCTCACTGTCTGTGCACTAACCTCGTGCTGCACCACCCGTCTGCTCATTTTTAATTCCAGTAGGCCTTCATTATTTTTCTAAATTCTGTATTACCCAATTCAAGGGTGAAAATTTCTGCTAGTTTTTCTTTCCTTTTTTTCTTTTTTATGTGACTGAGTGTGCTGTCTGTCTGTCTGTCTGTCTTGCATATACCTGACTTCCTTGGCAGTCATATCCTTTGGATGTGTATACTGGGAACCACATCTGGTCCTCTTCAAAAACAAAGTGTGCTTAACTGCAGAGCTATTTTTCCAGCCCCATGGGCTAATTTCTGAAAAAAGCTCTTAAAGTCAATGACGTCACTGTATATAAGACACTAATAACTGGATCTTTTTGAGTACCTATGTTCTAAATAGAGCCTTTGTAATTCCACTTTTAGCCCTACATTAAATCAAAGGGCCAAAATACTTAATTTCTAACTGAAAGAAGAAATTGATGTTCCTACACTGAAAATCTTATTTTTACAGCAGTTTGGCCTGGAAGAGATTGTTCTGTCTGTCATAAAAACTTGAAAATGGCCGGGCGGTGGTGGCGCACGCCTGTAATCCCAGCACTCTGGGAGGCAGAGGCAGGCAGATCTCTGAGTTCGAGGCCAGCCTGGTCTACAGAGTGAGTTCCAGGACAGCCAGGGGTACACAGAGAAACCTTGTCTCGAAAAAGCCAAATCCAAAAAACAAAAAAACCAAAAACAAAAACTTGAAAATGATGGAGGTGTTGGCCACTGCCACAATAACTCATGGCTATTACTTTATTGGTTCTACTGAAGAGTTAATTCATGCATATTTTGTTCCTTTAAAAATTACTCATTGGAAATCATTATTACTCCTGAAGACAGACACTCTAGCACTCTCTCTTGTAAAAACTGAAGCAATGGCCATGCTCATCTTCCCTTCTTTGCTAACCCACCTATCCACACGCTCACCCATCACTTCACCAGCTAGCCCATGACCTCACAGTACTTCCACACACTACCACAAAGTCAATTTTAGAACAGAAAGAATGAATACTATGTATTCATTCTGGGAATATCTTTTTAGCTCACAAGGAGTAAAACTTCACAAAGAACCCAGAAATTATAAAAATCCATGTTCCTAGTGATTAAGAGGTAACTGGAGAAACCCTAGAAACAAAGGAAAGAAACACAACAAAGCACAATACAGCAAAAGGAAGCTCAGAACAGTGAACACACACCAGACAAGAGGATGAGCCAACTGCCTGCTGTACCTCAAGGACGTAGATTTAAAAAGCAAGGATCACGGCAGAAAACCATGTGCCTTTAATCATGGCACTTGGGAAGCAGAAGTAGCTCTGTGCTCTCCAGGCTAGCCTAGTCTGTATACTGACTTCCACTACAGTCAGTGCTATATAATGAGAGGTCTTTTCTCAGCAAAACAAAATTGTCAAGAAAATTATCCTCAGGGTAGACTGTGTGTGTGTGTGGGTGGTGGTGGTTAGGTAAAGACTTAGAACCAGAGAGGAAAGACGACATTACCTACACCACAGAAACTGGATCACAAGGAATGTCTGCAATAACCACAGTGCTACCAAAGTAGAAAACCTACAACAGAAGAGACACATTTACCTCAGCTGACTGAACCAAGAGAAATAAGAAATACAAATAGGCCAATAATGAGTTGGGAATAATGATAAAGAAAATTCCCATCTAAAGATATTTCAGGACTATAGAGGCTTTACTACAAAAACAATGAACAAAGAACTAATTCCAATGCTGCTTCCACTGTTTAGAAGTTAAAATGGAAGGAACACCACCAAATGCATTATCTGGATACCCAGAGGAGAAACAAAAGACAACAGCAGAGTCACATACAAAATTCTCAATAAAATAGTACCAATTGGACTCAGTAACATATCAAAATATATAATATACCACGAGTGTTTCCAAGTAACCTTCAGACAAGGGGTTTATCTGGAAAATGGTAAACTCAAAGGCTATATACCATAAAAACAATGTAAAAACGAGCTAAATCTAAATGGATACTTCTACGGCAGGCAAGGACATGACAAGTCTCCTTCCCTCACCACCCCCTCTCGGATCAACATGGAAACTCAAAGTTGCAGTGAAGTAGCAAGTCACCCTCATTAAAATAACTATCATCAAGATGATGTAAGAAATGCTAAGAGGGTGTAGAAAAAGGAAAGTCTCACACACTACTGGAGAGCATGTAATGACTGCAGCCATTAGAGAAAGCAGAATGGAGGGGTCCTCCAGGCACTAAAAACTGGTGAAACTGCTGAAGGTTACTACATCAGAGGAAGTCACTACATCAAGAATAGATGCACACTCCGCTGTTTGTTGAGCCTATTCGCAAAGCTAAAATGTGACAGTTACCCAGATGCGCCACAGTGGATGAGCGGCAAACAGCTTGCAAATAAATGCACAGTATATACTTGTGAGGAATGAAACCCTGTTATTTATTGGCAGCAACATGGCCAGAGCTAGAGTTCATTATTAAATGTAACAGGCCAGAAACAGGACAAATGCTCTCCTGCCGCTATGGAGATATTAAGTCAGTGTCTTGGAAAAGCAGAGTAGAATCATGACCCACCAAACTCGACAAGCAGCGGGAGGGAGATGGTGCTCACTAATGTGCTTCGACACAGGGGGAGGGACACGCTGGGTCTCCTTAACACAGTGGTGCCAGTTAAACCACCTGCATTTCAAAATAACTAAAGGCGTATAGAAAGCTCAACACAAAATGGTATGTGAAGACAAAAATCCTCATTGCCATGATTTATTATTATAGATTCTATACATGTACTGAATTACCATAGTGTATCCCATAAAAGTATACACATTATCAGTGGAGTCAGATCAACCCTTACATGTGGTAAAGTCACATGCTGATCTTTCTAACTTACTGGGCTAATGGATCTGGGCATACGTGTATGGATTCAGGACTACAGGTAAGGAAGAGAAAAACAGGCCTAAAAACTTGACACGATGGAACATGTATCTTCAAGTTCCATCTAATGGTTTTCCTGTTCCATTTCGGATTTTCTTTAGATGATACTTAACTTCGGGTTTTCTGGGTCATTTTTGAAGGGAATTTGTTTGTCATTTCAGCTCCATGCTCTTTCTGATGACAGTGTGTGTGATTTTCAAGACCCCACCTTGGCTCCTCTGAGAGACGCAGAGAGGTTTGGCATCGTGCAGCGTTTGTTTGCCTCTGCCGACATTGCCCTGGAGAGGATGCAGTTTTCTGCGAAAGCCACCATCCTGAAGGACTCTTGCGTCTTCCCGCTAATTCTTCTTATCACTCTAAGTGGGCTCTGCACTCTAAGCAAAGAGCACGGGGAACAACATCTCTGTCAGTCAGAAGGACATGCTACTGGCCAAGACTAGCTGATTTCAGGATTAAGAGAATACTTTGGGGTTTTGGGTCCAAGCAGGTTAAGTCTGTCAGTGAATCCCAGTGCACATCAGGGGTGGAGTCCTTCCTTACTGTGAATGGCTGCAAGCACTGTAAATGGGTTATTTTCAATCAGAGGCCTACTGTGCCGACACCTGAGTTATTGAAGGAAAAATTACTTGTCACTTTATTTTCTACTCATGTCTTATATACAACACCAGATGAGTCTCAGATTTTACTGCAAAGTTCATCTTAAGCTGTGACTGCTACAGGGAAGCAATTTCCTTCCCATCCTTCAGACATGGTGTACCCTGCTGGGTGACTGGGAAACTAGAAATGCTACTTGAGTATATAAAATAATTACAGTAAGAACATCTAATTTGATCCACCTCAACATGAGAATTTAAATATATTTCTCTTATTTGACTTTGTTATGCTTGGATGAACATACTATGTCTGGGGCAATTCCAGTGCATTCTGGGAATTTGTCACATGTTGCAATTTCTATCATAAGCAATTCTGAACTATGTGTAGTTGGCCGTTCATTAAGTTTTTGATGTCCTTCTGCTTTAGTAGCTTGGACAGTGTCCTCAAGCCTCCTGATTCCCGAGAGCATCTGTTACTACTGATCAAACCCAATGTCCCTGGGCAGCAGCAGCAGTGGGATGCATGTTAGCATATAGTTTTCACCTCCACTTCAATAGTGTGGCATCTTCAGATTATAAGGAAGAGTAATAATGATAAAGTAAATCATCTCTATTAAAAATGAGATTCATCCTTATGCACCTGCCGATTACAGGCTTACAAAGTTACAAACCAGCAACACTGCTCATGAACCATGAATTAGGAAGGAAACACAACACATATACTGTGCTGTGTTGGTGGTGCCTTATCCTTTGCCTATTTTTAACATCAGGCATGAAGAGCAAGCTATGAACAGAACATGTAATATGAATCTAGAGGTGGAAAAACATGTGTATGGGGATACATGCCAAGATTCAGAAGGAACCCAGCAGTGGCTCAACACAATGCCCAGACCTGGAGACTGGTACGAAAGACAGAGAGCGCATGTTCTGTCTCCAGCTTTGCATTCTAGCTAGAATTTTGTATTACCTTCTCATTAAGGAAGAAAAGAACCCTGAAAATGGATCATGAGATAGAAAACGAATAGAAAAGGGACTGGGGAGCCTGTTTAGTGGATGTGCTTGTTGTGCAAGCATGAAAACCTACGCTGGGTCTCCAGCATCCATGGAGAGAGCGAAGTGTCAGGATCACATCTGCACGACCAGCAAACACAGGGCAATGTGTGGGTTTGCTGGTTTACTAGAGAGCTTCAGCTGTAGTCAGAAAACCTGTCTGGAAAAATAAAAAACCTGGAAAGCACAGAGGAAGATACCTCTAGCCTCTATGTGCGTATGTGGACACACACAAATAATAAAAATAAACCATGCTCCTGGAAACATCAGAAAGATTCTAAAGTCTTTCTTTAGTAGCATGTTCTTGAATGTGAGGTATGGAATCCTAAAAACCAGCATGGGAGAATTACAAAGGGCTTCCAGAAAGGTTTTCGGCACACAAGGCCACATTTTAATGAGTCCCTGCCTTCTTCCTGCAGGCCCAGTGTCAAATGCAAGCAACAGGTATGCCTGATGAAACACATGGTTTCTCTTTCCGGGACACATGGGAAGTGGCTACAGTGACTCATGCTGTCTAAACAGTCTCTGTTTCTTGACTCTGTATTTTAATCTTCCCAATTCTGAGAACCTTTGGCAGGACAGAAACAAAAGCAGAGGGAAGCCCTGCTGAAAAGCAGAGACTGGTGAAAATTTATTTAGGTGGAATAAAACTACATCAGGGACTTAAAAAAAATCATTTAAACCAAAGTTACTGTGATATCCTGCAGTTTTATCTCTCTTAGCTCTACCTATAAACAAAACACTTCAAATTTCTCAACAGCAAATAAATATTTCTTTATATACACAAAAGTATTTTGCCAGGAATGTGCAATTTTACAAATTGAACACTGCAATAATTTTAAGCTATATCTGGAAATATGGTCTAAGATTTATATGAATTTCTGAAAAACCAGCCCCTACTGTATTATAGGAAATTAAGAGACACAAGGACAGCATTGACAGGTCAGTCTCTTTGCAGACACTAGGAATACTGATACTTTGAAAGCAGGGATGGTTAATTTTTTACTTTGAAACCTTTTCATCAAAAAGTTACTTGGCCAATAAAGCAGCTTGGCCAATTTTGACTTCTGTAAGCACATGTCTTCTATTGAAAACTCCTTACAGTCACTTCAGAGGGTGCTGTTTAAAGCTGAAGTATGTGTTTCTGTTAGATCCTAACAGGAGAGAAGATGCGCAACAATGAACTGGGTGGGTGGTGACATTTCCCACAGCAAGTCATTCACATCAAATGCTACTGTGGACAGTTTAAAGTAACTTGCAGAAATTTTCACTTGATGCTGAACATTGTACTGACTAGCATTATGTCAACTTGACATAGGCATCTGAGGAGGTAACTCCAATTAAGAAAATGCCTCCATAACCGTAAGCCTGTAGAGCATTATCTTACTGACTGACTGATGGCGGAGGATCCAGCCCTTTATGGGCAGTTATCCCCAGGCCTGTGGTCCAGGTTTCTAAAAGAAGGTAGGTTGAGCAAGTCATGTAATCAAGTTAGTGAGCAGCAGTCCTCCTCGGCCTCTGCATCAGTTCCCGCCTCCAGGTTCCTGCCCTGTGTGAGTTCTTACCCTAACTAATGATGAACTGTGACATGGCAATGTAAGTCAAACTCTTCAGTACCAAGTTGCTTTGGTCATGGTTGTTTCATCACAGAAATAGCAACTATTGCTCATTCTTTTGTAAATCAGTGTTATGGAAGAAACAGGAACCAGCATCAGTTCTTTTAAGATGATATACAGTGAAATTTGCATTTCATGTTCAGATGTGTATGAAGTAATGAACCATGAAATAACAACATTAATGTTATAAAGGATTTAGTAATGAACTTGCTTAGAAGATATTAAGTTACACAAAGCAGCACTTAGCTAAGGGAGCAATGCCTCCACAGAACTCAAAAATGAGCAGTGTGCTAACAAGGCTTGTCAGGAACAACAGGGAAAAGTTTGTTCCTCAAACAGTACTTAAGTTTAAAACTGTTGAGTCTGTTTACCAAGACTGAGTAGCCTGTTAAGCCTATTCCCATATCAGAACACTTGTCTCTAAGGTGGCTCAAGGTCGTGGAGTGATTTCTCACTGGAAAGTCATGTCTGCTCTCTAACAGGACAGCACCAAAGTCTAGGGCCTTGTGTACAGCAGGTTTAAGTGCTCCACCTCTAGGTCCTGCCCTCCTCAGTTGAACAGTTTCTTTCCTCTCACTAGTTTTAAGTTTCCTCCAAGTTCTCAGCCCCATTGACTAGTACTGGATGAAAGCCAGATGTGAGGTATGGTCTAGCACATTTATATATTGCCTATCTGTGGTTTGCCTTGGGCTCAATTACAATAAGGACAAGTACTTGTGGCTTGAAATGAAAGCTGGGACTACTGCTCAGTAATGGGGCGTGCTCAGCATATACAGAGCCCTGGGTTTAAGCCCAGGAACATCTTTGCTCCATGGTAGTAAGAATATTTATTTCAGGAGACTTAAAAAGCAATAGTTTTATATATAAGAAATAAAGCTTCCAAGTTATAAGTGGCATTTACCTTAACTACTGATGTGTTAATTCAGTTTATGTGATTAAAAACACAAGGTATGGAAACAATGGCCATGCTGACCTGTGTCCCAAGGCTGCTTGTTATCCCAGAACAAATTACTAGCCACAAGCCAGTAAGCAATCAAAAAGAGAAAGAGGTATTTTCTAGATTTTAGGATGCACTAATTGGATCTAACTGTAGTTTTTTTCTAATGAAGATACAGGTGCTTATTAAGTTTCACATTATGGGGAAAATCCAGATTGTAGTGTCAATTTTAGGTACAAGGATAAAAAAGGAAGCTTCAGAGTGCTAAGATCAGTCTACTCTGATGTAAGTATGCCAGGGGATTTCAATTGCCTTTGATTAGTGAATGGCCTGATTAGCAAGGGACTTGGAACAGGGTTCTAATAGGGCTCCTAGATCAGGCCCCTGAAAGGCAGACCAGACTGCCTTCCAGAGTGCAGCTATATCACAGAGCTCTTCACCCTGGGGATGGATTCCTGAACAGTTCACCATCTGCTAATTCACCTCAGCATGAGGTGACTTTACAGGGACTTAAGGAGAAACAACCTTAGGTAGAGAACACATTTAATAGTCTCAAAGCCTTATTACCCACAGCACAGTTACTCCTCAGAGTTTAAGATGAAGACAAGTATTGCCTTAGCCCTACTTAACATGTGGAAGGAAGAGGGCGAGTAAATGTTATCAAAATCACAGTCAGCAGTAGGACCCTACAGTCATCAGAAGCAGGGCAACTACTTTTACTTTTATCACAAAAGATGACTTTTAAGACATTCTTGTAGTGTTTCCCCAAGTGGTACAAACCAATTATGCTATCTCAGAAAACAGATCATCAAGCTCTCACTTTTTTCTCCAAAGAGAGTTTCACTGTGTAGACCTCTGTAGACCAGGATGGCCTTGAATTCAGAGCTCCACCTTCTCTGCCTATCATGTGTTGGGACTAAAGGCGTGCATCACTTGCACCTGGCCATTCTCTCATTTTTTAGTCCACTAAGGATGTGTGATTCTTTGAGATTTTCAAAAGTCACTCCAGGATTCAAAGTAATGAGTTGGAAATATGATAAGTATTTTTAAAAGAATATAACTTTGAAAGCTAAAACAAAAATACAATTTAAAAATAACCTTACCTTAAAAAACTATCATCTTTAGGTATATCACATATACTTACAAAAAGATCAATATGATGCTGAATTTTTCATCAAATGTATTCTTAAAAAATCTGTGTATATTCAGTTATTTACAATAATCTCATTATTTAAAATACTAAATTTCTCCCAAGAACTCCAAATACATTACAGATGTTATAAGATTTCTCACGGCAAATCCCTTGGAACAAGAAGAGGGCAGGTACTGTAATCTTTAAGTCTAAATCATGCCCAAATTTTTCACTGGAAAGATTAAGGAAATAGTTCCCAAGAGGCCTCCATGCAAAAATCTGTTTTTTAAAATTAAATTAAATTCTAATAGTAAGTGACAATTTTCTGAGCTTAGTTTCTCTAATCATTACAATATTAAGAAAGGGGATTAGGGTCAGCTCCAAGGTGGAACCAAAGCTTCTAAGAGAAGCTCAGATAGGGCCAGAATGTCTACGAATCTGAAAGTAAGTCAAGATCTTAGAACACTATTTGCAATACGTGGGCAAATATATTTAGCTTTTTTATTCATGAATTTTGGAAGAATATTATATATTAAACACATAGCTTTGTGTGTGTACATATATATGAAAATATATACACACACACATTTTTACAAAATGAACTATTTATGTACACAAACTTCAGAACTGCCTTTTCCTTATTTAGTATAAAGATTGGTTACTATGGAGGTAGGCCCCTCAACCCTGTAATTCTGTATAATGGAGAACTGTTTCAAACTTTTTATATTTTCAATTTACCCATTTAAAATAATTGTAACTAATATATATAAAAATAAGGACTGTTTTGGAGTTAGGTTCCATTCTTATGCTGCTGGGATCTCATATGTGTCAGGCACACACTCTGCCCGGGTCTGGTTATGTTACCCAGGCTGGATTCCAGTCTGCACTCCCCTACTTCAGCCTCCTAGGTGCTTGTACTACTAGGCCTGGCATGACCACTGCTTTGGCCAGAGTAGTACCTGGGCAAAATCAATGTCCTGCTACTGGATTTACTGCTATCTTGAGCTATTTTCTAAATAACTTTTAATAATCAATCTGTCACTTTGTTTTACAACTTACTATAAATTGCCAGACTCTAGAATCTAGGGTTTAGTCGTATTTGGTTTATGATTTCTATTTCAGAAAGCTATGGTCAGCAATTGTATCAAGTCAGACAAAACAAACCCTTTTGCTGTATTTGACATTGGATATTAACTAAAAATCAGAAAAGGAGACTGTACAGTAAAAGCACTATAATATTTAAGGTGAAAATTCTACTGTAGGGCATTAAATATACTCCACTGGCTAAGGTTAAATGACTTGTTCAGAGACATCATTTCTACAGGCATTTGCACATTTAAAAATGAAATAGTACATGTAACTGTTAGTTATGAGGAGACAACCACACCCTGAAAGCTGAACACGGACACTCATCTTTAGTACACTCATGGGTACACATCTTCGCAAAGCTCATGCATATGTGTGCGTATTTTTTTTTACATATTACCAATTATTGGACACAACTGCATGTCCTTTCATCTTCAGTAAAGCTATTATAAATAAGTCTGTTATGTTAGACCTCTCCCATGAGAGAAGTATAAATTTCCTTGATCACATTACCTAGGAAGAACCTTTGTGTGAGGCCTGATAGTTTCTATAGACCCAGATGGGAACTTGAGTTTCAAATCTGGTGATTTCTCACTGAGAAACAGTTGTATTTCTTTAATATTGACATCTATATTATAGTGAACAAAACCATCATTTCATTAGGAGAAATCTAATGTGGCTATGTTGATGAATCATGAGTACCATTTATAAAAAAATGTTAAGTACAGATGATACTCCAGACATTATACATTTTTATATTTAACATGAGAAAGATATGTAACTATTGTCTCTATTGGACCCAGATGGTAGAAATATTGTGTAGATAGACTGTTCTACTGATATATGAGAAAGCATGAAGGTACACTGGGGAATATGGCACATTTCCTGTGAGTACAGAACTGAACTTTCTTTCCAAACTTATATTACAGTGTGTTGAAACACTAAGTTACAAGGTGTCATGCAAATATTGTGCTCTGACTCATGTTGCTATGGGAATCTATTTAGCAAATACATGTAGTTTATAAAGTTATTAAGTGTATGACCCATTCTGTTAACAATTTCCTGCCCCTCTCCAAAAAAAAAAAAAAAAAAAAGGGGAAAGAATTTTGGCTATGAAATTCTAGAATTAAAATTGAAAAGCCCGCAAATTACCATTATTAACAATATGGTAACTTAGGTGTTTTATTATGAAAGCAATTTAAAACAATGTATATTGCTTCTTACCATATGTAAGTACCTTTGTATGCATGTCTGTATATAGCTACATCAATCTTTATATAGATGGATATATAATTCTGATGAGAGAAAAGCCAAAATCAGAAGTCAGGTATCCAAAGCCTGTCACCAAAGACACTCATCAGTATTTAAGCACCAAACCCTTTAAAGTGTGACTCTTGTGACTGGGAGAAGCTAGCAGCAATATAAACTAAGGTTAACTAATTTCAGTGATGAGCTGCATCACTAAGGGTCAGTTTATGGAAGAACACGTACCGGTCAGGAATCCTAGAGGAGGGTATCAACCATGGTGAAAGTGGAAATCAGTATGCTGTGCCAATGCAACTAAAGGACTTGGTTCCTAATCTTAACAACAACAAAAAAGTGTACTTAACAGAAATCTTAAGAGTATAGAACATTATTTAGTATATATCACATGATGAATGCTAGGTATGTATATATGACTCTCTGGCAATTATTTCCAAATCTTGTAAACTGTTCAATGGATTTGGTTTTTGACAAAACAGAGAACAAATACCCTAACAAATCACTTCCTGTTTCAGAAATCACATGGGATGATTAACAAACAGCTTGCAGCTTAGAGACATCTTTAAATACCACAACATTTGCACAGGCATATTTTTGCTGACTATTCTTAAAAAACCAAACTGCAGTAATAGGTTTGAAATTTTATATTTGAAAATAAGTAAGTGCTCTCTGAGTTAGGTCCTGCAGGACAAGGCACGCTCTGGGTGCGTGACCGTGCTTCCACCCCAGCTCCCATAGCTAATGTGCAACATCAGTCGGCATCAGCACAGCACGGCGACAAATCAAAGAATAATCCCATAGAGAGTGCACGCTACTGCTCTTCACTGTATTCACTAGAGAGATGGGGAAGGGGGGGTGCTGACTGTACAAACAAGAATCAACAGCCATACTCTGGAATAAGAGGTGGCACTGAACAGATTAAGATAGTAATGGACTAGCTGTAGCACTGATATTTAAATTCTGCTTCTGTAAGGAGTTTGATGAAGGTCAATAACTACATTTTTTTTTCTAGTAAGAGAATAATTGATCCTTCACTAACTACTTACGAGAATGACAGCATTACAAAACTATTTCAAGTATTCATTATCACAGTGAAAATGCAAGATCAATGTTGGAGAGAATGATCTGAAAACTCCTTTGATGAAAAAGGTAAGGGTACTAAATTAAAACTTACAAAATGCTTAAACGCATTTCTTTATGTGGTATGAATAGAAAGGTTTTATCCATAAAAAGTTAGAAAAATTAAGAGAAATTATATATTAGTACACCTTCCCAACCACAAATATATAAAAATTCCACCTAGTGCACTGTTATTTCAATCTACACAATAAAAATGCCTAGATGCGGCGGGTGCCTTCCACCTGTGCATGTGCTCTCTCGGCACAAGGTCGACTTGCTGAGTCACTGTTTTAAAGTTTTATTTAACTGATAACCTTACTGAATCATCAGTACACCCAGCTGATTGGGACCCACTGTGGCTCCATCCTCAGTTTCTCAATGGCAGTTTGTAGTTTCTCAAAGGCTTTGTCTAGATTGTCATTTACGATGATCAAATCAAAGTAGTGGTTGTATGCTCTTTGAATTCGGGCACTTTCATCCACCGTTTTCTTCAAGTCAGAGTCCTGTGAAGGTTTTAAAAGAAGAAGTTTTCATGGTAATAAATACTGATTTGTTCAGCTCTAAAGTGAGTTAAGAAATAAGGGGGTTGAATATTTGTTGGAATTCAGATACTAGTTCTTAAAATCTATCCTATACGGTGCTGACGGAGGCATCACCAGATACCTGCTCCTGCTGCAATCTTTCCATCTACTTCCATGGCTTATGAGTATTTTGCACATTGTTTTGCTGGCAGTAGAGTGAAATTCCTAACACTATTAAGGTGAGTCTAAGACAAGACAGGTACTTGATGTCCAGCTCATTTCTATACAATCCTTCCAAAAGAGTGTTATCTTATATGGCTTGTTTAAATCCCGGATCCCCCCTTGTATTGGCTGTCCAACTCAAAGCCAATTTGCCCCCTGTCACTTAGAAAGACAGAGAATCTTAACAGTGTGATTTGAAACTCTAAGTTGTGGCAAACACACCCAGTGTCTTTAGCTTTATTTCTGAGACACTGTTGTTTGCATCCCGTCAAGTTCTACTAAATGGTTTGAACAGGACAGATCCCAAGTGATGGATTCTGCACGAGCAAGGAGAGCTTTCCACACACTCCCACTAGACCTTCGCATGCAATTCTACAAGCATGAATTAGGATCCTATTGATGTTTGCAAAGGTTCAGAATCAGTAGAAAACAATAAAACAGAAAGGGATCCTGCTTTTTGGTAGAAAAGACAGATGAATAACAAATAGAACATTTGCAACTTATAGGTAGGTACTTTAGAAGAGAACATATGTAGGTACAAAAACTTTTAAAAAATCTACTTCAGACAGAGTGATTAGAAGACTGAGCAAATGACCGTTAAATTAAGAAACAAGGAAGCAAGAAAGTCCCAGGAATACATACGGATGTATGTAGACGGAAAGACTACAATGTACATATTCCAGCACTGAATCTTTTCATTTATATACTCATATACATATACTCATATATACATATACTCATATATACATATACTCATATATATATATATATATATATATATATATATATATATATATGTGTTCTGTTTTAAATTAGGGAAATAAGGATTACAAAAAACAATATTGTTTAAAATCCTAAACTTACATCTAGTAAGTTAATTTTCATTCTGTAGTACTTTTACATAGAGCAGTGACTTCCTAAATATAATTAGATGGGAGTAAGCACTCTCAAAAGAAAAGGGAAAATAAAAGGTGGTAACATGGAAAGAGCCCCTACCGTCAAAAGCTTGGTGGTGATTCCTGCATCCACCACAGCCTTGTGCATGGCACGCAAGGTTTCTAGCTCTGGAGCAGCAATAAATACCACATAAGGCATGAATTCAGATGTCCTCAATACTTTCAATGCCTGTGCAAAGAGTAATTATAAACCAGTTTATATAATGTTAGAATGTAGAGTGTGCGGCTCATTAGTATAAACTGAAGTCTATCTGTCTCTTCCTAAGGTTACAGACATAATTTACAGCCTGAACTCCCTGTCTTAATTCCACACAGTACTTCTCTAAAACGCCAACCCATTTATTTTGTTGTAAATTCAAGTGTTATTGCTCTTTTTTCCTCTTAAAGGAAGGTAGAAAATTTAGTGAGCTAAATAGATAATTTGAGCCAAATACATAATTGGTTAATTGTAGAATTCTCTTAGTACTGAATACTCATTCATACTACAAAATTCATATTGTGCAACACCTACAAATAAAAAAATAACTCCACAGAAAAAAGATTTTAAGAAACATAAATATAAAAGAAAAACTGACACAGTATAAAATTGCCTTTTGAATACGTATGTTTCTACCAATAGATAAATGCTGTTCTTGGCCTTAATCGAGAAGCATCTTTTCTAGTGAACAGTGGGGAATACGGATGGACGCATGGCTGTACCAGGTGCTGAGTGTGACGGATGAATGGGTGAATGCTCAGGCTTAAACAGGAGATTTATAAACTGTCCTCTCTGAGAATCAGGGGACATTGCCGAAGAAAGGAACAGAATGTAAGGGCCAGAGGATAGCAGAAAGGGCTTTGAGATGCCATCTTCTGAGCAGGACACGGAGACTGCAGTCACAAAAACAATGGCTGTAGATAGCCCGACTGGGTCTGCACAAGAGTGAGCTCACCTATGGTCAGGGTGGTGGGAGGGCTCACTACTATATTATTTTCTACTGATAGAGTCAAGGAGTAGGGGAGTCATTGCTTTTAGTTGTGATCCCACAGAGCTCTAGTGAATAGTTCTACTCCAATGTTCACACAGATGGCTCTAGTTAAACTAAAGGAGTCGTAAAACTAAGCCACAGGTCAGGAGTCTGGGAATGCTACTACTGGTAGGAGGTGGGAAAGCTGATGGCTATGGGAGAGAGATAGAGAGGGTATAGGAGAGAGGCAGTCAGAATACTTTATTCACATGTAAGAAATTGTCAAAGAACAAAATTAATAGAAGTTCAAGAATCTACCTAACTGTTCCATCTATGTAAAAAACAACAAAAATAGAAACTTATGTTATACATACTTAAGGTGTACCGAAATGACTAAAAGGCTATGTACCTATCTCTGAGTAGGAAAGTGCAGCCGGGCTGGGTGTACAGACGGGAACCTGAGTAGGGCAGCCATGAGTGAGGTAAAATGGACGCTCTGTTGTGTGTGTCTGGGAAGTAAAGGGAATGGCTTGTGCTCTAATCCTGAACCCCTGAGTTAAGTTTAACATTTCCCAACATAACACTTCCATGCTACTTGATGAGGTAAATACTGCACTTCTGCAGGTTCCAGCACATGGTTTCACCCGAGCCTCGGTTGTCTGACTGACATTTATTTATATATCTAGCTATGCACTCATAATGAAGCTGAGAAAGAGCCACATTTCTTCCTTGATAAAGCACACTTCCCACAGTCAACACACACAACACAGACAAAACTCCCTGGGATACTAAAAAGTAATAACAGCTTTGAAATCCATGCAACTCACTTGTGGATTGACGTCCAAAATGCAAGTCCTTCCGGTTTGGACAACTTCAAGAATAGAGTCGATCTTGGTTCCATACAGGTTTCCTTCGTATTCCCCATGTTCTAAATATTTTCCAGCTTTAATATCTGCTTCCATCTCTGATCGAGACACAAATTTATACGCTTGTCCATCCTTTTCGTCTTCTCTTGGCTTTCGTGAAGTAACTAGAATGAAATAAGGTTGAGAACTTGCATATGACAATTGTAAATAGTAAAATATAGTCTGAATATACAGGGATAGCTTGGCGCATTTCACTTAGTTCATGGCCTGCCTCCTGGTTTTGAAAATGAAGTTTTGGGCCACAGCCATGCATGTTTGTTTATCCATTGTCCAAGTTTTCTTTTCCATTAAGATAGTAGCTACATTACAAATTGTATAGCCCTTGAATAGGAATGCTTGTTGATTTCTAATTTAAAACAATGTTTTAAGAGATGGTTTTCAACATAAACTTTATATCAAAAATGTGATTTTTAATTCACCTTGGGTCTTTAAGCATCTTCATCTAGACGTCTTCATGCTGTCTTTTCCCTTGCATGGCAGTCTCCTTTTTCTTGAAGATTCTATTATATCCCTCCTTTCTGGTTAAGCATCTCTTTCTTTTCTGTTTTGACATTTTGAGATGGGTTTCTCTGTATAGCCCTGGCTGTCATGGAACTCACTCTGTAGACCAGGCTGGCTCGAACTCAGGAATCTGCCTGCCTCTGTTTCCCAAGTGCTGGGATTACATAGAGGCGTGTGCTATCACTCTCTGGGATTACATAAAGGCTTGTGCTATCACTCTCTGGGATTACATAAAGGCGTGTGCTATCACTCTCTGGGATTACATAAAGGCGTGTGCTATCACTCTCTGGGATTACATAAAGGCGTGTGCTACCACTCTCTGGGATTACATAAAGGCGTGTGCTATCACTCTCTGGGATTACATAAAGGCTTGTGCTATCACTCTCTGGGATTACATAAAGGTGTGTGCTATCACTCTCTGGGATTACATAAAGGTGTGTGCTATCACTCTCTGGGATTACATAAAGGTGTGTGCTATCACTCTCTGGCCAGTTAAGCAGTTCTTCATTGATTACCCAGAGCTGCGCCAAGTTCACCCATTCTTAGTCGGATAAGAACTGTTCTCTGAAGTGCAATTCTACCCACAAATGAGGACATCTAGTCTTTTTTACTTCTCCTCAAGCCCTAAACCTCCTGTAGGTCTCCTGCTTTCTGATGGTCCCAAATGTGAAATATCTGATTTTATAAGCATCATTTATTACCTTCTCTACTCTGATCTATGGTTTCTAAATTAGAGTGAATCCTCAAATTCCAAATCCAGTGGTAGGTAATCCTTTTATGTGGTAGTTAAAACTATGAATGCTTTCAGGCATGTCACACCGACAATTTGGTCCATGCTAGGAATGAATTATTCCTACCCGTTACATCTTTGTAAAGATGTAGTCTGCCAAATTTAACAGTAGCTTTGAGGAAGAAAAATAATTTTTGTACTATTTTAGGGTTATAGCCTGAATCTAAGTTGACTGAACTCTACTTTTTTTAAGTAAATAGAAAAAAATCTGAGTAATCATTAAGCATGTGAAGTTTAAATAAGTGATATAAATAAAAAAATCAGCAGACTTTTAAATTATTATAAGATACCAAGACAACTTTTGGACAAAAAGAACTTTAAACTCAAGGTAAAAGTAAAAGTCTAATTTGTAATGAGACCATTATGTACAACATGGTGTCCTCTGCTAATCTAATTTCAAGAATCCTCAAGACAATCTGATGGGTTTTTACACTCAAAAAAAAAAAAAAAAAAAAAGTCCTGAAACTTGCCTGTTTGTGGAATTTCAAAGGTCATACAACAAAATGTCCGTGAGAGTTCTAAGTCTTCCAAGAAAATACACATAAGGACTTGGGTCACTATCTGCAACTTAATTTAAAAGTCCTATCTTCTGGTGAAGCCCTGATTTGAAACCATCAATGTAGTACTTGAAATGAACATGTAAATGCACACATCACTTCCAGTACATTTATAGAATCCTAGTTCAAGCAAAATGTATACAAGTGATTTTTAACTCTAACTCCACTCTCTACTGGATACATCATAAAGGAGGGAGAGAGTGAAGGAGGGAGACAGACAGACAGAGAACAGAAAGCCACTGCTACATACGTTTCTGTTCATTTTCAGAAGAGAGCAGAATGGCTTATTGCAGAACAATTTCACTTCCTACAAGTGAAATTTTAAAACTGGCAAGATTCTAAATTTCAGTAGTAAAGAGTCAACAAAGAAACACTTCATGTGTTAACCAAGCCCAAGGTCTGGACACTAAAAGCAAAACAAAACAAACAAAACAGGGTTTACAGCTTATTTTCCTGAGACAACACTTTCTCTTTCTTTTCTTTAATATACTTGAAAAGGCTCATGATGGTAATTCATTTATCATCAAATACTTATAGGCATCCTGTTACTACAAAAACCTGTTTTAGGTAGCAGGTCAAAGAGAAACATACAGATCTGTTTTCTTGTAACTTGTACTCTAGTAAGCAGACAGTAAGAGCTGAAGAATCTTACTCCAAATGAGAAGCAGAACTGAGGTGCTGCCCCACGACCTCTAGGTAACTGAAGCCACTGCAGTAGGTTCAGTGGTTATATGGGGCTTCTGAGAAGGTTCTCCTTGAATAGAAAGTACACCCCAAGCATGGGAAAGTACAAGAGGTGAGTATTTCAGGCAGCCAGCAAAGCTGAGTAATGACCCACAGGGAAGACTAGAATGTCAAGTGGGGAGTAGTATGCAGAGTTGATCTTAACAAGACGACTGTGATTCTTTAAGCACAAGATCAGCATTAGAAACTTTTGAATGTTTTCCTTAAGTGTGTTAACAAAATATTTAACTGAATTTTAACTTTATTCTCTGACTTTACTTGAATCCTAAACAGAGGCTAGCATATAAAGAAGTAGTCTATCTTTTGCAGTTTACCAGAACAGAGTCCTCCTGGTCCTGGGTCATCTCCTAAACACTACTGCCTTATATATATCTAAAAATGAACCAAATGAGTTGTGAAACATAGGTCAGGGAGGAATGAACTGTTTTCCTTTCCCACATAGTAAATTTATTTTCCCAGAAGAATGCTTAAGTGAAGTGTCAGCTTCTAGTTCTTTGGAAAGTTAATTATGTCAAATCATGTTTTGCTGGTGCACACAGGTGAGAAGATGTCTTGCTAAAGCAGACACGTGAAAGACTGTTTTCCTGAAGCAGACACAGGTGAAAGGATGTTTGGATATAGCAAACATGTGAAAGGAAGCTTGATGAAGGAGTATAAATATGAGCCCACAGGCAGTGGGAGACGAGCACTGAGCCTTGGTTTGCTCTGTCCTGCTATTCTTCGCTCTATGACAAACATGTATTGGTTCACCTTACACAGCATTGTTGAGCTTAACTTCTTATAACTGACACTGAGAGAAAGTTGCCAAAGAACTGCTCAGTGAGGTTCCTGTGGCAGCTTGCTGCTTCTGCGGCTTTGCTGCAGACTGGTTGAATTACAGCTGCCTGGTGTCTGCTAGCTGAAAGGACTGGACTGGAGCTGTTGGTTTGTGCCTGGTGTCTACCTGCCTAGAGGACTGGTCTGCAGCTGCTGAGTCATAGTTGGTATTTGCTATGGGACTGAACTGCTGCCCAAAAAGATCAAGCTCAGCCCCAAAGAACTACTGCTGAACAGGTCCATTTCCCCATATCCTAATAACTTTCTCTTCTACTACCTCTGCTGGATGGTGGGCTAGAGGAGAGGTTGAACCCTCATTAAAAGTAGGTTGCAAAAATGGTATGCCTATACTTAAGGCCTATAGTGACATGACATAGCAGTGGTTTGTACCCCCAGTGCGGGTAAAACAAATGACGCCTTTCTTCTAGGCTAATGCATGTGCGTATACTCATGTTGAAAAGCCAGCATGACTCCCAGGACTAAGGCACTTTGCACAGAAAGACAGTAGGAGGAAATTCATTATCTTCCCCTCTGCATCTATGAGTTCTATATCTCTTGTCAGCTAACTATGGATGGGAAAATTCAGGGAAAACAAAATCTATCTGCACTGACTATGAACAGATTTTTATCCCTTCTTACTGTTCCTTAGCTTAACAGCTATTTATAAATCAGTTAACATTATATATAGGCAACATAAATAATTCACATGACTTAAACTTCCACAGAAGGCTTTGCATGGGTTATATGCAAAATTCTATGGAACTTTAAGTATTCCTGGATTTTAGTATTTTGGGGAGTAGATGGGTATGTGAGTGTGGGTTCCTGGAACCAGTTAAGGAATGCTTAGAGAAGCTATGGTATAAAAGCTTGGGGTACCATTCCAAGAGAATAATTAGAAATTCTAATGTCCTTGGCCAGAAAAATTTGTAGTATGGAAATCTCCAATGATTCTTTAAAAAGAAAAAAGAAAGAAAGGCATTGAAGAGATACTATTTGGACATTCAAGACAAAGAACTTCAGCAAGCAAGATCTTATGCAACACCCCTCTTTCCTTTTGGCACTCACTTCTTACAGCACAGCTTATAAGAAATTAAAGCAGCAGCGAAGGACATAAACTAGGTAGTAAAATAAGCTATACCCCACCCGTCCCAATGCCACTACTCTGCTGTAGATCAAGACGAGCTGGGGGGAAGGTGGAAATTGTGAACTAGAATAAAGGCTTCAGTTTTGATAGGGACTAGCCTATTTTTGTTTTTAATGCCTAAAAATGAGATTTGCTTAACAAAGGAAAAATTATAAAAATGAAAGTAACTAGAAAGTTACTCTTCTAGATGCCTGAAAGCAAGGAAGGAAAAGGAGCACAAAGAACCAGTAGCTGATAGAGACCTAGTTCTTCCCTTCCTGAGCTGCCAGAAATAGCATGGGTCAGAACACTAGGAGATGAATCTCATCTGTGTACTCAAGTAAAGTGAGAGTAGACAGATACATTCCTCCAAAACTTTTATATTGTCCAGTTAATGTCAGAAGCATAAATCACTGGATCAAAAGTTTGCTGAAAACAGCTGCATGTTTGAAAGTATCTCTGAACAGCTTGCTTAAGTGTAAACTACAGATTTGTAGGGGAAGAAAAACCTACCAAATGCCATAGTCAATGACCAACATTAGTATCAATAATAGGACACGAAGACAAGATGTAATTCTCCTGATACATATTTGAAGTATAAGAAACTGATTTATATATTTGCAATAATGCAGAGCTGAATTTAAAGAGGAAACAGTCAGGCAAATTCAAAGTGAATGGCACAATAGATTGGAAAAACTGATCAACTCCATGCTGTTTATGACAGAAATCTTACACTTAAAGATGTGGGAAGTGAAGACGGAAAGACATACATGTAAGCCGTGACCAGAGACAGCTGCATGCTCACATTGACCAGACAAACAGGGAGATGGAAGCTATTGCTAGAGGCAATGACGAATAATCACAATGACAAAAGGGTCAATTCATCCTGAAGTAAGATGCTCACAAACATATAAGCACCTAAGAGAAGAATCTCCAAACACATGAAACAAAATAGAAATGAAGCAAAAGAGCAGAAGACCTCAAGGCTTGTGGCGATGGAGAGAACAGAGGTTACAGAGGAATTGAAGACCTGAGCAGCTACACAGAACCTATCAATGCAGCAGTCCAGGCAATAAGAAGAGAATACATCTTCCCCAAGTGTACAAGGAAAACAAACATTTTACAGCTGAGGCTATAAAAAATTCCTAAGCAGTTAATGTGGCATATGTTCTCTGGACATAGTTAATGGAATTATCATGAGTAACAGGAAAATCTGGAAAAATAAAACATGTGTGAAACGAAATAATATACTATAAAATGGGCCAAGTAAAAAATAAAATCAAAAGTAAGATTAGTAAATACTTTTGAGAGTGACCATTACTGACGGAGCTGCCAAGAGTCCTCCTGGGTGCTGAGTGCCGGGTACTGGGTGCTAGGTGCTGGGTACTGGGCAGCATAGTCTTTGTCTCTATTTTGACAGAGTACAGTTCAGCCATCACACTTGTGAAGGGCTCTGAAGCTTTAGAAAAGTGTCTTAGCATAGAAAAATTATCAGCACTGTGGTAAGCTTCAAGACGAAACTAGATAGCTAACTGAAGCCTACTGATCGCATACATGGAAAGACTTAACAAAACTGCACAGGAGTATGTGCAGAGAGGACAGCAAAACTGGAGGACTGCTAGTTTTCCTTTCACTTTTACTTCTGACTAAAGGATCCGTTTGTAGCTCACCTCAGAAACTATTTTCTTATATATGGTTAGGAAGGAAGAAAGCAGCAACCAGTCCGCCTGGAAGAAGCCAGATTTAGCTCCAGCTAACTGACGCGTGTTGGACAACTGTCTTATTCTCAGATTACATTTTAAACCTCTGTGGCATCGCTGTGAAGAAAATGTGTTTCATTACATTTATCTATTTCTAGAATTAAAAATGACTCTGAGATGAATGCAAACAAAAACATAAAACGCAACAAAATTACAAGATGTAAAAAAGCAATATCTACTGAGAAATTTGTAACATAAATGTATCTGTCTGTTAAAGGAACTCTCTGGTGGATAGCCTAACTTTCTATTAGTATAGCTGGAGAGAGAAGGTCATCCTAATCCCAAGGAGCAAACAAACAAAAGATAATCAGATTAAATTGAAATTAGTAAAATGTATGCTATGAAGAAGCAGAAAAATCAATAAAATTACAAAAAGAAAACATGAAAAGAGCAAAATTGACAAATATTACAGAAGACTAAGAAAAAATTTACTAAATTCAGGAATGAGAGGGGGCTGTTGCTAATGACCTTGTAGAAATCCTGCAACAATAGAAATACTTGCACAACTATGTGAACATGCTAAAAACAATTCAAAGTAGGCAAATTGTATGAAGAAAATACTATGTGGATTTCATCTGAATGAAGATTTTAAGGAAAAAATAAACATAAATTTATAATTAAGTAAAAAGAGATAGAGATATGGAGTAGACAGAGGAAGAAATGTTGACTACCTCTGGATAGTTGTGCAAATGAAATCATATTAATGCTATCCTGTTTTCTGAGAATATATTTATTACTGTTACTGTTGAACCAGCTTTCTTAATATGACATATATGAACTTTGAAAAGAGTAAATAGTTCAAAGGAGAAAAAATCCATTAAAACCAAAATGAACGAAAGAATTGAAGGCGCTAGACTGCTCCTGGGCAGTGAAGCAGCCCTGTGAAAATGGTTACAAACCGGAAGGAATACACAGTCAGTGCAACCCCAGAAGAGTCTGATGACATTCTTCATAGAACTAGAAAACTCAGTTCACAGAGACGCAGAAGACTCTACAGATGTCCAGAACAATTCTAAGTAGAAAGAACCCAGCAGGAGGAAACATGGATTGCTTGACTTTAAACTATAATAGACAATTCTATGAAGACACTATGGTACTGGCATAACAGGCTTTAAAAGAGTATATTCCACTGTCCCAGAAATAAGCCCCCTAGAGCTGTGAACACCTAACTTTTGATAAAGGTGGTAAAATATACACTGAAAAAGAGACAATAGATGGTGCTTGTAAAAGAGTATTTAGCTGCAGAAGAATGAACAATAATTCAAAGTAGACCAAAGACCTTAACTTCAAACATGAAATGGTGAAATTGCTAGGGAACACATAATGAGCACAGTTTGAGATATAGGCATATTCTAGAATGTTCAGAAGGAAAAATTCTACAGTATAGTAAATAGGTCCAAAAATTTAAAAGTGGTTGAAAATTATCTTTTTTTTTAAAAAAAACTTCATAACAAAGGAAACTGTCAGAAAAAAAATGGGATAGAAATCATTGCCAGATAAACTTAAATTAAATATATAAAGAACTGTGAATTTAAATACCAAAAACCCAACCCAAACTGCCAACCAATAAATATAATAATGAGGTAGACAATTCTCAAAAGAAATACAAGTGACCAATAAATATTTTCACAAGTGTTCAATATTCTCAGTCATCAGAATAATGCAAAATAGAACTATTTTGAGATTCTATCTCAGACAAGTTTGAGTGACTGCCATCAAGAGCAACGGCAGCAAACGCTGGTGAGGATGTGGAGGAGGAGGAAACCTTATTCACTGTTATGGGAATGCAAACTGGTGTAATCATATGGCCATCAGTGCAAGAAACATAAAATGGGCAGGGAGATGCTTCAGCTCACAAGGTGCTTGTCAGATGAGTCTGACTACTCAGCATCCACCAAAGCTGGGCACAGTGCATGGAGAGATGGCTCTGTGATTCAGGGTGTTAGCCTCTCTTATAGAATTCAATTCCCAGTACCATATCATGGCTCAAAACCACCCAGTTCTAGGGAATCTGATACCCTCTTCTGGCTTCTGTGGACATCAGGCAAGCATGTGGTACACAGTCATAGATGAAGGAAAATATCCATAAACAAACAAACAAAAAGGTGGGGCTTGTCTAGGAGGTGTGGTGGGGACAGTCTGCTAACCAG
The DNA here is from genome assembly GCF_947179515.1 of Apodemus sylvaticus. Classification (NCBI taxonomy): domain Eukaryota; kingdom Metazoa; phylum Chordata; class Mammalia; order Rodentia; family Muridae; genus Apodemus; species Apodemus sylvaticus. The sequence continues at coordinate 75,190,642 of NC_067473.1, read as the reverse complement.
CTGGATCCTGAGCGCTCCCTGGCCTTCAGCCTATTCCAAACAACGAGCTCCAGGTGCAAAGAACAACTGTCTCAGAAGACGGGGGACGGAGGCAGTGGAGATCTGCACGTGAACCTCTGGCCTCTGCATGCACATACACTACACAAGGAATATGCTTACCCACACAGCACCACTCTAAAAGCACAATTAGCATTCATAGGTGTGTACCCAAAGGACTCTATCATCAATCCTTATTGTTGTTCTATTCACAATGACAAGGGGATGAAACCAAACTAGATGTCTAGCAACTGATGAATGGGTAATGAAAACATACACACACTAGAATTTTATTTGGTTCTAATGAAATTGTGAAATTTCCAAGAAAATGGACAGAGTTGAAAAAGATAATAAATGGAGTAGCTCAAGCTAAGAAAGCTAAATATGGCAAGTTCCTCATTTGCAGACCCTAGTTGTGGTGTGTGTGTATGTGTGTGTGTGTGTTTTGTGGGTGTGAAGACAGAGGCCATGAAACTAGAAAAGGGACATAGAACCTCCATAAAGAAGGATGTGGAGAAGGGAACAGAACACACGGCGAGAGTGTGGCAACAGAACACTGGGGCAGAGGGTATGGGCACCGGGCAGGGAGAAGAGATGGACCAGTGGCAACCCAAACCAGACAAAACATGGAAACACCAAAGGAAGTCGCCTACTGAGTAAAAAATAAAATATTTTAAAAATTAAAGATGGCTTGGCAGTTAGTAGCACTTGCTGATCTTCTGCAGGGTCAGGGTTCAGCTCCCAGCACTCAGGCCAGGCAGCTCACAACTGTCTATCAAGTTCAAATGGGGCTGTTAGGGGGTGACCTATGCCTCTGGTCTCTATGGCAACTACACTCACATGCACATACACAATATACAACACACAGTTATACCTAGTTAAAAATAACAGGAAAAAAAATCTCTTAAAAAACAGAGCCAAAATAAAACTAATATAAACAAGAACAAATACTAAGACATTCTATGTCATAGTACATTGAAATTAGCTTTGGGCAGTTTTGTAGGACGAAGGAGTCTATAAGTGTAAGCTGTATGGTCTGAATGTGAACTGCCCCAACATGGTGCTATACTGAAGGCTGGAACAGGGCGATGCCTAGGAAGGCAATTTCTTACCCTGGGTCTCTTGTTCTCTTCTTCCTGTCTACCATGAGTGAAGAGCCTCCTGTTCCACAAGCTTCTGCTACCATACTGCTCCATCCTACCATGAGTTCAAATACAAATGAGTGGATACTAGTTACAGAAGAAAATAGCAGAAGAGCCAAGGAAAACCATGAATGAAAACAAATCCTTCTCTGAAGAGAGAGGCCTGTGAGGCCATTTCCTCAGGCTTCTTCAAGAGGTCAAATGTATAGCAGGTATCACAACATAACCTGAATGCTCCACTTACTCCGATTCTGCCATCACTAAGTTTTGTATTTGAACATGCAAAAGCAAGGGGAAACAAAGATTACAAAGTGAAAAGTTGGAGTCGGAGTCTACCCAGGTCTCCTCCTCCTCAGCATTATTTTATACAGTCTTAAGTAAGTCTGATAAACGCTGTCTCCTGAAGAACCTGCTTGCAGACAATCAGGCTTAGAATCCTTCCAGGCTGAGGACTGGAATTTAAACCAGATCACCTAAATTCACATAGCTACTGTTGTACTGAGTATTTGAGCATCTAGTAGGCTTTCTTCTTTTAAGTATACTACACTGGATGAAAAATACAAATACAAATGAATGGATAATAATTACATAAAAACAAAACAAAACAAATGAGTATAAATTGCCACAACTCTTAAATGTCTGCACTGCCTCTAGCACTGTTGCCACGGCCAAGCATCAGTCGGGCAGCACTACCTAAGATGGAGACGACCCTGTGGACTCAGAACCATCTACTCTTCCATGCTCATTAGCATAACCAAATCTCATCTGGAATTAGCATAATTAATAATAATCCTTTTCTCCATATACCCATTCTCTTTCTGAGCAGCAAATGGAACCTGAAGACTTACATGGCACTGTTGTTCCAAATCTAGCAGGATTCAGTACTATGAACCTGTTTTTCAAGCTCCTTCTGCCCACACCTTGAGCTCCAATCAACACTAATGTTTTCCGTTGGAAGGGTGGCATTTTTGCTACTTCCTCATAGATCTGAATTTCATGACGATCAAACTCTAAATGTGAAAGTAAAAGGACATTATATTCAGTTATACTTTGTATATATAAAAACATTCCTTGGTATTCTGTATGCTAATGGTCTTCTTGCCTTGATATTAATTAATCACTGCAATGGTGCATGTCTGACATAGGCTTGTTTTTACAAATTTTGTAAGAACAGAAATTATTTTATATCTTGATTTAATGCTTGCCCCCACTTGTTTACTCTCATTTACTGTGCTACAAAATCCCAGAGTTTTATGCACATTTATCAATACTCTCTACATTAAAGCAGTGGTACTCAACCTTCCTAATTCTGTGAACCCTTTAATACAGTTCCTCATGTTGTGGTGACCCTCAACCATAAAGGTATTTTCATTACTATTTCATAACTGTGTTTTTGCTACTGATGTAACTCTTAATGTAAATATCTGTGTTTTCCAATGTTCTTGGTAATCTCTTTGTACTGGCTTGTTTTGTGTGTCAACTTGACACAGGCTGGAGTTATCACAGAGAAAGGAGCTTCAGGAGCTCATGAGAAGCTTCAGGAGCTTCACAGAGAAAGTGGCTTCATGAGACCCAGCTGGGGGGCATTTTCTCAATTAGTGATCAAGAGTAGGAGGGCCCTTGTGGGTGGTGCCATCCTGGGCTGGTAGTCTTGGGTTCGATAAGAAAGCAGGCTGAGCAAGCCAGGGGAAGCAAACACCCCTCCATGGCCTCTGCATCAGCTCCTGCGCTTCCTGACTTGCTTGAGTTCCAGTCCTGACTTTCTTTAGTGATGAACAGAAGTGTGGAAGTATAAGCTGAATAAACCCTTTCCTCTTCAAGAAAGTCAAGAAAAATAAACCTGATAGTTTCCACATTTAGCTTCCTTTTTAAATGTTTTTATTACACCAGGTCACACAAGGCCGCTTTCCTGCAGATAAACATCGTGCTGGCTACCCTTCCCCTTTCATCTCTTGCCTTCCTCTTCTTTCTTCCCTACACGATTTCCCTTCTCCTTTAATGTAAACTGTATATATATAATTTTGTCTATCTCTAAAAAATCTAGGGTCCACAAGTGGGCAAAACATGTTTGTGTCTCAAAGATTGGTTTAGTTTGTTAAACATGATTATCCCTTTTTCTGCAAAAGATATAACTTCATTCTGTGGTGCACATATACCATATTTTATTTCTCCTGTTGATAGTCAGAGTAATTACAGAACTTTGCTCTCCTGAACTGTGGTGCAGTGATAAAGACATGTAGTATTCCTGTGGTATGCTCCAGGAGTGGGGATAGTGGTGTAATGTGGGTAACTTAGGCTGACTTGTGCAATGGCAAGACTAGTTTACTACCTACTGTCAAGGCAAAAGAATTCTTTTTTGTTCAGGATTCTGACAGAATATTATTTTTCTTAATGAAGGCCATTCTGTATGGGGGTAAGATAGCATCTCAATGTAGCTTTAATCTACATTTCTCTCATAGCTAGTTAGGCTAAAGGTTTTGTTTATTTATTTATTTGTTTGTTTATTTAAAAGTGTTATTTATTTATTTGGTTTAAATTTGTAATGCACTCAATTAGTCTGATGGTGTTTTAATTGCATTTTCCTTTCTAGTTCTGGGGATTGAACCCAGCACCTTATTCATATTAGGCAATGGCTACACCCCCAGGCCTTTGACTTGATTTTTATTTTTAATTTTTTTCAGCTTTTAAAACATAAATGATGAATAAGAATTGTATGTTCTTAAAGTATACATCTTGATGATTTAATGTGTTTAACTGTAAAACGAGACTCTAATGAAGCTAATAAACACATCTATGACTTCTCCTGATTACTATTACTTTTTCTTTAAAAGATATTCCTTTCTTTAAGATGAAAGATTTTGGGAGAGGCAGAAGATTTAGAGTTTGAGGAAAGGCTGGGCTACTAAGGAAAGAATAGCATAAGATAATGAAGTGTCTGAGGCCAACCTGTATTAACTGGTGAATTCCAGGTCAACTTAAACATATGATAAGAATTTCAATACCTCTCTCTCTTCTTCTCTCTGTCCCCCTCTCTCCCTTCTTTACCCCCACCCCAAAGTCAACCCCTAAAAGAGTTGAGAAAGACTCTTAATTCAGGGAGCTACCTGGCTCAGCGTCATTTCCTCACAACGAACCTGCCATTATGGCAGCATCTAGCTCTCCGTCATCCTCACGCTGACATCTCCACAAAGGCACTCTGCCCTAGAACCATGGTACTATGTCAGGGTCCTCTAAGTAAGGACTGTCCACACATTCCTCCTGCATTAGTACAAGCACAATTCCTAACAACTTCTTCCTGCTGTAAATTACATTGACAAACTGCAACTTATATTTTATCATGTGTCCACATGAGATCTAGTAATTGGCACTAATATAAATTAAATGTACTTTAAATTTCATGTTCAGAGATTAAAACATGTTAACTAATGATAAAGCTATTTATTTAGATCTTCCAAAGGGATTAAACGTACCTGCATTCCTGGTTGTGAGGTACATCATCTTTTTCTTTTTTTTGTTGCTTATAGTTCCACAAAAGGGTCCTGGAGGACGACAAGACTTAATTTGGGTGATACATTGAGACAAGACCTTAAAATGCCCAGTTATGTTTTATGAGGAGGTAAGAGAATTACCCTTCCTAGGAAGGGATGAATTTGTCATTGAATTTTTTTTTTTGTTTTGTTTTGTTTTTTTTTTTTTTTTTGGTTTTTTGGATTTAGTTTTTTTTCGAGACAGGGTTTCTCTGTGTAGCCCTGGCTGTCCTGGAACTCACTCTGTAGACCAGGCTGTCCTCAAACTCAGAGATCCGCCTGCCTCTGCCTCCCAGAGTGCTTGGATTACAGGCGTGCGCCACCACCGCCCGGCTGTCATTGAATTTTGATACACTACCAGTAGGTGGTAGAAAAGAATAAAAATTTACTTTAGAGAGGAAAAAGGAGGTGAGCAGGAAAAATTGATTCTCCATGTATTTCAAATAAATTCATTTGTGATTTTAGAAAAACAGAGGGAAAAGAAGGTGAGCCCAGCCCCTCCCTGCCTATTTCTGTGAGAAGCACTTCACCTGAACTGTCCCAGTCTCTGCGAACAAATGCTTTTCTCTTCTCTTCCAGGAACTGGCTTGGAATCAGGCCAGCACTTCCTCCCTCTTTCACATGGCTAGCCTAGAATCAAATTAATATATCAGTGACCAGTGATCAAAATTTTAGACAATATTTTAGTAAGTACAAGTGCTGGTCAGTTAAAGTTAGTTTCCTATGGAAAACACTCTTTCAATCTATGGAATTGTGTTAAAGGATTTAGACAAAGAAAGCCATTTGTATCTAAGACTCATGTATGTCAACTGGTAATGACATGTTGAAACTCCCATAAACAACAATGTACAGGCTCCTCAAATACTACAATGTTTTATTTAGGGGGTGGAAGGGGCATAAAATGTGTGTGTGATAAAGTCAAAGAAAGGAAAGAAGAATACTATTTTATATAAAGAAGTATTAAGGAACGACTTATCCAGTATCCTTTATAAGCCATTTCTACTGACCTCAATTCTAGAATGTTATTTCCTGAGTCTAAATCAATAGAAAGAATTTCCAATACTGGGAATACAAAGCATAAATTTGAATTTATGCAAACAAGAATCTGAATATCCAAAGGTGATAAGTTTAAAATAGGTGAAACTTTATCTAGTATAAAGAAATAGAAACCTTAAAATTAAAGTAAGTAGTTAAAAAAATATTTTATTCAAATGTTTTTGGGTCTGTGTATGTGTGTGCATGTGGGTGAAGGTGCCCAGGGCCAGAAGAGGAGCTGGAGTCCCAGAGAGTGGGAGCAGCCCAACAGGAGTGCTGGTCATGTGGGTCCACAGGAGCAGCGAGGGCTCCTAGCCAGCTGAGCCATCTCTAGCCCCAGAACGAGGGGTGATGTTAAATGATAATGATTGATACCACAATTAGTTTCTTTCTTCTTTTAACTAGAATAAAGAAATCCTGTTTATCAGTTTTTCATAATCCTAAAAACTGGAATTAAATAAGATTATCAAAATGAAGAAAGAGACTCAAATGACAGTGAGAGTATTAAAGAACTGAGAGAGAACATTTATAGAAAATACAACAGAAAACCTGGAAGGTCTGTGTTCAACCATGGGAAGGGATCAGACATGTTTAGAGCCTCCAAGTGTTTCACTGAAGACCTCTTGCGATCATGAACTGTTTACTGAACTCATTTCCTAGTTATCTCACCATGGTTTACTTATTGATAAAAATGTCTTCATTTACAGTCAGGCACTGTGCCATGGCTGTTCTTAGCCTCTAGACCATCTCTCTGTAGAAGTCATTTAATTCATCACTGTTAACACCAGTCACCAATAACAGCTAAGTTTATGCTTGGTATTGGGTCCAGGAGGCTTTCTTCTTCTACCCTGTTCTCTCATGAGGCCAGAATCAGCTTTAAGAGTTGAAAAGTGTCTAGGTTTCTTGTCATTTTCTTCAACTCTGAATACTGTATCAACTCATGTAAAGGTCAAGAAACATTGACAATGATTACAAAGTTCTTCTTGCCCTACAACATATGTGAAGGTGACTACCTACGAGAAAGTACTGTTTCACCTAATCCTTACACCAGGTGCCAGACAGCCATAGGCAGGTTATGCCTGCTTCACACTCACAATTCTCTCTCAGTCTGGTCTTCTGTCTACAAGCTGGCAGACACAAAGCAGGACCTGTTCATGCAAGAAAGATCATGGGAACAAATGCTTCCTGCACTTTTAGATACTGAGCAGATCAAAGATTGAAAACAGAAAAGCATTTGAGGAATTTTTTGAGAATCATACTAACCTGCCACCAATTTGGGTCTTCTCTGTTTACAATCTGAAGAATTTCTCCTTTGGAAAATTTCAGTCCTGCTTCTTTGCAGGGTATCAGGTTATCATTGAATGGATTATAATCAAAATGACACTTGACAAATACCTAAAAACATAGCACAATGAAAAAGACTGTATGTATACACTAAGCACTAGATGTTGAAACCAAACCACTGTGATTTAATTGTAAATGACACTAAGCATTTCAGATAAGAAACTTATTCTTCTAAATAAAAACCAATTTATTAGAATATTAATATAATGATTTGGTATAGCAGAAAAATAAACATTTTGCTTCATTAAAATTTTGTTCATTTTTAAAACTCTATTTCTTTCTTTTGTTGGTGTGAGGGTTTATATCCAAGGCTTTGGATGCGAATAGGTTGCATGCACTGAGCTGTATTATCCACTCCCCTTAATAGCTAATCTTAAGTCAGGAAGTGTATCATAATCACTGCATTCTACCCTTCTCCTCTCTCAAGCTTTTCACTTGATTTTCCAACAAACCCTGCATAATTTTTAATTTAAATAAATGTCATTTTGCAGTTAAAATCCTGAAATAATGTATGCAGTTAGTTTGAGGCATATATTTTCAATATATCAGAACTGACATTGTTCAGACACCTTGAAAGCAAAATTAAACAATGGTCTTCTTGAAGTAAGACCTAAAATATATCTGGCAACCTTAAAACATTAAGAACTTAACCTCTAGTAGAATATTTTAATCAGAGAGTTACATTGGCTAAAACAAATAAGGAAAATACTTTCTTGATAATCTTACCTTGATTTATATGTTTAAGTTTAAATTAGCATTAAATTATGTATGAGACAAAACACTAGAAAGTTCCTGTTCTCCAATTAAATTCAAACATACAGATTTGTCTTAAATTTGCTTTCCTAATAAAAGTATGCCAGTTAGGCTTTTAAGATCTCCAGTGCTTGCAACATATTGTTTATTTACTTTAATTTGAATTCTAATTAATCATTTTTAATATTTGATGGCAAGTTTAGATCAACTGTTTTCTTAAAATAGACATACTTCATACATATTTATAGAAATTCAAATTTATCTTCTACAGAAAAGCCTTAGTATTAATCAGCAGATAAACTTTAATAAGCAGAAAAGCACACAATTAGTCAAATTAACAATGTTATTTTTCTATGTGTATCACACTTCAACTAGAAACAAATAAAACTTTCAAACAGTATAAGTACATACACTATATTATTAGCATGCTTAAAAAACTACCCAGTGTGAATGACGCATAGGAAGATATTTTTAAACACTGGGTGCATGTGATCTTGATAGAAAGCTGTAGACCATTTGCAATAACTTTGCAAAGTCTGAGAATCAATGCTAAACAAACCAGGAAGCCACTTTTTCATGATATACAAATGTAGAAGCATGTAAACAGCAAGCATGCACACAGTATTGAGACTGCTACGCTGTGGCAGGCGACTGTCTTAAGTTTGGCACGCAGCTTAAGGCTCGGGCAATGCACAATTCAAGGTAAATTTAGTTGACTGCTAAGACAGAACAACAGGAATACCAGAGAATGCTTTCACAGGATATCATACCTGACGGACGTGGGCTGGATGCCTCTCCATATTGACGTAACTCTAAAAATATATTTTTTAATTGCATAAATAAAGCCAGAGTTTAAACTAATAACTTAACAAAATATAAGTAAGCTACTGGCTCATTTTATTACTTCACTCATTGGTAAAGCAACTTAACTTCCTCCCTAATTAATTGTTCACAGGTTATAATACCTGTAAACTATAAATAATACAAGCAAAAAGTTGCAGGCATCTGAGAGACTGTGAGTAGTTATAAAACTAGCAGTATATTCCCTACTTCTGGAGAAAGGCCCACTGAACAAAAAGCCTCATGCCACCTATGCAAGGGTGTTTGTCATTCTTGATTGTGGAAGAATACTTTGTGAAGTTACAAGTGTTTTCCAAATTTCAAACTTTAGTTACCCTGTTTGGAGATACCAACATCTAATGCAGATGTAAAAGGATTACTAAAAGGAATAATTCTTTGTCTCATTAAACTACTTTTGGAACATTACCCTCATGCTCAAAAACTCGGATTAAACTTTGGTAAAATTTGTCTGAAAAATCAACTAGTCTAGTCTTTGACCTAGGAGTTTTATAAAATCTTTAAAATCATGGAAGAGTTGACTTGCTGTATTTTATGAACTGCACTACAAAATAGTTTATGAATGCCAATTTATCAATCTTAAATTACTAAACAACACTTAAAACTATATTCTCACCATTAGAGAAATACTGATTGACCAATGGTTTAAAATAGACAGTAGACAAAGTGAAGTGCAAATAGCTTTTAAATAGGGGTTCAACGTATTCTGAGTAGAAATGAAAATTAAAACACTACTAGGATAACACCTTCATATGAACTAAGTAACTAATTAACTAACTAACCAACTAACAGAAACACAAATATTTGACATTCTGCAAACAGGATATTGGCTAATAGGGATTTTCCTAATAGGCTTGTGGAAGACAATTTGTCTTCCCAACCTCTTGGGAGAACACTTTGGCAATAATTACCAATATCACAAACACATAAACCTTCTGACCTAGTAATCCTCTTCTCAGAATGGATTCAGCAGTTATATTACTCAAGTACATGTAAAGTGATTCATATACAATACTACTAACTACTGAACTACTAGTAACTAAAAAGATTAGGAGCAGTCTGTTTACCAATGATGAGTCGCCTAAACAAGACCTGCATAATGATGACATACAGTCCATAGGTCAATGACAAGAAGGGAATTTCGAGGACCCACCCTTATATAAAAAACTACAGAAAATGAATGAAAGTAAGACAAGCAAGCAGTCATCTCCAGGGTAGGGTCAAGAGCCCTGATGTGTTACTGAATCCCAAATGGTCAGCTCTAAACATATGTACATAAAAGCTATACTACACGGGCTCAGTAAGCCATGTGTGTTGTTTAATAGTAATGATCACAGACAAGGAAATCATATATTTGAGTGTCTATATAGGGAAGAACATAGGAGGTTGTGGAATGATAAGGGCAAAAATAATACAAAATATATTTTCATAAATTCTCAAAAAAACCCAGACAAAACAAAAAACAACAAATCATGAGCAGGTATGCAAATAAGTAAAACAGATAACCTGGAACAGGAAGAAAATCAATTAAGAAGAGTCCAGAACACCCAGATGTATTGATATGCACTGTAATCCCAGCATTTTAGAAACAGTTCAAAGTTATTCTTCACTACATAGTGAATAGTAAATGGGAGGCCAGTTTGGACTACAGGATGATGTGGCTCAAAAATGAAACCAACTAACCAAGTCAAAGGCTATAAAAGTGTGTGTGTGTGTGAGAGAGAAATAGAAAATATGAAACAACTTAGTAAATAAGACATAGTACAACCAATTGTGGTAACCTGCACCTATAATCCTAACACTTAAGAGATTAAGGTAGGAGGATTACCCATGACTTCAAGGCCAGCCTGGGCTACACAGTGAGAACCTGTATCAGCAATACCAATAAAATATTTAAATTTTACATTTTATATTTTTTATTGAATATTTTTATTTTCTATATTATTTGTTTACATTCCAAATGATTTCCCCTTTCCCAGATCCCCCCTCCCCATATGTACATTTTATATTCTTATTTTCAATTTCTTATTTCTTTCTTATAGGAAGAATTGAAATTGTTAAGTAGACCACAGAACATATAAAAAGGACTCAATTCCATAGCTGGGCACAGATATACAAGACTGTAACCCCAACACTCAGGAGACTAAGAAAGGATAATCACAAATTTGAAAACTGGATGAAAATCTTTGCAATTCACAGTTTTGATGAAACACTTGTATCCAGGTGTCTTGGGTTAACATTGCTGTGAGGAAACTGCATAACCAAGCATCTTGCGGAGGACAAATGGCCTTCAGAGACTCCACTGAGGGAAGCCACGCTCTGGGCAGAAGCCACAGAGGAGTGAGTGTGGCTTACTGGCTGGCTCCACCTACTTCGAGAACCCAGGGAGGCACCAGCTCAGGAGTAACTCCACTTACAATGGGCTTCCTTTTAACCCTAGTCAATCACTAATTAAGGAAATGCCCTACAGGCTTGCATGCCTACAGCCTGATCTATTTCTCAACTGGGGTTCCCTCCTCTTAGATGATTTTAGCTTGTATCAAGTTGACATAAAACTAACCAGCATACCAGAATGCTAAAACCAAGTAAGAAAACAGCACAAAGTAGACAAAGACATGTGAACTTCACTGAGTGGGTAAAATCATGGGAAATAAGCACATGAAAATGTCTATTATTATCATATAATATATTATATAATTCTAATATTATTAGTGATATGCAAATTAAATTGCAATAAGCTATTATCATATACTATTATATTGACAGAAACTAAAGACTGGTCATACAAAATATAGCAAGGACACTGAATAAAATGAACTCAGGCAATGCTGGTGGGACTGTAAACTGCTACAATCACTTCTGAAAAGCTTTTTCTCTAAAATTTCAACATATACCTGCCACATGATCAACTCTCAATACATAGGTATTTATATCCCTAGCTGTTTTAATCTGTAATAGCCCAAATTGGTAATAACAAAAATGTTTACCAGCCAGCTTATACATATACAAATTGGTATGCTCATACAATGAAATTCGAGATCAATAAAAAGGTATGGACTTAATCAACACAAGTAAGCAAAATGGATAAATCATGCATATTTGTGCTGAAAGAGGCCAGGTAAAAACTGAAATTCATCTAGTTTCCTAAATTCTAGAGGACCTTCAATTTAGACACACAAATGAAAAATCTGACTATAGGGTTCATATATAAATGAGAACATGAAACCTCTGTTATTCTGGGTCTGCGTTAACTCTGAGATAACTCAAATTTAGTATATGGCTGGGGAACACATCTAAATGAATATAGTATCAAAATGGCTAATAACGTCAAATTTCTATCACTACAAGTTAGTACAGCTCTCAGACTCAATCAGAGAAGTTTGTGTGGGGGCACAGTGGTTAAAGGAGACACTCATAATAGGTCAAAATATAAAAATTAAGTGTTTATAGAGTGTTCAGCAACAGATGGGACAGCTGTATTATATCCCTTCCCTGTAAGTCTCAGGGACCACCAAGGATGAGAGGCAGAAGACTAAGAGCTAGAGGTTAGGGAGGAGCAGAACTTATCAGTGTCTTCTGGACGTGGCAGAACTGCTGTACTCATAGCAGCTGGGCTAGCCTGCACAAGCCCTGCACACGATCAAGCCAGTCAGCATTGCAGCATGGAGGGAAGGCCTCAGGAACCTCTCTGAGCCTCTGACAGCTGAAGCTTTCTGAGAGAGGCAGAGGCCAGGCCCAACACTATGAGTAAATGTACTCAGAGAACACAAAATCAGGAGAGAGTGAGGCAGATCTGGGAGAAGTTAGGAGTAGTATGGGGTGCACATAATAAAACTACACTATATGCACATATGAAATCCTCAAAGAATAAAAATGTATTAAAAATCTGAAATCCAAATAAGTATAATTCTGCTTATATGACAATATGGGAACACAGACTGTGACAGAATGCAGATGGGCAGTTGCCTGGAGTGAGGGAGAAAACCGTAGAGACAGGAGGGAGGGACCAATAGTCTCACAGAAGTCAGGAGTGACAGCTAAGTTTATCTTAACTGTGTTAATACCCACGTCTACAAAATTGTAAACTTAAAAATTACAACTTGAAAATTTTCAATTTAAACCACATTTGAGTTTGAGTTACTCACACACACACACACACACACACACACACACTACATTTATTAAGCTACATACAAAAACCATGGGCTTGCCACCCAGTACATAAGCTCAAAACCTGGTCCTCCTGCTCTCATTTCATCCTATCCCTAACCCTGCCTTCCCCAACAAGATGGCCTTTACGTTAGATCTTGTATTCAACCCCCTGCTTTGCCTTCTGGGTATAGATTTAATTCTATGTAAATTAAAACATTTTAAATCATTTAAAAATAAAAATAGTACCATAAAATGTGCACTAATGCTTTAGGATTTACATGCTTGTTAATGAATTTCTGACTGCATATATGTAAGAATTTTTCTAGGAAACAACTGAGTTTTAGACCACATGAAGATTCGACTCTAAGAGACATTACTAAACTTCCTTCCCATCTATCCATTCCTATGCAGACACCATAATATGTAAATCTGCACATTAATAGTTGTGATGGTTATGGTCAGGGTGTATTTTATGAGAGAAAAAAAAATAACTGTGATCCCAACTTTCAATTTAATGAAATCTTGAATCACCTAAGAGATAGGACCCTGGTTTTGCAATTGGGGGATTATCTTAGTTTAATTGAGATATGAAGACCCACCTACCGTGGGTGGCACCATTTTCTGGGCTGGAGTCCTGGATTGTAAAAATAGAAGGAAGCTGGAAACAAGGTGTTATTGCTCTCTGCTTCCTGACTGGATTCAAGATGGCCGACCAGCTGCTTCAGGCTCCTGTTCCTTTACAACCTCTGTACTATGGTGTACCCTTGAACAGGGAACCAGAATAACATCTCCCCCCTTAAAGCTGTACAACAAAAGGGAAAGGAACTAAGATGCCACCACTCCTGCTTCCTGCTTTTGTGCCTTGAGTGTTCTGGCCTGTCTTCTCATCAAGATGGAGAAAAATCTTGCTGGAATTTTCACTGACAAACCTCTGAGTCTGAAAGTTAATGTGAAGAAAATGGACATTTCCATAATACTCTATTAATTGAGAACATCTTCATAATTCTTTTGTGTGGAGGACTTGAACTAGTTTGTTAGATTTATTCACAGGCATTAAGGCAACTCTATTGTAAATGATGTCTTATTTACATTTTTAGTTGCTTGATATGAAAAAAACTGAATCTGATTAAGTACTCTATTATTTCTATATTTGTAGTTTCCTGGGGTGGGATCCAAGGATAAAAATTATATTAATTGTAAATTTATAGTTTTACTTCTTCCTCTGCAGCAATTTTGTCTCTATATTTTTGTCACATTGAATCTTCAAGAAGACACTGGTGGGGGGTAATGCTAGTCAGCACCTTTCTCTCCTTCCATTTTTTTTTGTTTAACTTCAATGAGGCAAAAACTTTATTTATCTTTATTTTAGACTTTACTTCTTGGCTTCTTTGGATTAATCAATAGCAAACAAATAACTGAACATAGACAATAATTAACTGAAAGTTTCAGTCCGAGAATCTTGAAATTTAAAATATTAAGAACTGATGTTTCATTCTACCCCAAATGAGTTTTTAAAGCAATCAAATCATTGTTCTTTTGTTCCTGAAGTTGAGTCAGTTCAGTCTGCTTTATTGTTTGCAGCTTCATCAAAATTCTGAACAAGCTCCCCCTGTTCCTCCAGCAACAAGCTGCTTTTCCATTGCATTTGCCAGGGTCCTGTAGTTTGTCAGTGCCAAGCTGGGTTAAGATCCTGGGTGGCATTTCTGTCAGCGGCTGTCCCACAGTGGCTGGGAATGCTAAGTGTGTGTGTTGCCAGAAATGTCTGAATGTTAGCAGATTTCTATTCCCCAGTTTGCAAACATATGAAACATTAACACCAGATACTGCTTACTCGTCTTTAAGGAGAACTAGAACTTGAAAGTATTTGCTCTAACAGGGCCATGTGAAAGCACTTCTTTCACCAGTGCACGGCTGTGTATGATGTGGTTAGTCTCTTGGGTTTACCATGGGCTCTTTTACTTTGATGGAAATGACACCTCTTAAGGGACTAGAGTTGGTTGTGGTGAGGTGTCAGGTAGACTAGCTCAGAGTCCAGCTTCTGCTGTTGAAGTTAGTAGCTCCAAAAGAAACTCAGGACAGCTATCTGTCCCTGGTGCCTCTCCCCATACCAAACCCATGCTGGACTCCAGGAGCGCTCAGTACCTGGAGTTCCTCTGGGCTCTTCGCATCCTGCCTCCCTACCCTACACTTCTCCGGCTCTTAGACTTTCTTCCCCCAGCTTTTCATTTCCATATAACCCTGCCATTTCAGCCATATGTTCTCTTGGTCCCTGCTCTCCTGGTCCTCTCTTTTGTCTTCCCATCATGATGTTTCCCGCACTCTGGTCCACTGTACTGGGCATGTTCTGTCTACTACGTTCTCTCCCTCTCTGGACTCTTCCAGATGCCTCTGGCTGTACTATATCCCCCATCCCTACAATAAAAAACCTTCATCCCAACCATACTTCAGAGCAGCCATGCTCTTGCTTTATACAGCAGTCAGACTTTCAACTTCCTCTTCCTACTTTATAAAAAGACACGTGGAAAAGAAAAGAAACTATCAACTGTCTTCCAAAAGGGCCTTTCATTTCATGTTTGTGCAAGCAAGCGATCTGTCTGTTCCTGTTGCTCTGGGTCCTCACTTGGGCGTTTCCCTGCTGGTTTTGGCCACTGAATATAGATGCAGCACACTACATCTTTTCAGTTTACCTAGTAGTACATCACCTTGAGTATCTCTTCAGTCACTTGTTTGCTAGGTTTGTTTTCCTTAATCAGTTCCCGCCCATCTCTCCACATTTTAAGTAGAATCTCTTCTTATCCTACAGCCGAGTTAAACTAGCCACGTTTAGCGGCACTCATTGCTCAGACATGGTTGTTTTGTAGAGATTTCCTTGAAGTATGTAGCTTTCCTCAGTCTCTTAACATCGTCTTTCACAAGTAGGAACTTTTATTCATAATGGTATCAGTTATAGCTTTCATGGATTATGTCTTTGGTTTGTATTTAAAAACAATACCATGCCTAAAATTATTTAGCTGTTATTTATTGTGGTTTTTTTTTTTTTGTAAATCCCTAATCTCTACACTTTGATAAAAACCTACTACAATGTCATTCTTTATTTTATTTAAATCATTATATAGTGTACATGTGTCCACTTTCACACAAATAACAATAAATTATAATAAATGGATGTTTCTTTAAGATGAATTCAAGTGGAAGTCTCCTCCATTGGTAGAAGTTATTTGTCGTGGTTTGAGAGTTACCCCCACAGGCTCTTGTATTTATTTCCACGCTGAGTTCCCAATTGACCTGTTTGAAAGGGGGTGTGTCCTTGTTGAAAGAGGCATGTTACTGAGGGTAGGCTTTGAACCTTCAAATGTCCATCTGTCTGTCTGTCTGTCTACTTATCTATATTTCTATCTCTTTTTTTCTCCCTCATTCCTCCCTCTCTCCCTGTCTGTCTACTTGCCTATGCCTGCCTGTAGATCAGGGATATAAAGTGCTCAGCTCCACTCCTCCTCATTATCATCCGTGGAGCTATGCCTTCTTTCCTGATAATGGACAAACCCTTTGCAACTATAAGCAAGGTCTCAATGCTTTCTTTGTTAAAAAAAAAAAAGACACATGAATCTGAGCAAAATTTAATCACACCTCTATTGATATTATTCTCTTAATTTGTTAATATGATCAGTTATATGGATTTTCTTATAAGAAACTATACTAGCACTTTGTTAACTTTATTTTTATGGTATAGAATAGAGTTTATTCAGGGCAGAGGATGGGAGTTAGAGAGGCAGAGAGAGAGAGAGGAGAGAGGAGAGAAGAGAGAAGAGAGAAGAGGAGAGGAGAGGAGAGGAGGAGAGGAAGAGAGGAGAGGAGGAGAGGAAGGGAGGAGGAAGAGAGGAGAGGAGGAGAGGAAGAGAAGAGAGGAAGAGAGGAGAGGAGAGGAGAGGAGAGGAGAGGAGAGGAGAGGGGAGAGAAGTGGAGGCCGACCATGACCACACGGAGAGAAGGGGTAGGGGAGGAGAACCCAAGAGGGGCAGAGAGGTGAGAGTGCCAAGAGGCGAGAGTCATAAGAGGATCAACTTTATTTTTTACAGAAAATTAACTTTGATTTGCTATTATTTTGTTGAATGAAGTAAAGTTATTATTTATTTCCCTATAGAATTCTTGGTGTCCAGGTCATATGGGTCTTAAAGATTAAGCAAAGGAGAACTGCTATCAGCTTGTCCATGTTAAGATGTATATATAGTCTCCTTAGCATCTCATGTGTTGAGTTCTTAGACCCCAGATGGTGGATCATTGAGGCAGGTTCACTACAGAGGTACTAGCTTCATTAATGGGTCTTTACAACCTACTATTAACTATACACTTAACACACACTGTGGCAAAAATTTGCTGCCCCAGACCACTCAGTCAACTAGCGTTATTTCTTTTCTTTTACAGTTTTGTGGGGAGATCTGTTGTTAGTCTTTTTTTTCTTTACAGAAGTCCCCCATGGCTTCTGAGTCGGCATCTGAGTTGGCAGTGCATATGTTTTACGGTTGTGAAGCATGGCAGGAGCTACTTGAATACAAGCTGATACTCCAGCATAGGTGCTCTGCTAACTGAGAAAGCTTCCGGGGAGTGGGTACTACATACAGTACTCTGAACAAGGGGATGACTCAGGTTCTGGGAGGAACTAAAGCATGAAGAACAAGTTCCTCACCATGCACAGAATAATGCACATTTAAAGTATGAGTCATCTCAGGAATTCTCTCAGTATTTTTAGACTTTCCTTGATCATGGGTAACAGACTACAGAAAGACCACAGTAGTTGGGGATGAGGTAGGGTGGAGCTGGTGCATTAGATGATGTTGCTCCTCAGTGAGAAAGTCAGCTGTAAGGGCAAATGCCCTTCCTCATTCACAGCAGCTCTCAGATGCCCAAGATTTGGCCACAACATTCTTGGGCTATGCTTACTATTTCAAAATAATCATTTTATGTTCATAAAAAAAAAATCCCAGTCTGAATACAGTTAAGAGGCTTCCCACAATGTCGCCTCTACTTTTTCATAGTTAGATGTGCCAGAGACCACTGTGCAAGCCCATATGACTTCTTTCCACTTCACATTTGAATACTCTTCTCTAGTAAAGGCTAGATAAAACCCAGGAACCCCATTAGAGAATGGGGAAAATTTATTCTTGAACCAAAGTTAAATATCCATATACTGAATTAAGCTTTTCGGTTCACCAAATTTACACAGGAATCAAAGAGGGTTTTCCCTGCAAAGTCCACTATACACACATACACAGTATGATTATCGTCAATGAGACAGGATTAAAATCACCATGGAAATACACCTGTGGGAATATCTAGGAGGATATTTCTAGAAAGGTTTAACTGAGTAGAGAAGACCTAAATGTGAATGGCATTATCCCACTGGCTGGGGTCCTGGATTGAAACAAAAAGGAAACCAGCATCTGCCTCTACCTGCTTCCTGACTGTGGACACACTGTGACCAGCTGCCCGAAGCTCTTGCTGCCAAGATCTTCCCAGCACCATGAACTGTTCTGACAAACTGTGAGCCAAAGTAACTAGTACACATTGGTGACTTAATTATAAGACCTCTGGTTGGGACATCAGGAATATTTCCATTCCTAATTAATAGTTAATAAAATAACAAATATTCTTCCAACACAATCAGGTTCAAACAGGTTTCATTTTGTCACAAATGGAAATACACAAGTGAGGTGATGGCAGCCCCAGAAGAACAAGGATAGTCTAAATTCTGTCTGTTTTTGTATTAATAATTGTTGTCTTTGTAAAGTAAGATAATATGGTTAGTTTTAATAGTCATAGCAATAGGGATGGAACTAAAACAGGTATCTACCTTTACTTCAAACAACATTCATTATTTTCATAAATCTAATTTATCTGTAGAAGAGGATCATGATTAAGTAGTATGTCTTATTTTCTAAGGAACAGCTCAAAACCAGAATACTACCCATGTCCATCTTTTCTTTTTGGGGGGAGGGGTCTCAGTATGCATCCCAGGCTAAGGTTCAATGAGGGGGGAGGGGGATCTCAATATGCATCCCAGACTAAGGTTCAATGAAGGGGAGGGGTCTCAGTATGTATCCCAGGCTAGGTTCAATGAGGGGGGAGAGGTCTCAGTCTATATCCCAGGCTAAGGTTCAATGAGGGGGGAGAGGGGAGTCTCAGTCTATATCCCAGGCTAAGGTTCAATGAGGGGGGAGGAGTCACAGTATGCATCCCAGGCTAAGGTTCAATGAGGGGGGAGGGGTCACAGTATGCATCCCAGGCTAAGGTTCAATGAGGGGGGAGGAGTCACAGTATGCATCCCAGGCTAAGGTTCAATGAGGGGGGAGGGGGGTCTCAGTATATATCCCAGGCTAAGGTTCAAACTTGGGTCCTTCTGTTTCAATCTCCCAAGAACTAGGATTATGTCATGATCATTACATGAAATCAAAAATTCTCTATCATTAGCTCACTCTCTTGTTCACTTATTCATTTTATCTAAAATATAAGTGAAACGGGTGAAAACATCCAAGCTCATCTTTAATCTACCGTATAGGACACTGTCATTTAACATATTTCAAAGCATTAACCTGGAGATAATCTAGACGACACCATCTCCAAGGCCCTATCATAATGTTCGAAAAACAAGGGATGTCAAAAAATATTTTCAACAACAGTAAGTTTTTAAAAGGGCATTATTATTCTGACACCTGCCTGTAGACTGCCCAAATACCAGGGTTCATAATGTTCAAAAATAAACATCTTATTGTTTCCTTTATAGTATTAAGATAGTATTATATAAAAATTCAAAACTTTACCAAGATAAACTCTCTTCAGCAAAACAGTAACAATTATGCACCTATCTAATAGAGCGACTAAAAAAAATAAAGTATTCTTAATATTATCTAGGAAATTATCACTTACCTGTTGAGGAGTAATAGTATCTCTATAACTTGGTAAAATTTTTAGGGTGACACTTCCACTAATATTTTTCAATAATTCTTGTAATTCCTTTGGATTGTTTCCAACCTCGTGGCCATTGACTTCCTTGATGATATCTCCCACATGAAGCAGACCTTGTCGATCGATCATTCCTCCATGAAGGATTCGGGCGATTACCAGATCATTATTTTCGACCCTAAATGTTACACCCTATAAAAAATACCAAGTAAACATCAATGAGTACAAACAAAATAATTCTAAAACAAGGTTGGTGAATTCTGTTCTCATGTTTTTTCCCGTCCAATCCCAATAAAGTACAATTGTGATATCAGAGACTGGCCATGCAATTGGGTTTCCCCTTAAACTCTAGTTGTATTCCACAGACAAAGGAAGCAAGTGATTGCTGACTTGTTCTGTTCACCACACCACTCTTTAGGAACCACAAGTAAAAAGTTTAAGAGGAAGTGATTACCTTCACTACTTATACTTTTTAATACTTCAGTATAATTTACTTAAATATATACTTCATATTTTATAATTTAAATACTTAAGTTTATTAAATTTATATACTTTAAACTTTAAAAACAAATTTCTTGTTCTGGTGTTATCATTACTAAGCAAACAATTTCTAAAGGGCTAGGAAGAAACGAAACCGTTTTCCTGCTTCCCACTGGGCTATTTATAGCTTCTAAGTCAGTTTAAGGTTTCATTTTGATTAAGTCTCATAGGCTACATGACTGACAGATCGTCTGCTGTGTATTTCTATGAAGGCCAAGGAGACTGACAAAATGAGCATGGGTGGTTCCCCCTGTGCGTCCGGAGCAGCCTGGGCAGCACTAGAATTCAGACTTAACACAGCAGTGGCGGGTCTACTCACCAACGGCTCTCTAGCTCTTTTGTGAATACCAAGAATACGGATGGCATCGACTGGCAGTAACTGATTATTGAGAGAAGGAATGTTCATTTCTGGGCTTGAAGGAGGCGAGTCATAACACTTAGATGCCACAATATCATGGGCCTCCAGGAGCGACTGTGAGGAGTCAAAACAGCCTGTGGTTATTAGTTACTGATGGAACAAGTTGCTAAAAATAATTTATTAGTTCATTATCACCATGGAGTACTAAAAGTTTCTAAGGACACATTATTAAATTCCCAACATGAATTATGTCAAATACATATATAATCTTTTTTAAAAATGTAAAACAAGATAATTTTATTATCATAAGCAATATCACATTCAGATTTTCAGATTTGAAGAGACTGGTAGGATTTAGTCATATATTTTTATTTTAAACTGTCATGTTCACTGGAAACCAAGCCTGGGTTTCCAAGCCTGACAAATTTCCTATCAGCAGGGTCAGCATCCTCCTCAGTCTTTACCACTAATCCCTATCTATAAGGTACAAAAGAAGTTGAGTAATAAAAACTCTAATTTTTATTATGCTGATATATTAGTGCTTTGATATACTTTGGACATGTACAAAAGGTATGCTAAAAATACCTACGAGAAAATAAATATCAGTAAGTTCCATCACTAGGAGGAATTGGCATATTACCAATTAAGGTTTTAGTCTATAAAAGATAGACTAAAGGAAGGAAAAAAGAATCAGAAATGGTTCTGGATATAATGTCCACTTTGCATTCTGTGTTTATTATGTGTATGCTATTATAGACGACTTTGAATCCTAGCATGCACATAAGAAGTTGGGCAGAGTGGTGCACATCTGGGTCCCAGCTCTGAGAAGTGGCACAAGAGAATATCCCTGGGCCTTGCTGGCCAACCGGTGATAAACTGTCTCAAAAAAGAAACAAAGAGAAGAAGGGAAGATAGGAGGGAGAGAGGGAGGAAGGGAGGGGGCGAGGGAGGGAGGGGAGTAACTGAGGAAAACATACATCACTCTTTGCCCATTAGACTTTGCATATATGAACACAGTGAAACACACATGGAAGCATACATACACACATCAAAAAATTAAAAAAGGAAAAGAACTTAGAAATCTCTATGAGAGGCTTTCCTAAAAATGTGGGAAGCTAGTCAAAGCTCTAACCTGGGCTTCTATTTTGAGGCAGGCTTTTTGCTCCTGTGACTACATGAAACACTATTAATATAATTTTATCTCTCTGGTCAAAAATTTTCAGGGGATCCATATCAGTATACAAAAAAGGCTGCTTACCCCTGGCAAAAGTCAGGATAATTTGAATGCCAAAAGGAATAACTATCATAGAGAACTGAAACTCCACACTTAGAAGAAAAATAAGCCAACCAACTAACCCAGGTGCAAAGAGCTCTTTAGCAAAGGAAAGGACTAAAATGTTCATTTGTTACCAATTGAGATGATGTTTTAAACAACTCTTACTTTAACAATTGGTAAAGACTAGTTTTCATCATTTTGCTTCCTTTTCCAGTAGGAAATATTACAGGTAGAAGGCCAGCTGAAGATAAATTCTGGGTTCACAGAGCAATGCCAGCTCACGTATACAAAATGAGACAATTTGGAAAATGCTACTTTGCAATCTCTAATGAAAATAGTGATTTAGGCAAGGATTATTATTTTGTGTTTATGTACAGCAGTAGTTCTCAACTTTCCTAATGCTGTGAGCCTTTAATACAGTTTCTCATGCTGTGGTGACTCCAACCATAGAATTATTTTTGTTGATACTTCATAACTGTAACTTTGTTAGTGTTATGAATCATATCATAAATACATTTTTTTTCTGGTGGTCATAGGAGAACCCTGAAAAGTCACTAAACCTCTAAGCGGTTGAGACCCAAAGGTTGAGAACCATTGATCTAGAGGTAACTGGTTGTAAGAAAGTTAACACGAGTATAATGTTGGCCTGCTATGGTGACACATGCTTATAATGCTTGCATTCTGGAGGCTGAGGTAGGAGAAAAGAATGGTGAAAGAGGCTTGCACTATGCAACCATACCTGTCCCAACAAAAAAGACAAGTACCACCCCCCCATAAGAAAGCAACAAAACAAAACAATACACTAGAATACCTCCCAGTGGAGAGGATTTCAAAGAAAGGATAGGATGTCACAGCCTGTAATCAAGGTACCAACTTCAGCACCAACACTGTAGAGAATCAGGTATTCTACATCTTCTGATACTCATTTTGCATCATCATTTAAGATACATTAAAGTTCAAAGTAAGCTGGGCGGTGGCGGCACATACCTGTAATCCCAGCACTTGGGAGGCAGAGGCAGGTAGATTTTCGGGGGTGGGGGGGGGGAGTTCACAGTAGTGTGTTTGAGAACCTGGTCGTTAACCGTTTAATAAGAACTTGTAAAAGTAAACAACACATCAGAAAATGGAAAATGGACCGGACAGAGCCAGGAAGCGGGGCACTGAACTTAGTCTCCTCAACTAAGCACTACACTCAGGCGGCAATGAAAACCCCACATGGACTGTTAATTCGGATGTACAGTATTCTGGCCCCAAGGTTTCCCAGTGCACTCAAAAGTCAAATACTTTACACTGCCTTACATAAACTCAATTACTTAGGCTCTCATAAAGTGATTTAAAAAAGCAAAGGAGTGATACTATCTGATTTTGAGGACAAAGACTGAAGGAAAAACAGTGTCACATCTATGATGGCAGATCTTTTTCTGCTAAGATGCAATATCTCTGTCATACAGTGAGCGAGCACACACGGTTGGATGTATTTCTGAGGATTCTATTCTCTTGTTACTTCCCTTCTCTTCTCTACTACCACATACTCTTATTACAGGCTTAAAATAAAAACTCCCCATTTTCTGTTCTGAAGTGAATTTTTCTTTGTGAAACTGCTTAACTTACACTCAGGACAGTTGTTTTTTTTTAATCTATAGAATGACGTACACTATGTAACAGTCCCTATCCCTTTCCTGTCATCTTTTCATCATGGGTATCATTAAATTCACCCTGATCCTGAAAGAATTTTAAAAATGTTCCATACTAGGCCACAGGAGAAATGAGAAACTGTTGTATATGGGTCTGGTGCTGTTTGTATGTTGATGCTAATTCTGCTCTCCTGGAGGGGTAGGGAGGCTGCAGACAAGGAGTGAGTCATACTCAAGTGACTTCTTGGAACCAATCACTGGGCAAGTAGGCGGGACTTCTGGGTTGGAAAGGAGAGAGAGGAAGCAGGAGGGAGTTAGGTCCTTTTGGACAGGGATAGTGCAAGGACAAGATGTAGCTACAAGTGTCTCCTGGTTTCAATAGCAGATCTGTCAGGATTGGCCACTGGAGGATTTAGATTTAATAAGGTTTACAAGATTAGGATTAGTTGCTACACCCAACAACTGAGTTACCGATTGAGTTACCATCGATTCTGAAAAGTTTGTGTTGTGTTTTTCTTCAAACGAGAGCACCTAGTGAGCTGGGTGAAGATGTTTAGGGAGCTCCTGGCCAGAGAGTCTCCATGAAATAAGAACAGGCCAGCCAGACCTCCAGGACTGAGAGTAGCAGGATCAAACACAGGAACATACCAGTTCTCATTTTTATTATTCCCCCCTACACAACAAGAAACAGTGATATTAATGAAAAATAGTCATCAAGATGATTCAGAGGGTAAAGGCTCCTGCCACAAATTCTGATGACCTGAGTTCAGTCTCAGGGTCCACATCGTAAAAGGAGAGAACAGACTCCCAAGTGTCTTTGACTTCCATACATCTGCCATGTTGTATGTCACTCATCCGGTAATTTTTTTAAAAAAAGCTAAACAAACGCAGGCAGTGGCAGTGACACTCCAGGGTGAGGAGAACTTCCCTAGGATATGGTCTGAGGGGGAGTCAGTTAGGCACAAAGGAAAAGTCAAGGTTATTTCTTTCAGATGCAAATACTATATATTTTGTGCTGTATATAGCCATGTGTGTGTGTTTACATTCCTTTCACCTCAAGATATCAGAATACCTAAGCTAGAACTTCTGGATTTCTAAAACAGGGACTTTAGTGTAGAAATTAGCTCCTCAAGGAGAATGCTGTGGGAAGAGGGCATGGACAGGTTACCTGGAAGTGAGGCTCCTTGAGTATCCCAACTAGTTCTGCCACATTTTCATCCACACTTATCAGAGGACTGATATCTTCAAGAATTTCATTCACTAATTCCAAGTTATTGTCACTGACAGCTTCTAATTTTGAATCTTCAAGTCTCTCGTGAGCCTGAAAAGACAAGAGAGGATTAAAATGATATTGCCGAAGTGTTTTGTTCTAGCTGATATTACACTGGTTTATAATTTCTTAGTTTTAAAAGATATTTCTTAGAGGGTAGGAAAGGGAGTTAATTGGGGTAAAAGTACTGATTGACAAGCCTGACAACCTAAGGTTTATCACTGAGACCAACATAGCAGGAGAGAACTGACTCCTGAAAGGTATCCTCTGACTTCCACACAACACTAGGGCATGTCTACATGTACACACAAATATAAGAAAAAATTAGAGGTTTAATATACTAAAGCCATATTTAATATTCTGATCACAGGCAATAGATGGATTTTATAAATAAACCATAAAATATGACAATTTTGGTCTCTAAACATTGTGAAATACTCATCTTTATAATTACTGCTTAAAAAATGAAAAGACAGATGCTATATAAAGATCATGTGATATCCTCTATTCACCAACTAGGTGTCTAATAAAGGCTTGAACTCTGCATATTGTTATGTTTTATTAAAGCAAATGATTAAGTATAAAAAAATAAAAATATAATCATTATGCATGTAAATATGATTTAAAGGAGGAAGTAAATCAGATATATGTCTTTGATCCCAGCCCTGGGCAATCTGGGAAGCAGGTTGGTAGTTTGAAGCCAGTGCCTGCGCTACAAAGGGGTTCCATCATGAAAACAAAATCTAGACATACAGATGGACACACACACACACCCATACACACGCACCAAACAAAAACAAAAACCATGATCTGGAAATTATAGAGCCCTGAAGCTACTATTTTTCATGTTTAAGAATCTAGGCTAGGGATATAGCACAGTGGTAATATCCTTTCTTAATGCATATTGGGTTTAATACCTAGCAATGAAAAATTAAACATCAATTCAGAGGAGGTAGCTCTTGAGCAGGTCTGAAATCTCATACTTTGATTAGGAGGATAGCTCCCTCAATGTATATACCTTAACAAAATAAAACAAAGGAAAACCAAGTCCATAGTCTTTCCTGTCTCTGGTGCCCACACTATTTCTGACTAGAACATTTTAGAATACTGGGCATTTTAGGACTAAGGCAGAATTCTAATTCAAACCCAGGAGTGTTACACAGCCTCCATCCTTTACATTTTCCTTTGACAAATAGTTGCTCACTAATTCTAAAGGCTAATTACTAAGACTTAATTCATAAAACCATGTAGGATGACTGTTCACACTGATATTTTATAAACCATTTCTGTAACTGCTGAATAGAAAGGCCCATGTCCAGTGTCATGCTACCGTTATGTTTTTCATGTTGTATGTATGTCAAGCAGTACAGATCCCTGAGAATCCAAATATAACATCTGTAACTTGTAAATGATGGTCATTTTGTTTACATTATGCTTTTTTTTTATCAAGGTAATTTACCAGAGTGTTTTTTTTTTCTCCAAGAGAGACAAGTAAACTCCCCTTTCCCCTCTTTATGTTGCCCAGACTGACCTTGAACTCTGGGCTCAAGAAATCTTTCTGCCTCGGGATCTTGAGTAGTGGGGACACCAGTGTGAACCACCACACCCAGCAAAGTAAGCTCTTAAATGGAAGAGATTTTAAGAAAGACTTCGGAAGAAAACATTTTGAAAGTTATCAAACACTGATAAAGCAGCAGATTTGACTAAACATAAGGAGGAACGTCAAAAGACCTAATGTGATTTAAGTAGACAATTCTATTTGAATCTGGTTAAGAAAAAAATTTACAAAGACTAGAAAACTGCAACAATGTGTGGCGGTGGCGACTGGGGACCTCATGAGTGTTCTGGAGCTTAGGAGCATCTGCTGACTGCTGCGTTAAGGAGCCTGCTCGGGTAGGACGGCCACGCCATTTGTTCAGGCCATCCCTTCCCATGGTGTCTGCTACTCCAGGGTTTCAGAACTCCACCTTGGCCCTGAGACTTAAATGTTTGTTCCTTCTTAGAACAGCTGTAAAGATCCCATTTCTCGAGGACACAGGTGCCTGTGGTACTACATTCACGCATCAAGTCAACAGGTTTTAAGTGTTCACCTGTGTATGTCACACGATTAACACATCTAAGGCTGTGTGTAGGCTGCTTCAATTCAGGCCTCTAGTACAGAAAAGATTGCTTACTTGACTATTCATAATATATTTCCCTTCCTCTTCCGCTTTACCACAACTTAGGTGACGCTAAGTGGGAATGTGATAAAATCTAAAGGCAGACAAGGGATTGTCTCCAGGGTCGGGTGGAACTAGAAGACAGCCCAAACATACCAAAAGCTCCTTCCTATCACAGACTGGGCTTGTGGAAATAAAGACTCTCAGTACGTAAATTCTCAAAGGTTTTAGTGAAATTATGGCTAATCACTTTAATATGATCTTCTAAAATATATTCAAGATCAATTTCACAGCCAGGCATGGTGGCACATCTGTAATAGAAACACTTGTGAGGCAGAAGCAAGAGGACAGGAGTCCAAGCCTTTCTTAGTTATACAGTGAGTGATAAGAGAGTCCATCAAACATTTTTAAAAGATTAATTTTATTTCTCCTAGAACAGAAACAGAGGCCCATTGTTATAACAGAGATATTGAAGTTCTGAGGCACTGTAAGAAACATGAGACCTCTAAATTACTTTAACATCAAAATTTATTCAGTAATTTTCAGAAGCTATGTGCCAAGTTGAACTTAATTCATCAAACTAACATGGTCACAGGAAACCTGAAAACCAGGTGGTAAAAGCAGGTGACAGTGGAGCACATCCCCATGGATCTCTGAGTTGAGGCCAGCCTTGTCTGCCCAGCAAATTCCAGGTAAGCAACAAGGGCCATAATAGTGTGTAGGCCCTGTATTAAGAAAAGAAAAAAAATTAAAGGGGCAAATGAGACACATGTTTTTTCAAATGACTCTTTTCCTTTCAGAAAAGGTAGTACTGAAAGCCGGGATAACTTAGTAAAAATGTATCTCACCTGTCACAAGCAGGAAGCACGTGCACGGCCGATGCTGGAGAGGTCTGGGATCTGACACAACTGTGGCCCAGCATTCTTAAAATGACTAGCCATAGTGTCACCAGAACCCTTCCTTAAGAATTTCTGTATTTATACTGAGAGTCTTTATTTTCATAAACCCAGTCTGTGATAGGAAGGACCTTTTGGGCATGACTGGGTTGGTCTATGGATCCTAGTCACCATGTGCACCTTAGAAAAATGAGCTGAGATTTTTGTCTACAATTTGTGGCTCTTTTACTCAAGTACTGTCCTTGCATACTTGCAGACAGAAATTTCTTTAAAAAATATAGTTATTACAAATAATAGCATCAGTAAGGTACCAGCATTAGTGTCTGTGACCTTGCCTTTGCCATTAAAAAGCAAGGTTCATACATAAACTTTGATTTTATTTTCTTACAACAGGGCTTGTAAAAGTATGTAGCGATTCCTTATTAAATATTTTGCAGAAAAGGTACATAAATGGGAAATGAATTTAGCTGGGGTAAAACTGTTTTTCTCTTATCCAAGGATCTAAACTCCCAAATACCAGACAAGTCTACCAAGACCCCAGAGTACGACTCTGACTGGGAGCGGAGGCGAGGCAGGCCAGCTCTGTTGTTCCTGTCCTGCTCTCCATGTGTGACAGCAAACAAGAGCCTGGGTCTGAACAAAAGAGGAGCAATGTGAGCTGGAATGGAAATCCCTAAGGAAAAAGAGACTTTACAGCCGTCACCTCACTGTCCAGATGGGGCTCACACTGTAGTAGGTAAGTTAGATCATGGAGCATCCAGAGCCACTGCTAGGGGAGCTGCAGAATGAGGGCCACACGGATGCCAGTCACCACAAAAGCCTATTTGCCATTTTTCTTTTCTTTTTAAGAGAAGCAAGTTTGCTTTAAAAACTTTAGTATTCAGGAAAAAACACATAGGTATCTTATTATATTAGAATTGGAAATAACTTTCTACTTATGACACAAGATCAAGGAGCTTAAGGTCACATGCAAAAATGTCTAATTTTATGTAACTAAATACGAAAGCACTTCTGATTAAGAATCAGCAACATCAAAATACAAGCCTTTTCTGCTAAAAGGCTAATTTCTCTTTATATAAAGGCCTTTTACAAACTAACTGATGAACTAATTAAAAATATGAACAAAATAATTTACAGGAAGGGAAATTAAAACTTCTAAAGAAATGAAAAGATATACAATTACATGCAAAAGAGAAGTACGAGCTAAAACTATACAAAAATATTCCTTCTCAGCATTCCTGGTACTAAACCAAGCTAGTGAGCACATGGGAAAACGTTACACTCATACATTTTTCTAGTCAAAACACACATGTGAGCAAATTTTAGGATTTAGTCAACTCCTATAAAATTAAAGGATTTTTCAAAAATTTGTCCTAAAGATATATAAATATGTATGAGATACAGAAGGATTATACATAATAGCATAGTTTACAATAGAAAGGCTATATAAAAAAATCAATCAGAAACCTGACCTAGAAAAATACTATGGTATAGTCACACAGAGGAATAAGACATTAACTTTATACAGAATGATACAGAATCATATACAACACAGGCCCACAATTCCGTTATGTCTGTTAG
The DNA here is from genome assembly GCF_947179515.1 of Apodemus sylvaticus. Lineage (NCBI taxonomy): Eukaryota > Metazoa > Chordata > Mammalia > Rodentia > Muridae > Apodemus > Apodemus sylvaticus. The sequence goes on along the minus strand of NC_067473.1, from coordinate 75,161,124 downwards.
TGAGACTAGATGCTGCCCACTGAGATTCAGCAAGCAGTAGCACTCTTCCATTCAGGGTACTGCATTGCATTGTTCTAGCCAGTCCAGTAAATCAAGGAATACAAGATATTTAGAATGGAGGGGGAAAAGAGACAGGCTATTTTTATTCACATATGTCATGGTCTCATATTTAGAAAATTCCAAGGGGGTAAAGTAAAAACTATTAAACCAACAACAAGTTTACTAAGGCTGCAGATTGGATCACTGTTTCTACATGCTAGGAAGGAAATCTGAAAATGAAATTTATGAAAGCATTCATAAAAGAACCCAAAACTAGGTATCTGAATAAACTTCAAAAAGCACCAAAAACTTATAAATCTATAAAACATTGTTAAAACTAGAGGATTAAAATAAATTCAAATCATATTACAAGTTTTAACATCATCAGATGGTGTATTAGTTAAGGTTAACATTGCTGTGATGAAACACCATGACCAAAAGCAACTTGTAGAGGAATGGCGTTGCTTTGAACATACACCCTGAGTCATGGTTTGCTCCCCAAATGAAATGGGAGGCAGAGTCTAGGTGTTCGGCTGAATTATGGAGGCAGGGCTAGCTAATCTCTGTAGGAGCAGGGAGCAGTCTTTAGCTGATGCACATCTTGAGATAAAGGCATAGAGGGCATTTTCTTCACACACTATCAACAACACCTCACTTGGATGTTGCCACATTTATACTCCCAGCACTCTGTACGGATATGGGAAATGGAAACTAGAAGTCTCTGTGCACTCATGCACCAGTTAGTCTGGCGTGTAAGAAAAGAAAACTGGATTTTAAAGGAGAATGTGTATATGCCACAAGCACAGTTCTATTCCCAGAACCCCAATAATCCTTTGTTCAGGAACCACCTGTCCTGGTGTGGTGGTCTGCATCAGAACGCACAAATATATGCATTCATATATTTAAATGTTTGGTCCGCAGTTGGAGGAATTGTTTTGGAAGGATTAGAAGTATGGCCTTGTTGGAAAAGGTGCATCACTGTGGGTGAACTTTGAGGTTTTAAAAGTCCATCCCATTCTCAGTTCTCTGTCTCTGTCTCTGTCTCTCTCTCTGTCTCTCTGTCTCTGTCTCTCTCTGTCTCTGTCTCTGCCTCCTGTTTGTGGATCAGATGGAAGCTCTCAGGCTGCTGCTTCAGTACTACATCTGCTTGCCTGCTGCCATGCTCTCTGCCATGATGGCCACGGATTCACCCTCTGTAACTATAAATCCCAATTTACTGTCTTCTGGAAATTGCCTCGGTCATGGTGTCTTCAAGACAACTAAAAGACATGGGTAAGTTCCTCCTTCCCTTTCTCTGCCCTTCCCCCAACCTACCCCCATCTGGCACCCCACAAGCCCCATTCAAGACTACTGCCCAGGAACCTTTCTGTTCCTGAGACACCTCTGCTGGGGAACTCTCTTCTTCCCTTTCTCATCTCCTTCCTACCCCCCACCTATAGCCATCACTAGATCCAGAGTCTTACTTCTAAACCTGTGGCCTTCAAGCCTGCTTTCTTCGAGAGCCACCTCTGACTGGAGAAAGGCTTCTTTGCTCTCCAATCTTTCCTTCTGCCTGCTGCCATCTCTGCAGTCACAGGCCTAGCTACAATCCTGTGCTTTGGGAGCCATCTTTCCCTGGTCCAAATAAAGAGCTTATCTAACAGCTGAACTCGGCATCTCCAGCACTGATCCAATTTAAGGACAGTGAGATTATCATACCAAACACATAACCAGAGAGTCCACATTCCCAGGTCAAATAAAAAAATAAACAAACAAACAACAACAAAAAACTAAGACAGAGTGTCTCTCATCAAATTTCTTAGTCCTTTAACATCAAAACAAACACATGAACAAACAAACCAGCAACATGATGAGCACAATTAATAAATACATTTAAAAATAACTTTACATATTATTTATAGGAAACTTAGCTTTAAAGCCAAGGCACCACCTTAATGTGAATGGGCAGAAAAAGTTATTCCAAACAAATGGAAACAAGAAGCAAGTAAGCACCGACATCCTCACTACATGGCACTGGCACACAATATCCACATAGAACCCTGGATAACAGAAAACCACCATGAGTTCTCATCACTACAGTCATCTGATATTTGACAATAAGGGCAAAAACCACACAACATAAATCATCCTCTTCACCAAATGCTGCTGGGGAAGCAAAAGAAAGAAAGAAGAACCCCATCTATCACCTCATAAAAAATTAGATCCAAGACCTCAATTTGAAACCTGAAACACAAAATCCTAGAGAAAAGAGACAGTACCCTATAAAATATAGGTGTAGGAAAGAACTTTCTGAACAGGTTTCCATTTGCCCAGGAGTAGAGGCCAACAATTAGCATCTCATTAAACTTAAGAGTGCTAAGGAAACAATCAACTGAATGAACAAGAAATTCACAGAATGGGAGAAAATATTTTTCCAGCTATATGTAGAAGAGAGAATTAATATTCAGGATATACAAATAACAACAGCAACAACCACCACCACCACCACCACCACCACCACCACCACCACCACCACCACCACCACCACCGAAGAATCAAGGAAACAAACAGCCCAATATAAACAGGCTAGCAATCTAAATAGAGTTCTCAACAGAAAAAAACAAAAGTGCCTAAGAAATATTTGTGTTCGTCATCCTTAGTAACAATTAGGGAAATGCAAAGTAAAACAACTTTGAGATTTCATCTCACTGCACTCGGAATGGTGAGAACCATAAGAGAGCTGACAACAAATCCTGAAAAGATGGTAGGAGTGACCCTTGTTCACTCCTGGTAGAATTGTCAACTGGTGCAGCCACTCTGGAAATCAGTATGGAGAAACCTCAAAAGACTACAGGAATCTACCATATTAGCCAAATCTAATACCTTGGCATCTGCCCAAAGGACTCACCATCCTACTCCCGATACTTGCTTAGCCATGTTTATTGCTACCCTATATATAACATCTGGAAAAGGAAAACAACCTAAATGGCCCTCAACAGAGGAATGGATAATGAAAATTTGGTAAACACATATAATATAATACTATTCAACCCAAAGAAAAATAAAATCATAAATTTTGCTAGAAAAGATTACACTGAGTAAATTAACCTGTTGGGTGTTGGTCTTGTGCACTGTATATTCCATGGTTCTCGTTTCTGTGTCCAGAGACCTGGTTACAGTCTGGGCACTACCACTGTCTTGATTATGGAAGCATCTCCTGTGTCAATGTTGTATAAAGAATGCACCGCAATTATCTCTGACCAGTTAATAAAGAGCTGATTAGCCTATGACTGGTCAGAGAAGGCAGGACTTCCAATTCCAGGGCCAGGGGTCCCAGGCAAAGAGAAGTAGAAGGACCACTAGAAAAGAGGTAGAGAGACCACATGGAGCAAGAGAGATCATGAGGCAGAGAGCCCAGGAAGATCATGATGAGCAGATGACCAAGACATTTCACAACAAGATTGTGATGAGACAGCAGACATGGAGACACAAGGAGCAGAGCCAGCCAAGGAAAGACTCAGTTGAAGGTAAAGGACCTGCTGCTACGAAGTAGATGGCCTAGAGGGTTAGAGTGGACGGGTATCTGCCCAGCCACAGTGCTTAAAAACTGTTAGTAAACTTAATTGGTCTTGAGTCAATTACTTGAGATCTACATCCTTAAATTACTGCCTAAAATAACCCAGACCCAGTAAGGCAAATGCTGCATGCTTTTTCCTATTTGTGGATCCTAGCTCCAAACCCGGAGAAGTGAATGCAACCACAGGAATCAGGAAAATATAAAGGGAATAATCTTGACTTTAAAAACTAAACTTGACTGTTGGATGATGAGTTATTACTGTTTTGGACTGTTATAACCACTAATATATTCTTAAGAATTTTAAAAGTAGGACAGAAGAGATGGCTCAGCTGTTAAGGTCACTGTCTGCTTCCTCAGAAGACCTAGGTTCTAGCACTCACATATCAACTCACAAATGTCTATAACTCCACTTCCAAGAGATCCAAATCCTTCTTCTGGTCTCCTTGGGCATGAGGTATGCATGTGATGCACAGACATACATGCAGAAAAAGCACTCATGTACATAAAATAAAATGTATTTTAAAACAAAAGGAATTCTAAACCTATATTTGGCAGGAATACAACTCTGAAGTTTTATCAAAATAACATAACACCAGTGTTTTTCTTCCTTTCACTTTTTCTGGACGAAATTATGTAAAATTAGTATTTTTATTAAGTGTTTGGTAGAATTTATGGTCAAGAGATCTGGAGCTTCTTTTGTACTATAGTTGTAATTTGGAAACTAGATAGAGCTACTGAAGTTCTATCTTATATTATCTCTTAAGAAGTTTCGCTTGTCATAGTCATTGTCACCAAATTGTTCACAATTTAAAAAAAATGTTTACTTATGTGTATGGGTATTTTTGCCTGCATGCATTTTGTCCATGCCCCATACGCATGCCTCATGACCAGGGGGGCAGAGAGAACATGAGATCCCCAGGACCTGGATTTACAGATGTTTCAAACCACCATCTATATGCCCAGAATCAATCCCAGGTCTAGAAGAGCAGTTAGTACTCTTAACAGTTGAATCATCTTTCCAGCCTTATATTATATTTTTATTATCCTTGCAACAGTGTCTGTGGCTTTGATGTGATGTCCTCCCCCTCCACTCAGGCAGTAATTTGCATTAAGGTGGAGGTATGCTGACTTTATCAATATATCATCATACACTGTATTATTTTTCTTCATCTTCTTACACCACATTTTTATCGCCACTTCTGTATATTCTGTGTTACACTTGCTCACGGGGTCATTGTTATTCTCTAACACAGGCATGCCTTTAAGTTATGCTTTGTGACACATTTTCGTCTTGCATTTTCATTTCTTCACTCAGTTCAAAATACTTTGTGATTCCTTCCTTTACTCACAGCTCGTTACCAGCTGTCCTTATTAGTTTATTGTCAATTTGACACAAACTAGAGTCATCTTGGACTCTATGAACCTCAATGAAAAAAATGCCTCCACAAGAGTGGCCAGAGGCAAGCTTGTGGGGCGTGTCCTCGATTGATGATTGACAGGGGAAGGCCCAGCCCACACTGCATGGTACTACCCCTTGGCAAGTGGTCCTGGGTTAAGAAAGCAGGCTGAGAGAGCCAGGAGGAACAAACCAGTAATGGAGTCCTCCACGGCTTCTGCTTCAGTTCTTGTCTCCAGGTTCCTATCCTGATTTCCTTCAGGGATGGACTGTTGCCTGAAGTAGAAGATGAAATAAATAAACCCTTTCCTCCCCAATCACTTTTGGGTAGTGTTTTATTATAGCAATAGAAACCCCAACTAAGGCATGGTATTTAATTTCTAACTATTTGGGGATTTTCTGAACATTACTTTGACTCTGGTTTCCAGGTGTGGGTCAGTCCACCTATGTCTGTCCCGACTTTGGAGCCCATTACACACACACACACACACACACACACACACACAGAGTATGGTATATATCATCTTAAAAGCACATTTTATGCTTATTCACAAACAGTCCCTTTCTTTTATCATTTTGTCAGAAGAACTTTTTCTCTTAAACATTTTAGATTAAAAGAAGATTCATTTTTTTGGTCTGGAAAAAAGTATCTTATTTAGTACTTGCAGGTTGTTTTTCCTGGAAAGGAATGCAAGGTTGCTGATGTTTTCCTTTTGTAACCTGAAAAGGTAATCTCAAATCTTCATTAGAAATGTCAGAATTCTTGTTTTATTATTACCCATTTTTTTCTTGCTGTCTTTCTTCCCTCCTCTGTTTGCTTTAAAGATTTTACTTTGCAAGTAAGTTTTAAGACTTAGATAAGTATTCTTATTTCTCACCTCTTGAACTGGTCAGTTTATGTCACTCAATATATAAAAAAACAAGGACATGACTGCTTCCAGGTATGGTTGAGGAGAACGTGTATTGTAGATATGAGGGAGAAAGCAGCCACAGGCACCTGCAAGGGTCCAGACTGAACTGGGCCAGAAGACTGGAGCGGGCATGAGAGGAGGGGCTGGGGTGGGAGAGTGAGAGAGGAAGAGAAGACAGAGCAAGGACAAGAGAGGGGCCCAGCAGTCAGGAGAGGTAGGAGACCAGGAGACAGAGACCACGAACCCATGTAGCCAGTGGCTGAGTTATACAGAAGAGAAGGGAGGCTCAGGGGCTGCAGAGGCTTGGGGTAGGTGGCAAGGTAAGGCAGCCGGAATGGTTCTATAACATACTTGCGCTGCGGACAGACGCTGGGAGAACCTGGTAGCCAGAATACACTTTGCTGTATTAAATAGGCACCTCAGTAACCCATGTATCCGGGGTTTAACCTAACCCTCATCTATTTTCAAGTACTTATTAGCACATTTAAAACCATCTCTATTACTCTGTGTCCTTGACAGGGATAAAAAGTACACACATATTAGATCTGGTGCTCACCTCACATCACTGTTTTTTTGTATTTTGATTTGACTTTCTGTGAGTTTCACCTAGGACTTTTCTGTTCATCTATTTTCAAAATTGGCAATTCTATCCTTCTGTATTTAGTCTCCTATACAGAAGTACTAGCACCCTGCATTAACATAAATAGAGCAGAGAAGTTAAAAGACAAGGTTACAATACCTATTCTAACCCTTATCTCTGTCATTGACTCGAGTGTAAGCTAACTACCAGCATGCTGTAAACTGTCTTAGATGTTATTAAAAATTCTAAATCTACCTAAAAGCCTTAAACATGAGATCAAGGACAATAAAAAGTAGCAATCAACAGTGTAAGATCAAAGAAAGAGTACAAGGACTGCTGTCAGTCAGGAGCCCAAGGCAAACGCTTTATAGATGGGCTTAACTCACCCCTCCTTACTTCAACAAGACCTAAGCTGTACCTCAGCACAGTAAGCCATAGGGCAAGTTGAAATGCTGAAGTACATACTCTCCTGTATATCATCAAAACACAGCAATATTAAGTATATACATTATGAAAATAACTTTTTACCACATGACCTCATCATGTGAAGAATGAGCCACATTAATTCATTTTTACCAGTAGAACAGGTGTGGTTTTAGAAGCCTTAAAACACAAAAAGAGATGAAGAAGCAAGCAAGACCAAACAAACCCACCTAGGTAAGAGCAGCTTTCTAGCTCAAAGCAACAAGGAGGAGAAAGGTGGGTCCACCCAGCAGAGTGGCTGGGGGACCGTCAGCATGCTTTCTGAAAGCAAAAACACCCCGAGCAACTCTGAGCACAGGCCAGCAGGTGTGAAACAGGCCATGAATACACTGAGCTTCCTCTATGTTCAAAGCAAATATTATCAAGAAATTGTAAGTAAAATAAAACAAAACCACAAATATGGTTGTAAAAGTGAGGAAGTTTGCTCCAGAATTGATTAAGAAAATGCATCGAAAATATCAAGGTTATACAAGAAAAAACTACACTTTAAGGTAATGGGACAAAAACTAAGAGTCATTTGTCTCCATAGGTAGAATAAAAAAGCAGTAACCTTATCTTTGCATATCATGTGACAAGTGTCATTTGCTAATTTTGCAGAAAGGTGTATTAACTAAATTCCAAAACGGTGACCACTAAAAAGATTTCCATAAAAGCAATTTTCAAAGTCATTCAATAATTTATGAATAAACTAGTATACCTTAGCAAGTGACTTCACAATAGGATTCTCCATAATCCCCTTGAGGAAAATTAGGTCTATTTCTTCTGCTCCTGTAGATGAGGGCAGCTCTGTAAGGTTTTCCAAAACTTGCTGCATTTCTGATGAGATAAAAACCAGATAAGAAATTAGTGAATACACAAATAAAGGAAAACTCAAATAGAAATCAGGCAATTACACTGCAATTAAAATATGCCAATAAACAGCTACTTCATTATGAGAATTTCCAGAGTGGCCACACATCAGAGCAATAGAGAAAATTCAATACTTTTCCTAAATAGTAGTAATAGCCACTTAAAGGTAAAATAAGATGTTCAGATATGAGGAAAGCATACAATTATACTATACAAGTCATTTCAAATATATTGAGGAAAAATTTTGAACTAAGAATCACTAAAAAAGATGACAATACTTTTCAAATTATTAAGAAAGGAAAATTAGATATTCCAATTAGGATTTAAGTTATAAAATGTACTAAAATAGAAAATGTAGAAAACTAAAAGGTACATTTTTAAAATATGTGGGATTGAGCTGTCAACCACAAAACACTAGGAAGTATGTAGAATCATTATAGCAACATAAAAATATTTAAAACTAAATTCCTAAATGAAATTCAATACACAAAAAGATGACAGAGCAGAGTAGATTGATAACTTTATTACTGTTCTTATTCCTTTCAAGATTCCTATTAGAATACCAGCAAAGTATCTGAGTTAAAAAGGGCGATGAGGAGGATGAGGAAGAAGAGGAAGAGAAAACACACAGCTAGGGAGACAGCACGAGACTAACAAACACACACAAGCTTGGAAAAGGTAGACACAGAAACTCAGACGAAAGAACGAGCCAATTCCATCCCTCAGTTATTTCAGTAATCTATCCACTTGTTCCCTTCTACCCGGCAATAAGTCCTAGCTATAGTCACATCTTGGCTAGACTATCAGTGCAGCCTATCTACAACTCTCAGCCTCCTTTCACACTCACGAATACTTGAGATAAGCCCCTTAAAAGAGAAAATGGTTCTTTGACTCATGGTTTTGAAGTTTTCCTATCAGACTGACTGACTCATTGCTTTGAGCCAGTAATGGCATACCATAGCAGAAGCCCATGACAGGGCAGAGCTGTTCTTAACACATATATACATACATACTTCATAACTTCATAGTCAGGGCAAGAGAGAAAGAGTCCAAGGTACCTACCAGAACTTTTGAGCAAGGCCTCAATAAAAACTTCCTATGTGGCCCTACTTCTTAAAGGTTTTGCCACCTCCCAACAGCATCATGTGTTGGGAACTTTTAGGAGGGGCATTCCAGATCCAAACTATGGCAATGACCCATAAGGAAGTAATTTAAATAAAAATTTTAAGGCTTTTAAGCCTTTTAATACATTGTTAGATTCAATCTACAGGCACTTTTGTAGCTTTAACCACCTAATCCTTCCTTAAATTGAAACAAATCCTCTCCTCTTTACCACCATTTGTATAAAACCACTTTGACTACCCTTGCACAGCTAATTCATATTCATCTTTCAGAAGCAAATTTTCAATCTCACTTGTTGCTTCAATTAGAATTAGTCTCTCTCTATGTATACTTATATGTATACATAAAACATACATATACATACATGCATACATATATACATAGTATTTTATAATTCAACCAAACACATATAATACTGTGATTTTATTCAAAACAGTTTCTTGTCAAATTCTGAAGAGTGCAGAAATCATACCTGTCTTGTTCCTAGCTGAATCCCAAAGAATTAGGATGCAGTTTGGTATATTAAAGATTCTCTCATTAATGTATTTTCAGTCAAAAAATGAATATAGCATTTCAATGTATCTTAACAGCCATAGATTTCAAACTATATATTTACTCCAATGAATTATTTTACAAGGTTATGACAGAAGTGGTGTGTCTATCTGTTTAGAGTACTGAAGTAGAATAGTTTTTACAGTAATATTTTCTACTGTTATACTTCTAAGTGTTCTAGAACACCATGTAAAACAACTTTAATAAAATGAATGGCACTAAACCGCCTATATTCTTTTCTAAAAGTTTTACAATAGAATGGTCTTATAGAAGTGTTTCTACTCTGTTTTAGAACTATAAGTAATCCAGTGAACTATACTAAGTATTCAATTAGGACTTGATTCCAACTTAATATTTAAATTTCTTTTTTCTTTTTTTAACACATTTGATGCAATGTTCACACCCATTTAATTCAACAAACTGAATTTCCCAAATGAAAATGGGAAATGATGCATTAAATCAAGATGTTAAAAGTATTTATTTATACTTTAAGTATTAAATAACCACATACTTGTTATTTGTTACCTAATTTATAAAATCTATGAAATGCCATAAAAATCTCAGTACTTATTTGGAAAAAGCATCCAAAAGTCATTTAGATCATTTTCATGTACCTGTAATAGAGCAGCAAAATTCTTTTATGAAGTACAATCCCAAGAATAACAAAAAGAACCCAATTAGGACATTTCCTTAAGATCAAAATTTGAAAGAATGTAGGTAGGGCCAAAGGTTCTGCATGTGTAACAAAAGAATGCTGTGCTCTTGTCCCTGCCAGGGTCATGCTTGGCAAAGCTAGCAATGATCTACCAGCAGGGCTGCAGGGGGCCTGAGGCCAGGACCTTGGGCTCCACAGTTTCCAGGTAAAGTTGTGGTCAAATGTCCCAGATGCTGAGGTGTGAAGTAAGTGCTTTGTTAGTAGAGGGACTCCTGAGCTCCCTTAAACTCTCCCTGATGCTCTTTTCTCCCACCTTGTTTTCTGCTTTCCCCTCTGAGGAACAGAAAAAGAGCTGACATACTGATGAACTCGCTGTCTTGGATCATCAGCCTTTGTGGCCCCTGTCCTCCCACTCCGAGTCCCAACATAAAACCAGAAAGAACTGCTGGTCTAGTTCAGATCTTGACAGCTATGGTCACAAAATATTGGTTAAGTCAACGCAAAGAAAAACAATATTTTATAAAATAACAATATACATGATAGCTCTCTCAGTGAGATTCTCATTTGATTATATTGAACCAAAGGAAGAAAAGTAGACATTTAAATATGCACAATATATTTTCACCATCTATCTACTCAAACCTTTATAGATGTCTATCATATGGTTAAAAGAAACAGAGACATTCCACTTAGTAAAAAGTATGTGTGTGATATGCAGGAATTTAAGTGAACAGTATTTTGAAATAGCTACAAGCCTCTACTCAGCAATTTCACCAGTTCTGAAAACCTGGGTACATGCCTTAGCCTTCCCAAGCCTGTTTCTTCTGTCTGTTAAATATGGAGTGCCAGAAGGTTGCCATTATTAAATGACACATGAAAACATTACCTTATGGTACTTGTAATCCCAATGCCAAGGAGGCAGAGACAGTAGGCTCTCTGGGGCTTACTACCCAATCATCCCAGGCTATTACACAAACTGTTATTGAGCCCACTAAAGATTCTATCACAGAAACAGGCAGATGGTTCTTCAAAAAAGACTCCTAAAATTGAACTCTGACATCTAGATATGCACACATGTGTGTTCCACATCCATAGGAAAAATTAAGAGGAAAAAGAAATAGATAATCTGAAGCATAGCAATTTACTTCCAAGGTTTCAACAACTTTAAAGAATTATACTTTCTAAAAAAACTTCAGCAGTGGGGTTCCCCTCTGCTGAAGAAAAGTTTAGAAAGAACACACTCCATTTTTTTAGGGGACCTAAAAAATAGTCAATAGTCTCATTATAGACCAACCACCTTTTCAAAGAGACTAGTAGTATAACTGTCTGGCACTTCTTTTTAAAGACAGTTTCATGGAATCTAGACTCACCTTGAATTTCTGATTTTCCTGCCTCCCCCTCAAGTTCTGGGATTACATACAAATGCCACCACCCCAACTTCAATCTTGTTTTTAGATACAATTCCAGGATATACCATGTATTTAGAAATCTGTCCTCTCAAACAGAAAGAAACAGGTTTTATACAAGAAAAATTTTAAGTTAGTATATTGCAATCTGTAAAATTTCCCATGAAACAGTCAATTTTAATGTTTTTCTATATATTTCTTGAATTTTATCAGAAATATTTCCATGTAAATCTTTAATTTTATCTAAAATTGAAATGTTTATAATTCTACTTTCAATCAACTTAGACTTATTTTTATGCCTACCATTTTATCTGTATAATTTCCATGATAATCTCCAATTTTACATGTTTTTCTATATATTTCTTCAATTTTATCAGAAATATTTTCCATGTAAATCTTCAACTTTATCAGAAAATGTTTATAATTCCATTTTCTCTTTTTTTTAAATGAAAGATTTACATGGAAAATATTTCAGATAAACACATTAAAATTGACAATTTTCATGGAAAATTAAGGAGTAAAGTGGTAGACATGTAAAACATTACTAAATTAATTGAAATATGGGATAGAAACATTTTATGATAGAACTGAAAATTTACATGGAAAATCTTTCTGATAAAATTGTAGAAAATTTAGAAAAACATGTTAGAATTAAAGATTATCATGGAAAATTTTATACAGATATAATAATGGTAGGCATAAAAGTATTCCTAAGTTGATTAAATGTGGAATTATAAACATTTTCTGATAAACTTGAAGATTCACATGGAAAATATTTCTGATAAAATTGAAGAGATAAATAGAAAAACATGTTAAAATTAAAGATTATCATGGAAATTATATAGATAAAATGAGAGGCATAAAGATATTTCTAAGTTGATTGAAGGTGGAATTATAAATGTTTTCAGATAACATTGAAGATTTACATAGAAAATATTTCTGGTAAAATTCAAGAAATATATAGACAAACATGTTAAAATTGACTATTTCATGGAAAATTTTACATATAAAATGGCAGATATAAAAACTTTCTAAATTAATTAAAGGTGGAATTAGAAACATTTGTGATAAAAATCAAAGATTTACATTGAAAAAATTTCTGTTAAAATAGAGGAAGTATATAGAAAGACATATTAAAATTGAAGATTATCATGAAAAATAATGCAGATAAAATGGTAGACATAAAAGACATTACTAAACTAATTAAAAGGAGAATTACATTTTCTGAAAAATTGAAGATTTACATGAGAAAGATTTCGTTAGTCTATGTCTTTTTATTGGGGAGTTGAGTCCATTGTTGTTAAGAGATATTAAGGAATAGTGATTGTTGCTTCCTGCTATTTTTGATGTCATTTTTATGTTTGTGTGGATATCTTCTTTTGGGTTTTTTGGAAGATTACTTTCTTGCTTTTTCTAGGGTGTAGTTTCCCTCCTTGTATTGGCATTTTCCATCTATTATCCTTTGTAGGGCTGGATTTGTGGAAAGATACTGTATAAATTTGCTTTTATCATGGAATATCTTGGTTTCTCCATCCATGGGTGGGTATAGTAATCTGGGCTGGCATTTGTGTTCTCTTAGGGTCTGTCTGACATCTGCCCAGAATCTTCTAGCTTTCATTGTCTCTGGTGAGAAGTCTGGTGTAATTGTGATAGGTCTGTCTTTATAAGTTACTTGCCCTTTTTCCCTTACTACTTTTAATATTCTTTCTTTGTTTAGTGAATTTGGTGTTTTGATTATTATGTGCCGGGAGGACTGTCTGGTCCAGTCTGTTTAGAGTTCTGAAGGCTTCCTCTCTGATGAGAAGTCTGGTGTAATTCTGATAGGTTGGCCTTTATATGTTACTTGCCCTTTTTCCCTTGCTGCTTTTAATATTCTTTCTTTGTTTAGTGAATTTGGTGTTTTGATTATTATGTGACGGGACGACTTTCTGTTCTGGTCCAGTCTGTTTGGAGTTCTGAAGGCTTCTTGTATGTTCATGGCATCTCTCTCTCTCTAGGTTAGGGAAGTTTTCTTCTACAATTTTGTTGAAGATATTTACTGGGCCTTTAAGATGCAAATCCTCACTCTTGTCTATATCTATAATCCTTAGGTTTGGTCTTCTCATTGTGTCCTGGAGTTCCTGGATGTTTTGGGTTACCAGCTTTATGCATTTTGCATTTTCTTTGACTGTTGAGTCAATGTTTTCTATGGTATCTTCAGCACCTGAGGTTCTTTCTTCTATCTCTTGTATTCTGTTGCTGATGCTTGCATCTATGACTCCTGAATTCTTTAGAAGGTTTTCTATCTCCAGAGATCTCTCACTTTGTGATTTCTTCATTGTTTCTACTTCTACTTTTAGATCCTGGATGGTTTTGTTCAGTTCCTTCACTTGATTGTGTTTTCCTGTAATTCTTTAAGGGATTTTTGTGTTTCTTCTTTAAGGACTTCTCCCTGTTGACCCATGATCTCCTATATTTCTTTAAGGGATTTTTGTGTTTCCTCTTTAAGGGCTTTTACCTGTTGACTGATGTTCTCCTCTATTTCTTTAAGGGAATTATTTAAGTCTTTCTTGAAACCCTCTATCAGCATCATGAGATACGATTTTAAATCCAACTCTTGCTTTTCCGGTGTGTTGGGAGCACTGGGTTCTGATGTTGCCACATGGCCTTGGTTTCTGTTGGTAGGGTTCTTGTGCTTGCCTTTCGACATCTGGTTATCTCTGCTACTAGTTGGTATTGTTGTCTTTGGCTGGAGTTTGTTTCTCTTGTGGGCCTGTAAGACTGTATCCTTACTCCTCTGAGCTCAAAAGTGAAAGCGGTACTGGGAGAGCTCTCTCTCCTGGTGGGCTATGCACAGAAAGCTGTGGAGTTTCCGGGCTCCCTGGTGCAAATGGCAGCAGAAAGACTTCAGTCCCAGCTGCTCCGCTGATCTTAGGCCTTGTGTGCTCCTAGCTGGATCCCCTCCAGAAAGAAAGTGGAGATCTCGCCTCTGTGCTCAGAAGTGAAAGCACTGCTGGGAGATCACTCTCTCCTGGCGGGCTGTGCAGAGAAGGCTGTGGAGTCTCCTGGCTCCTTGGTGCAAATGGCAGCGGGAAGACTTCCGTCCCAGCTGCCCCACTGACCACAGAAGGCTGTCCTTGTTGTTCTAACTTGTTACTCTGCTGCTGTGATTGAATCCGCTCAGCAAAAGCATCTTAGGGAATAAATGGTTGTTGTGCATGGTTCAGTGAGATCTCAGTCCATCACTCTGGGAGCTTAGAAAAGAAACATGTCTTGATTTCAGAGCTTCTCTGAAGTCCCCTCACAACTTCAAGCTGCAGAACTCAGAGCAGGAAACAAAACCGATCAAGCCTGCACAACCACAGCAAACTTAGAGCCAAAGTGGTGGGATTATGAGTGTGCATCACCACACTCAGCTGAGACTAGATTTATCATAAAGGCTTTGAAGAAGGAGCTTTGGAAGCAGGATGAGATGCAAAGTAGAGATACAGAGGAGAGTATGATTCCATTTTCAATCAATTTAGGAATAATTTTATGCCTACCATTATTATATCTATATAAAATTTTCAATGATAATCTTCAATTTTAACACGTTTTTCTATATTTTTCTACAATTTTATCAGAAGTACTTTCCACGTAAAATTTCTATCCTATCATAAAATGTTTCTACTTCCTTTTTCAATTAATTTAGTAATGTTTTAATGTCTACCATTTTACTCTTTAATTTTCCATGTAAACTGTCAATTTTGACATGTTTTTCTATATGTCTCTTCTATTTTATTAGAAATATTTTCCATGTAAATCTTCAATTTTATCATAAAATTTTTTTACTTCCTTTTTCAATAAAAAATGATGCAAAAAAAGAAACATCAGAAGCCCAAAATGTAAAGACTGAATTTAAATTCACTTCAAATACCTTCAGCCCTTCTACTATCTTCTATAGATATTTTGTTATTAAAGAAAAATTTACATTTTTCCCTAAAGAGAGTCAAAGATAAGGCAGCTACACACAATTTTCCACAGAACAAATCTCAAGACAGTCACATTTCCCAGTTCTACAGAACCGCAAGCTGTTATGATTAATCTCTCACTAGCTTAGTGGTTTTTGTGTGAAGGTTTGAGATCTTTTCATAGACTTCTTCCTGAATATTTATGTGCCTTGTGTTACTGTGAAAAAGATGTCTTAAATTTTAGTTTTGACTGATTTTGTGAGCAACAATCTTAATTCTTTTACTGACATTTTGCCTTAAGATTCAGTTGGATCAACTATGTGTACCAGAACATAATGGCTATCTTCTCCCAGTGATGCCAACTAATAACTTTATGGAACAATTTTGAATTGAAGATTTACTTTCTCTTTAAGACACAGGAATCATTTTCTTCCTTGTAATAGATTAACAACTTTGTGCTCATTTAGGGAACTTAAAAAATTGTATTGGCATAAAATTATTTTTATTCTATAAATAAAATCTTGCATATCAACTGAGTCTGGAAACATCTACATATCACCATCTCTAATTTTCATCATTTAACTGTTTTAGTAAGATTTACCAATATGTTTAGTTTAGTGATAATTTTTCCTTGTAGATATAGTCAATCATTAATTATTCTTTATATAAGAGAACAT
The DNA here is from genome assembly GCF_947179515.1 of Apodemus sylvaticus. Classification (NCBI taxonomy): domain Eukaryota; kingdom Metazoa; phylum Chordata; class Mammalia; order Rodentia; family Muridae; genus Apodemus; species Apodemus sylvaticus. The sequence goes on along the minus strand of NC_067473.1, from coordinate 75,144,969 downwards.
GATAGTACATTAAATTAACTGTAGCAAAAGTAAGACTATTCACAATTGGATAGATTAAAAAACAAAAACCAAGCCTGGTCTACAGGGTGAGTTCCAGGACAGCCAGGGGCTACACAGAGAAACCCTGTCTCAAAAAACCAAACCAAACCAACCAAACAAACAAACACAAACAAAAAATCTTCATGTCAATTCAAGTAAGATTTTCCAGCGGTAAGTAATAAAAGCAGCTTTGTGTGGCTATTTGAGATTGTGGACTGATACTCCCTTTCAGGTACTTCTCTCTCTCCTAAGAACACAAAAGCCAATCTATCTACCACAGCATCTATGCGTCTCTATGGACATCATATGTGCTTGAGGCACAGCATCACTGTCTACTTCCCTAATCATCGTGTGTCCTGCAGGTCTTAATTAGCAACACATACACTTCATTTTGTTAAAAGATTTATTTATTGTGTATGTATGAACGTCTTCCTATGTGGATATATGTGAACCACATAAATCTGAGGTCAGAAGGCAGCACTGGATCCTTGGAATTGAGAGTTATGGATAATTGTAAACCACCATATAGGTAGGAGCTGGAAACTCACTCCTCTGCCAGAGCAACTGGGGCTCTGAAACAACAGGATACCTCTTCAGCCCCCTATACTTCAGTTGTATAGAGCCGCTGGAGATTTTTGCATGCATGAAGAAATAGTACCTTAACAGATTATCTAAACATACTATTTAACCAATTTCTATGAAACATTTATATTATTTCCAACTATTTATGTTATTGTGATTGTTGTATGGTTTTATGAGTATTCTATAGGTAAAATTTATGGTCATGGGATTTCTATATCAGAGCCTATTTTTATCAGTATGGTTATAAATTGGTATTTTCAAGAAATAATACCAACTTACAATATGCTTTTTCAGTCATTTATCTTTTAAAGTTCTCTAAAAGTTAAGTGTACTACATATACAAAGTATTTGCTTTGATAAATTATATATATATGTGTGTGTGTGTGTGTGTGTGTGTGTGTATGTGTGTGTGTATATATACTGCAAGACTATAAGTTTATAAAGATAGTGAACAAACATATTCATCTTTCACATAAAACAGAAAGATGACCCTTTATGATGTTCCCTGCCCCGACCCCTGCATCTCTTTCCCCAGTGTACAGAAACCTCCACTGCTCTACATTATTTACAAGTTTGCTTATTCAAAGCCCCTTGCTATTACTGTACATTTGTTGTCATTTCCTTACCTCTCCTGTAACTGTTTCATACAGGTGTTGATATGTCACTTGGTACACAGTATGTTATCCTGTATGAAAAGATGTCCCTTTTCATTTTCTCTTTCTTTTGGATGGATTTGGGGCGGAGGGTGTTTGTTTTAAACAGTTGTAACCTGAAAAGCTTGTGGCCTGACACCCGGTTCCTCCTTTTTCATTCCTGATGCTCTGTGGTTTGCTTTACCCTTGGCCTCCACGTGCCTGCTTCCCTTTGGTAGTTCTTTACGTTTAACTGTCTAGGTCACTGTTTTAGATAAGCTTTATTACATACATCATACTTTATATAGAAAAAGTTTTTGTTCTTATTTGATAAATCGAAAATATTTCTTTCAAAAAAAAAATCACTAATCCCATCCAGATCTATAATTATTATTGTGTTTTGTGATATTTATTATAGTTTCTTCTGAGATATATTCCTGCTTATTTATTAAAGCTGTTTATATTTGGGAGTCTGTGACTATGTCCTGGTATTTACTTTTACAATAGATCTTCCCACATATGCCCTTATTTTTCTTTCTTTAAATGATTTACTGTATTGGTTACTAGGACCTTTAAATAACAACCATTAACACCCATCCATACAACAAGCTCTTATTTTCCCCTGACTCTTCTCTCCTTTTTGTCTCTAACTTTTCATGTGTATTTATTCTGATCACTGCCACCAACAAAGGAGCAAACTTTCAAAAACATGAGCCCAAGGGAGACAGGTCATATTCAAGCCACGGCATTCTATTCTTGACTTCATCTCATAATGCAAAATGCATTTAGTTCACCACCAAGAGTCCCTCAAAGTCTCCACAGTTCAAACAATGCTAAAATGTTAGTCTGGAGTCTCACTCTGAACTGTGAGCTCCCATTAGAAAAGGGAGACTGGAAGAAGAGCTGGGAATGATCAGACCAAAGTCTAAAGTTCAGCAGGCAGACTCTTCCTGGAATCTATGTCCAGCATTACACATGAGCTCGAAGAGGTGTGGGAGGTCCAACCGTCATGGCTATCCTTGCTTGCAGTCCACACCGACTCTCTTCTGGCTGGTGCCACTTGCTATCTGAGGCTTTTGCCAGAAGGTCCATGTTTCAGCATCTAAAACATCTTGAGAACACTATCGAAGCTTAAACACCTCTACAACTTCACATACTGCCCTCTCTGGGCTGCCTACAGCATTCAATTTACTATACACCGTCTGACCTCCCAGGTCTTCCTCTGATGTCTTGATGGAACCCCCCTGTAACTCTTGCAATCTGCACTGACCAGCACCAACAATGTCAAGGTCTGTTGCCAGCCTGCCACAGTAGCTGGCTGCCTCTGGACAAGAAATGCATCAGGGTCTGCAATGCCTGGGCAGCTGAACCCTCAAAAGCACCTTCCCAGGTGACTGTATGGGCAAGACCACTTAGAGCTTTCTCCTCGACTTTTTAAATGAGTTTGAAACCTTCACACCCTAATTGGTCAAGGATCTGGCCAATTCCTGAGAAGTCACAAGGTTTTTTTCACACATTACTTAACTTCTTTTTGAGCTGGTCGATTAAGAAATGATGACCTCCTTAGCGGTAACTTTACAGTAGTTTTTCTGCCAAACCTGTAAGTTTTTCTGATCTTTAAGCTGTGCTTCCAGCTTCAATTCTCACTATAAGGTTAGCAAAAGAAACCAGAAATCACCACACAATAGACTACTACTTTGTCCTGAAATTGCCTCCAAATTTTAATTAGTCTATTACTTTTAAATCCTACTTCAATCAAAGTCTTAGAACGTGGATAAAATATGGACAAAGTATTTGTTTCAGCAAGTAATATGAATGGGTTCTAGCCCAGTTCTTGCTAGTGTCCCCATTACTGTAATCTTAGGAGGCAGCCTTTCTTACCTGTATTTTTATCTGCACTCTGGCTTCTGGCTCTACCCAGGATTGCCCACTATGTTTAGATTATAGCATTCCAGACTGTCTCTTAACTCTGACTTTCTTCCAGGATTCTTTCTAAAGGATTACAATACTGCATGATGACACGAACAACCTAACTTCTCTAGTACTAATTTCCTGTTTAAGTTATCTTGGGAAATTTAGCTGTGAATAAAATAAATAAGGGAACAGTCCCTGAAAGGAATTGCTTATTTGGTCCTACAGTTTCAGAGTGTTCAGTTACTCTGTTGGCTTCATTACTTTGGCCTTTAAGAGTGACTACCAATGCAAAAGGAGCGTGTTTGTCTCATGGCAGAAAGAATACAGAGACACTCAAAGGATTGAAGAGCAGGCACAACCTTCAAAGACACGCCCTTCGGTGACCTAATCCTCCAACTATGCCCTACCTCCTAAAGAATCCAGCACCTCCCAAAACAGTACCACCCGATGGATGAGGCCCACTGCTTCAACACTGGGCCCGTGAGGGACAGTTCTGACTAAAATCCTATCAATCCCTTCCCTTTTTCAAGTCAGAGCTTAAGTATTTCCTTCAGGCATTCCAATGATGATTGCCTGGCTTGGTTTTGAGCCTTTCTGAATTCAGGGGAAGGAATATTCACCCTGCCTCTGCACACAGGTGAACAGCTCAAGTCAGCACTGATTTAGTGTCTTTCTAGTTATCTCTATCAGTCTGCAAACAGCTGCGCCATGGCTTCTGTACAGGTTTTACAGGTTACTCGCTATGGGAAAGACAGGGTCCACTGTGCTCCGTTTATTTTACAGGAATCTTCTGTGAGTCCCTTAACCAAAACACTGGCGCTACACTTCCTCAAACACTTTTTCTGGACCTTTTTTCCATCACTGGAATTTCTATCCCATGTCAAACTGGAATGTTAACACTGTCCTACACTTCTGAAACTCTTTCTCTTAGCTAAGTTTTCCTCTCTATAAAAATATAAAGGCATTTTGTTGATCTTCATGTTTATTCTGTCTCCTCACAGTATCTACTGAACCTAATCAATGCACCCGCCATTTAAAATCGTACTTTTCCAATCTAATCTTAACATCTGGTTCTTCTGGCCTCTCTGTGCTGACTCTTTACTTTCTTTCTGTACATTAAAGCATCCAGTTCCACACTCCCATCAGCGCTAGCCACGCCTAGTTAACTCTACTGGCTGTCACAGATCATAACTTGGGTTATTCTAGGTTCCTGTTTGTGCTGCATTCATCATGGAGGTTTGGCAGGAGCCCCAAACTCTTAACATATTGTAGTAACTCGGGTTTAGCTTATTTTTCCAGTAATTTGCCTTAATCTGCCAAAATCTAAAACCTTCAATAGGAGACAGGCAGGATGTGTCTCAGTCTAGTTTAGCCTGGCTCCCTTGGGACTCTGCAGCGGGCTCTGCGGCATGATGATCAGCCAGTGATGTGGACAAAGGTCATACCCACACACCTTGAGCCTGTCCATGTATATATAGGTTTGGAAATCCAAGTCCCTCAGCTTTCACTGTTGCCAAACCCTCTTGGGTCTCCCTGTGTAGAAAGCCTACCTCAGCTCTGCTTTCTAGGATTTATCAGTTAAATTTCTGTTCACAAAAAACAAATCTTAAGCTAACAAAGCAGTAGGTTTTCTCTATATTTCCAGCAAATTCACCACTTTCAGCAGCAAAGCAATAGGTTTTTGTGTTCCTCATAACACCTTCTTAGAATGCATTAAGCTACCCCAACTTACAGGTAGCTGTATATGACATAACTCAAAAAAGTCTATTAAAATAATTGTTTCCCCAGCTTAAATGGCTGTAACAAAGCACAGGAGCCTCCTTCATGGGGTGTACATAAAAAGATGCCCAGCATATGCTTAAAATCAGATAGTACTGAGATCTTTAAGTTCTACAAATATACATCTATGATGAAGCGTATAAATTAGGCACAGTAATGGATTGAGAGTGACTAATAAAACAACAATCATAACAATAAAATATCACCTGTCATTTGACTGCTACTGTTTTCAGATGGCAGTTGATCCCAAGTAACTGAAACCACAGAATACACAAGTGCTGATAAAGGGAGCCCCCATAGCACAGCCTTGTGTTTGTTTCCTACATTTAGGGCTGAAGTGATGGCATCAGGGTACCCGTGTGGTTTAGTGGAGGCACTGTTTTGAAGTTGCATCGTTGAGAAGTTGCTTCTGACTTCTCTTCGCTCTCACAGGATACAATGAGGCTGAGAGCTATCTTGGGTGACCTTCATAAAGGCATCGGCCATATTCAGGAAGCTCCATCCCATAGGGCTTACTTCCTTAAAATACCACGACTGGGTTAGGACTTCAACATTTGAGTTGCAGAGAGTCATATTTAGTCCAAAATAATGATTACTAAATGAAGCCATGATCCAAACTGAATCCATATACTGAAATAGATTTCCTATTTCCCCAACTGTTTTTAAATAATGGTCCCAAATGGCAGGGAAAATGACAGAAGTACCAAAGAGAAGCTGTGAAGTATTTTACATGAAAAGTGATCACTTTGGTTTCCCAAGGAAAGCACTGCATTCTGTGATAAGGTTGCTAAGATCTAAGGTAAGAACGAAGAGCCACAAAGAGGGTGAAAAAAGAAATACGTAATACTTTTCTGAAAGTAATTACCAGAGTAACAATTGCAATTCATGATAAATGCTTAGAATGCAAAGGTATTAAACTTGTACATATAGTTTGGATTTTTTAAGGTATATAAAGGGTACTTCTATAAGTTGAGGTCTGGGCATCTATCTCCCAGGGGCTTAGAATGAAAACAGATGGTAAACGGGCACTACTGTATCAGTTTCCTGAAGATTCTGTTTCCCTCCTTCATGTTACATCTCTCAAAGAATAAGAGTTCACACTCTTACAGGTTCTCATATAGTGTCTTACACAGCACAGATAATCAACAAATTATTAGTGAATAGATGCACGACACCATGAAAGATTACTAGTACTTAATATGCATTACTTTTCTTTTTATGACTAGCTATAAGCTCTACTTGAAAACAAATTATTGGATAACCAACTGACATACATCAAAGCTAGAATATAATGTCTCTTTGGGATTAGTCTGAGTTCACAATACTATCAGCATTTTCAAGAAGCTAGAGGGAATTCTTCAAAGATGCCTTTCCACAAAGTATAATTAAATTTAACAGTAAGAGTTTCCTAGTAGAAACTCCTCAATTTTGTTGTGCTTGAATTTGACAAATTGTCCTAGCCTAAAATTCAGTAAAATCTACACACTAGGTAGAAAAGCACAGAGGTAGAAACACAGAAACTTGGGGATCTGACTTGTGGACATCCAAAGAAGATGGAATTCTAGAGAGAAAGAGAGAACACAAAATGAGGAAAGGAAGCAATGAAAGCCTTGGTATTTTCTAGAACTTACAACTATGAAGTTGCTAAAAAACGCAACAGTGAGCACCTAGCAAGCCAGACTAATAAACTTGTGAAATTTCTGGGCACTGGGACAAAACAGAGAGAGAGAAGAGAACTACATGCCAAGATTTAGGAACCAGAATTGCTCATTGACCACATCTAAAAACAGGAGATGAAGAATAATCCCTTTAAAAATGTACAGCTGAAAAGGGTAAGGCAGTTATATAATTTTATGACTTGCTGATAGAAAGTTTCACAAACTCAACCTACCACAAGTGTTTCCTAAGATTATAAGAAGTCATACTGACTGCTACTCTAAGCATGAAACAAAGAACAAAAGAGAAAGATATGTAATTCAGGCCCTAAAAGGTCAGCCCAGAAGGTAAAAGTAATAATGTCCACGAAGGGACAACCAGGCCCAGAGTACGTAAGTGTGTAATGGCCAAGTAAGAGGCTCAGGAGGGACATCTTTAAGAAAATAAAGTTGACAGGTTTAAATAAGTATCTTAAAAGTTGATGGAGAAAATTAGCAAGGATTTTTATGTTGAACAGTAGTTAAGTAGTGTATTTGGAAAATGAAGCAAATAATCATTAATGCCAAGACAATCAAAACACAGGAAAGGAAAATGCTAACTATAGCTTATGAATACAGTTTATCAATATATATACTAATATATATAAAAGCATATATAGTATATATATATAAATACATCATTTAGTGTGTATATGCTAATAACTATCAATCTGAGCAAACTCTCCAGCATAGTGATGCTGGGGTGGAAATGTGTATTGAGTGTAAAGTATGATGAGGAGCACAGTGGAAAAGAGCAAAGCTGTCATCTCACATGATGAGAATTTTTAAAAAGCCAGGCATCAGTAATGTAAACCACTCCATTTACCTGATATAGAAATGAAACCCAAAACGACTCTGCTCTAAAAAATAAAGTTCAAACTCAGCAAAAATAGAAGTTGAGGAGCAGGATTATTTTTGATTTACATGTGTATTAACAGTTTTAAGTCAAAAGCTAAAACAAATAAACAAACAAACAAGTACAGCTATCACATGTAAACAACAACTAGTTTAATTATAATCAGCTCCTGGAATTAAAAAGTCAGCTGTTGATCTGATGATGTAGCCTAGTGGCAGAGGCTTATTTAGCAGGTACAGGGCCTTGGTTATATCCCAACTCTGTCTAAAACAACAATGATGACAAAAAGCAACTTTTCTTTTTTTAAAGAAAACCTAAAGACAAAGTTATCTTTATTTCCTATTCATTAAAGTACTCTTTAGGTTTATAGCATGAAGTATATTTTAGTAAAACATTCAACTAAAATGCAACATCAAATATTTTTTAAAACCCATGCCATAAAGAATATTTCCAGCTTTTAAAAGATATGAGAATTCTCAACATTTGTGTAATATAAAAAAATTAACACACACAGAAATTTTGCACTCCACTTGTTTCATTTAAGACCAATAAAACCATTTGTGCTTCTAGTCTCTTTTCTCTAGTGTTGATCTAAACCACTGACTTTAACTGACACACTAGCAGTGTCATCTAATAAGGAAATGAATCTCAGAAATCCCTGGCCTACAATCAAATGCAATTCACACCTGGGTATGACATTATGCTATACTAAAATGTCAGATTTTAACAGCAGAATAAGCCCATAAACTTACGGACATCTTACTCTGGCCGCGATGTGCAGACTGTTGCTGACTTTTGCTCATACCACTCCCTAAAAACAGCATTGCAAAAGAGTAAATATGAAGTGCTCCACTAAACACTGGGAAACAAGTTATTTTCCTCAAAGTCCCTGACTTAACCACCTCTTCTGAGTAACCTCTTACTGAGCATTACACAAATGCTCAGTAAGAACTATGGCCAGGATGCAGAGAACCCTCAAATGAATATTACAACAGTTAAATATTAAAACAAAAACCTTTTATTCTATATCTTCAGGTAAAATCTCACACATAATAGCTTTACTAAATATTTAACAAGGTTTGGAAATTTAAGGAGTCAAAGAGTTCTTATGTTGGCAAAAGCTCAGATTATATCAGATTCAAAATAACCATTCTTTTAGGTTTTAAGGTCATATTTACTTGCAAGAGTCTCTGGTTCTAAGAACTTAAGCAATTTGCAATCTGGTCAAAGCAGTGAAAGAGCACACTAACAACTCAACTCTACAGTATTTCTTTCCTTGTTGTGATTTCCCCATGCAGACATCTGCATGTCCTTGCTAGCTCTCATTTCTAGCAGTAACAATCTATACTGAGGTGTCATCCTTTCAAAAATACTTAGAACATCATAAAGTAAAAATGTCATTTGTGGCTTTCATAAATTTCAAAAGCTTACATATAGTTTTTCAGATACTCCAGATGTTTCACAAGTTTGTTTCTAAAGCAGCATTCTGTTTTAACGAAGCTTCCTCCACACACATGGGCTTATAAAACAGCAGCTTACACTGACTTGGTGACATGCCTGCCAAGAGTCTGCATGCACATATCCAATATATGACCAAATCATGAGGCAACCATCTTGCTCCCCTCTTCTCTCCTCAGCCTTCCCTCCCTTTAACTATCTCTCTTCCTATTCCTATACACAAGTTTTTCAATATTCTCAGTCTACTCTGTAGACTCTAACCGTTGCTGCCCAATTTCACATTCCTGTTGTAAAAGATTAACTTTTGTGAAGAGAAAAGGGTGAAGGGGAAGAGGCTAACTGCCGATGTTTCCCTGACATTTATCTCCACCTATGGAATGATATGCTGCAACATTTCTTACCTATTTTCCTCAAATAACACAAGAAAATACACCCTTCTTGCTTCACAAGGCTGCTTTCTGTGCAGTGATTATACCCACCTGTCCACTATGGGACCGTGTGACACCTAGGCTATTTTTCATATATAACTCCACTATTTCCTTTGTTTTATACTTCTACACGCATAAAAGCTAGCAACATCCTCTGCCATAAATAATTACTTTTTAATTTTTCTAACTTGATCTCGGTTCCCTTTTAAATATTCTTCCCCACCTTGCTCCAGCTTGCAGCAGCTTCTAGAGATGAGCCTGCACGGGCATTGTCTCTTTAGTTCTCCACTCTGCTACTGTTCTCTTTATATTTCTTAAATGAAATCAGGAACAGCCTGACAAACTAATCAAATACCCTATTGAAAGCACAGGCTATCACTGCCTGTGCTGTGTTTGTCAACCTGACATAATCCTAGACATATCTGGGAAGAAGGAACCTCAATTGAGAAAATGCCTCTGTAAGATCAGCATCTTGACAAGCCTGGAGCACATTTTCATGACGGATGGTTGCTTTCTATGGTAGGGCCCTTTGCGTGCAGGGCCACTCCTGGGCAGGTGGGCCTGAGCATAGTAGAATGCAGGATGAACAGGATAGGAAGAGCAAAGCAAGAGGAAGCTTCAGAAGCCCTGACTTCCCCTGATCATAGATGGTAACCTACATGGCAAAGAAACCCTTTCCTCAAGTTACTTGTGGTCATGGTATTTTATCATAGCAGTAGATACTATACCTAACTAAGACACTGCTGCCAGTATCCCTAACAATTTCATTCTTCTCAAGGGACCTTATTTACTTCTGGGGATTCAAGTAGCATCAATCTGATGACTTCAAAACCCCAGTTACAGGACAGAGCTCTTCAACTGCCTCTTAATTTACTCCACGGGAGTCATAAAGACTGACTTTTTAATTTATCATTTTTAAAACTATTCACCTACCTTATTAAGCTGAGTCCTCTTACTACAGAGCCAACCTTTAGTGTATATTATGATGTCACTATCTGCCCATTCTCTTTATAACTTGACTCTTGGGCTGGAGCCACGGCTCAGCTTAGTTAAGAGCACTGTCTGCACTTGCAGAGGACCCTGGTTCAATTCCTGGCATCCACATGGCTGGTTACAACAGTCTATAACTCCAGCTCCAGAGCATCTGACATCCTCTTCTGGCCTCCGTGGGCAAAGAAATCCATGCAAGAAGAACATCCATGCACACAGGGAAAATAAATAGATTATCAAAACCCTCATGTTTTCTCTTCTCTCTAAAATGCCTCTCCTGGTCTAGAAGGCCACGATCCTCCCTCCATGTTGCCCATGTCCACAATTCTATCAGAAGTATCATTTACACTGACCCATGTGAAATATAGTTCTCGGGGAGAGAGTTAAACCCACATTAAATCAATCCAAACAAACAAAACAGAGCACGACTACACATCGCTATTTCTAATGTTCTTTCACCCTGCAGTCAACCTTCTTTGAAAAAGTTTTGATCTGAATTCTGACAAAACAGGTCAAAACTTAGTATAAGAAAATATAAAGTATTACTATTAAATAAATACTGTCTGAGAGTATTTTTATAAATCTAATAAGTACTAAAAAAACAATGCCATATTTATTAATCCTAAATATTTGAGTCATTTAAAATGAGTATCTCAAAACTCTTAGACTGATGAATTTTATCAGTAGACTTTCCCAATAGCACACAGTTTACATGTTTACTTAGAAAAGTAAGTAGACTTCATAGAGGTCCTGTGACAACTTTTTGTTTTGCAGTAATGAAGATCAAACTCACAGCCTGGCATATACTAGCCAAATGCTTTACCCCTGAGCTACATTTTCCAGTTCAATTTGGTCAGAATAGAAATGACTGAAGAGAAATCACCTGCCCCCCACCCCCACCTCTGTGCCACTAACTTTAAGCCTATTCTACCACCTGTGCTGCAGTGGTCACCTGACAATTTCCCCAATTTCAACTTAGCTATCAACAATGTTCTCTACAGAGTAGCTAGAAATGTCACTTAAAATATAACACAGCTGAGCAGTGGTAGCGCATGCCTTTAATCCCAGCGCTTGGGAGGCAGAGGCAGGCGGATTTCTGAGTTCAAGGCCAGCCTGGTCTAAGAGTGAGTTCCAGGATAGCCAGGGCTACACAGAAAAACCCTGTCTCTAAACAAAACAAGACAAAACAAAACAAAAAACAAAACCATAACACAGATCCTACTGCTCTTTATTAAAACTGTTCCCCTATTGACACACCCCACTCTGGCCCACAGCCTGGGTTTCTCCGTGTGGCTGTGGCTGCCTTGCACTTTGTTTTGTAGACTAAGCTGGCCTCAACCTCACAGAGATCTGCTGGGCTCAGCCTTGAGCACTAGGATTAACGCACGCAGCACCACTGCCCAGCTATTCCAGGAATCTGTATTTTCTTCAGTCATTTAGTGTAGTTGTCACCTCCTCAGGAAATAAACCCAAACACTCCCTCTACCCCAAGAGCACCAATCTGTCCCTCTCACATCACCACACTCACCCAGACCTACCTTTGCTCATGTCTGTGTCAGCTCAGAGTTACTTGCTCATGGCCCTGTTTTCACTGACACTCAAGATACTGCCTTGATACACAACTGGCGCTCAGGTACTTCTCAGTGTCTAATGTCTCTGAAAGCTATGTCTTCTAGGCTTTGCAACCACTATTTCTCATAAAATGTTCCAAGGGCACCAAGTTTACAAACCTCACTATAGTAACACCTAAATCTGTTCTGTGCCACCTCCCTCCCCGTATTCCCTCTTACTCAATGTAGCAAGGGTAACTATTCAGACCCTCTCATATGATTTCCATCACAAAGATCTGGGAAACTCAGAATCCTGCATGTTTCTCAATCGCACCCCTTCTCAGTATTCCACTGTCACTACTTTAGCTTTTAACTTATTACCTCTCATATCAAAATTTAAACCCGGTTTACTTCACCTATCCTGCCTCTTAGTTTATTTTTGTGTTGCTGTGATAAAATACCCTGACAAAAGCAACTTACAGGAGGTTTGCTCTGGCTCACCATTCAAAGGTACAGTCTATGAAGGTGTGGTGGTAAAGGAGGAAGAACCAATGAGTGCACGCTGTTACTCAGCTCCCTTCCCCACTTACACAGGCCAAGATTCCAGCCAGGGAATGGTGCCACTCAGTGAGACCCCTTCCACTAATGAAACCAAAATACCCACAACAGGCACCCCAGAGGTCTCTCAGGTGACTCTAGATCCTGTCAAGTAGATAATTAACAGTAACCACCACATCTTGCTGTGGTCTGAGTATGGTTTCTCTCATCTGAAACTCATATTGGTACTTAATCTCTATCGAGAGATTGAGAAGGAAGTGTAACCTGACTACAGTACTGACGGGCTAGGGCTTTGGAGTGCATTAGGATTAAATTTTAGAAGAGGGAGGGAGAAAAGGGACAGACATGCTTCCTGACATCCTACCAACATGAAGGCCATCGGCAGATGTGGCCAATAAACCTTCCAGAACTATGAGCCAAATAACCTCTTTTCCTTAACTTATCCAGTCTATGAAACTTATTACTAACCTTAAAATGAATAAGACAATCTCTAATATCGCCCTTTAAATGAGGTTTCCTGAATGCAAATATGCCTCTCCCCTGGGAAGACCACTGATTGACTAGTTCACCATCAAGTACAAAATCCACTTCCTTTCTGGGGTTCTGCTCTAACATCCTACTCAAATGCCCAGTCCAAACTCCCTCTCTTATTCTTCCTTAGAAGGATTTACTCACAGTCTCCACTAGAGGATTCAAAGTTCAAACATACCCACCTGGTTCAGAAATGGAGCAAAAAGTTACAGTAAAAAGCCTTAGTAAATATCTGGAAGATATGCCCCAATCAGGCTACATGGAATTGCCTTGAATAAAAACCCAGCCAAGCAAGAGCACACAGTTCAAATGCCTAAAATGGAGGGGGGGGGGGGGAAGAAGTAACTGAAAAGACAATAGAAGGAAGGCTGCAGAAGATGAAAGCAGGGAACGGGAACACTGAGTAATCTTGCACTGACGATCTCAGAGGCTCACACGAGCTTGTCCCATGATTTTCTCTGGGCCTCCCTTGAGAATGTGTAAAGACAAATATTTTTCCTTTATAGGACAAATAGTCAATATACCTGCTGAGTAAAACTGAAAACACAGATGTTTTCTAAGACATACAGAATATTTTTAAACATAACAGTGCCATTCCTCTACTAAGAGAGCGCTTGGAAATGTGCTGGAGCATTAGGCTGTGCCAAGGACCAGTGTAGCATTAAGGGTGATTCTGCACCAAGGATCTGGCCCAAGCTACTAGTCACTGACTGATGGGAAACGTCACTAGTCTAACAACTCTGAAACTGTAGCAGCAATTAACCTTATAAAAAAAGACTAGGTAGAGAAACTTTATTTTATTTTTATATAGCTTCAGGCTGGCCTTGAACCTGCCTCTGCTTCCAGAATACTGGGATTAAAAGCGTGTATCATTTTGTTTATCATGTGTCTTAGTTGACTGCTCTATTGCTATGAAGAGACACCATAACCAAGGCAGCTTACAGAAGAAAGCATTTAATTGGAGGCATGCTTACAGTTTCAGAGGATTGATCCAGGACCATCGTGGTGGGGACCTTGTGGAAGGCAGATGCAGATGTAGTTCTGGAGAAATAGCTGAGCTGAGCTGAGCTGAGCTGAGCTTTACGTGCTGATCTGCAGGAAGCAGGCAGGGAAAGACAGACACTGGGTGTCTGGCATGGGCTTCTGAAACCTCAAAGCCCACCTCCACAGACAGATTTTTTTTTTCCAACAAGGTCATGTCTACTCCAATAAGGCCATACCTCCTAATCCTTCTCAAATAGTTCCTCTCCTTGGTGACTAAACCATTCAAATATATAAGTCTATGGGGGCCACTGTCATTCAAACCACCACTTCATGTAACAATTTTTTTAAATATTCATTTAAAGTAACTATTTTATAAGTAAGTAATGGGTCTGGGTTTAGTGACACATACCTTTAATCTCTGCACTCAGGAGGTAGAGGCTGACAAGTCTCTGTTGAGTTCAAGGCCAGTCCTGTCTACATGGTAAGTTCCCAGCAAGCCAGAACCATAAAGTAAGACTTTGTCTCAAAAAATCAAATAAATAAATAAGTAATGGGACTGAGGGTGGTTAAATCTCTCCCTCAAAATATGTTGGGTTATTCAAAGCACTAGGGTCATAGCAACATAATTGATTACCCTGGAACTCTTGGGCTCCTAAGAGCAGTGTCTTCAAATATTTTAGCTAAAATATCTCAAGCATTAAAGCAGATTTACAAATGCTCACAGTGCACTCACGAGGAAAGGTAGAGATGCTGCAGTTTTGAAGCAGTGGCTGCCACATCAATGTTCCTCACAGCTTAAGAAAGCCCTTGGGAGGTGTTAAGAATCAAACAATAGCCACCAGAGTTTGCAGTACAGACTGGGATGGTCTGAGGAATAACACTGAATAAATTAACAAAGGTTGTTTCAGTTACTGACAAACTTAGCAAAGAATCACATGATTTAGATTTGAGAGGAGGCCAAATTTGCCTGGAGGAAAATGGAAGATAAAGATATAATCAATGCATATAAGAAGCAGACCAGAAATGGCTATTGAAAAAAAAAACATCTGCTTAACTTGAGCACGTATGTGTCAGAACAACAAATTCTGCATACATGCTTGCCAAGGACCAGCCTCAGCTTGGAAAGGGGTTCTGAAGAAGGGGTGTCTGGGAACAAAGGACTTGGGGTCAAATCTTGAGTCTAAACTGCTGGCCTGACTATGTTCTACTGGAGACAGCTTTCCATCTCTTCTGCTTTCTCTGGAAATCACCAGGCATATCTATCTATCTATCTATCTATCTATCTATCTATCTATCTATCTATCATCTATTTCCTCACCCGCCCCCTCTCCAGCCTTCCATGCTATTCTCTGCTCCACACAGTTCTCCAAGCAGTTCTTTTAGCTATTCTAAAAAATTATCTGCATAGCCTAGATCTGCAGACCATAAGACCAATCTTTTATTTTACAAATCAATCCAGCCATTTACTTCAGATTTCCTTTTGATTATCCTATAAATCAGCATCCCAAGACCCCAGCCCCTTAATTCTTAGGAAACAGCAAGCACGTATTTTCTTTTAACATTGCAAAAGAATCCAGAGATCTGCCAGCCTCTGTTATGCACAGACACTGATAAACTAGCTGGGTGGGACCCCATCCTGAAATTACATTTTCTACCACACCTGGGGGCTAGCCTTGCTCTATCTCAGGCTGACTCAGAATTCAGGAATCTGCCAGTCTGCCTTTGTAAGCATAAACAAAAAAAACTTGGCTGGGTGGGCTCTCCTGTGGTCACCACTCCTAAAATTTCTTTATCTCCTTCCTTAGTGTCTGACAGTTGGCCATAGTGCAGCTTTTGTTTAGATATGTGAAACCTCTCATAACTGCATCCTTATATTTTACGTAGTTGTGCAAATATGTATTTTGAACTCATGTTTTTAAGAGTTCTCTTCCACAGCCTCAAGGGCTGTCCTGAAGGTCTCAGCATTTACCATTTTGTCACAACTTCACCTCTCAGATTTGTGCTGTCTCTGATTATCATGGAGACATTAACATTAAAAGGGAGGGCATTCCTTTAAAGAGGAAGTAAAATACATACATTCTTAGGCGAAGAAGCCTTACAACCACAGCAGTCATCTACACTCAGAGGCCCAGGCCTGCTGGCCCTGTCCTAGGGGCAGGAATGCAAACACACATTGAGCTAATAAGCATTAGTGTTTCTTTAATCTAAAAGTGAAACTTCATGTTCACTTAGTAAATACCTGACAATAATTTGGCATTAAAGACATAATATGACTGTAAAAGACATTTGCTATGTTGTTCTTTTATGTAATCAAGAAAAAGACGTCAAAGCTGATCAATGTTAAAAACCCCTTAATATCAAATACTGGAATACATGCCATTTCTATGGCTTTTAAATCTTGTTTTTTTTAGAAGTCTGTAATCAATATTATCATATCTTTACTACCATTAATATTTTTATTTTGGGGGACATTAGTAGGGAGAAAGACAGGGACTGAAGCAGGGCTTCTTTCTGTAGCACAGGCTACTCTGAAATTCTCTATTCTCAGGATACCCTAAAACTTACTCCTCCCTCCTGAGAGCCAGGATTGTAAATATAAATCAACAAGATCAGCTTGGTACCTTAATGTTCTAATTTTTGTAGTTCTTTTAGATCTTCCCTGACAAAACCCATACAGTTCATGGACCACAATTGCCATCCTCACTGAGATCAGCAGTGCCATGCAGAGGGAATGAACTCCTACTTAGCAGTTTATACTAAGTAGATGGTCTCAAAGGAATGTTTTCATTTTTTAATTAAACAGTCATATACAGTTAACAGTACTAAAACTTAAGGAATATAAGGATTTCTTTTAAAGAGGATAAGGGCAGAAGGCATAGCTCAGTGGTGGACAGTCTGTCCAGCATGTGTGAGGCCCTGCATCTGGTCCCTCAGCATATACACAACCTAAAGTAACTTTAAAACCAGATCAGGGCTTATTTGAAGAAATAGACTGCATAAAAGTTCAAAATGTGAACCCTAAGCCATTTAGTCTGTTATGTTGGGTCACAGCATCCCTCAATTTATTCCTTACCCTCGACTCTGATCACTGTCTTTCAGCCTCTTCAGTTCACCTTTAACCTGCAACTAGGCTATCACATAACTCACTTGGAAATCGTTACTGGGGGAAAACCTCTGCTTTTCTGTCTTTGGGAATGTTTACATTTCTCTTCTGATAATCTAGCCTTTCCTCTATGTAAGCAACCCAACTCTTCCTTTAACACACAAAACTGTTCTAATCTTGATCCTTTTCATTCTATCTGTACAACTGCATCTCATTCCTAAATTAACTCATGTTACTCATTCCATGGAACGCCTTTCCCCTCCATTATCAATTTCTAACCAATTTATGGCCACCTCCTAATTAGGTGCAATCAGTTTTATAATCTTCAAACCTATCTCAAAATTAATGCAACAGAGAGCAAGTTTTTACCCATCAGGAAAATTTCTTTTTAAAAAAAACATTATTTTTAAAAAATTAAAATTTTATTTATTTATTAGGGCTGGATCTGTGGGCATCAGAAGACAACTTATCAGAATCCTTCCACCTTGTGGGTCCTAGGCTTAGAAGCAGGGCCATTACTAGCTGGCCATTTAAGATTGACTTTCTGCTTTGGCGATAAAAAAAAAAAGCTGGCCAAAATCAACTTGAGGAAGAAATATTTATTTTATTTTACAACTTCCAGGTCACAATCTATCTTTAAGGGAAGCTGAGGTAAGCACTGAAGACAGGAATGAAGCAGCAGCTGAGGAGGAATGCTGATAACTTGCTAGCTTTCCAGGGCTTGCTCAGTCCCCAAGAGCAGCACCACACCCATGGGCAGGTCCCTCCCATGTCAATCACTAATCAAGACAAAGCCTCACTGACTTGACTACAGGCCTCTGACTGAGGCAGCTCTGCAACACAGGTTCCCTCTTCCCAGAGGATTCTAACTTCTGCCAGGTTGACAGAAAACAACCATACTGTCCCCCAGAATCATTTTATAACTTACACTGGTATTCCTAGTAACAATGCTACTTATTTGCTAAATATCCTAATATATGTTTTAGAAATTATAAGCATAGCCTATGTTCATGGAACAATGCTTGGCTGGAGAAAACAAAGTTTGTTTCTTCAAACTACATACCGGAATCTTGTATTATATATATTTGAAGTTTCCAGAATATTCATTTTCAGTGAAAATTTCTACTGAAAAGTAACAAAGTATAAATCACTTACTTCTTTTGGAAACATATAAGAAAGGGAAGCGCAGATAGCAGAGTAGAAACAGAAAACACCAGCGTGCACTCTCTTTGGAGATAACTGAAGCAGAGACAGCAGACAGATGAGAATAACAAAAAGAAGGCAGGAGAGCCAAGCCAGAGACACTTGCCTGCTAGGCTACAGCAGGCTCAACAAGAGAAAAGGTTGCTAAAAAGCTTTCCCTGCCTCAAACATTCCAGATGTACTATCTGTGAGATAGTAGACTGAGTCAGTAACTTTAAAGAGAAAATAAGAAAATTTCCACATAAAAGTTTCTCTCAAGTAAGCAGTGGCTAAGAGCTTAAGCAATTAACTGTATATTATCTTGACTTTCCAAGTTAAGTAGCATAAACTGTTGAAAATATTTTAATACTCTCATTGTGAGACCATTAAAATATCCTAAGGACTTTTATGAGTTCATTCACAACTTCAGTCTCCTTAACCTTGTTTACCCTTCAAAGTCAAATTTCATCATTCAAAAAAAAAATGAATCTGCTTTAAGGTTTTCAAGAACTCAAAGCTGATGATCTGTGAAAGTGTGCTAAAACCAGGTTACCCAAAAAGTCCAACCATCTTAAATGGTTTCATTGTTTTCATTCATTCTCATTCCAAAAGAGTTCATTAAAAAAGAAAATAAAAACTATTTAAATATATTAGTATAAAAATAAGGATGATTATTTATTTCCAAAATAGGTAACGTCAATGCTTTAAACTTTACTCAATTACCCTAAGATCCATAGACCAAAATGGCAGCTAGACTATTAAACAATTTATAATGAACAATTTTCTCTTTAAAAAAGTTTAAATGTCCACAAAATAATAAGTGCATGTGGTGATACATAATAAATTCATTTGAAGATGACCATACTCCTTTGAAACTCTGAAAGTATCCATTATATAATAATGAACTACTATGGATCTATTAGAAGTATATATTGTTTTATACAAAACAAGATGCCTCCTCATTGAATACTGCTTGCACTCTACAGACTTTTAGCAGAAAAATAAAAAAAAAAAAGGGAGGGGGGACTGTGTCAGTGTTATAAAACCTTCATGTTGGAAGGAACTTAACTTACCTATTCCACTTTCTCAGTCAATATTTGATTGATCTTTGTAAACACACTGAAAGGTCAGATGAAAATAGACAGTAACTAATCAACAGATCATAATTTAAAATAAAAATTATTTTCAAAGTATTTACTTAAAGCTGTTTGTAGGAAGGAAAAAAACTATGAATCAAAAGAGGGAATTTAACTAAACATCTCTCAGGTATGAGATTCTGTGTACACTACTGTGTACCACACAGTAAGAGAGAGGAGTCCCTGAATTACATTTACTGAACACCTAAAATGTTATAGTTTATTTATTTTAACCAATTAAAATCATAGCCAGTGTGGCAGTGCACACCTATAATCCAAATGCTGAGGCAGGATGGTCACAAAGTCAACACCAGTGTGGGGTTACAGAGAAAGACCCTTTCTCACAGCAAACATCCTGTTCTGACTGAATAGAGCTCCATCATCTGAACAGAACGAACTCCCTTATCCTGTTAAGGAAGAATACAGGAAAAGAAAGAAGGAGAAAATAATATTTTAAATAATAATTTTTATTAATTTTAAATTTAAATTAGAAACTTTAAAGTTTCTAATGTAAACTTAAAGCTTAAAATTTTTAAATTTAAATTAAAAATAAATTTATTTAAAAAATTTAAACAATATGTTTAATAAAAAGAAATGTTTTTAGCAAAAAAAATGAAGTATGAAGCAGATGCTAATAAATCAGAATAGATGAAAAATCATAGTAATAGTCTATAGTTTATATCATTGTAGTATTGTTATAGTTAGACACAAACTTAAAGTCACCTATGTAGAAGGTACCACAACTGAAGAACCGATTAAATTGTACTGTGGCCCTGGCTATATGTCTTTTTCTTAATTATTAATTGATGTAGGAAGGCCTGGCCCACCCATCTCTAGGCAAGTAAGTCAAGCCTAAGAAAGCTGGTCAAACAAGCCAGCCAAAGGGAACATGCTATGTCAGCTGCTCCTCTGTGGTTTCTGCTTCAAGTTCCTGCTGGACTGTGTTTGATGATGGAATATAAACTATAAGCCTAAAATGCACCTTTTCCTTCCCAAACTGCTTTTAGCCATATTGTTTATTACAGAAATAGAAAGCCAATTAGGACAAGATTAAACAAAATTTCCTGACACATCCAAGAATTTCTAAAGAAGTATGGCATCAGTCAGTCACCTCACTTGGTTAGAAGCTATGAAAATAGGTGGTATCTGAAAATAAGATCTCAAAACACACGACTTTACGTATATCCTATTTTATTTGATACGAACTATGGTACCAAAGGTACCACGTTCAATGGCTTGGAAAGATCCAAAGACACTAAGGGATGAAACAAAACAAGATTAACTACTATAATCAAGGGTGGGCAAGACAGGCAAACAACTGTGGAGTTACCACCTCAGGATCACCTCCACTACCAAGCCAACTTCTCAGTGATAATGTACCACAGGAGTAAAGAGCCAGAACTCCTTACGAAAGACACATTCCTAAAATCAACACATTAACATAAATTTATGTCTTAAGTACCAACAGTTACTTATTAGTTAAGTGGCTGTTGAATCATTTTTTGTAACTCAAATCAATGAAAACACACGTATGCACACACTTGTACACAGATTATCACTAAACAGCCCTGGCTGGACTAATTGTTATATAGCTTAGCAAGTCTCAAACCTATCATTCTCCTGCCTCTGCATCCTCAGTACTGAAATTCCAGGTATGACTCACCACATCCAGTCAATGATACCCTACGACGTGTTTATCAACCCCAGTGCTGCTGACATTGTGGGTGACTGCTGCTTTCTTTCCAGGGCTGTCCTGGGCACTCTTTCAGCATCCCTTACTTAGAATCTGGTCACCAGGAGCAACACCTCTCATCTGCGACGATGAAATACTCCTGAGGATAGAGTGTCAGCAAAATTATCCCTTGTTAAGAAAAACTACTTTATAGAATGAGAACGGGGTAGAAAGACTTTCTTAGTCATTCTCCTTTTTCTAAACCAAACTAAATACTTACCCTTCTGAGAGGCTGAACAAAGGGCTCCCGAAAGGAGTCTGTCTTAGCCTCTGGAAACTGAACACTATCTTATCAAGAAAAAATTTAAAGACTCAGATCATGTTAAATAAGGTTGTTTTTAAGATGATGAAAGTGGGGAACAGAAAAGGTACAGAGTAATGCGGCCACAAGCTAAGGAATGGACGGTGAGAAGCTGTGGAAGAAGCAGCTAACGACTCCCTAGAGCCCCCAACAGGCAGCCTTGCGATATCCTGATCTGGGCCCAGTACTACTGATTTCAGGCATCTATCTGGCTTTCAAGACTGAGAAATTTACTGATTTTTGTTAAAGTCAGTGAGTATGGCAATTTGTTGCAAAAGCCAAGAAAAACTAAGAGATTCCAGAAGGATTTTATTTAGATTTTTTTAAATCTGATGATAAATCCGCAATTAATTATTAAATGATATCATGTATAGCGACCATCTAGCATAGTTCCTAAGCCCTACTAAGCCAGTGGGGGAGAAGATTCTAGGTTCCTAAGAATGAAACACACAAGCCATCATTCGCATAATGAACGCTACACAAGTTATGTGTTTCAATTTGTCTTAAATGAAAAGAAAAAACTGTGGATGAGGTCAACCAATGACAGTTTCTTGAGGAAGGAAAGCCGGAACTCTTATTATTACAGACTGAGCAAAAGAAATGGCGTGAGCAAAGCAAGGGGGCAGGCAGGCCGGCACGCAGGCCCTGCCGCAGTGTGGATCTGCCTGATGCGGAAGAGGGTGGGACAGGCGGGTGCTAAAGTTAAGTAATCTAAACAACACAGAACCTCCAAAACTCTTAATGATTTGGTAGAAATGGAATATTCCACAGGATGTATTCATTTATACTCAACCTGTGGCTCCTAGGGGCTTATATCAATATAAACATGCTAGAGTTCAAATCCTTCACCACAGGGTAACTACAAAAGACAGGTACTTAGACAAAGAGCACACTGTACCAGTCACACTACAGCAAAAGTACCTACAAAAACCTCATAAAGCAATTACTCTTTAAACATTTAACTAAGCCAGTTGGTGGTGGCCTTTAATCCCAGCACTTGGGAGGCAGAGGCAGGCAGATTTCTGAGTTCAAGGCCAGCCTGGTCTACAGAGTTCCAGGACAGCCAGAACTTCACAGAGAAACCCTGTCTTGAAAAAAATCAAAAAAGAAAAACCCAAAACAAAAAACAAAAAAACAAAACCCTTTATCTAAATGTACTTACATTTCGCAAAGTCAACACTCCTCCCAGGATGAAGCCCCCTCTGGTCTCCCATGTCTCTAAGCCTGCCCTCCTCACTTCTTTTCTGAGGCATGTAGCCCATAGCCGGGTCTTCTTCTCACACTCAAACTTCCAGCTGTCCCTGACCTTTTGTAACATCTCTCCGACTCCGCTCCCAGCTGTGCGCTATGGAACAAAGTAAGCACACACCATCCAACTCACGCGCAATATACTGGACATAAACTCGGTTTCTTCAAACTGTTTTGTTGCTCACTTGTTTTTTGCGGTTGTTGTTGGTTTTATTTTGGGGTTGGTTTTGGTTTTTAAGACAGGGTTTCTTTGTGCAGCTCCATATGTCCTGGAACTCACTCTGTAGATCAGGCTGGCCTTACACACAGAGGTCTGCCTGCCTCTGCCTTATTAAAGGCGTGTACCATGACCACCAAAAATGTCTTAAGTACATTTTCAAGTGACACAAAGTTTGTATAAGATTTCTTCCAAAGGCACAAAATTACTTTGTTTCTTATAAAGGCAATGAGTTTAGTTCCTTCCACTCAGTCTTCCAGGCATCAGGATAAAAGATTATGATCTGACCAAGTGAGGAGGTACTCACTCGTGACCAACTGTTTTCCACAGAGTAGGAGTGAAGGCCAGTTTCTTCTACTTCATGAGTTGTGGGAAGCCATTAGAGACCCTCACTCTGGCTGACAGGGCAAAGGCCCTGAGTTAAGCAAACAAGAGCCTCTCCCGCGGGCATTGGTTTAGCCATTGTCTAGAAGATAACTGCAGAATGATCCTGCCTGCATCATCTCCCGCCGACTCCGGTAATTCCGGTGGAAGGAAGTGTGGAAGGAAGTCCTGAGATAACTGCGACAGGCTCCAGCCTGTGCAAACACCTGTTGTCTCCCTGAGGACCCTTATCTCCTCCTGCTGAAACTGCTAATTGCCCTTCCTTCCTTTGTCCCTGCCTTGGGGTACGCCCCTCCTGAAAGCCTTATAACTTGGGTACCCCAGAACAATAAACGAGGCTTTGACAAAACCCAGATTGACTCGTCTTTCTTGGTGCTTGGCCTCCCTCCTTCTCTCCCCCCTTTTGACCCTCAGGTAGCACCCCTTCGGAACCCTGGAATAACTGACCCGCTGGACGGGTTACAGTGGCGCCTGAACAGGGACCTGAAGTACGGTCAGCTACCGGACGACGGAGAAGAAATCCCGGGAAGAAGATTCAAGGACCCCTCAGACCACATCGCTCGTGCGTCGCTGGAGGGGCAGGTGAGTGGCCAAACATTGTCGTCCGATCGTCATGGGGAAGCAACTATCGAAAGAAGCTTGCTTTATAGGAGAAATCAAGCAAACACTCAGGGAGAGAGGGATAAGAGTTAAGAAAAAAGATTTAATTAAATTCTTTTGTTTTCTTGATAAAAAATGACCTTGGTTGATTTTGAGTGGACCTGACATTCACCCGCTAACGTGGAATAGGGTTGGTAAGGAAATTAATGAGCTTTTAAAAACAGGTGAATCAGTGTCTGATGCATTCCTTAGCTACTGGGGCCTTATACGGGACATAATAATAGATGCTGAAAATGGAGGAGAAAGCGCCCGTTTGTTAGCTGTTGCTGGCGACTTTCTGCAAGCCTCAAGACCGCCATCATGTAAAAGCGAAGGCGGCTCTCCATGTCCCTCGGTGATTGTAGAGATGCCTGAGGATACAAAGGACCCTCCTCCAAAGATTACACACTCACTGGAGGAGCCCAAAATTCCTAGAAGTATATACCCTTCTCTCAAGGAGATTTCAAAAGGCCAAAATGAAACTAAAAACAAGCGCAGCCCACAACGTTCCTTAGACCTGAAATTAGACCCAACCTCCGAAGATGAGTTAGAGGAGGAAGCTGCCAGGTACTTGGAAGAGAGGTATGGTGACGGACTCCGAGACCCTCGAGTCTTTTTCACACAAAGGCCCGGATTCACTCGGCCCCCACCTTACCTACCTCCGATGCCATCAGCTCCACTTATGTCCTTGCCGGCCTCGGTGGTTGATGAGATAACACAAACAAAGACTGCGCTCCAGGCGCAAATTACTGGGCTCAAGCAGGTCTTACATTTACAGCAAGAATTAGGAGACCTTTCATTAGAAATTCAGAACTTACAAGAAACCATGAGAAAAGGACAGAATCCCCCGAATAAGCGGCCGTCCGGCCCTTTAAAGAAACATCAGTCTAAACTGACCTTCCCAGTTATGACCAGGGCACGCGCCAGACAAACCAGAAATGAATCTGAGCCAGATACTACTCTAGGAAAAGACAGTGATGAGGACCAAGAAATAGAAGAACAGGACTATGATGAGGTTGCTGAGAATTCTGAGGGAGAAGAATCTGACCAAGGGGACTATGGGACCTCGCGTCCCGTGTACAAAAAACTCAAATTCAAGAGTATTAAGGAACTGCATTCGGCTGTAAAAAAACTACGGCATGAACGCACCCTTTACTCTGTCCATACTAGAAGGGCTCACAGGGTCCGGATATTTGACACCTGGAGAATGGATTAAGGTAGTGCAGTCCGTTCTGAACAGAGGACAATACTTGACTTAGAAATCAGAATTCATTGACAAAGCAGAAAACCTTGCCGCCGGAAATAGAAAGAATCCCTTAAGTAAAACTGCCTCCTAGACAGCAGATAAACTATGTGGGAGGGGTGCATTCACCTCCGAGGAAAAACAGCGAGGGCTGTCGCCTGGCATCCTTGCACAGACGGCGCAAGCCGCCTTGTCTGCTTGGAGAGCGGTCCCCGCCTCAGGGACAGTTACTACCCCTCTAACTAAAATAATTCAGGGACCCCAGGAGCCTTATGCTCAATTTGTGGAGAGATTGCAAGAAGCGGCAGAGAGGATCTTAGGTCCGAATGAGAGTGAAGGGATCCTAGTTAAGCAGCTAGCCCTTGAGAACGCCAATCCGGCATACAGAGCCGCGCTGTGGGGCAAAACCAAGGACCTAGATATCTCAGGAATGATTAAACTCTTGTGGTGATGTAGATCCCTTTTCACTTCAGATATCCAAATCCATCAACATGGCTATTGGAGCCGCCTTTCAGAAGATAGGAGACTCTAACCAACCCAAGAGCAAGACATGCTTTCGGTGCGGACAGCCTGGTCATTTTGCTAGGGAATGTGGCTCTCCCGGGCAGGCTCCCGATCCTGCCCTCGGCCAAGGGGCTATAAGACCTGCCCCGCCGGGAGTCTGTCCCCGATGCAAGAGAGGCAGGCACTGGGCTAACGAATGCCGCTCTAAGATTGATGCTCATGGACAAACCCTTACTGCGGTCCCGGGAAACGGGCCGAGGGCCCCATATTGGGGCCCTTACTTTCAGGCCACAGCACGCCCCCAGACACTAGAGCAGACACCAATGATGGCACCCTATCTAGGGCTACAGCAGGGAGCGCTGGACTGGACCTCTGTTCATCCACCACCCGGGTTATAACCCCCGAGGAAGGGACTGTTATTATAGAATCTGGAAAGTTTGGGCCCCCACCTTCTGGAATGTTTTTTCTGATCATTGGACGAGCTTCAAGCTCCCTTCAAGGCCTCATCATACTCCCTTCTATAATAGATGCTGATTATTCAGGAGAGATAAAGTTTCTCGCCACCGCCACGAGGAGTCCATTAACACTCAGGGCTGGACAACGCATTGCTCAGGCCCTACCCCTCCCCTTGATGGGACACTTCCCCCACAAGAGTAAGGGGCGTGGCTCTTCCTCCCCTGGTTCTTCTGATATCTACTGGATTCAGAAGCTATCTGATGAGAGGCCCATGATGACGCTAAGGCTAGATGGCAAACAGTTTCAGGGCCTATTGGATACTGGGGCCGATACAACAGTGCTTTCCTCCAGACACTGGCCTTCAGCTTGGCCTCTTGAGGCCATGGCCACACACTTAAAGGGAATAGGACAGTCACAAAATACGTTACAAAGTTCAAGGCTTCTAACGTAGAGAGACAAAGAGGATAATACGGAGACAGTTAGGCCATTTGTGGTACCGGGACTCCCTGTTAACCTTTGGGGGAGAGATATCCTATCCCAAATAGAGATGATGATGTGCAGTCCTAATGAAGTTATTACTAATCAAATGTTAAAAATGGGGTTCCTCCCTGGGAAAGGATTGGGTAAATATGAACAAAGAATGACAGAACCCTTGGTTCCCACCCCTAATGCAGGTAGAAAAGGCTTGGGTGCGGACCTTTTTTCATAAGGACTGCTGATCTCCCTGCACTCCAGGCTGATAAAATATCCTAGAAATCAAATGACCCAGTCTGGATTGATCAGTGGTCCATGCCTAAAGAGAAGGTTCAAGCTGCCCTAAAGTTGGTACAGGAACAATTATCATTGGGGCACCTTGAACACTCCACCTCCCCTTGGAACACTCCCATATTTGTTATAAAAAAGAAAAATGGTAACTAGAGGTTGCTACAAGACCTCCGAGAGGTTAATAAAACTATGTTTCCCATGGGGGCGCTACAGCCTGGGCTGCCCTCCCTAATAGCTATCCCCAAGGGCTTTCATAAAATAGTGATTGATATAAAAGACTGCTTTTTCTCCATTCCCCTTCATCCTGAGGATTGCGCTCGTTTTGCCTTTTCTATCCCAATTACTAACCATGCAGGTCCCAATCCCCGCTTTCAGTGGCGGGTATTGCCACAAGGGATGGCTAATAGTCCTACCCTATGCCAGCGCTATGTGGCACAGACTATAGATCCAATAAGGATACGCCATCCAGAGGCCTATATTATTCACTTTATAGATGATATATTAATTTCATCAGCTAATCTATCAGTAACCCAACAGATAGCCCAAGAATTAGTTCTTGCCTTACAACAGAGAGGTTTTGTTATAGCTCCCGAAAAGATTCAAACACAATTTCCCTTCTTGTTTCTGGGATTTCAACTAGGACCCACTACTGTCTGCTCCCAGAAGTTAACAATCAGAAAATCACAATTACAGACCTTAAATGATTTTCAAAAACTTCTAGGTGATATTAATTGGCTCAGACCATATCTTAAGCTGACCACGGGTGATCTTAAACCTCTCTTTGACATTCTAAAGGACAACGCTGATCCTCTTTCCCCTAGAATATTGACCCCAGAGGCTAAGAGCTCTCTACAGCTAGTGGAGAGGGCTATTAGCCAACAATTTATAGGATATTTTGACCCATCCAAAAATCTTTTTTTGATTATTTTCACAACAGCATTTACACCAACTGGCCTTCTGTGACAGGATGGGCAGCCGCTTATGTGGGTTCACCTACCAGCCACTCATCCTAAGATACTCTCTACTTACCCTTCGAGTAAAGCCAGAAAGTAGCATTGCAAGTTAGTGGTCAGATAAATAAGTTGTAGGTTAGCTCTTCAGGGTTTATGTCGATTTATGCATATTTCTAGCCTTTCCTTAATTTAATTTCCAGCAGTCACCTTAATGATTTTTAGAATTTCAACTGCATCTAATTTTAGTACTTTGTACTTCCATAACAATGTGAGAAAACCTGATAAGCTCATCCTCTTTAAAACCACTAGCAGAACTTCTTTGATCTGTGAATCTAACAGATGAAAATGGTACATAATAGGATCTTTTGCTTTGGTTTGGTTAGTTTTTTTTAAGCAGGGTCTCACTGTATAGTTTTGGTTGCCTCGGTTTCCTGAGTGCTAAATTTACAGACATGTGTTGCCACACCCAACACTCAGTTTTAATTTATATTTGTATTATACATGAGTTCAAAAGTCTTAACATATGCATAAAATAATTTGGATTTCCTATTTTCAGATTTTATCCATGTGCTTTGCCTACTTGGTGTTTACCTTTTGTTTGTTGTTTAGTAAATATCCTTTACATATTAAGGAAGTCTTTTGTCTTCAGTCAAAATCCCAAATATTTATTTCTTCATTATCATCATTTTTATTATTTCATGATATACTGATTCTTTCACACATATATCGTTCTTAAATAAACTGTAAATTCTTATTAAGTGTAATTCTTTTGTATATCGCTAGTAGCATTCTTTTCAGATATTTAGAACTGAAGATCAAATTAAAAGGTAAAAATGAAACTGTTTTTGGAATGACTGAGCACTGATCTTATCATGGGGTATCTACTGGGAATGTACAAGGTTACAATAAGTACAACCAAGTTCCGGTAACATAAGCTAGTCTGCCAAAGGGAAGAAAAAGGAAATCAGTATTGATTGCTGTCTCTGGTTGTCTGAGCAGGTACTGTAGAATACAGAAGCTGCTGGTACTCGGAAGAACAGAAAGTGCTCCTCTGGAGCAGAGGAGGGCAACAACAGGAGCTGCAGGGGATGGTAAGGGACCTGTCAAGCAACAGGGAGTCTAAAAGAAAAGGTGGCTATGGCAAGCTGAGTAAGTCAGGCCGCATGCAGAAGATAGCAAATAGTGGGGAAAAAATCTGAAAATAAGCTAAAAAAGTGAAACAAACAAACAAACCCACAAAACAAAACAAAGTCTGCTCGCTGTATCGTCTTCTATTTCAATTGTCATTCCACCTTAAATCTGTGATAATGTCAATGGGGTTTTAAAGTAATACTCAAGTGTCAGCGGAAGCTAGTAACAAATGAACAGTTTTCAATAAGCAGAATATGTCTCTTCCGGTATGTTACACTTAAAAAAAAAAGAGGGCTGAGCGTTAAGTGCACTCACTTCTCTTCCAGGACTGGGATGCAGTTCTCTGCACCTGTGTGGCACCTCACAACCACCTATAAACACACTTTCAATGGATCCAATGGCTGCTCCTAACCTCTGTGGGCAACATGTTTTTGTTGCACACAGGCATACACTCAGATACACCCACACATACAAAATAAATCTTTTTTTAAAGGAAAGGAAAAATTTCAGAACAAAAGCAAAATCGTCTTAAAGGAAGAAAAGAAACTATTTGGAAGTCAGAAACTACTCCGAATTGTTAGTCATTATGTGAATGAATGTACCATGAAAAAGATTTGAGAAAGGCCTCTGAGTTATTCTATCATAATTAAAAAAGGTCACAAAATTTAACTTCTCTCTGACCTATTAAAAATGTATTTTACTTTGTTTAACTAAGTCCACAGTCTGAAATGGCCATAACAAGGTTAAATATTGTCAGAAAAAAAGAATGTATAAATCTGACTTTATTATACAACACAGAATAATCATAATTTAATGGTCAAAGGGTATAGATTTTTAACAGAAGATCACCTTTTCTCTACACAAAAAATGAACACAGATTTAACTACAAGGGATGCTTTGATATCTCCTCCTCTAAAAGCTTTTAAAAGGAGACCAAACTATTTTTAAAAGGTTTGGAATTAGTACACTTCATACAAGATCTCTCCAGACCCTTCAACACAATTAATATCTGTGTACATTAAGTAGGTAATTAAACATGTATCACCTCTAAGATCAATGCCAGTAAAATCGCATCTCTGAAAGCTATGATGCACTCACAAATCCAAGGTTTCACGGTTAGTTAGCCACGTACCTAACAGTGTCCAAAGAGTACACTGTTCATAACTCTCTGAGGAGAGGTACTTTGTAAGTGGAGTGGAGTGTGAGTCAAAGGACAAGTCAGCGCACACACGGAGATAGATCAAGACTGGGCTCCCATTGCATCCTCCCCAGAACTCTCCAGCAGTTTGGCCAAGTGCCTGGGATGATTAGCAGCCAGAGCACGCAGAGCAGGGAGCCTGCGGAGATGAGCTGCGAGGGCTCCCCCAAGTGGTCACAATCAAATAGCAGCCAAGTCTGGGCTAATCACTGCTGCTGCTTTGACTCCAACCAAAAATACTCCACGTAAAGCTGATGCCTATAATTAGAGAAAAACGTAATCAAATACTAGTACCACACGCAAAAGTAAAGAGAGCTTCATGATTTAAGAGTCTATGTTTATGAACAGAGAACTAGCTGGGAAGGAAAAAACTAACAGTAAAACAAAACTACAATATTTTTTCTCTATAGATTTTTCTAGGGATGATAGTTATCTCAAAGAGTTGAGTATTTTTCAAATTTCTTTGACCATCCCTAAATATCAGCATATCTTTCGTAACTTTTGTAAATGTACATTTACTTGAACATAAGTTCTGATACAAATTTAGTTACATATCAAAAGAAATACATTGAAAATGAGAATTTATCAGTGTTACTACATACCCAACATACAATCTACAAAAGTTCCCTTTAAGTCACTAGTGACCTGCATTGGCTGTAAATAACATAAATGATACAAATGGGTCTTCCTGCCTTTCTCTGTATTTATTTTCTTAATGTTTTAATTGTCTGAGTCTTGAACTAGCTTGAGCTTTATACTGTTTGCAACTCTCTCAGCAATGATTTGCTGATGCTACCCACTTCTGACAGACCTCAGATATCCAAAATGTGCAAAGCATTTAATTAAAACATTTAATCATCCACTATTCAGTGATAAAGCCTATATAGGTATGGTAAATATTCAAACAAGCAACACAATGTAAAAACTTTATAAAACAGGTACCCAGGGCATTGTAACTTTCTCTTTTTTTCTGGCTTTCAATCTCAAGTTTAAAGGGAAAGGAGAGAGAAGCAGCCAGGGTAGCACAAGTTCAGCTTCAGGGAAAAATGAGCTTAGGGAAAAAAGGCAAACTGCTGCCTCAGATGTTTAAAAAAAAATTATAAAACCCAACAGTTTTCCTGAAGAGGAGAAAAAGGATTGTCTTACATTGATCTATCAAACTTAACTCCAACAGCTTGATATTTTTACCTCAAAACTTTGTGTGTGTGTGTGTGTGTGTATTTCAATATCCAAGGTGGAAATGAGGTTCACTGGAACAATTTACAACACACATACACACACACACACACACACACAGCCCGCCCTGCTACCTAGCCTGTAGTCTCCATAGGACAAAATAGAACTCAAAGTGTAACCATTTGTGCATTATGTAACCCTAATTTGGAATAAAAGAAACATGAGCCTTTTAGAGCAATGTATGTATTTAAACAATAATTTAATAATTTAAATATATGAAAGCTTTAAGAAACAAATGACCTCAAAATGAAACAACCCCCAAAGTTGTTTCTTTATAAGGCCTCTAGCCACAAAACTATCATCAGGCCTAGTAGTTTGTCATAACTACACAGTCTGGTGCCTTGTTTGACCAGTGTACCAAAAGTATCTCATTCTTGGTAAGGGTGAATTACCTCACCCAACACATGAGATGTATGTAAGTTTCCAAAAAAGAAATAATGACCTGAAACATATATGGGAAGAAATGGCTGCTAAATCATGTTCCAAGAGAAGACCAACTTAACGCACCCCGAATGCTGTCGGCTATATTACAAGGAACCCCATTCAGGAAGGCTAAAGTAAAATTCCAAGAATTCCCAGAGGCGTAGGAAAAAGAGTAAAAAAGCATGGCTAGCCTGACCTTAACCGGCTGCTTTTTGAGTAATGCGGAGAATTTTCTGAGCCTTGCCTACAGCCTGGAGTCTCTTCCTCACCCTCCTCCTCCCCACCTATACAAATACTCACCCCAGAAAGGGGAAGTTTAATGAATGTTATCAGGCGCTGCGATCCCAGGAACTGGTGAGAATAAACTCCCAATAAAGTGTTTAAAAAAAGAGAGAGGGAGAGAGAGAGTACCCCCGCAAGAAAAATAACCAAATACACCCCAACCAATCCACAAGCTGTCACCGCGCTGTCCGATCTTCCTTCTACTCCTCTCCAGCCAAAATAGAAGGGAAGAGAAGGCAGGCACCTTTCTGCTTTCAGACAAATGTGCTCTGGCTCCGAGAGCACGCGCTGAGCGGAGACCGCCCCCGCAGAGGCGTGTGCTCGCCTACAGCCACTTTAGCCAAACAACTGGAACCTCGTGGCTCGGAAGTGGCGGCAGGAGTTGCAGCAAGCCGCCTCCCCGGGACCTCAGAGCCCCCAAAGGTGTCAGTCCCGGCCGCCAGCCCGCTCGCTCGCCCGCCCGCCCGCTCCAGTCCACGCCGAGGCGCCCGCACCGCAGAGGGAGGCGGCCGGCCCCGCCCGGAAGGGGTGGCCCGCGGGGGGACGCATGGGGCGAGGGGCGCGCGAGGGACACACCGCGGCTCCCGCGCCCAGGTGGCAGGGGCGGGGCCCGCGTGGCGCCGCCGGTCTGGGGCGCCCGAGCCGGCCGTTACCGCACCGCGTGGGGCCGCCACTCACCGGCTCGCACCTCGGCCGCCTCCGCGCCGCCGTTCCTCTCCTCAGCCGCGGGCGCCGCGCAGCCCCATCTACCGACTCAGGGGCTCGCGGTCGGGCGGGCGGCTCCCGCCGTCCCCGCCGGCCTCGCCCTCCGCCCGACTCCGGGCGCTGCCGCTGCCTGCCCGCCCGCGCGGCCAGCCTCTCTCAGCCGCTCCGCTCCCGCCGCCGCCGCCACCGCCGCCGGGGCGCGCTCCTCCCGGCCTCGCGCGTGCGCCGGACGCGGCGGAGCGCGCGGACTCGTGCGCGCGGAGGTCTCCCCCCCCACCCCCGCCCAGCCCGGCCCCGCCCCTCGGATGTGGCCTGGCCGCCAGGTGCTGCCACCAGAGGGCCCCGCGGGCGGGTCCCTTAGGGTCGCCCTCGCCCAGCGCGCGTCCTCAACCTCTGTAGGAGAGGAGCGGGAACCGACCGAGAGCGGTTTATAGCACAAAGGAGACGGGAGAGTCCTGGAGCCCGCGCCCGCTACTCTCTGACACCCCTAACTCGGAGATGGACTTGAAGGGGGACTGAATTTTCTCCCAAAGGCCCAAGCGGAGGCTATGGTTCATACAAATGAAAGGACACTAGCTTCTTTCATAGTGCCAGGGCTTGGGCGGGATCGTGAAGCGGGCTTAGCCAGACCCTCCCAAACATCTGGCCTTCCCAGACCAGGAAGGAGATGGAGTGCGGTGCCTCCAGTCGCGACCCTGCGTGGAGTGCGATGATTGCTGATGGGTGCCCTCTCAGAAAGTGTCCTTTGGACGGGCGTGTAGCTTTAATTTTTCAGCTAAAAGGAACTGAGCATGGCAATGTAGCAAACGCTTCTGGCTAGAACTACAGCAAGGCAGTAAGAGAGCTTCCAATCCCTTCCGAGATCTCTCTGCGAGCCCTCAGACCCCTGCAATGGGCTCTCAAAGATGCTGGCATATTCTCCCTAAAATTGAAGGAAGTAGTACACGTTCTTTCAGTGGAGTAACATGTCTCCTCAGTAGATGTTGAAAGTGCAAGTAAAACTTCTGTGACCATCTATCTGGTGGCTTCCTCTGCCTAGCCTCTCCTGCCTTCTGAGTACCTTACACAGCCCCTCCACAGACTGGAGTCAAGATTCAGAGATGGACTTCGGAGATGTAATGCACTCTGTGGATGTAGCAGGCACGGAACAGAGGGGGGAAAACACTGATTCTGTGTCTTAAGAGGGCCCCAGTGAGTTTTGTCTTTAGCGTCAACCAAGCATCAAAGATTAATTTGCTCTGCCATGAGGATCATTAATTTTGCAAACCAACATGTAGGGGGACTTTATAGAGTGTTAATTTAGAACCCTCTTCCCCGGAACAGCAAACCTGAGAAAAGGAAATTGGAAGCAATTAAGAACAGTGGAATGTGCCAAGAAGCACAGAGTAACTTTGGGTAGGTACTGTGGCCCCTGTAGCCAAGCCTGCCTGGTGAAAAGGGACCCAGTGGACTCCGAGCCCAAAGGGGAGGGAAGGCGGGCAGAAGGTAGGTATCATAGCTTGACCTCTGGTGGTGTGGACTTTCGGTTTCTCTTACTTTTCTGGATACTCAGTGGATTCCTCCAGCACTCTAGCCCAGCCCTGTAAACCTTTAGTCAGTCGCCCTTCGGATTCCCACTTCACCAGAGACATCTCTAGCCAGTCCTGTAGCTGCTCTGTCAGGGGCAGGAAGTGATGCCATCTCTGGATATGCTACTCCTTATACTGTACCTTTATTTTCTCAAAGGTCTAGTGGAAACACCGTAGCCTGCCGCTCTGCTCCATCCCTTAAGGGTTTTGAGGAAGAAGTAGAGAATCTCTACCTGTCAAATCACAACACACTGGTAGACCTCTAGGGCCAGCCCTAGCCAACCTCTCGTCCCTGAGTACCAGCATGTAAGAGCAGGAATAAGTGTATTTCGTTTACAGTTCCAAATCAGTTCCCTAAACACTGACAGCAGTCATAGAGGCTGGTCACTGTTGTACGCACATCCTCAGGATCAGAGAAAAGATTTCGCTTCAATAACTGCCTTTAGTCACTTCTTCCCTGGGAATGCTTGCCAGTGAAGTTTTCTGTCAGTGTCTATGTTTTATCAAACACTCCTGTATCAGTTATACTATGAACAGTACTTCTTATTATAAATAATAGCCCACCTTGTGACATTCTGCCCTTCTTCTAATCTTTAAAAGTGGGACATGCCAAACAAAGTCCATTGAAAATGATCTGACTTGAACGTTGAAACCCCTCGCTAGCTTGCCAGCTCACCTCTCTGAGAGAAAACCGTTTCTGAAACACCACCCATCCATATCCCACACCTGTTACAAAGCTTCATTCTAGGAAGGGGAGAGTCACGATTGAAAATGACATGGCATCTTTCTCTTCAGTGGTCCATGGCCCGACTTTCCTCTTCCTTCAAGGTTAATCTCAACTTTAAAGTCTAAATGGATCATAATTTCACTACAACCTAGCTGTAACTCAACCAAAAAAAAAATCAGAATTTTTAAAAATCCCAACATCTATGGTTAGCTTTTATTTTCCCCCCTCAAATATGTTGAGATTGGAAAGAGCTCAGTCAGTGATTAAGAACAATTCTTGCTGCTGTTTCATGGGACCTGGGTTGGATTCCCAGCACCCACGGCCACTCACAATCATCTGTAACTGCAATTCCACGGGATCTGACACCCTTTTCTGGTCCCTGAGAGCACCCAGAATGCATGTGATGCCCATACATAAAATATAGATAAAATACCCATGAAATACATAGAAATCAAATAAGAATATTTAAGTGCACTAGTAAAACTTTATATGATGATGTTGTCTCCTTTGACCAAATGTTCTCTTACAGAAACAGAATTTTTCTAACAGCAAGAGCCCCCAAATGTTAACAAAAAGAAAAAAATATCATGCCTTATTTACTCCTTTTCCAAGAGATCCATCATAAGAGCTACAGTGTTCTTAGAGGATAGCTTTGTGAAAAATTGCAACTGACAAGCATCACCCAGCCTGAGCAAGGCTCCCTCCAGAATAGTTTACTTTCAATCTTTGATCTGTACACAAGGCTAGATCGGACTCTGCAGTTCCAGCCTTCTTGCTAACCTTTCTAATTCTGGCCTGTTCTATACCTGCTTACAATTTGCCCAGCACTCAGAAAAATTTATGCCATTTTGACTATCAGAATCACCCTAAGAACTTAACAACAAAGAGAAGACCAAACACACACTACCACTCAGGCCCAGGGCCCTCCCTACATGTGCTGACCTAGGTTAAGCCTGGGTAACAGGGTGTTTCGGGACTCTCCAGGTAGTTACTCTGTGCATCAGAGGTACGAACTGTGGAGATGAGTCACCTTCCGGGAAACACTTAAACATGGTCTTTTTCACAACACTGAAGTAGCTCCAAATTATCTCAAGTAATCAAATTAAAATACCTAATCCTATGCTGTAAGACTCTTTGCCAACTGACTAGAATAGTCTCCTTTCAAAACAGCTTAAATTTATCTCCTTCCTAAAGCTTCCCCAGATTAGTCTCACCTGGCAGCCTGGAGGCTCTGAGCATTCTAACAGCACTGCTTTACAAAGCCCGGGACCACTGTTGACTGTGAATAATGTTGTTTTAACCTTGCTTTCATAGATAGCTGTCAGGGCCTTTTCTTGTAATTTTAATCTCCCTCAAGTCTCACTGTCCAACAATCCAAAATAAACAAAATGTGTTCTTAGCAGAATCTCCTAAACTAGCTATCTAAAGAATGCAATAGCAGTTCATATTTTTTATTAAAAAACATTACAATTAAAGCTATCAATTTTAAGAACGGAAACACTTGTTTTTTTCTTTCTTTCAAAAGAATGTATATGTATGTATGTATGTATGTGTATATGTGTGTCATTTATGCATTTTAGGCATTGGAATTTGGTTTCTACACGTACCTCTCTACTGAAGCTACTCTTTACCTCCTCACCATTGGCAATTTCATTCATACACCTGTTTACTTATGCACACATTAATTGTTGGAAAGTGCTGGGAATAAAATATTAGTATCAGCTCCTACCTGAGGATGCAGAATACTATGCTATTAAGATACCACACAACCAGTCTATCTGACATCTTACCAGAAGGCACTGGGATTCTCTAGGCACCAGGAGCTCTTTGCTTAGACAGAGCTCCTTCATTCAGTTACGTCTCTGCAGTGTTTACGGGCTTGCTCCTACCCTAGCTTTTTGAGCCTCTCTCTTCACCTTCTCTGATACTGTAAACCCAGGAAATCCTGTTTCCGACTGTTGTGTCCCCGAGAGCTCCAGCTGCTATCCTCTTCCATTCCTTAAACACACATGTTCTACCGTGAGCAGGGAGGATTTCTGAGGGGAAACCGTAGACTGGAATGATCCGAAGACTGGGATAGTAGAGTCTGCCTCTCCCAGGCCCCCACCCATCTCCCCTCCCTTCAGGCTTGTTTTCCACTCCATACTGAGACTGTCCATCTGGATAAGCCAATCACAGTTCCAATTAACATGACTAAAATAAATTTGCTCCTTCTTGCCACCCTCCTTTATCTCCTTTCCTAGTGTCCCTGCCCTGCATTTCCTTCAAAGTCTCCTGCGCTCCCCTCTCAGGAACACATTTAAGCCACCCCAGTCCTCCTGAAGCCCACATGCACTCTCTAGGAAAGGAGTCTGTTCTCCATGTCCTCTGGCTCCTAACTCTTTCCTGCCTCGAGGGCTCCTGGCCCCAAATCACCTGTGCATTTCAACAAGGAGGTCAGTCATTTCATCCCTGTCTGTTTACTCCCTACGGGACCTCGTACCTAAAGCCAGTCACGATGGTCAAGGTTCCCATCCTCAAGTTCATCACTCCAGCCCTGCAGCACTGTTATTTATGGCCCCGTGCATTTTGAGGTATGTCTTCCCCTATCTCTCCTGGCCAAATTCCAGACTTTTATGCCCACCTCCCTCTTCTCTTCTTTGAAATCTCTTTGCATCACCACAAACAGAGGCAAAGGCCTCCTTTGAGTTTCTGCAAGAAACTTCTTTCTTCTTTCTTTTCCTCTTCTAGGCACCCCCCCTTCTAGTCTGCTTTATAAAAGCATCAAATTATGTTCCAATATTTACCTTCACTTTTCCACCTCTATTATCTAGGTCCCAACCCTACCTTGCCTAAAGATAAGAGTCCAGGATGATGTGCACAAGAAGGCCTGCAGCATTTGTCACTATGCTGTACATAGTAGGTAATCATTTATTGGAACAAAGTCGTTAGGTGGTGGACAACATACTAAGAACTTTAAGAGAAAAGAGCAGTTGCTACTTCTACTTGATGCTTATTCCTGAATATGCAAGGCGTGCTTGAAGAGCTCTTTGAGGCCAATCAGAGGGAGGTGGGGAGCTGCTGGGGCTCATGCTGCAACCACGTGGATATCTACCACTTTCGACTTCTCTTTCCAAGTTGGCTTTTAAGTCCCATTCCTCCCATTTACCTATGAACTGTATAAGGGGAACACAACTATCTGTCTTAGGGTTTCTATTCCTGCACAAACGTCATGACCAAGAAGCAAGTTGGGGAGGAAAGGGTTTATTCTGCTTACACTTCCACACAGCTGTTCATCACAAAGGAGGTGAGGACTGGAACTCAAGCAGGTCAGGATGCAGGAGCTGATGCGAAGGCCATGGAGGGGATGTTTCTTACTGGCTTGCTTCCCCTGGCTTGCTCAGCCTGCTCTCTTATCGAACCCAAGGATACCAGCCCAGAGATGGGACCACCCACAAGGGGCCCTCCCCCCCTTGAGCACTAATTGAGAAAATGCCCCACAGCTGGGTCTCATGGAGGCACTTGCCCAACTGAAGCTCCTTTCTCTGTGATAACTCCAGCTTATGTCAAGTTGTTTAAAAAAACAGCCAGTACACTATCCTACTCAGGGTATTAAACAGACTTTTAACTGACACGAAAATGGAAATTATAAAAAAGATACAAAAATGTGTAAACATCGATGGGCATGTGTGTCGTGTTCTCACTTCACAGGAGAAACCTAGAGCCATGGAGTCCTGTAGTGCAGAGGAGGTCCCAAAGAGAGTTAGACAAGGTAGACAAAGCAGCAAAGTACAAGGCCACACCATGGAGCTGACGTGCTCTTCCAGAGACTCTGGGGGTGGGGGACCAGGAGGGTGAAAGCAGGTCTTAAAGAAGCACAGTAGATATTTAAGGCATTTCTCAAATAACTGACTGATGGTCAGGATTAGGGGATATAAACAAAGATGGAAGTGCCTCTGTGTGTGTGTGTGTGTGTGTATACGTGTGTGTGTGTGTGTGTGTGTGTGTGTGTGTACAGTAGTAGTAGTAGTAGTAGTAGTAGTAGTAGTAGTAGTAGTAGTAGGAAATGGCTAAGACAAATTGTTTTGGCTGTTCAAAATCCTGAAAGTTAATGGCCCATTATAAAGAGATGCTGCTTCTGTGGCAGGATATAGGGTGCTTTGTTCCTCTTTAAAATATCAAGGCTGGTTACAAATGTGAAAGACCTGCTTTAGTAATAATACTGAATAACTCTGCCAGGGAGTTCTCACTCCCACAACAGGCACAGTCTTGTACTTCTCAGAGCATTCCTTCCGATCGGGGTGTCACAGGCCTAAATGACAAGCACTTAGGAAGCCGATGCCTCTAGTCTTTTCATGTAATATACCTCTAGATTTTTCATCCAGCCTCAGCTTCCCAGTGAGTCTTGTAAACTTGGGTTACAAAGTGAGACCTCACCTCAACAAAGACAAAAAACAAAGCAACAGGTGGAACACCCTGTTGTCCTGCTGACATCATTACACTCCCTGTTTTACAGTGAGGAGGTGAAGGAAGAGGAGTTAGGTTCACTTGCACGGGTTTGCCCAAGGCAGAGTGGAAGGTTCTGGAGAAACCCCTGCTGGATCGCACATTGCATCCACAGAATGCTTTGTAAATCTCAGGCCAACTCAACTGCAATGAATTATAGCACAAGTCACACAATGACAGGCTCTCTGTAACATGTTATTTAACTCAGATTCATCATCATGATCTGCACACTTATCCTGTGAATGTATTTTAGGGATGTGGAATCCGGGTAAAGTCACTTGGGTTTTAATGCTGCAATAGAGCTACAGGATACCAAAGTGCAAATTTTTCTAAACTACTTACTCTCTCAAAAATAAAAAGAAAATGAATAATTTAAATAATAGTAAAAATAATTTTGGGGTTTTTTTTAATTGAAGTGTTGGGGACTGAAACCAGGATCCTGAGTATATTGGGCTTTACCTCTCTCTGTGTGCTATGTACTCAAATGTGTGTTTGCAGGCACATGCCAAGGCAAGTGGTGGAGGCAGAGGACAGCTCTGTGGAGTTGGTTCTCTCCTTCCACCGTTATAGAACTCAGACCGGCTTCATAGTAAGCACTTTTGACTACTGGACCATTTTGCTGTTCCCTTAAACCAGAATTTTTCAAAGTTCCTGCTACTCAGTAGGAAGTGGCTAGTATTTAAGGGTCAACACATTGTACTAAAGATAGTCTTGTAGCACATTAACATGGCAACCACCCAGTAACAGCTGAAACTGGCCTTCAGGGCTTCTTTATCATTGACAGTTCCTTCTGCCCGTGTCTGTCCACTCCTGGCTCCTTTCTTCCGCTGGTGTCCATTCAAGGGCACTTACTAATAGACACAGCAAACTGTCTTAGAATCAGTTGCCCAGAGAACCTGGCAGGTGCAGAGAAAAGTGCCCCTTCTGATTCAACCTTTTCTCTGTCTTAGGGAGGAAACATAATTAACAGCCCAGCACAATTGTCCTAGGGAGATTTCTGGTTAACTAGATCTATGTAATTATTTGTTATATAATTTCTATGTTTTTGTTTATGCATTATTTGAACGGCTCCTATATGAATAGATGTTCACTTTACAGGTCTCTGAGGAATTCAATGAGGAACAACAATTGCTGAGTCAGAACAGGAAACCGTGTCAGCCCCTTTGCATAGCCTATCTTAGGCATTTTAGGTTAAGTCATTTATAAGCAGAATTTCTTTTTTCACATTTCTGGAAGCTGGAAAGTACAAGAGAAATCAGTCTACTCTTTGATTTGGTGTCTAGAAATGACTCTTCACTTCAGAGCTGACACCTTGTCACCTTGTCATCACATAGAAGAGAAGACCAAGGACTTCCTCCAGCCTTTTACAGGGTGACTAATCCCAATCACATGAGCTCCATTTTTGGTTCCTAGTCACTTTTTGTTATGGACACACCTTCAAGCCACTTGGGAGTAGGTTTCCACAGGAACTTTGCAGGAACACACACATTCAAATAGTAAAGAGCTTGCAGCACATAACAAACAGCTATGCTTTTATTTAGCAGATATTAAGTTCTTTATGTTGAGATAGTTGTAACCTGTCTCAGCCTTTGGAGGAATATTTCTTATCACTTGTTGCATAAGAGTTTACCTGGGATGCTAATGACTATATCCTTTTCCTTAAATCATTGGTGTGACCATTTGACCCTCGTCTGGTCAGTCAGAACACTGAATCACTGATCACCCTTCATACTAACTAACAGAGAAGTTAGTATGTTACCTAAATCAAGGACATTTTAGGTTTTTATGTCTGGTAGAGGAAAGAGAAAGAGAGGAGGGGAGGGTGGAGAGGAGTGGTCTTAGGTGTATGTTTGTGTTCTCTCTTCCTGAACACTTGGAGAAATTCACACACACAAATAAGTCTTCTTTGGGGATTTTTCTGGTTTCATAAAGTCATGGAATCCTTTTAAAATTAAACTAATTTGAGCTGAAAATTCGAGTCATTTTTCAGCAACCCAGCCTAACTTAAGAACCGTTGATTTGGTTACGTTATGCATTTATGAAATGTTGCAATATAGTCAATATATGATTGTATGATATAGTTAGGTAAATAACTCTAAGGCACTGACATTTTAAAGATTAATATTTGTTTGGTTCATTCCAATTTTTTAAATTAGGAAATAATGATTATAATTCATCTTACTCAAAGTCAATATACAACTCTAACATATTGAATAGTTACTCAAGGAGTATTAAAGTGTATAACTGCAACCGTACACTGTCTAATCAAATAGATACAATTACAGCTACCATCCTCAAA
Source organism: Apodemus sylvaticus (assembly GCF_947179515.1). NCBI lineage: Eukaryota > Metazoa > Chordata > Mammalia > Rodentia > Muridae > Apodemus > Apodemus sylvaticus. The sequence goes on along the minus strand of NC_067473.1, from coordinate 75,103,057 downwards.
CCATTGTAGCATTTATAGGCAGGTAACAGTGGAAGAAAAGAGTTCAGAATCAGCAAGTTCTGGGTTCCACTCTAGAAACACTACTTGTGACTTGAGAATGTTTCTCAATGGGAAAAAAAATCTTTCCTTTTCTCCATACCACCTTGAGTGATATTTTAAAGGTTACAGATCGATTCTGTAAGATACCTAGTACTGTTGCTTTCTACAAGAAGAAGTTAGCTGTTGACTGTGACTTTAATTTTTTTCAAACACTTATTTTAATGATGTTTCTTAATTGCTTTAAACTCCCTTGTAGCCCACCACCCACCAAAGGTAGTAGAAAATAAAGGATACAGGGTTGGGGGAGTTGACCTGTTTAGACAGGTTCTTCGGAGCAACGCCCATCTGCATTGTCTGAAAACTGGCAGTTCAGTTCACAGGTTAGCAGTGGTAGCGCCATCCACTCACAAACACTTCATGGATACGCCAGCATTGTAGCATTTATAGTCCAGTTCAGTAGAATCGGTGACATGACCTAGCAGAGACAACCAGGCCTCAGCCTCTGTACAAGTCAGCAAGAGGAACCAAGAGGAATGCCAGGAGAAGTTCTTGGCTGTGCCTTTCTCAGGGACGAGATCAGGGAAGATGAGAGACCACAGTGTTGCACAGCTAACTCTATAAGCAAGCCTATCTCAGTCTCCATCACTGTCCCTGGAGTTCTATTTACACTCTCCAAACATCACGTGTCCTCCACGGGTCTCACCTCAGCACATGTGTCTGTCTCAGCTGACATCACTCTGCCAATGAGCCTGAGTTTGAGGAAGCAGCAAGAAACTGCAACACACCACCAGAAGTTGTTTTTTGTTTTTTGGGTTTTTTTTTTTTTTTTTTTTTTGGTGTGTTTTTCCCTATAGAGTCCCAACGAATGCAACTCAACTACACAATGTAAGGTAGACCAATACATATGTGTCTTAGCAAAGAATCTTTCATCACATGTAGGGGGGCTTAAAAAGGAGAGGATGGGGGGTCAAGGGAGTGTGGCACGGCAGTGTGGGGAAGAGGGTGCCCAGGCAGGCCCCTGTCCAGGCACCTCTTCTCCCTGAGGGACTACACACACACAGGCATAGTATAGAATAGAGTTTATTCAGAGTAGGGGATGGGAGTTAGTGGTAGAGAAAGGCAGAGAGAGAGAGAGAGAGAGAGAGAGAGAGAGAGAGAGTAGAGAAGTGGAGCGGAGGCCGGCCATGACCACGTGGAGAGGGAACCCAAGGGGCAGAGAGGTGAGAGTATGTGGGAGAGCAGAGAGCAAAGAGAAAAAGGAGGGGCAAGTAGCCCTTCTTATAGTGGGCCAGATCTCTGGGGCGGGGCACACCTGGCTATTGCCAGGTAGGTGTGGGGTGGAGCTTAGACAGAACACCAACAACGTGTCCTTTCATGTAGTTGCCTTAGCAGAACATCCTCTCTCCTGTGTCTGCTTCAACTAAATGTTCCTTCCTGAGTCAGCCTTAGCCCTCCACCTGTGTCCACTTCAAGAAAACACTCCTTCACGTGTTTGCCCCAGCAAGACACTGTCCAACACACTGACCTTTTAAAGAACTCATAAGTTTACACTTCAGTTGACTATTGGTTTCACAACATCTGTAGAAAAGCAAATGCTCATTCATTAATTCTCCTTAATTTTATACTGAGAATGCTCTCAGTAAAGTTAGTTTTCCTCCCAAAGAAGACCAAGATCCATTTTATATGCTATTTTATGCTCTGATCTAGAAATGCTCACCAGTGCAATAAGACAAGAAAGACATTCATAAAACAAAAAAAGAAAGACATTTGTACGAGAAATGACATTAGCATTGAAGGGAGAGAAGGCATTTACTATTAATGATATTGTCTCTATGGATGGGTCAAGATGATCACTTAAAAAACTAGTAGAACTAAAAGGGAAGACTTGAAAGCTAGTTACATCTGACTAAAGTCCATACAATACACTTTGTTTTTCATGTATGTAATCCATACAAGTGTATGTTGTGAAAAAATATACCATTCACAATTAAAAGATTGTCCTCTATTGAACTGAAATATAAAGCTAACATGAGCATTTATGGAAGTACAGCCAGCTTATTTAAAAAAAAAAAACAACTAGAGGGTCTGGGGAGATGGTTCAGCTTTGTGAGGAACTTGTGTAGGCAGGAGGACCTGTGTCCAGACACCCAGCACCCAAGTAAAAATCCTTGCATTACAATATGTGCATATAATATGAGTGCTTGGGAAACAGAGACTGGAGTGTTTCTGGAGTATGCTGGCCAGCTAGTCAAGCCCAATCATTGAGCTCCAGGTTTAGTGACAGACCCCTTCTCAAAGAATATGATGAACAACAATTGAGGAAGACACCTCTGTTTCCAGGAGTATTCACACACACACACACACACACACACACACACACACACATGCACATACAAATATGTATACATAGACATACAAAATAGATAAGATGTAGACTGTATCTACATATGGAGATTTGAGATTGCTTGAGTAGAGACAATTTGATATACTTTATAAATGGCATGATGATAATTGGCAAAACATTTTCAAATTGCAATCCTAAATATAAATTTTAGACAGCATAAAATTTACACAGAAAATAAACCCATATTAGGAATTACAAATAGTACTGCATTGCACCAAGATGGAAGCTGAGTATTATTGTAGTTGAGGTAACAAGACTCAAAAGGACAAATACTACAGATTCTTTCTCATATGCTGAGCCTAGCATTTGATTTTTAAATGTGTGTATTTATGGGTGTGAGTGTGGGCATAGGCCATGAAGCTAGAAAGGGGATCATAAGAGGGAGGAAGCAGGCTTGAAGGACATGGGGGACAGAGAATAGCATACACGTGGCATGAAAGTGGAAAGAGGATTACGGCAAGGGTCCAAGAAGAAGTACAAGAAGGTCAGGAGAACCAAAATTGTGTGTGAAGTATTTATGAGAAACTATAAGAAAATCTGTTTCTTTGTATGCTAACAAGGCAAACATTTTTTTTTTAAGTCTGTCATGGTTTGAATATGCTTGGCCCAGAGAGTGGCACTATTTTGGAGGTGTGACCTTGTTGGAGTAGGTGTGTCACTGTGGGTGTGAGCTATAAGACCCTCATCATAGCTGCCTGAAAGTCAGTATTCTGTTAGCAGCCTTCAGATGGAAAATGTAGAACTCTCAGTGCCTCCTGCATCATAGCTGCCCAGATGCTGCCAAGCTCCTGCCTTGATGATAGTGGACTAAACCTCTGAACCTGTAAGCTAGCCCCAATTAAATGTTGTTCTTATAAGGCTTGCCTTGGTCATGGTGTCTGTTGACAGCAGTAAAACCCTACCTAAGGCAAGATCTAAAACTTGTGACTCTGTGAAGCCTTTGGTAAAAAGAAAGATATCATAGGCAATTAGAAAATCAAACCATAAATTCAGAAATAAAATGGAAATCTATGACAGTGTTGAGTCACATATCATGAATATATTGAAATCAGAATAACTAACTAAATGTAGTTAAATTTTAAAGGGGCAGATGTAAGCTTGGTGGAGTCAATCATTGTTTGTCAGGAATCACTGTTCGCCCTTGATGGCTTGTGGCGATTAGTGTCAACAAAACAGGAATGGATGCTTAAATTTAAATTTGAAATCTAAAACATCAGAAATTCTTTTATTTTAAAAAGCAGTTTATTTGAGTGAAGTGATTTACAAACTATGGGAATTGTCCTTGTTTTAATTAAGCTCCTTTGCAGGGCACCTAGCAGGGCACTGCTAGCCCCCAGATGGGTGTTTAATGGTGATGATGTACCCTACAGAACTGCTCACACAGCATGTGAAATAGTTTATGATCATGGGCTCCTTTATGACAGCAAACATGACTGATTAGATCAATATCATTTGCATAGCATTATGGGTCTGATGCTTCCTATTCTCTTTTTACATCTTAATCACATCTTAGTATGCTAAGAGAATATTAGCAAAATTATGAAAACTTTCTCACGTTCCCTCTTCCGTGGGATTCTACACATGGACAAAGTCGTAAGGTCTTGCCAGATGTTATGTAGCTAATTTGATGATACGTTGCTTATAAAATACATGACTCTTTAATTCCAACTGGTGTGTGGGCTACTTGTTGATAAAAAGTCTTTATTTCTATTCTTTTCCTGGGATAGTCAGCTATACCAGGTGGGAGCTTACTGAATTCACCAGATCAACTAATATTTCTTTTAAGCAACTAATAGATGTGCCAGTTAGTGTGCTGGGAGCTGGAGTAACTAAGATGTTTGACCTCAAGGAGTTTATAGTCTGTATGTGGAGTCAATGAAGCTACTGTGTTAGCTTTAAACAGGCACTGCTCAAAGATAAGTCAGCAGCTGTCAGAGCAGATCATCATGGGAGTAACAGGTTCACCCCTTGTTATCCCCGCCCCAGGCAAGTATTTTCAACCCCTAATAAACCACTCAAATCTTATTTTTAGAATTGACTGTGCTCCAAGTACCGAAGTAGACACTTTGTAGATCTTGGGAAATACATAATTATCTCATTTATGAGAGAGGAAGCTGCCAGGGCGTTTAATGATAACTAAGTGTTGCATAACATTTAAGATGTGGACTTAAGGTCAGACAGCCTGGTGAATCTTGGCTATACTGTAGTTTAGTGGGTGAACAATTTCCTTTGTACCCTCAAGCATTAGGGTTTTCTACCTATAAAAACTGATGTAAAAGCAGGCAGGTAGCTGCACGCATTTGCAACAGAAAAGGAGGCAAGTTCAATTATGTAAATCACTCAGAGGAAACTGCTTAGTGTCACAATGCTTAAGGCAGGAGGATGTAGGAGTGAGGGAAAAGGTGGTGCTTGTTAGATAAGATTGGGGAATGGGAAGAAGGTCTGAGATACATACAGGAAGTCAGGAAGACTTGTTACAGTGTGGTGCAGAGTGCAGGAAGCAACAGTGATAAAGGCAGACTTGTCAAATGACTTTGTCCTGTGACCAATGGAAAGATGTACATTTTGTTTTATTTTAAAGTTAGATTTCTGATGTAGAAAGGCTACTCTGGAAGTCTTGTAGATGTTTGTCTAGAGACAAGGCAACTTGTTAGACATTTTAAAACAACAACCTGTTAGAGATATTTGTCAAAGCAAAACAAAAATAAACAACCCAACAACAACAACAACAACAACAGCAAAACCAAACTTGTTCAGACAGGTTTGTCAAAGCAAAAGAGTAGGGAAACAACAGAGATGTTTGTGGAGACAGGATGTGGAAGACTTCTGTTGCCTGAGTATGCGACAGGAAGGACTCCTGCTTTAAAGAGTATTTGGGTTTGGAAATACCAGTTATTGTTTCCAAGGCTGGTTAGCTAAGCCACAAATGGAATCCATGCACAGTCTGATACTAAAGCAAATGTGCATTTCTCTCCACAGCATGCAGCATTTCCAGGACACAACCCAGGGGTGCTGGGATTGAGGCAGTGGCGACGATGATCAAAAGCCCAAAATAACTCCGTCTCCTATGTTTGATGTCTGAGTGCAGAGAATGGAGAAGAGGTCCGGATGGCTCTGACAGAGAAAAGCACGGATGATTAGACAGGGACTTATGTGGAGTAGAACAAGGGGGTTCAACATGTCCTGGGGTAGGAAAGTGGTCTTCGGGTACCCAGGGCAGTGTGCTTTTGGAGCAGTTCACACTAAGACAAAGATGAGGGCCTTAGATGTCGGCCAGACCCACAGCTGGCCACGGGCTTCAGGAGCAGGAGACTCATGGAGACCTAGATGACGCTTAGAGCCTAAACAATGATGTCCCTGTTTTAGTGAGCTTTGAGTGCTTGCTGTTAAGAAGAAGAAACAGGTATACCAGAGAATATCTGTGCAGGTTGTTAGGCATTCAAAACCAAATCAGGGGCTGGGAGTAGTGGCACACACGCCTTTAAGCCTAGCACTCAGGAGGCAGAGACAGCGAAGCCACTGAATTCCAGGCCAGCCTGGTCTTCAGAGCAAGTTCAAGGACAGTCAGGGTTACACAGAGAAACCATAAAAACAAGCCAAAATGAAACAAAAAGCAAACAACAACAACAAAACCAACCACAGCAAACACTTGCATCAAATTAGAGAAAGCCATTAAGTCAGAAAAAGATGAACTTAAGTTGACTGTCACGTTAAAGATCTCTGAAACCTTTTTTTTAAATATTTTTCTTATTCGATACATTTTTTATTTACATTTCAAATGATTTCCCCTTTTCTGGCGCCCCCACTCCCCAAAAGTCCCATAAGCCCTCTTTCTTCCCCCTGTTCTCCCATCCACCCCTTCCCACTTCCTTGTTCTGGTTTTGCCCTATACTGCTACACTGAGTCTTTCCAGAACCAGGCCACTCCTCCATTCTTCTTGTACATCATTTGATGTATGGATTATGCTTTGGGTATTCCAATTTTCTAGGCTAATGTCCACTTATTAGTGAGTGAATACCATGATTAATCTTTTGAGACTGGGTTACCTCAATTAGTATGATGTTCTCCAGCTCTATCCACTTGACTAAGAATTTCATGAATTCATTGTTTCTAATGGCTGAATAGTACTCCATTGTGTATATATACCACATTTTTTGCATCCATTCTTCCACTGAGGGATACCTGGGTTCTTTCCAGGTTCTGGCTATTATAAATAGGGCTGCCCTGAACATAGTGGAGCATGTGTCCTTATTGCATGCTGGGGAATCCTCTAGGTATATGCCCAGGAGTGGTATAGCAGGATCCGCTGGAAGTGACATGCCCAGTTTTCTGAGGAACCGCCAGACTGGATTCCAGAGTGGTTGTACCAATTTGCAACCCCACCAGCAGTGGAGGAATGTTCCTCTTTTTTCACATCCTGGCCAACACCTGCTGTCTCCTGAGTTTTTAATCTTAGCCATTCTGACTGGTGTAAGGTGAAATCTCAGGGTTGTTTTGATTTGCATTTCCCTAATGACTAATGAAGTTGAGCATTTTTTTAAGATGCTTCTCAGCCATCTGAAGTTCTTCGGGTGAAAATTCTTTGTTTAGCTCTGTACCCCATTTTTAATAGGGTTATTTGGTTTTCTGGGGTCTAACTTCTTGAGTTCTTTGTATATATTGGATATTAGCCCTCTATCTGATGTAGGGTTGGTGAAGATCTTTTCCCAATTTGTTGGTTGTCGATTTGTCCTTTTGATGGTGTCCTTTGCCTTACAGAAACTTTGTAATTTTATGAGGTCTCATTTGTCTATTCTTGATCTTAGAGCATACACTATTGGTATTCTGTTCAGGAACTTTCCCCCTGTACCGATGTCCTCAAGGGTCTTCCCCAGTTTCTTTTCTATTAGCTTCAGAGTGTCTGGCTTTATGTGGAGGTCCCTGATCCATTTGGAGTTGAGCTTAGTACAAGGAGATAAGGATGGATTAATTCGCATTCTTCTGCATGCTGACCTCCAGTTGAACCAGCACCATTTGTTGAAAAGGCTATCTTTTTTTCCACTGGATGTTTTCAGCTCCTTTGTCGAGGATCAAGTGGCCATAGGTGTGTGGGTTCATTTCTGGATCTTCAATCCTGTTCCATTTATCTGCCTGCCTGTCACAGTACCAATACCATGCAGTTTTTAACACTATTGCTCTGTAGTATTGCTTGAGGTAAGGGATACTGATTCCCCCAGAATTTCTTTTGTTGTTGAGAATAGTTTTAGCTATCCTGGGTTTTTTCTTATTCCAGATGAATTTGAGAATCACTCTTTCTAACTCTATGAAGAACTGAGTTGGGATTTCGATGGGTATTGCATTGAATCTGTATATTGCTTTTGGCAAAATGGCCATTTTAACTATATTAATCCTGCCAATCCATGAGCATGGGAGGTTTTTCCATTTTCTGAGGTCTTCTTCCATTTCCTTCTTCAGAGTTTTGAAGTTCTTGTCATACAGATCTTTCACTTGTTTGGTCAGTCACACCAAGGTACTATATACTGTTTGTGGCTATTGTGAAGGGTGTCATTTCCCTAATTTCTTTCTCAGCCTGCTTATCCTTTGAGTATAGGAAGGCTACTGACTTGCTTGAGTTGATTTTATAACCTGCCACTTTGCTGAAGTTGTTTATCAGCTGTAGTAGTTCTTTAGTGGAGTTTTTTTGGGGTCACTTAGATAGACTAGCATATCATCTGCAAATAGTGATAGTTTGACTTCTTCGTTTCCAATTTGTATCCCTTTGACCTCCTTATGTTGTCTAATTGCCCGAGCTAGTACCTCAAGTACAATATTGAAAAGATAAGGAGAGAGGGGGCAGCCTTGTCTAGTCCCTGATTTTAGTGGGATTGCTTCAAGTTTCTCTCCATTTAGTTTGATGTTGGCTACCGGTTTGCTGTATATTGCTTTTACTATGTTTAGTTATGGGCCTTGAATTCCTGTTCTTTCCAAGACTTTAAGCTTGAAAGGATGCTGAATTTTGTCAAATGCTTTTTCAGCATCCAATGAAATGACCATGTGGTTTTTTTCTTTGAGTTTGTTTATGTAGTGGATTGCATTGAACCATTGAACCCTTATATTGAACCCTTATATTGAACCATCCCTACATCCCTGGGATGAAGCCTACTTGATCATGGTGGATGATCGTTTTTTATGTGTTCTTGGATTCGGTTAGCAAGAATTTTATTGAATATTTTTGCATCGATGTTCATAAAGGAAATTGGTCTGAAGTTCTCTTTCTTTGTTGTATCTTTGTGTGGTTTTGGCATCAGTGTAATTGTGGCTTCGTAGAAGGAGTTGGGTAGTGTTCCTTCCATTTCTATTTTGTGGAATAGTTTGAAGAGTATTGGTGTTAGGTCTTCTTTGAAGGTCTGATAGAATTCTGCACTGAAACCATCTGGTCCTGTGCTTTTTTTGGTTGGAAGACTTTCTATGACCCCCTCTATTTCTTTAGGGGTTATGGGACTGTTTAGATGATCTATTTGGTCCTGATTTAAGTTTGGTATTTGGTATCTGTCTAGGAAATTGTCCATTTCCTCCAGATTCTCCAATTGTGTTGAGTATAGGCTTTTGTAGTAGGATCTGATGATTTTTTTGAATTTTCTCAGTTTCTGTTGTTATATCCCCCTTTTCATTTCTAATGTTGTTAATTTGAATACTTTCTCTGTGCCCTTTGGTCAGTCTGGCTAAGGGTTTATCTTGTTGATTTTCTCAAAGAACCAGTTCCTGGATTTGTTGATTCTTTGTATGGTTCTCTTTGTTTCCACTTGATTGATTTCAGCCCTGAGTTTGATGATTTCCTGTCTTCTATTCCTCCTGGGTGAATTGGCTTCTTTTTGTTCCAGGACTTTCAGGTGTGCCATTAAGCTGCTAGTGTATGCTCTCTCCCGTTTCTTTTTGGAGGCACTCAGGGCTATGAGTTTTCCTCTTAGCACTGCTTTCATTGTGTCCCAAAAATTTGGGTATATTGTGCCTTCATTTTCATTAAATTCTAAAAAGTCTCTGGTTTCTTTCTTTATTTCTTCTTTGGCTAAGATGTCATTGAGTAGAGTATTGTTTAGTTTCCATGTGTATGTGGGCTTTCTGTTGTTTTTGTTGCTATTGAAGACCACTCTTATTCCATAGTGGTCTGATAGGCATGGGATTATTTCGATCTTCTTATATTTGTTGAAGTCTGTCTTGTGACCAATTATATGGTCGATTTTGGAGAAGGTACCTTGAGGTGCTGAGAAAAAGCACCTTTTGCTTTTGCTTTAGGGTGAAATGTTCTAGAAATATCAGTCAAATCCAATGTAGTGGTGGCGGCAGCGGCGTTGGCGGCAGCTCATCCAGCAGAAGGGCCACCACCAGTGGAACCAAGGCGACAGGGTCCTGGCAGGCCCTGCGCCTGCTACCACTGACCATCGCTGGCAAGCTGAGCGGCAGAGTTACAGTGCTTTTCACCACACTGAAGCCACATCAGAACTCTGCCTCCCACCAGTCAGTTACAAGAAACTCTCCACCATCTTGACTCTTGGAACCGACAGCCCAAGGCATGCAGAATTAGCCCGAGGCCAACATCGAGGGGGTCTAAGCCTGACAGGTGTTGGACAGCACCCAGGCCCTGGGCTGTCCAGTGGGCCATCTGTGTGCTAACCTCTGGCCAGGAGGTTGTCAGCAGACTGTCCCGGGACTTGCAGAGGGTGCACAAAGCACTATCTTGGCTACCTGACAGAACCAGTTAGCAGGCATAGCCTGAGGCAAACATTGCTCAGGCCTAAACCTGTCAGGCTTTTGCCTGGACTCAGAGCCTGAGCAGCTAGGCTAGCCTTGTGTGCACCAACCCAGTTGGGAGATCAACTGCCCGGCAGAGTGATCAGCACTCAGAAAAGGTCCCTGCAGCATACACCAGCAGCACTCCCTAAAGGAGGCATCACCTGGTTCACAAAGACAATCTGTGGCAAGGCACACCAGAGCTCCAAGGGCACCAAAGAGGAGGGCAGCACATCAGCAATCTGTGACAGGGGAACCCAGCCATCCAGTGTTGCAAAAATGGCCTTACAGCCTCACAGGAGGCTCAAACATCAGCCAGAGGCAGGACCAACTAACACCAGAGATAACAAGATGGCAAAAGGCAAATGTAGGAACGCTACCAACAGAAATCTAGGCAATATGGCAGTGTCTGAACCAAACTCTCCAACAACAGCAAGTCCTGGATACCCCAATACAGCAGAAAAACAAGATTTGGATTTAAAATAACTGGTCATGATGCTGCTAGAGGAACACAAAAAGGACATAAATGAACCTCTTAAAGAAATACAGGGGAACATGAATAAGCTAGATATCCATATAATGGAAACACAAAAATCACTTAAAGAAATTCAGGAGAATAAAGCTCAAGAGATAGAAGCCAATAAAGAAGAAACGCAAAAAAAAAAAAACCCAAAACAAACAAACAAACAAAAAACCTTAAAGAAATGCAGGAGAACTTGATTCAACAGGCAGAAATCATGAAAGAGGAAACACAAAAATCTCTTAAAGAATTAAAGGAAAACACAAACAAACAAATGAAGGAACAGAGCAAAACCATCCTGGATCTAAAAACAAAAGTAGAAACAACTAAGAAATCACAAAGGGAGACAACTTTGGAGATAGAAAACCTTGGGAAGAAATCAGGGGCCATAGATACAAATATCAACAACAGAATAAAAGAGATGGAAGAAAGAATCTCAGATGCCGAAGATACCATAGAAACCATTGACTCAACAGTCAAAGAAAATGCAAAATGCAAAAAGCTTGTAACCCAGAACATGCAGGAAATCCAGGACACAATGAGAATACCAAACCTAAGGATTATAGGTATAGATAAGAGTGAAGATTTACAACTGAAAGGGCCAGCAAATACCTTCAACAAAATTATGGAAGAAAACTTCCCTAACATAAAGAAAGAGATGCCCATGAATATACAAGAAGCACACAGAACTCCAAACAGACTGGACCTGAGCAGAAATACTTCCCCTCACATAATAATCAAAACCCCAAATGTACTAAACAAAGAAAGAATATTAAAGGCAGTAAGAATCTTCACCAACCCTACATCAGATATTAATATCCAATATATACAAAGAACTCAAGAAGTTAGACCCCAGAAAGCCAAATACCCTTATTAAAAATGGGGTACAGAGCTAAACAAAGAATTTTCACTGAAGAACTTCAGATGGCTGAGATGCATCTTAAAAAAATGCTCAATTTCATTAGTCATTAGGGAAATGCAAATCAAAGCAACCCTAAGATTTCACCTTACACCACTCAGAATGGCTAAGATTAAACACTCAGGAGACAGCAGGTGTTGGCGAGGATGTGAAGAAAGAGGAGCATTCCTCCACTGCTGGTGGGGTGGCTAATTGGTACAACCACTCTGGAAATCAGTCTGGCAGTTCCTCAGAAAACTGGGCATGCAACTTCTGGAGGATCCTGCTATACCACTCTTGGGCATATACCCAGAGGATTCCCCAGCAGGTAATAAGGATACATGCTCCACTATGTTCATAGCAGCCCTATTTATAATAGCCAGAACCTGGAAAGAACCCAGGTATCCCTCAGTGGAAGAATGGATGCAAAAAATGTGGTATATCTACACAATGGAGTACTATTCAGCCATTAGAAACAATGAATTCATGAAATTCTTAGACAAATGGATGGAGCTGGAGAACATCATACTAATTGAGGTAACCCAGTCTCCAAAGATTAATCATGGTGTTCACTCACTAATAAGTGGATATTAGCCTAGAAAATTGGAACACCCAAAACATAGTCCATACATCAAATGATATACAAGAAGAATGGAGGAGTAGCCTGGTTCTGGAAAGACTCAGTGTAGCAGTATAGGGCAAAACCAGAACAAGGAAGTGGGAAGGGGTGGATGGGAGAACAGGGGGAAGAAAGAGGGCTTATGGGACTTTTGGGGAGTGGGGGGCCAGAAAAGGGGAAATCACTTGAAATGTAAATAAAAAATATATCGAATTAAAAAACACCCCCAAGACAAAAAAAAAAAAAAAAAAAAAAAAAAAAAAAAAAAAAAAAAAAAGAAAAGAAAAGAAAAAGGTCAAGTAACATATAAAGGAAGACCTATTAGAATCACACCAGACTTCTCACCAGAGACCATGAAAGCTAGAACATCCTGGGCAGATGTCATGCAGACTCTAAGCAAACACAAATGTCAGCCATGATTACTGTACCCAGCAAAACTCTCAATCACCATAGATGGAGAAACCAAGATACTCCATAACAAAACCAAATTTACACAATATCTTTCCACAAACCCAGCCCTACAAAGAATATTAGGAGGAAAACTCCAATACAAGGAGGGAAACTACACCCTGAAAAAAGCAAGGTAGTAAGTAACCTTCTTTCATCAAACCCAAAAGAAGATAACCACCCAAATATAAAAATAACATCAAAAATGACAAGAAGTAATAATCTCTATTCCTTAATATCTCTTAACATCAATGGACTCAATTCCCCAATAAAAAGGCATAGACTAACAGACTGGTTACATAAACAGGACCCTACATTTTGCTGCATACAGGAAACACACCTCAGTGGCAAGGACAAAAACTACCTTAGAGTAAAAGGCTGGAAGACAATTTTACAAATCAATGGTCTCAGGAAATGAGCTGGAGTAGCCATTCTAATATCAGATAGAATTGACTTTCAACCTAAAGTCATCAAAAGAGACACGGAAGGACACTTCTTGCTGGTCAAAGGAAAAATCCACCAAGAAGAACTCAATTCTGAACATCTACGCACCAAATGCAAGGGCACCCTCGTTTGTAAAAGAAACTTTACTAAAGCTCAAAGCACACATTGCACCTAACACAATAATTGTGGGGGACTTCAACACTCCACTATCCTCGATCTCTGGCACCTTTATCTACTGTCAAAATGAACTGGAGTAGCCTTGAGCCTCACCTTGAAACTCGTTAGAAGGAAAAATTCTTGGACTCTACCAGTGACAACTGGCTAGTAACCTGTCCCTGTCTGGGAAGAAAATCTGGTAGCATCTACAAATCAAATTGCTGTCTACCTGCAGTCCCTGCTTCTGTCTATCTCTGCCCTGCTCCACCCCTGCATACCACCTCAACCGCCTCAATTCTTTCTGAAAACCGAAGGGACACACTGCTTCTCTCAAACCTAGAGACACTCAAGACAGTGTCTGACAATTTTTTTGTGATGTGTGCCTTCAGAGTTAGAATCAAACGTCAGGAATAAATGGTAGAGGACTTTCAAAGCTCCAAACCAGAACAGGAATTATAGAATGAAATTATTGATAAGTGTGGCTGGAGAAAATACAATCCTCAAGAAATAAAGTAACAAGTTATGGGCTATGAAAAATCACTGACTCAGACACAGGAGATTAAAAAGTCACTCTGCAGTTTATCTTTTAACCTGTTCAAATAGGGGAAGGAAAGATAAGCACAGCAAAGGAAAAATGGCCAAGGCACAGACATGAGAAGACAACACAAGAAATGAACTCCAGACACCAGTGATCATCTCCCCCCACAGGAGACCACAAAGGCATATTAAAACAAGAAATCAATTTGCACCTACAAATTGTTTTAAAATATCTAATAATAAGTGCCTAGGTCTGTTGGGTTATGGAAAAATAAACATTATCATGTGCATTTGAAAATATTAGCTGGTATAAATACTTCTGGGATGCAATTCAACAATACTTCAAAAGTCTTAGAATATGCATGTCCTGTGACCCAAAAAGAGGAATATATTGACTTCAAAATATTTCACCTGAAGGCAGTAACTAGAGATACTCATAAATGTCTGACTGTAAAAGTATTCATCATAGAACCCTTATAAGAATGAAAAATTAAAACAACCTAAATCTCCAGGTTTATTAGATAATATATGTCACATCTCTCCAATAAATTATTATTCAGGTTTTAACATTTATGATGTAGATAAAATATAATAAAAATGCTTATAATGTCCTATTACTATAAAAGTAACCTAATTAAAACTAGGTACAAAGATATCAAAATCTTACAAAAATGTACATGTATAGTGTGTGTGTGTTTATGTATGTATGTAAAATCTGGAATGTCTGTGCATGCAAAGATTTTTGCTATCTAGTTCATGGGTCATCCCCAAAGTTTTGACACATGTGGCAAAATAATAATTGTATATGTGATTGACAAGTTTAGTGAAATTAAGTTTTTCTTTGTTTCTCTATTTTAAAAAAAGTTCTATATAAGTTTCAATTCTTCCTTTTTAGTCAGAGTAAGAAATTAATTCTAGTTTTGAAAATAATGTTAATGAATGAAATTGACTACTATAACTAGAACCTAAGGGTGCATGGCCAGTATGGGGCTTAGGAACTTGAACTACCAACTCAATCAAAGGCGAAAAGGAAGCATTTCAGGAAGTTCAGCAAGGACACATAGTATTCCAGAAACTTAGGTCTCACCCTCACAGCTAGTTTGTGTCATTCTATGTGACAGCACAATGACTTTAAAGCTTTCTACCTAAAAGTGAGCTCTCAAGGTGTCATTTCAAGTATGCCATTTTTTTCAGGTTTATCCTTTAATGTCTGTTGGAATTTTGCATTTGTGCTTCATCATAAGATTATTTAATTTCATGTGGAATCCCTTGAGTTGTTTACTATTAAGTTACATTGATTCTTTGGAAAGTGTTCCATTGTGTGCTTGCTGTCACTTACTGAGGACCTTTTGGAGCATGCTTAGTCACAGATGAGACCAAGCAGGAATAGTGCAGCCTGGGAAACGTGAGTCCAACTGAGAATTTCCAGTGAGTTCAGGAAGGGGAATGGGCTGACTAATCGTCATCAATTGGCAGGTAGAGCGTTGTAAGAGGACAGAGCTCAAGGGCAAGGATCAGATTAGATAGGATGCGTCGAGCATTGCTGGGTGTGCAGGATGCTCTCAGTAAATGTTAGCTGCTATTATTGTCAGCACACCTAGTGTTCACACTCAGATGTCACCACCACTTACATTATCAGGTAATTACTGTTCCTCTGATTCAATGTAAATTAAGCCATATTCACATGTGACTTGACTTGTGCTCATTCACTTTTATGAGAAAATTTTATTGAGGACTGGCCATCTCTTTGTGAGCTGCATAATCAAGTTTCATTACTTACAAAATGGTAGTGATTTATATTAAAATAATGTGGCTGCCTGAAAAATACCTGCACTGTGATTACTTTAAAAATATACTTACTTTCAAATTATTATTAATAACTATTATTATATGTGTATGCATATGGGTGTTTTGTTCTGCGTGTATGTTTATATACCACATGTATCTCTGGTCCCTGGTGAGGAAAGAGAAGGATGTCAGATCTCGTCTTAAAGATGTTTCTCAGCTGCCAAGTGTGTGCTAGGCATTGAACCTGAAATTCTGAACAAGCACCCAGTGCTCTTAACCTGGAAAGTATGTCCCCAGTGCTCTGTCCTTTTTAAATGTGTGTGTGTGTGTGTGTGTGTGTGTGTGCATACATGCATGCCACATGTGCGCGTGGGTGCCTGCAGAGGCCAGAAGAAGGCATCCGATCTCCTGGAGCTGGAGTTACAGGTGATTTATGAGCCACCTGTCACAGATGCTGAGGACCAAACTTGTGTCCTCTGGAAGGGAAACAAGTGTTCTTAACCACTGAACCACCTCTCCAGCTCCATGGTTCTTTCTGAAAAATAACACCTGTTCATTTCCATAGTCACCATTGACAAGGCCATAATTTCCTTATGGGTCCCATTGTCTCTAAACGAGAAGATTTTAGAATGTTTGGTTATATCATATAGTAAAAAATGAACTTACAGTTGGGTTCAGAGCACACACTAGAACTCCAAAGAGCGATACTTACTCTTTGCATATTTCTTATCTAACATCAGAAAAGGTAAACAAAGGTTACTGCCATGGAAGCCACGAGTGGCAGCTGCTTGGGCTCCCACGCGTTGTGCCCCCCCTTTCCTTTCTGTCTATTCCACTGACCCACCTGGCTTGCACGGGTCCAGGCCTTATACACACTCTTCTCCACATGTGCCATCATGTTTTAGATCATGACATCAGTGCCAGTCACCCTGAGTTATATCTTTGGCAGCTATTCATCTTTCCTGGAGTTATTTTTATTTTTGTCTTTTTATTGAGTATATTCTTCATTTACAGTGCCGATGGTAAAACCTTTCCCAAATTCCCCCCTCCCAAAAACCTCCCTTCCCAAAGATTCCCAACCCCTCCTCCCACTCCCTGCCTCTACATATATGCCCCTCTACCCGACACACTCCCACCTCCCCCCTACACGCCCCCCCCATCAGTTTCCCTTTGTTGGGGCATCTATTGAGCGTTTACCTGACCAAGGACCACTCCTCCCACTGATGCCCAACAAGGCATTCCTCTGCCACATATTTGGCTGGAACCATGTGTACCCCTTGGTTGATGGTTCAGTCCCTGGGAGTCTTGGGGTGTCTGGGTGGCCAAAGCCATTGTTCTTCCCATGGAGCTGTAAACCCCTTTAGCTCCTCCACACCACCCTCCAGATCCTCCATTGGGGACCACATGCCCAATCCAATGGTTGGTTGCTAGTTTTTGCCTCTGTATTTGTAGGGCTCTGGCAAAAATGTAATATATGTTCCTCTAGCCTAAGCTCTCAGTGCCTGCTACGTTCTGACTTCAGAGAGACCCAGAAACTTAGAGTGAAGGAGATACTCTTTTGTTCTAAGAAATATCTCGTCCATCCAGCAGATATTTGTGTGTCAGGTACTGTTCTCTAGGCGGCCGATGCCAACTCACCCACACTTGCCCGTTCTAGCCCGCCTCCGAGTCTGAACAGGAGCGAGGGACTAAGTCCTCGCACTTAGTTCTTAGGATGTGTGTGAGCTAACAGGTGAAGGACTAATAAATGCCTTCTTGTCGGTCACAGGTGAACACCCTAATATCATTTTGTTTTCAGGCTTAATTTTTTTTTGTAAATGAGAAAAAATTTTGGGGATTCATAATGTTCTGGGTTAGTTAGGGTTAGGGTTGGGTTATAGTTGGGCCTTGGATTGGAATAGGGTAATACCTTTCTTCTGCTCCTTCATTGCCTTATGATAAGCATTGCTTCTTCATTTGTGACCTCATAATAAGAATTATGTAAAGACTGAATGGAACAAAAAATGTGAGTTTTTAAGAATGTTTTATGATGCAGCTGATAATACCTCCTTATGATGCAGCGCGCCCCTCAGTAGATGGTGAGCTGTTCTTTATGTCATTTACTCGATTTTTTTTCCTAGTCAGTCACACGTGACGATGTGACACAATGGCATTTAGCTCAGCACCTCACAGGTTGGCACAGCATAGGACAGTGTCATGCCAAGTGCTCCACGGACCTTATGATATAAATTTTAAGGAGACTCTAAGTGTTTCTTTCCATCTTATCATCGAGGAAGCCAAAATGCGGTGAAATTAAGGAACCTAGCCAAACTCACATTTAATTTGCAGAGCTAGATTTGAACCCTCTAGTTAGAAGAATGCTCAAAGCTCTGACCCTGTGGGGAGGTGGTGTAGGATACATTGAGAGTTAAAATTTCCCACATATAAACCCCAAACTTCCGTGTAACCTGTGACAGTATGCTTCTTCCAAGAACCAAAGACAAAAATTCTAGAAGTCTCATTATCTTTTACCTTCTACCAGTTTAGAGCCATCTGGGAGACACTGGGACATTAAATAGTTGGAAGAGGAAACAGTGCTTTAGAATAAAAACCTTTGTGAATTATTTGCTTGTCCTTTCTACCCCCACGTTGCATTGCTCTGCCATGGTCAATGAGAAACATACTAAATAACTGACTAAGCTTAGGGCCAAGCCGGTCGGTCGGGACTCCATCTGAGCCTTTAGTCACTGCTTGGCTCAAAAAGCTGCCTGCACGGATGTAACAGCTTCCCAGACAGTGTTGTGGATTCCAGCAAGGCTTTTAGGTTAGTACACGCCTAACCATGCTACATCTGTTTGCTTCGGATAGTAATGAGTGCTTTTCCAGCTGTGCAGTTTTCTACCTTCCTCTTTTGTCTCCCTGGGGCCTGAGCATTAACTTTCCCCACTTTTTTCTAAGCTGTTAAAACTGAATCCAGAAATATAATAATTGTAGCATTTCAGGGAATCTGGCCTTGTTCGCATTCAGACTGTATATTAAGTCCTGAAAACATATATGCACTTATGCATACATATGATTACACACACACACACACACACACACACACACACGCGCGCGCGCGCGTACACACACACACATACACACACATCTTTCTTGGAATTTAACACCTGGGAAAACAGCTAAGATTATTTCTATCTGATGTACTCATACATGTTTTTTCTTTTTATTGTGTTTATGTTTTTTCATCCATAAAAAATGCACTTGATTGCAAACCTGAACCTATATAGCAACCAAGATTCAGGGAAACCTTGCTTTCCAGACCAGTCTCTTCCCTCAGCTCCCTCCTGCTTTGAGATGTAGTAATTTGAAGGTTTTCTAAACAGTTTTAAAAATCCCAATATATACTCAGTGAAGCATTCACCTCATAAGCATGCTGCATGGTGATTTCTCATAGGCTAAACATTCCATGAGCCCACCACCAGGTGCACAAATGGAATCCCACCAGCACTCAAGAGATTGACCCTGTGCCCTTTTGGTATCTGCAACCCCAGAGGCAGCCGCTCTCCTGTGGACTGGCTTTGCCAGATGTTGGACCAGGAGTGGGATAGCACAGCGTGTCGTCCTTCTTAGTCAACAATATTTTGACAAGCTCCCCCCAGGCTTTGTGTAGTGGAATATTGTTTCTTCTCCATCTGTTAGCATATTGGATCATACTGCCTATACACTGGACTGTGATTACGAAATGTAACCATTTTGTTGGTGGTAGATATCAGTGTCAAGTCTAGAGTTTCAATCCAAACTAGCTCTTTTTCTTTAATATATTAAATTACCGTCTATTTTAAAAATATTTTTTAAGTTAACACACAAAGGGATGCCATTTTCAAACAAATGCGTCATTATACTTTGTTGTAATGCATTCCCCACCCCCACTAAGCTCTGTCATGCCATGCTGGTCCCGTTGTCATCCTTCCTTCTGCTTTTACGCCCCCTGTATTCTATTGCTCCTACTTTCCCCCACGTGCCCCTCCTTTAATCACTATTTCTCATAGTTACTTTTTTACTTTCATCACAGACACACATGTGCATGAGGATACACACATGTACACACACATGCAAGACACACATAGTGCACAAACATACATGTGCATGAGCACATGCACATGTGCACAAGGAATCACACACATGTGCATGAGTGCATGCACACATGTGCACACACACATATATTTCACATACATAGTAAACATGCAGTTTACTACATTTGTCTTAGTGAGTTTGGCTTTTTACACTTGACATCTCTTTTAAGAATATGATTATGTTTTGTGCAAAGAGAAATAATTGATGTCTTTCTTTCTCATTTGTATCTCCTTATTTTATGTCTCACTATGATTTGAGTACTTCATTGAGGAAGAATGTAAAAAGTGGGTGCCCTAGTCTTTATCTAGAACTTAGAGGAAGTGAATTCAGATTTCCGTGTTTTTATTGACTCATTATGTGATCTATATAATGCTTACAGACTTGCTATATGCAACCTTCATTTTGTTGAGGTGTGCTCCTTCTATTCCTAGGTCCTTCTGAGTTTGTACTAGAAAGGGAAGCTGAGCTTTTCAAAGCCTTCTCTGTCAGTTACACAGCTCACAGGAGTCTGTTGTTGAGTCTATTCATGTGCTTTTGTGTGTCTTTTAACACGTGTGTCTAGTGGCTATACTGTGAAGACTAGAATTGCTGTGTCTGCAGGCTTTCATAGACAGACATTTCATGTCCAGAAATGGTTGTTCCAGTTAATACCATCAGCAGTGGTACTTGTTCTGTTAGCTCCTCATATTTACCAACACGTGATAATTCTATCCTGTTACTCAGTTCCTATTATAAGTATCTCCATATATTTGCCTTCCTTTTCTCTTGTTTGTATCAGTTTTGGCCTAACATTTCCACTATTTATTCATGCAAAGTAAACACACACAGACACATATCCTCTTGTATCACATAAAAGACAACCTTTTCTATATTGTTCTCTGCCTTGCACATTAGCAATGTATCCTAAGACTTCTGTATAATTCTGCACAGCTCATTTCTCTTCATAGCTGCATAGTATCTGACCATGTGGATGTGCATGTGCCCTTTCCATCAGTTTCCTACCAATGGGCACTTAGATTATTTCCCAACACTTCCTATCATAAATATGCTGTAATCAATAGAATTATACACAGATCCTTCCATATCTTTGCTACTGTGTCTTTGTATTCTTAGAACTGGTATTGATAGGACCAAGATAAGTGTATTTTTTTGAGTTGTGCATTGATAAATTTCCCTTTTCTTTCATTGAGATTATTTTATATTCCTACAAGTGATCTGTGATGCATATGCATATATACTTCATGCAATAAAAAGATATTTTAAAATATTATATAGCCAGGTAATTAAGACATAACACTCTTTTTAAATAAAAAATTTTTAAAAGTTGAATGTTATTTTCTATAATATAGCTATAATATGCTACTTTAATATTCATTATACATATATAAAAGTTTAAAAATATAATATATATTCATATAGAATATGCCTTTAAAATTTTCTGGTCATGGGAGATTAAGGAAAAAGTAAAGTATTCATAGATTCATGTAATTGAGAAACCAAAGGTAAAGACTGTTTTGCTAACTTCAGGTACAATTGGATCCAGGCTTGGTCTCTCTCTCTCTCTCTCTCTCTCTCTCTCTCTCTCTCTCTCTCTCTCTCTCCCTCTCTCTTCCTCCTTCCTCTGCCCCTCCCTCTGTCTCTCCTTCCCTACCTCCTTCCTTCCCTCTCTCCCTCCCTTCCTTCTCAGGGGACCGTACTTGGTGTTCCACTTATGCTAGGCAAATGCTCTTCCACGGGCTATACCCCAACCCCAAAGTGGCTTCTATACTGTCAGGCTTGGGCTTGATGCCTGGTTTCATTGCTTTTGTAAGCTGCAGCAGCAGCAGGAGGCAGGAGGCTGCCCTTGGTTGTGGATATGTAGCTCTCCCCACAGACACAGGGTTCCTGCCCTGAATAAGGTACTTAGAGAGGGAGCTTTGGATCAGCCCTAAATACATATTTTCTTTCTAACTGAAAACTGTCTTGTTTGGTGCACTGGAATCAATTTAGCTCCTAACTGGTCTCCGTTTGCACATGGAGAGTATTTCCAGGTTTTTTTGCATACTAACAGAATTATTAATATTATTATTTACTGTCACACATCTTTTTTATTTTCTATATTCTTTGTTTACATTCCAAATGATTTCCCATTTCCTGGTTTCCCCCTCCCCATATGTCCATAAGCTCTCTTTCCTCCTCCTGTTCCCCAATCAACCCCCTCCCACTTCTCTGTCCTGGTAATCCCCTACATTGCTGCATCAAGCCTTTCCAGGACCAGGGCCTTCTCCTTCCTTCTTCTTAGGAATCATTTGATATGTGTCACACACCTTTTTATATTCTACATTTTAATGTATTTACTTTATGCTTATATATGCATGATTACGAGGTGAAAGAATATGGATGTTTTATAGATGGAGTAAAAATCTTCCATGTATTTTGACTGATAGATACATAGTCTTAGCAGCCATTGTCAATACTGCTAATCTATCATACCATAAGCAGTATTATGAATTTTAATTTGATAAAGGTTAACCACATTGTTTCATGATTATTTTACACAAAAGAGTATCTGTTCTGCTTATAGTAAATATTCAGCATATATCTTGGCACGTGATATTTTTCTATATTCTTTTTCTAAATATTTATACTTTCCCCTGTTTTTTTTTGTTTTTGTTTTTTGTTGTTGTTGTTGTTTGTTTTTTTTCAAGACAGGGTTTCTCTGTGTAGCCCTGGCTGTCCTGGAGCTCACTTTGTAGACCAGGCTGGCCTCGAACTCAGAATTCTGCCTGTCTCTGCCGCGCAAGTGCGGGGATTAAAGGTGTGCGCCACCACTGCCTGGCTCCCCTGTTTTAAAAAGAAAAATTATACAATAAAAGAATAATGCTGAGGGCAAAGGTGTCATCTTAGTGTTTTCCCACTTATGCTCAGGATTTACCCAGTAACCTGAGCAGTAAGTAGGGGTTGAGAGGTTAATCAGTTCTTCTATTTCCCAGGTCAGCTGGCAAAGGCAGATCCTGTGTGCCTCTTCCGACCTGAGAGCTGGGTGGAAGTTCAAGTTCTCAGGCCCAGACTGAGATCTACTGCATCAGCAGTTCTGGGCACCTGACCAGGCAATCTCTGTGTGTGTCTGCTTCATTGTTACAAAATGTGGAAAGCATAAATGTTACTGTCATAAATGTTTGTAAGTCTGTAATTCACCTTAGAAAACCTACCTTGGAATTTTTTGTCCTCAAAATGTATCTATCTATGTTGTAACATGAATCAGTATCGCCTTCCTCTAACTGCGTGATATCCCACACATAGGTATACCATTTTTAGTTTATTCAGCCATCCCAAGAATGTTGGGCACTGGACTGCTTCCGCTAACAGTTTGCATTTCCCTCACCTATCAGGTGACTCACATGAATGTTTAGCTTCAGAAGTTCTGGGTCAAACAAGGGATCAAGTGTGGTGACAGATTTCATCTGGGGAGATCTGGCATTGTTTTTTTTTTTTAAAGAATGCTTTGAACTGTACTTGACACAGCAAGTTGATCTCAATGCTTCATATGATAGGGGAAAGTGTAACACCTGCTTCCAGGCATCCCACACGGATGCAGTGTGGAGTCCCGCAATGCCAGGTCAGAGGCAGTTGGTCATGTCTGAAATAAAAGCCGTTCAACTAAACAAGAACACGAGTGCTGATAGAGTGCCTTCCACTGAGACACCACAGGCTAATCCAATCTTCTAAACTGGACTGGCACTAAAACCTTCTAAGCCAAAAGATGAAGAGGATAAAAGAAAAAGTAGAGGCAGCAAAGGGTGGATGCCTTAAAATAATGTCAAGCTAAACAGAGCAGCCTGCATGCCGCTCACCACAGGCTCAGCGAGCTGCCCCTGGAGCTGACAGGTAGAGCTATTTCCAATGAGCTGGTTTCTCTTTCAGTTCCCAGGGAACATTTGAGGTTATGTAAACTGCCAAAACAAGGGCACTGGAGTCTCACAGAACCAAGCTTTAACTGACAGCCCGAGGTGTGGGCCACTGAGGACCTGAGGTGATGTGCGGCTTTGTGAAAGGGGCTTTGAGTTGGGGAGACTCAATTTTCCCAAAGATCCCAAGCCATAGCATTCTGCTGGAGGCAAAAGGCAATAGTGACAGGCAATGATATGACATGACTAGATATAAGGTTATTAATTCTAAAGAAACAAATGCACATATTTGACTTGAATGCATTTTATTTGGAAAGAGCAAATCATCCAAATGATGGTATCCTTGAAGCCTGGCATGGGTATGTATTTAGAATAGTAAATCTGAGTGAATAAATGTCATAACAAATGAGTCAATTTCAATCCTATTTATTTAGCACATATCCTATTCGGGCCAAAGAGAAAGTACATAACAACATCTCTATCACAGACCTGCCCTGTTGTACGTGAAGGTGATTATGAGATGGTAATGGAAACGAAAAAGTCCTCATCTTAATGACAGCATAGCAGTTACCATATCCTAGCACAACATGTGACTCATACCTGTCTGTGGTGATGCTACAAGGGCAGAGCCCACTGTGCTGCCAGTTGCATATGTGTATAGGTCATAGAATCACATGTAACATGTAATACTTGGTAGGGATCACGAGTGATTAAGCTACTGCTTTTTTGTTATACTATAATCAACTTTAAAACCATTACTGTGTTCTGCTTGTGAGAACAGCTTACTGTGAAAGAGTGTGTTGGCTACTGCCTGCTGCAGGCTCACACATCTGGTCCTTACTGCTTCTCTTCTTTGAATTATTTGCTTTAGTGTTTCAATTAATCTGTTTTTTGGTCTGCTGCGGCACCAGGAGCAGTAAACAGGCTGTGCCACAGTATCTAAGTGTGGAGTAGTAGTCAGCTCCAGCCAGGTGTGTGTAAGTCTGCTTTACAACGTCCACACCATGAGCTGCCCTAACACAATGTGTCCTGTAGCTACATGACCCGAGGCTATATAAGTGGGTCGTCATCCTCTGCAGAGAGCAAATAAATAAATGAACGATGTTGTGACCATTCATGTAGCATCTCTAGTTCTCACACTAGGCTAGTACAT
Source organism: Apodemus sylvaticus (assembly GCF_947179515.1). Taxonomy (NCBI): domain Eukaryota; kingdom Metazoa; phylum Chordata; class Mammalia; order Rodentia; family Muridae; genus Apodemus; species Apodemus sylvaticus. Next base: position 75,078,285 of record NC_067473.1, on the reverse strand, counting down.
AACCGTGAGTACCTTATTTAACCTCCCTGGTCCTCAGCTTACAAATCTCTACAGTGGGGTGGGCATGAGACTCTATTTTAATTAGGGTTTTACTGCTGTGAACAGATACCATGACCAAGGCAACTCTTATAAAGACAACATTTAATTGGGGCTGGCTGACAGGTTCAGAGGTTCAGTCCATTATCATCAAGGCAGGAACATGGCAGCATCCAGGCAGGCACTGTGCAGGAGGAGCTGAGAGATCTACATCTTCTTCTAAGGCTGCTAGCAGAATACTGGCTTCCAGGCAGCTAGGATAAGGATCTTAAAGCCCACACCCACAGTGACACACCTACTCCAACAAGGCTACACTTCCTAGTAAGTGCCACTCCCTGGGCCTAGCATATACATAAACATCGCAGACTCCAAGATAAACAACCCTTCAGTTTTCTAATTCTGTTTCTTATGTTTTATTGGGAGAGGGGGCAGAACTCTCCTTCATTCATTCATTCAGCAATATTTGGGAGAGCATGTAAGGCATTGTGTTGCAATTTTCCCATAACTTATTAATCACTTTCCTTTATCAATCCTATAAAACTGCTCTGCTAAATATCAAGAATATCAACAAAAATCTCCATAAATGGATCACTATAAAACTTATCCTTCCCAGCACAGCTCCCACCAGGAGTTAGCATCTCTCCTGCCCTCCTGGAGCTCCCAAGGCCCCAGAGGTGGTAGTGTAGCATCTGTCCTGGCTGCTACCCCATCCTGCTGTCTCACAGGGATCTCAAGGCCAGTGCACAAATCAGCAGTACCATGCAACAATTTTGCTTTAAGAAAGCCCTTTCAGAGGCATTAGTTATTTAAAGATTCGAGTCCGTCACAAACACATCCATCCCATGTGACAGAGACTAACAGATGTTGCCTGGGTTTTTTTGTTTTTTGTTTTTGTTTTGTTTTACCTTGGGATTTCATGGTGTCTGTTTTTAAATTTCTAACTAAGTATTGAAATGCTTGTAGAATTCAAGCTTGTTTAATTAAGCTTTAACATGTATTTAAACTTTAGATCAGCCTAGATAATTCAAAAATAGGAGCAATCGGAGCAGACCTGCAGGGCCGGCTTTGAACTGGAGTGTACTCTGTCCTGAGCAATCGGAGTGACAGTAGGTACAGGTCTGGTGGTCTCCACATAAGCAATTTCAAACCCCTGACTTTTTCAGGGCTGTATTTACCCAAGTGAGACCATTGAATTCTATTTCTGCTTCCTATCATTTTAAAATTAGCCCATTTCCTGGGTCTGAAGTAGAGAAAAGAGGGCTTAAAAACTACAGATGGATGCCCACCCGGTGGCCACACCCTGCCACACTTTATTACAGCAGCCGAATACCCTGACAGCCACAATAAACACATGCTGAAAATTTACCTTTAAGTACCTTGCTGGAGAATCCTGCTATCATCTGGGTTTAGGGGTTATTGCTCTGCAGCCTGAGATATTATTGAACCCAGCAGTTTTGACTCAGCCCGATGAGTAAAATTGACCATGTATTGTTTGTGGTACCAAGGTAGAGACTAGAATTAGGGGAGTAGAAGGAAATGCAGCTATATGACTGTCTCCATCACTGGTCTTCCTCTGAGATAATGGGAATGGTGTTTATGATAGCAGGTGGATTGACTATGCAAAGTGCAGCAATTCCTTTTAATGAACAAGTGTTCCAAACAACTTTTTTTTTTAAATTTTTAATGTGGGAAGTAATTTTATATTCTATGAATAAAGGTAACTATATCAGACATTCAGGAATGCATTCTGGAGCTGTATTCCTTCCCTCTGGAGTCCAATTTGATGCAATCTTTCTGCAATTCTTACCTCAGGGCCTAGTCCATATCTGATTTTTTCTTTATATGGGAGCAGAGTCCTGCTGGTGTCCACCAGCTGAGCCAACTTTCTGAAAACATGTCGTCTGCTTTTCTCTATCACTCCCACTCCTTTGTCCTCTCCTCTCCACTCACCGTGAGGAGTGCCTTCCCCATGCTCATCCCTTAATCAGCTAATGCCTCCCCTGCCCCAGGAGCTGTCCAGGTCTGATCCATGCTCCATGCACCAACTTTTCCAGACCTGCAAAATCTGACCAAACCACAAGTCCACCTGAAATCCGGAGTAGTTCCTGCCCCATTAGGACACATCCTAAAGGACCTTTTCCTTTTCTTCTTCCTCTTCCTCCTCTTTCTCCTTGTCTTCCTCTTCCTCCTCTTCCTCACTGCCATCACCTGACCTCTGCTGCCCACCTAGCTTCATCTGCTACATTCGGAGGCTCCTCTTCTCTCCTTGGGTCTTCCTAGAGCCACAGTTTGCCTTTTCTGGAGCACAATTCTCTATAGAGAGATTGAATCTCTTGTACAGGTGATGGAGGAATCACCTGTCAATAAAAGTGCTGTTGACCTATAGCTTAGGCAGGAAATAGGGAGGTGGAAGTTTTGGTGTAGAGAGGGGATTCTCGGGAAGAGACAGGATGGCAGGGGGTAGAAAGGGGAGAGAGAATTCTGCCCCAGACACAGAGAAAGATGGCCACATGTAACTGAGGATCAGGTAACTAACCATCTGGCAGAACTTAGAATAGGATAACAGGATGATTAAGTTATGAGCTAGTCAGGGAATGCTCCGAAGCATTTGGTCAAGGCATTTGACCAAATGGCATATTTAAGTCTCAGAGTCTTTATTCTAGGAGCTTGGGGTCAGGAGGGAAAACAGGAGCTTACAGAAAGCTCCACACTTCTCCAGCTTCTTCCCCTGACTGACACAAACAAATCCTTCCCTTCTGATGGGTGGGAGACAACACCATGGCTCACTAGGTACCCTTTCTCCCAGTGACCTGAGTTTAGTACAATGTGCACCACACCTACGTATTCATATTCTCTTTGTCTCTCCATGAGAGGGTAAGCCTGTCACACCTGTAACACTATCCATTAAAAATCCCCCCCCCCATAAATAGTACTCCTTGATGTGCAGTGGTTTCTCAATAAAGCTGGCATGCCAGAATGACCCCTCTACTCATTCCCATTCTGGTTAACGTTATTTGCCTTGAAGCTTGTTACCATGTGATTGTTTATGTTAGCACTCTAATGCATACTGAAGGCATCTTTTGCCATAATCGTTATATATCTTTTGGTATTAACCTGCAATACTATCTGCAGATAATACACAACAAAGCAGTGTATTCCAGCATACCATGATGAGAACAGTATGGACCCTTCAGCAAACAGTTCAGAAAGGCCTTCCATGCACTTAGCTTTGTACGGAGGCTCTCATGTTCTGCTTGTGGATTATCAGGCAAAGGAAAAGCCATATGAATTTGACTTAACACAGACTGTGCTATGTAATGGCTACATCAGGGCTGGCAATATGGCTAAGTGGGCAAAGGCACTTGCTGCAGGAGTCTGGAAACCTGAGTTTGTTTGATCTCCAGGATCTAAAAAGCAGATGGAGAGAACCAACTCCACAAAATTGTCCTCTGACCTCTACAGGTGCACTGTGGCGTATGTCCCTAAACAATAAACAGTTTGACAAACAATTCCATCAAGTATTTATTCTTGTATTTACAGAAATAAAAGTACTTTTTCTTTCTTGGCAAATCGTACTACACTGTAGTCACATGAGCATGTTCATGATCATGTGTTGGTGTGCAGAGAGGAGTAAGTCACTGGATCCAGGACTGTAAATGTCAGCTTTGTATCTGGGGGCCTGTGCAATTAGAAAACAGATCTGCTAGTGTGCAGATCAGCTATGGCCAAGGTTTTTGTTTTTTAATTTCGCATTGGCTACACAGTGACTCATAGCTCTTATAGCAGAATAGTGGCTCCCTGCTAGAGCATTTTTTAATATGTGGCCATGCCTAGAGGCATATTTGGTTGCTTTGGGAGAAAGTTGCATGTGACCACAGCATTTAACAGTTCATAGGAATTGACCACAGATGCTGCTGCTACTCCTACAGTGCACACAGGTCAGCCTCCACCACAATGATCTGGCCCCAAAGTGTAACTGGAAATGGGAAGTGAGAATTTGTGATGCCCATGTGAAGTGGAAACTTAAGGGTTCTTTTGAAAGTCGGTTGGATGGTATTTTGCTGGGCAAACACGTGAAGGAACGTCTCGTTAAAGTGGACACGGGGGTGAAAGGCTAAGGCAGACTCGTGAAGGAACATTTCACTGAAGCAAACACAGGAGAGAGGATGTTCTGCTAAAGCAAGCATGTGAAAGGACACGTGATGAAGGATTTTTGATAACAACTCACATGTACTGGTCCGTGAATATTTTAATTAGAAATAGCAGAGATTACTTTACATAGATAGTTTTCAAAAACATCAGAAATCTACAGAATGTGACATTTAATGTTGTTTATTCATATTTGTTAAGACAAATCTGCTCCTGACAGCTCCCCATTCATGGACTCAAAGAAGCAGCTGAGCATCTTTACCTTGAGGTGAGGTGGAACATTGTGGCTAGGTGGCCACTGGGTGGAAATTGCCTGCCTCTCCTGCAGTCATGTACTGTTCTTGAGAGGACACAAGTTACAGATTAGGACAGCTTAGTTTTGCCGAGACAAAATAAGCCAATCCTTAATAATTCCTGTTTTTCAAGGTCTGTCAGAATATCCTGGGCCAGAAGGCTGAAGACGGATGCTCCAACTTCCTGACATACTGGAGCCGAATAGGTAGGCAGCTGCCTCTACTATTGGTCTCAGTTCTGAAAGCTGTGTTAAGCTTCCTATGTCGTCAGATAATGTTGGTTGTTCTTAGATTTTTGTTGGGGTTGAAAGACTACTTATAGTCTTATAGCCAACCCAGGCTATTTAGCATTGAAAGAATATATTTAAGAAGATAGTTTTCAGATAGTATACAAGCTAAACCAGATTGTAGCATGGAGTTGTAAGCCTTTTTAAAGTTAGGCTAGATAACAGTGTTCTATTTAATTGACAAAAAAGATAGACTGTTTTTTTGTAATTTATAAATTACAGAATGGTAATAGTTGTGCTCAATTTATATCTGAGATAAGAGTCTTTTAATTGGATAGAAAGAGGGAAGTGTGGATAGCCCTGGTGCTGTTTGTATTTTGATGCTAATTCTGCCTCCCCAAGAAGGGCTGCCTGGGATGAGGGAGTGAATCCTACTCAGGTGACCTCCTGTGAACCTTTCCCTAGTGAATAAAGATTTCTAGGAACCAGTCACTGGGCAAGGAGTAGGTTGTACTTGTAGAGGGGAAGAGGAGAGGCAGAAAAAGATGTCTTGCTTTTGGACTGAGAGAGCTTGGAGGACAATATGTAGCTAATCAGAGGCTCCCAGATTAGATGGTGGATCTGCCAGACTTCGCCACCAGAAGGGTTGAGTTTAGTATACCTTACACAATTAGGATGCTAGCTGTCACGCCCAGTGATTGAGCTACTTGTCAATTCTGAACTTAGTTTCTGTTGTGTTTTCTTTCTCGAAGCGACTCCACTGGGTTCCAGAGAGAAAGACACGGCAGCAAAGCATGGGTTTGCAAGAAGTGCACCCCCAAAAGTCATGGGAATTTGGAAGCATGGGGCTGGTGTGCTAGCGATTCACCAGTGGGAACTTAGCGAGCTGGGTGGAGAGATTTCAGAGCCCCTGTCAGAGAGTTTCCATGAGATGAGAACAGGCATGCGATAGCACAGATTGCTTCTTTGTATTTCACACTACAGTCAGTCTTACATTGCATTGTTGAGCTGCATTTCTCAGAACTCCATAGAGAGAAATGCACCAAAAGACTTCTGGTGATGTGCTGCAGTTTGTTGTCCCTTCCAAGGACTTGGGCTGATTGGACGTAAGTGCGGAGGCAAAACCCATGCTGAGGACACATGATGTATGGAGGGTATAAATTGGATTCCACAGAGTGACTGAGACAGAGCTTGGCTTGCTGGTACAGCTAACTGTGCAACATTTGTGGGTCTATCTTCATTTCACTGAGAGAAGTACAGTTGAGAATGTCTCCTGATGTTCCTGTTGGTCCCAAGCTTAGGCTGAGGCCTGGCTGTCTTTGCTAGGTTGTATCACCGCTGTTGCTAACCCGCCTCTACCAAAATGGAGTGCTGGTGTATCTGCGATGTATTTGTGGGTGGATCAATCTGCTGATGCTAATCTGTGAACTCACCTGCTAATTTCCAGACAACACAGATGGGAGTTGCTCCAAAGAACCTTTCTAAACAGGCCCACTTCCCCTGTGTCCTTTCTTTTCCACTACCTCGGGTGGGTGGTAGGTTACAAGGAAGGTTAAAACAGGGCTGGGGAGATGGCTCAGCAGTTGACTGTTCTTCCAGAGGTCCTGAGTTCAATTCCCAGCAACCACATGGTGGCTCACAACCATCTGTAATGGAATCTGATGCCCTCTTCTGGTGTGTCTGAAGAGAACAAGGGTGTACTCATATAATAAATAAATAAATAAATAAATAAATAAATAAATAAATCTTTTTTAAAAAAAAAGGATGGTTAAAACAATTAAGAACCATCATTAAAAATAAAGTTTGAAAAAAATTAATGTTACACCCATGCTTAAATTTTCTTCCTTGTCATATTTTTCCTTTAGCGATTATTCCAGGCATTGTGTGTGACTCTCACTAGGCAGTTCACAGGAAGGTCCTGCGGATCTTCAAGCCCATCATAGTCTTGCTTGGTTTGTCACAGCTGAGTCTCATACAATGTAATGTAGTCACGGGAAGCATGTCCACCACCTTTGCTGCATTGAGCAATTGCAGCATCAGATTCCACCTGCACTCAGGCCTTATTCAAAATGTGGACACCAGGAAGCAGGGATTAAAAGGCCTGCTCTCTAGCATTGGTCTGCACAATATATAGTTGTTCTACTTATAGGTGTGGTGTTTCATGCTGGGTCCAGCTGGTTAAGCCAAGGCATGCTCGTCCCTGTAGAAGAGACTGGGAAGCAGATGGAGTAGCTATTCTCTCTGATGGTCATTTATAGTCATCATTATGGTGATGGAAATATGCAGAGATGCCCAGCTAGCTCCAGTTTTCCATTTCTTCTTTGTTTTGTGTCCAGTTCTTTGCCTCAGCTGCATATCCATAGCTGCCTCAGGCATTTTCCAGAAGCCCACTGAAGACCTGCACAGACAGTAACTGCAAAGGCAAGAACCGCTCATCTCCTTCTAGTCATGTCTTACTGTGGCCGGCCATCTTGGCTTCTCAGATGAATCCCTTAACAATTCCAATAGCATCTCTACATTTTCTTTTCCTCTGATGTCCATGTAAGATCATTTTCTCCAAGGAGTCCCTCCATCCATAACTCTCCAACCAATACCAACAACATTCCCATGGTAATCAAAAGATTCACAGAAATCCTGCCTTGTCTCAAACCAGTGAAAACCAACTTCACAGAGAACTCACCAGAATGTGGCACCTGACTTTTGTTCACTGCTGTATTGGCTGGGAATTGTGGTTATAACCTCAACAAATATTATTTTCATAAGTGATGAATTATATGAGTCTGGTTTTGGTATTACAAACATGCATAGATGTGTGCCCATGTACATATAGGCGTGAATACATGTGCCTTATATTTTATTCTAAATATCACATTCATGTGATTTCCCCCTTATTTTTAACATTTAACTAACTTTGCTATCTAATGACACAGCCGAATGTTTTCCTCTTCAGACTGTCTTTTAGGGAAGGCAGACAACTGAGTGACGTCTGAGTACTCATGCCAGAGGAGAAGTCCCCTTTGTTTGTACTGACATTCCTCTGATGGCACTGATCTCTGATTTTGTACACCTCCTCTCAGCCCCCGCAATTCGAGCGTCTGTCTGTCTGTCCCTCTTAGCCCTTTGTCCTCTGCTCTGCCCGTGTCAGCTGTTCAGTATCTCTATCCTTAATGGACAAGAAACCACTGTACTCATTATGCCCTTTACAGTTAAAAAAAAAAGTCATGTAAATATACATTCCTTAAATCAGTTGATTTATTAGAAGTTTAAAGTAATCATTTTCTGTTCATATTTTTCAGTTTACAAGTCACTAAGAAGTATCATGCCACGGAGACTCCAGGTAATAAAAGTGACAATGAACCGCCTGCGGTCTACCCAGACTTTCCCAAAGGATGTTCTGAATAGAAGAAAATTGTCCAGGGGTAAGGTCAACATATTCTACATGCTAACAAGAGTGAGCAGGAAGAGAGCCTAACATTTGTGTTCAAATAAATTCATAGGCTTTCTAGAGACAGGAGGAGACAAGGAAGGGATAAGGCCTTGGTGCCCAGTGACAGAGTGCTCAGCCAGCCCATGCCCCGGTGGATGGCCCTACACCAGTGTGCATGTGGGCACAGTTAACTCAATAGGTTGCTAATAAACAAAAAGAAGAGGATCTGAAATTGGAAGGAGGCCATGTAGAGAAGTCCAAGAAAGCTGGAGCTGGGAAATGGAAGAAAATATATTTTATACATGTATGAAATCCTCAAAGAATAATTGTGAAAATTCTTTATTCATTTTATTAAGTAATAAAAACTACAAAAAAATCAGACCACAAAAATTATGAAGACAAGACTTTGTATGGAGATTAAATGATTCATGTTAACTAATCAATTTCTTTCCAGAAAATCTGACTTTCAGTTTTTATGAAGGGTTACATTTTTGAATATTGAAACAACATACAACACTTTATAAGACATTGTCAACACCATTCCACTTGTCTGCTACAAGACCTGGAAAGATACAGTTAAATCCTCCTTTCCATGATGATAAAGAGAAACACTTTGGAGTAATTTAACAGAGGAGTATATAACTTACTCCTAGAAACCAGTAAACACTATCAAAAGAATTGGAAGGAAACCTGGTAAGTATTGAGCGAGATCATGGTCGTAAATAGTGTGCAGAAGAGTTCTAAAATGTTCCCTGGTGATATTTACTCTGCTCTGCTAATATGAACAAAATAAAACAAACCAGAAAACCTGTGGTTGGTATGCTTTAAATAGAAGAATTTGCTAGTGTGTGAATTATATGTCAATAAAACTGTTACTTTATATAAAGATATGTATAGTTTGCTTACATAAAATATTACTACATTTTATAGTAAAAAATGACAGTATATTTAAAATGTTCCCCAAACATTTCTAGTGGGCCTACTGTGTAAAAGGAGCAAAGGTCCCACCCTTTCTGCACTCTGAGAGTTTGGAGTTCAGTGGGTAGATTTATCCCTTCTTGTGGAGCCATGAAAATTCATAACCGACATATAGACCAGTGTCTGTCTTCCCATGAGACCTCAGCCTCCTGTTAAAGGCAAATCAGCTCCAGAGTGCACACTGAAGTGTCCTACTTCCTGCCTTCTTTATTCTCCACATATTGAAATAACTTTTTAAAAAAGACTAAAAAAAGCAATGCTGAACTCTGGCTTCTCACTCGGCATGTACGAAAACGAACATTTTTTTTTTTTAAGAGAAATTTTTTGGGTTGCTTTCTTCACAGGCAAAGGCCTGTAGTCCTTTCAGACCATCTTGACTTTAGGCCTTAAGGGAATGTCAGTAGAAACCTTGTGTTTGTTCACTATTTAACTACAGATTATGAAATGGACGGTGCTCCCAAAGCCCGGCACTCTCTGCCATTGCTTGCAATGATATCGTGTGCCATTCACTGATGCAGTGTTGTTTGTTCCGTGCTGCGTTTGAGCCATAGGTACATCACTGCCAAGTTGGGTGCCGGCACCATCTTTAGAGAGACCACTAAGAGAGGAGGACAGAAACAATCACAGAGGGAAATTCTATGCAAGCAGTTATGTGTGGAAACTAAATGTGTGGGGTGAGCTTTCTTCTGAAATGTGAGATTGCGCCCTCAGTCAAGCGAGGGTATGGAAGGGCAAGAGTGGGAACTCAGGAGGAGGTGGCTGGGGAAAGAGAGATCAGGCTGGGGATGAGCCCTGGATGAGGGGGCTGAGGATGAGATGAGACCAGGAGTTAGACACATGCGGGGCAGGCAAGAGTTAAAGGCTGTGGTGTGAGGTCCAGACTTTGTTGAGGGTCAGTGGGAAAGCACTGAAGGCTTTGAGCGTGGAGAACTGTGATCAGATTATTAAAGAGGCCCTTGAGGATGCTGGGTGGAAAACTTCAAATCTGCATATTGTGAGAGAAAAAAATGCTTAGAAGAAATTAAATTACATGTCTTAAAAGTTTTCCATGATTTTTAAATCCCAGATGAAACTTAAGATTTCTTTATAAGAAACAAATTGTAAAATGTCATATTCCACTATCCTGTTTAACCACTTGGTTATTCAGGGACAAAGTATAGACAGTTTACTTTTTCAACAATGTGTTTCTTCATTCCAGACATTTGGATTTTGAATCCAATAAAAACATGAACAAAGATGCTTTTTAACTTCAGGAACAAATGCCACAAAACTAAATACATGGAGCACTGAGGTGATGTTTGAGAAGCGGTTTGTGGGGTGGACAGTGGGTGGCAATTTGTGGGTGTTGGCATGCTGGAAATGCAAGCATTCTCTTGACTTTGGTGAAACTTGAGCAGGCCTGTAGTCCAAGTCCTGGAGAGGTGGGACCATAGATATCTCCAAGAATCACAAATTCTAGGAAAAGGCAAAGTTAGAGTGTCATTAGTGAAAGAGAAAAGGGAGACCAGCTTCTCTGGGGCTTAAGGAGATCATTCTTTGTTTTTAGTCTCCAGAGCACTTCCTGACATGTGTTTTGTGTGTGGAACAGTACTAGACAGTTATAGATGGGCAGATAACAGAGCAGCAATGGCTATTCATAGACAGCCCATTTTCTATGACTAGGTCATTTTATTCTTGTCTGTTTCCTCTGCTGTAGTTCAGACATGAGAGGCAAAGGGAAGAAAGTTTGATTGACAGTAAATGTGAATGGAGCCAACTTTCTCCAAAAACAAGGCAGCGAAGCCTGGATAATGATATAAATTGTGATAAAGTGAAAACTGGTCCATTGCCACATATGATGTGTGTGCTATGACTTCACAAAAGCCAGAAGCCATTTTAAATTATAGAATATTCCCATGGTTTGCCTAGACAATGTGCTACAATAGATCCAATCTCATTCCTTTGGACAAAGTAATATTCCTCACATGTTATTCAAAAGAATTAGTCTGGCTCTCCACTAGCTATCCTTTCAAAAGTTGGGAGATACAACATTGACCTGGGAAGTGTGTTAATGAGATAATAAAACAAGACTTAAAAAAAAAATCACAGAAATCTTAGGATGCTTGTCATTTACGCTTATACTGTAACATCAGGCCTCTGTCATTAGCACTACAAAAGCACTCCATTGTGATGCTGGACAGGCAGAGGTAACTATGAGACCACATGGATTTGATCCACACAGCACCCGTCAGTCATCTGAAAGCTTCTTGCTTTTGTGAAGTCACAGTGCACACATCATATGTGACAATGGAGCAGTTTTCACTTTATCACAATTTATATCATTATCCAGGCTTCACTGTCTTGTCTTTGGAGAAAGTTGGCTCCATTCACATTTACTGTCAATCAAACTTTCTTCCCTTTGCCCCTCTTTCATGTTTGAACTACAGCAGAGGAAACAGACAAAAATAAAATGACCTTTAGCCGACATTATGACCACGTACTTCATTTTAAAAAATAAGACCTATAATTAGAACTGACAAATGCCAATAAAATCTTGACATTTGAATATTTTTCTCATACAAAGAAAATCTAGCAAGTTAATTGGAATCAAATATGATTCCTAAGTCTGAGTGCAGAAAAATTTCTTAAAATAGTGACTAAGAGTCATGTTATTAGGTCATTTTGATGCATCTATTTATACTTTGCTATATTTTAATAAATCCAAGCCCTCAATACCATCCTTTCTTTCAGGGATTTTTGTTTATCTAATTCCTAACAAGCATGTTTATTTTAAAAGAAAACTTGGATTTTCAGTGGATTAGGACACTAATGCTTATTCTGGTTTTCTTGGAGGTTAGGCTTTCAGGCTCAAAGGACAATTTTATTCTGTGACTCATTAGACACAATTAACTCAGTGGTTCTCAATTTTCCTGATGCTGTGACTCTTTAATACAATTCCTCATGTTGTGATGACTCCTAGTCATAACTTATTTTTGTTATAAATCACAAAAGTATCTGTGTTTTCCAATCATCTTTGGTGACCCTGTAAAAAGGTCTGACCCCCCAAAGTTTCCCCACAGCTTGAGAACTGGTGATATAGCGTATGTGTACTAGATATCAAGTGTAGTGTTGAAGTCTGGAGTACAAAAACATTAAATCAGAATTTCCTCTGAGGATACACATACACACATATGCTTCCATACATATACACATACTTAAATACAAGCATGCACACATATGCACAGGGGCATGCACTCGTACATGCATGCATGCACACACATGCATGTATACACATATACACACACATATACATGGGTATACATGGGTACACACACACACACACACACACACACACACGCACACACACTCATCCTGAATGTGATAACAGATGATGAGATCTAAGCATGAATATCAAAGGCAGTGGCACTGAAACTTGAAGCATGATTCTATGACAAGCATTGCTTTGGGAGATGGGGGACGGGGTGAGACAGGAGGCAGCAAGGGGCAGGTTCGTGAAAGACTCCAGTTTTTCCAAATATGAACTTTGAGGGCACACAGATGTTGAAATGATAGCAGATAACATTAGTGAGAGCATCAGAGTAGTCTGCATTTTCTTGAAAACTGCGACACAAGATTTGTGAAAGAAAAGATGTGTCAAATCATTTTCTATGTTATCAAAAAGACCAGAAACCACTAAATGTCTAACAGCCGGGAACAGTGAAGTCTCTACTGTGCAGTAAGATATTTTAAGGCCTGTAGACACTGGATATTTTATTCTTTATTTGATCATTTTGTGTGTTAGAGTGTGAATGTGTGTGTGTATATGAATGCCTTGGGTTAAATTTCTCTCTTATACTCTTTTTTGTTTGTTTGTTTTTTGTTTTTTGGATTTTTTTTTTTTTGAGACAGGGTTTCTCTGTGTAGCCCTGCCTGTCCTGGAACTCAATTTGTAGACCAAGCTGGCCTCGAACTCAGAAAACCGCCTGCCTCTGCCTCTCAGAGTGCTGGGATTACAGGTGTGTGCCACCACCACCCGGCTCTTATACTCTTAAGAAGAAAAGAGAATCTGGTTGAGAGGCCCAGAGAGAGCCCCTTTCTTACATGAGCGTGGGAGAGGGCCATTTTTGTTATTATGTCCAGTCTTTCGCCCTTGTTTTCAAATCACGCCCTGACAGGCTCTCACTGCTCACGCTTCTCAGAAGCTGGCCCCAGTGTCCCCGCCAGCATCACACCTCCCAGCACTGTGCAGTCATAGAGTCCAAATCATCTCGCCAGCAGAGCGAGGCACTCATGTTTCTGAAACGTCTAAGTTGTACAACGTGGTCAAACGCTTAGATCTGAGGGAACGCATGTTTTGTGGGTGGGGGGAAGGCACAAACCATACAATCTACTACTACTACCATGTTTAAAACAGCCTGCGAGGCATGC